>NC_090999.1:90779545-91425227 GCF_041146395.1 Eulemur rufifrons | reverse complement strand
TGCTGTGAGCTAGGCTGACGCCACGGCACTCTAGCCTGGGCAACAAAGCGAGACTCTGTCTCAAAAAAAAAGAGAACAAGAGGATGAAAACTCTTATTCCATGAAGACTTACTGAATCCAAACAAAAGCTCAGGAGTTATTACAATGGCAAGATTGCCTAGCAATCTGCAAACTTTGCTGGAAAAAAATGTTTTTTTATTTTTGTTTTAACCTGTTCAGAAGTGTTCTTCAAGCGGATAAATTTCCCATCAACATCTATCTCTTCGATGCAAACATTCCCAGTGGCCGAGGCGGAGTGAGAGATGCTGACGCTACTGCTCGCTTCCGATTCTTCCACGTCCACTCTCTTCCGCTTTCCCCTAGTGGTGCGCACGCTGCGACTCGACGACGCTCGGGAGACCGTCACACGGGACGAAGGGCTTGGAGACAGCTTCAACCTACACGGGGAAAACAAAACGTTCAATTGATGGAACACATATGCCCGTCTTAACTCAAAAAAAACAGTGATATCCTGCACATGCACTTCTAAAGCAAAACATTACTTATGATGTTAGACAAAGCCAACTGTACATCTTAACTAAGATAAACTTATTTATGCTAGGGTGCCCACCATCAATTTAAAAAAATAATAATCATACTTTGAATGTCTTACTTAGGAAGAGAAGTAATACATCCATAATGCAAGAGGTTTGGAAAACAGGGGCAGGGGATCACCCCATCTACCACCAACTGACCACAATGCCTGCTATATTTAGTGCACTTTTCTCTCTCTTCATAGCTGGTATTTTCTCATGACCACAATGCATGTAATATTAAGGTTAATCGCCTTTTTATCCTATGTCAGCCAGTTTCCCTTTGGAACTTTTTTCTGAGAACAGGTATCAAAAGGACTTATACACTATCGAGATTCGAAATACAAAGTTCCTGCCAGCAAATTTGGTATTCTGCAACATACTAAATCACCAAAACATTTAAAAATCTGAAAAGAAGGATTCCATCTGGACACACTGCAGCAACTAATAATAATAACAATCAATAACAGTAAACTAAGACTGCTTGAGTGACATTTTCTGGTTTGAGGTAGAAATACGATCTATTACCACTTCTGTAGCTAGGTATTGAAAGAAATCACAGAGAAAACATTTAAAGTTGCCTTAACGGTTTAAAAAAATGTCTGTATTTATTTTTCTTTTAATAAAAAGGGTGAGGGGCAAAAAACAGACCGTAAGGTAGGGTGACCCTTGAGTTCCTTACCTCTCTTCTTCGCCTTCTAAGAGTTTCCTATAAGCACTGATCTCCATGTCCAGGGCCAACTTCACATCAAGAAGTTGTTCATAATCATTCAGCTGTTGCTGCATCTGATCCCTTATTTCTGCCATCTCTCTCTCTTTGTCAGTCAGCATGCGACGAGAGTTGTCTCTTTCTTTAGCAAGCAAGTCCTCCAACTCTTGAATCCTTTCCAAACATGCTCTAGACTTTTAAGATTCAAGGAAAACACATTTACTTTCTAAGAACATTCCAACATTAGCACAAGGCAGCTATTTTAAACCATTTCTTGAACTGAAAAAACAAATAAAACCCTATGGAATCTCTAACTCATTAGAATTCAAGAGATTTTAAGAAATGAAAACCCTAAAGTCCTCAAATACAAAATACAGACCTCTGGAAAATATTGACTAAGCAAAGACTAAGAAAAGAAATATTCCCCAAATATAAGTTTTGTAAATGTACATATAATTTTTCCGTATTTGGCCAAATAAATTTAAGCTGTGGTTTTAGTAAAAGTCTGGCTCCCCTACAAGGCCTTTACTTCAAAAAGTATAAGTTAACGAAAGTATAGAACTTAAAAAGATATAAAAACTCATTGACAAAAGAAACCAAAGAGTATGGTTTGGAGAAAGTATGTTTTGGAGAAATGTTGAGCAACACTCAGAAACCAAACTACTGGCACTATGTGATAAACACTGCACAGTGTTCCTTGAGGATTGCTGCCCTATCTCATGCTCAGGTAGCACACAAACGACACACAATATAGGGTGACTTGTAAAATATTATTGTAAATATAGAAACTTTACATTTGGTATAAAAAATTTAGAAATGACACAACCCACACCAGAAAGTTCTTCTTAGAAACCTTGTAGCTCACTGGGTAATTATTCTTCTATGGTCTCCATGACAGAATTCATCTCAGTGGCCTCAGAGAATGACAGGAGTAATCAACTCAGAAAGACTGATGGATAGCTTAGCCCTCAGAATCACAAGTAGGTGCATCAGAGCAGGAGAGAAAGAGCACCTACTGTGCAAAAATTAAATCTGGAAGGCTAGAGATAAAAAAAGAACTACACAGCATACATAAACACTACATTCTTGTTGGGAAATTTATTTCTCACAAGGGTACAGGTTCAAAATTTTGAAACTGCTTTAGACATATACTGGGGCTGAACAAGTAAGTAAATGCATGGTAGAAACCAGGTTTCTCACCCTCAGAGAGAAAAGTTACAGATAAGCCAGAAAGGAAGCCAAAAATGAATCCTGTGGTACTAGATTTAAGTCAGAGATATCTGTGTGAACTCATGTTTAGCTTAATGTAAAGACATATGTTGGGCAGAAGAACAATTATAAATGTGTGTATAAACGGGCTGGCACACATACACATATCACCTAGTTCTGTCCATGAGAGGGCCCAGAAGCAGTGCCACCCCAGTACCAAGGAACACACACAGTCCCAGATCTGAATTTCTGTATGTCATTCTCCAATAAAAAGAACCAGGGCTCCTTGAAGAAATGGAAGATTCTAGGGCTGGGGCAGGGAAAATACAAGATGAGGCTAGAGCATCTTATAATACCAGAAAGCAATAAAGTACTTAAAAACAAAGGGACACAATAGCCAACCTCACAGAACTCCCAATGGCCAAAGGTGAACCTGAGCCAATGAAATAAATAATGTAGTACTGGATTATAGCCCAAAGTATAAAGTAAGTACCCCTGAGCCCATACTGATATAAACAAATAAATGGGAAAGAAAAGGCAAATCTTTACAGAAGAATTCCATTTAATAAATATAAATCCTCTTCCAGGATGTAGAGCTTAATTTCTGCCCTTCACCCTTGAGAGTGAGCTGGACTTAGTGACTTGCTTCCCAAGAACAGAATATAGAAAGGGAAAAATAGTAACTCTGCCGACAGTAAAGAAGCCTGGCAAACACCACATTAACCAGACGCCACCAGTGATGTCCTGTGCGTATCATGTACACGCAGTTCCTGATGTGATGTGACAAGACGGGCACTTCAAACCCATAACCCAAGTCTAATCATGTGAGACGCACCACACAAACCCAGACTGATAACAGTCTAAAGGATAGAGGGACAATCCTACTCAAGACTCAAGGTCATGAAAAACAGTGAAAGCCCGAGAAACTGTCACAGACCAGGGGAGGCATGCAGTGCCCTGAAACATAACAAGGATAATAGAAAAACTGGTGAAATCCAAATAGTCTGGAGTCTACTTAATAGTAATATGCCGATGTCAATTTCTTGGTTTTGACAAATGTACCATGGTAACATACGATGTTAACAATGGGGGAAACTGAGGAAGAGATTAATGAGAATTGTCTGTACTACCTTGCCAACTTTTCCATAAACCAAAAATTACGCCAAAATAAAAAGCTTATTTTGAAAATAATCAGTTTTGAGTCATTCTGAACCTATTCTGGCACAGGGAGGTGCCTAATTCGCCAAGAAAAAAAGATTTTTTTAATAAAAAAAATAATTGATCAATCGATTAATTCCACAGTAGCATATGACATTCTGTATTACAAACAGGCATTTCTCTTAAGATGGCTAATACAAAGTTAGTTCCTATGCCTGCGATAACTTGCATTTAACTGCATTTGCAAAACTTATGCTATAAATGCAGAAATCCATTTTCCTCCCCATGTTTCCTTTTTCTCCAAAGGAAAAAAAGTACATTCAAAATGCCTCCTCTTCAATCTCTTGAAGAGACTCTGGGCAAGCTGTAATTATCTCACTAAACCAGCTTCCACATTTGGAAAATGAAGAGATCTAACCAGATTATCTCTAAGATGCTGCCTCTAACACTAAAATTATGACTTATAATGGTCTTGGTTTTTAATTTTATTTTTTATAGTATATGACATAACTGTATGGGTTTATTATGGTTTAGCTACAATAAAAGTTTCCAGAGTTTAAGTGTTAGAAAAAAAAACTTAGAGGTGCTCTTGACGTGCCACACTGTAGACTCTTCTCTAAGGCAAGCAGACTCTGACCAACCAGTTCATCTGGCCAAAGTCAAAATCTAAAAATGCTATACGAAATGTATAAAATTCCAAAACATAGTACCGATACCATCCATATATTATGTAAATACACCTTCTAAAATCAGTGTTTTAAAGGCTATGTCATTTTCAAATAAAATTGAAGAAGCACTTCACTAATATGAGTCACACCAAAAGGAAATTCTTATGGCCCAACAGGCAGCATGATGAAACTGATATGACTCAACAACAAACACTATTAAGACACAATACGAAAATACTAAGAGAAAACAGTTTTTAATGATTTTTTTAAAGCTAAAATTTATCAACTGACAAAAATATTCCTTGAAATATATTCTTTATCATAAAACCTATTATCAGTAACGAATCGAGGAAAGGATTCCCCCCAGAAAGAGAAATTAAAACCTATTTGGCTGAAGGGTGCTTCCCGCCTATTTGCTGAGGACTTGGCTCCTGGAAACGCCTGGTGCCCTGCCTAACATCACATAAAAACCACGAACCTGAGGTTAACAAAAAAACTTGCAAAAATGGGAATAAAATCAACAGGCAAAAAGAGACAAGGCCCTGACCTTGGGTCAGAAGACCATGTTTATCGTATACAGCTACCACGTGTCAGAGCCCACTGCTATTTAACCACAGACAAGTGTCAGTCTCTTCATCTGTAAAATGAAGATCAACCTCGAGAGAACTGGACCAACGATACTCAAGGGGATTAAGCAGCAGCCAAACATAAAAAGGAAGGAGAAAGTAAAATTAAGGGAGAAATGGTAACTAGAATACAATTTACTAAATAGAGAAAAATAATAAATGTCAACTGAGCATAAGAACAGAGAGGCCTATTTTTGGAAAGGTACCTGTTAAGATAGTGATATAGTTTGTGTCCGCCTATAAATCCTAACCCTCAAGGTGATGATATTAAGATGTGGGGCCTTTTGGTGGTGATTAGATCATTAAGGTGGAGCCCTTGTGATTGAGGATGGTGCCCTTATAAAATAAGACCAAGGTGGGCCGGACGCAGTGGCTCACACCTGTAATCCTAGCACTCTGGGAGGCTGAGGTGGGAATATCGCTCGAGGTCAGGAGTTCGAGACCAGCCTGAGCAAGAGGAGACCCTGTCTCTACTAAAAATAGAAAGAAATTAGCTGGACAACTAAAAATATATAGAAAAAATTCGCCGGGCTAGTCCCAGCTACTCGGGAGGCTGAGGCAGGAGGATTGCTTGAGCCCAGGAGTTTGAGGTTGCTGTGAGGTAGGCTGATGCCACGGCACTCTGTCTCAAAAAAAAAAAAAAAAAAGACCAAGGGAGCTCATCTACCATTCAAACATGTGAGGACACAGCAAGAAGTCGCCATCTATAAATCAGAAAACACGCCCTCCCCAGGTAGTTACCCAATCTGCCAGCAACTTGATATTGGACTTCCCAACCTCCAAAAGTGTAAGAAATAAATTTCTGTTGTTTATAAGCTATCAAATCTATAGTATTAATATTTTGTTATAGGAGCCCAAAAAGACTAAGACATATGGTACAAGGGAAAAAAGATTATCTGCTAAATTCCTAAAAGAAAATCTTCTTTGAAGAGAGTGAAATATGAAGGGAAAAACTGAGAACCAGGGGAGAAACCCATTTATCAGCCTGTAACCCCTGGGCAAGTCATTAAACTCAGCCAGATCTGTGGTTACACTGAGTAAACTCAAAGGTCCTTCCAGCTCTACTGTTACGTGAAAACTTCAAAATACTATCAGGACAAAACAGGTCTAAAATAATTTTAAAATTTATCTTGTAAGTAATAAATCACATGATAGGCAATGTAAAAGCTTCTATGTTAACTAAATTTTTTTATATCACCCTATTTTTGTGATTTGTTTTCTAAATTCCTGCCATAAATGTCTTCAGTTTCATAGTTAGAAAAATGTTTTACTAAAAATGATAAAAAGAGAAAACAAAAAGGAAGAAAGAAAAACCTAATCAAGAGTAAAATGAAATAAAGTTTTTTCTTATGTGGAAAATTCAAAACGATAAGATTTTCTCCCTTAAGGAAAACAGAAACTGAAGTTACTTCCCAAGTAATTAAGGTGAGTAGTAAATTATTAAATCATCCTGAATGAACACATGGCTGTGCATACTCTGTACCCACCAACGTCACCCAGGCCGAAGCTGATCGGAGGCAGTGCCCACGCCTGCTACAGCTGCACCTGAAGCCAACGATCAGCCTGGCAGGCAGCCGGTCAACACAGCCAGCAACAACGCCATGGGTCACTCAGGTGCACCAATGAATGAATGAGTAGCTAAATTCGTACTGAATACGCAGATTAATGCTACTCCACCAAGATCCTAATTATTAAGTACTGTAAGCACTAAGAGAATTTGTCTAGAAACACAAAGCATTCACCACCCACAAAGAATTTTTGTATGTTTTCCTTCATTTTGGTGTCCAATATTATGAAAAAGGAATAGCACTCTGTAGAGAGGAGGCTGTTAGGTCAAAAATCCTGGGTCCTCGCGTAAATAAATCCAGTGAATAAACTAGCAGGCTGCTGACTCAAGGTCAAGTCCCTTAGCTCTGTGTAATCTATTAATTAGGAATAATATTATCTATTACCAAATAGTATCTACTCAAACAATGTTCATGCAATGCAAAATGAAAAAATTTGGAAAAGCATTGTAAAAACCATGGACCATAATACCATCATCCGTGACAAACAGAAAGAAGAGTGACATCAGGCAGAGCAAAGCAGGTAGCCTCCCACGGTGGAGGTGGTCCTCAAGTTTAATTTCTTAGGGAAAGATGCTTACCTCTTTCTGTAAATTAGAAAGCTGAGATGAAAGGCTCTCGATTCTCATACGACTTTCCATCAGTTCTTCCCTCGCACTGTTGACAGTAGAAGTATTCATCTCTGAGGACAGTCTAGCATTCTCAAGCTAAAAGAAGCAGCAAACCATAGTCAGTCTTATCTACTGAATTAGAACTAACAAATAAGGAAGCATGAGTCACCTCAAGGTATTTCAAACCTAGGCCCTGCTGGTAACTGGCTGACGAAACACAGGAAAACCATCATGAAGTTTGCTGACATGGTTTGAATGACCTTAAGTCTACCTGTCTTCAAGACTCACTTCCTAAAATGAGCTGTAGTAATGCTAATACAGCTAGGTCTTTACCTAAAGTTTACTACTTTAATATTTCATCCATTAATCCTTTGGTATCTAGGATAACATTTCTAATCTAATAAGATTAGGCAACAAAACAAATAGCAACTTGACTATTCCTACAAACATCACAAATCCCTAACCCACCAAATCCAATAAAGAATATATAGCAATAAAAGCAAAAAATACTAATTTACAGATTATTTCAAACCAGACAGAAACACTTGCTTTCAGAAGCAAAAACAGTCCCTCAGGTAAAAACAATACCCTGTTCCTCCAAATGCCCCTAACACTCTATTGTGTGTGTGTCTCAAGCACATGTTTCTGTGTCCCTACCTTATTGATCCTTACTTTAGCTCCTTCAGTGTCTAGCTCAATGCTTAGCCTTGAATACGTGTTGGATAACTGAAGGTACTCTTTATGAGATCTCTCTCTACCTCTCACTTTCACTGGTCAATTACTGCTTCATAAAATGGACAAAAAGCAACATGAGTAGTTTAATGCCATGCAGTGGAAATTATTTTCAATAACTCCATGACCCTAATCTTCTAGGTCTTTACTAGTTAACTCTTTTTAATCAAATCATATAACATTTAACAAATGGGGTAAAAATCATTTACCAGGAAAGTCCTTACTAATTGGTGATTTTATGTATTTTTGCATGGTTTGCTAAAATAAGTAGGAAGTTTCTACAATATTTTTTTAAATGAATAACAGTTAACAGAGGAAGAAATACAAAGACTTTCCATTTGCCTCTTGTGCCAAAAAAGCCCAAATTTGGTGGTCACAATGTATGTACAATGACGACGTGGCAGCCAGAACTAGATGCAGTCTGACATTTATTTACTAACACATGCATGTGTGGGATAGCATCATCAGTACACTTGTTACTGGAAGAAAAGCATTTCCGATGGCTTGGGTTTGACTACTATGACACGACATGAATAGTCAATGGAACAAAAAGATAAATCCTTACCTCTAATAAAATTGAAATAAACCTACTTTCTTCGAATAATTTTTTGTAACATCTATTTTATAAAAAACTGCACTTTCAAGAAAAATCCATTTTCTATATATTCATGAAGGCCAAGGGAATCATTTAAGAAAACGAGAATAAGACAAACATAGTCACGTTCTTCATGGTGACTGTGAAGGACTGACTGTAAATGTTCAAACAAACCCTCTGAGGAGGTGCTCACTTTGGCGTGGTAAGTCTGCTCCAGCTCCTCCTTGTACAGCCTCACTTGAGCATCGTGTTGCTCTCTCATCTCATGAAGGGCTTGAGCCAGCTTGTACTCGTACTCAATCTGACGCCCAGAATCCACCTCTACCAAGCGCGTTTCGTGCTTCCTTCTGGTCTCATTAATCTCCTAGGAAAAAAAAAAGACAAGACATAAAGCCAAGTCACTTTCCATGGCTGCACTGTACTAGTCTGAGTGGTATCAGGGCCATTTGAAGTTTCACACATGAACTCATGTTTGTCCTAGGGTAGGCATGTGAATGGATACTTTTTTGCCTCTGTTTTCATTTGATAAGATTTTTGAGATGGAACTAATGAGAAATGATAGGAATTTTCTTTCTTCTCAGGAACCTAGCTATTTCTCTAAAGGCAAGGAATGGCCTGGATGGTTTACTAAAGTACCATGCAATCATGGATAACTATAGACAGCTAAGTATACTAAACAGTAATTATTTTTCTAAATTGTTTCATTGATAATCTTAAGGACACCTCTGGAAAAAATACACATGGGAAGTTAAAGTGAACAGTCAGAACAAATTGAAGATTTACGTATCCATAAAACTATTTTCTTAGATATAGTAATAGGTGGGGCAAGCTAATTTACATAACTTCTTTTAAAAGCTAGTATTAAGCTATCAATATCATTTGATACAAGATCTTATTAACAATATTACTTGACTAACTCAAGTACATATGACAAATTCACTATTAAAGAATAGAAACAGTAGTCATGATCCCTCACTCTGTTTTAAGGAACTGTCTGTATAAAACTAGAATGGAGAAAGAATCTGGCTAAGAACAAACTTCTAGCGATGAAAATACAACAGATCTGTCTTTAATGACAATAACTGAAGAAGCCACAAGAGGGAGCTATAACTCACTGAAGTTGCTGTTTGTGCATTTTAGTGCATGCAGTTTTCTATGCATTTCCTCATCTATCTCTTAACCACTGCACAAGATGCACTTGACAGAATCAGGAAACTCAGAAAACCAGGGTTAAAATTTCAATTCTGCCTAGCACTCTGGGAGGCTGAGGCGGGTGGATCACTCGAGGTCAGGAGTTCGATACCAGCCTGAGCAAGAGCAAGACCCCCATCTCTACTAAAAATAGAAAGCAATTAGCAGGCCAACTAAAAATATATAGAAAAAAAAAAATTATCCGGGCATGGTGGCGCATGCCTGTAGTCCCAGCTACCCGGGAGGCTGAGGCAGAAGGATCGCTTGTGCCCAGGAGTTGGAGGTTGCTTGTCAGCTAAGCTGATGCCACGGCACTCTAGCCCAGGCAACAGAGTGAGACTCTGTCTCAAAAAAATAAATAAATAAATAAATAAATAAGAATTCCAATTCTGCTATCAACCTCCCAGAGCTCACATCTACTTCATGAAGAAAATCATACTTAAATTGCAAAAACATGCAAATGAAAGGTTTAGTTCAACAAAGACAGAGCTCCTACTAATGGTTTGCCCTTTGTCTACCTCCCTTCCTCTGCTCTTTGTTTTTCTCCTTCCTTTTTCTTTTCCTCTTAACTCTTCATAATAAGGAAGTTAGATCTATTTACTTATATCCTCAATGTGAAAAAACAAAACAAAAACCTATGAGGAATATTTTAAAATACATTCTGAAAAAGGCAAAAACCCAAAATTCAAAGATGCTACCCACTCTAAAAATGTTATTTTTTACTGATGCCATTTTTCATTTATTATTTTATACAGAACCAGTGACTTTATAAAGAAAAAAATACCCTACTCCTGGTTGTCTGCATACAACATCAAAATTAAATGACAGATCAGGAAGAATTTTAATAAAACAAAACAAAAATATAAGTCAATTTCATATAAAAATGTTTTGATAAAGCAATACTTAATAACAATTATAAGACAGCATCTCAGTATAGTATACAAAGAGCTTTCACACACATTTCACTTTGATCCTCACCATTCCTTGAAGGAAAAATAGCAGTATGAGTTATTTCATTTTAAAAAAGAAACTGACTGAGGAGTTGTCTGAGGTCTGACCGCTTGCCTAAGGCACTATGCACCAACAGTACCTATTCTGTTTAAGTACTGTTGTTATAAAAATGATCAGGTTTCTATTAAATTATTTTTCCTCCAATTAAAAAACACTTTAACTGATACAATGAATTCCTATTTTAAAATCATTGCTACTGTTTTCAAAATTACCCTACTTATGAGAACATTAAGCACAACATTAACAGGACGTTCTTTATCCTGGGTTAATCCCAACCCTCTACAATTTTTAGGAAATACACTTGCCCCTTTCTTCAATCTTATTACTTCCTCTGTTTGGCTAAAGTTGTGCCCCTGCCCTTTGACTACAGCAGTTAAGGCTCATAAATGCTATTTAGCAATTTACACGTACACTTATAAATGCTGAGAAGCTAGACATCAGATGGCCCCAAATAACTGCTGCCTCCTGATACTCACTCTCTAGTATAATCCACTCCCACAATTTATCAGGTTGGTCTGTACGACCAATGGGGGAAAGCAGAAGTGATGGTATATGACTTCCGTGACGAGGTTACAGAAAATAACGTGGCTACTGTCTTGGTCGTGTTCCCTCTTTCTCTCTCTATCACCTGCTGTTGGGGGGAAAGCGTATCATGAGCAGCCCTATGAAGACGACCATGTGGTGAGGAACTGACACCTCCTGCCAACAGCCCCCAAATGAGCTTGGAAGCTGCTCCTCCAGCCCAGTCTAAAAGCTTGACTGCAACCTCATGAGACCTGGAAACAGAACCACCCTGTTAAGCAGTTCTCAGATTCCTGACCCTCAGAAACTCGGCAGTAATAAAGGTCCATGACATTAGGCTGCTAAATTTTAGAGTAATCTGCTACACAGCAATAGATAACTAATAAAAATGCTCAAACATGTTGACAGTAATTAGCTGCTGCGACCAAGCCTTTGTAAGTGAGATGAAATGAAATTGTATCTGTTTACAATAACAGCTTGAGTTCTTAGATGTAGCTTTTTAAGCAACAGTACTTTGAATAATCTACCTACAAAATGTCTCCCCATCCACAAACCTTATTGTCTCTTTATCTGATACATTTTTGTGGGAAAGAAATCACAAATAAAATACAATTATACATGTAGCTATCATAAAGCCTTTTTTAGAACCCCTCCATTCCTTTAAAAAGTAAGATGATATATAGTTACCTCTTCATACATGTTTTTACGAAACTCCAAGTCCTCAGTAAGGCTCTGACAACGGTTCTCCAAATCCACTTTAAGTAAAGTTTCATCTGCTAACTGTTTTTTGGCAGCAGCTAAGGAGGCTTCCAACTGTTACAAGGAAAAAGAATTGTGATAAAAATTACACAGCAATCATTTAGTAATAAATTTCAGATATCTACAAACCAAATCAAGTATTACAATTCCTATGCATTTATCAAGGTTTTACTTGGTTTTAAAGCTTATCACAAAACCAGCTGTTCATGTGCTGGTCCCACCCACAGAGTGCCACACCAAATCACCTGTCAAACTGGTCACTGGCAGCAGGGAAGAGAACAGACCTATGACTCAGATTTCAAAAATCAAACCAATTACTTTAGCTAGCCACTTTCCTTTTTTCCTGTGTGCGGAGAAGTGTTATGCCATCTCTTTTCCTACCTATTTCCTGTTTTGGTGCACTAATGAAATAGGCTTCGAGAGCAAGAGACAGAGTGAGCATATATACAAAAAGGAAGAAGAAGAAGGGTTGTACCCAGATCTGCATAATCCAACTAGAACAACTGAGTGGATGATGCCTTGCATGTCAGATTCCCCAAGACTTCTCTTTAGGTAAGCCATGAAAAAAGAATTAAATAAATAAAATTTCAAAGATAAAAAAACAAAATAAATTTTATATCAATCCAACTATGGTGTAAGACAGATGGGGCAATTAACCTACCAAATATGGTTCAAGAACAGAGTTTACCTTACCTGGGCAATCTGATCCTTCAGATCCTCCAAATCTCCCTCTAAACTTTTTTTGTCACCAAGTGCCGTGGCAAGAGCTGCATCTTTAGAATTTAATGCGGCTTCATATTCTCGAAGCTTGATCTGGGCTCCATTAAGATCAGATTCTTTCTTAGCATAACTGTAACACATTTGAAAAAGTACAAGGCATCAAATTATACACTTGACTTGAGGCCTTCTCTCACCCCGCTTAAGGGAGAAACAAAAGAAGCAGTTTAAATAATGGTTACCATAAAGCACTAAAATTAGAGGAACAATTCAAGAGCATTAGATTTAGAGTTTTCGGTGGATAACAACACTCTCCTTCAATGTCACATGATTACTAATGACTCCAAGCCAAAGGAGTACATGTAAGGTCCTATGTACCAGAATTGTCTATGAATGAGAATACATGTCCTCTTTGTTTTATAAAGAAACATACTAAGAAAAGATATTTTTTATAATCCTAGCACTCTGGGAGGCTGAAGCGGGAGGATCGCTTGAGGTCAGGAGTTCAAGACCAGCCTGAGCAAGAGGGGAGACCCTGCCTCTACAAAAAATAAAAGAGAAAAGAAAAGATATTTCTGAAGACATGGAAATTTATTATTTTTAAATATTCATATAATGCATATGATAAACCAAGATGCACATGAGACTTAAATCAAAATATAAAAGATTAAATAAGGATGAAATTATTTAGAAAATTGTATAACTTAATAATATATCATATTGAAACTTTTTTGATATTAATAAGAACAAAATGACCCCAATCATGCAAGCACTTTCCATTTCCTATATAAGAGGTGATTTCAGATTTTCCCAACAACAAATAAGGGCCTCCTGAATATTCTGCAGAAAAATTAATTATTTCAGTTTATATAATTAACTACAAAAAAACAGAGATTCAAATTGAGATTTACTTTTCTCTAAATATCACTTTTATTAAATGGAGTTCTATATTAAAAAATTAAAATTCCTTTAGATATATTTTGTCCAATAATTATATTTTAAAGAACATTATATTTCTCATCAAAATAATTCCGTTAATATCAGTTATATAAGAAAAACTTTAATATCAAAATTCTTAATATCTGTTCTTAATTAGAACTATTATAGAAGAGTACTTCTACTACTGATGTTTGAGGATGAGTTAAAAGAGGAATCATTAGTTAATAAAAATTTTAAAATAATCTCATAATATTAAAATAAAATGAAGAAATAAATTGGCCAAATAAGCAACTATAAAGAGAAGATTTAATACTATTCACTTTGTACTCATCTTGGCAAATCAACTATACACAGAAAACCTCAGCAGTCATATCACAGTAATTGTTTTCCTAAATCCTGTATTTTTTATAACCACAAGATGGCAGGCTTTAACTGAAGATTAGTCTAGAAGAGGGGCGGGGGGAGCCTCCCATACAGTCATAATTTACAGCCAAAACGCCAAGTTCATAAAGTGCCGAGTCTCCACAGGAACAGAACTGATGCTTGTGAAAGATCCCCTATTTCATCCCACTGTAAAATAACCAGAGTTAGGCTAGGATATATATGATTTAAAATAAAATCATATTTTATAGAGTATTACACAATACAAAAGCTACTGACTTGAAATTACTTAGCAATTACAAAAATTCTACTGCAACACTAATTTTTAAATTTCAGATCATAACGTGGCACTTCTCAATGTGATGCCTCATGACAGGAGAGTAAACCTGTGCCTTCCAGGGACCAAAATGGTCCACTAAGAATGATACTGCATGAAATACGCCAGTTTCACAGGCTACTGTACAGAGTAGCCTGTGAAACTGGCATATTTTATACAGTTGTCACTCTTGAGTGTTTGACTTCACTGATTTGCACAAAGCTCAAAACTCAGAATGTTATACCACATACACCAAGTGAAAGATACTCTCTATCTTGTGGAGTACAGAAAATACAAGAAGCCAAAAATTAATCTAAGACAATACACCAAGATGACTAGAAGACAGTCATTTCTTCCACAAAAATCAAGACCAAAAAAGCTACGGAATGGTGGACTAAAGGAGGAGAGAGCAGAATAACCTATTTATTTGTGGTACCCTTGAGCCATCTAATGGTGTCAGTTGAAATCTTATAGGAGCTTTAATTGCAATCATAATTAATGCTGGTACTGTCTATTTTGTGTCAAGTTCTCAGTCACATAAAACACTGTTATTCTGGGAAAATATAAATTGCTCCATTATAAATTCTTTCTTAAAGCTATAACTTTCACATTACTGAACAAATCAGAAGCTCTAAATGTGCTTAAAATTGCAAAGAAAAGCTAACCTATGTGTCCAGGCTCAAAATAAATGCAATAGCAAATTCTTATTTACTGACTTTTAAATATTACTTAGCCTTTTCACCCTCTACTAGAGAGGTATGTAAAAGGGCCCATCATCTCATTTCCCAGAAAGCCGCTATTGACAGGTTTTTAAAACAGGTACACGTTAGAAAGTTCTAATAATCCAGAAAAGTAAAAAGGGACAAGTAAAAGATCCTCCCTCCAAAAGAAATTTATGAAATTAATCTTTTCTTAGGCTTCCATCTGGAAAAAATCATGCATATACCAACACACACACATACACACACAGACCCATATATATGCAGGGACTATTTCTGAAAGGTACACAAGAAAGGCAAGAGTGGTTCCCACCAAAGACTTGAGCAGCAGCCTAATCTACATCTTTGTATTAAGGAACCACCCCCAACCACAACTCCTCAAAGAGATCTGCTTATATCTAATTGGACTGGAGGTGAGTATCTGACTCTGGAAGCCAATCTCATTTGTCTGACCACAACCAATCAGATTTCCTCTCACTCAAAATCTGAACTATGGAAATCAACTTCAATCAGATGATAGTGGAGACGAGAACTAACAAGTTATGAGAAGGCAGGACATAGTAAGTAAAGACCAAACTCAGCAGATAACCCAATGAAAGACAACATGACCCTAAAAGAACTGCTGGCTTAAGATTTTATTATTTAATAAGTACCAATCTAACAAAACTTCACATGCTTCACACATGTAAACACATTTCAATAGCTTCACCTGGCCTATAAATTCTTTTAAGAAGCATGTTTTATTTTGTGTTTATGCGGAGCTGCTATGATTGAAGGGAGAGTATGGGGCCTAGTGTCTCATCAATCCCCATCCCAACAGCCCTAGTTTTCTGCAAAATAGTTTGAAAACTTCTGAACAACAAGAAACAATGCAAGATCCTTGGCATACATGGCCACCTAGAAAGCCCTTCAGGTCTAATTCCTGGAGAGCTTCTGGGCCTTGGACCTCCCTCTCCCCGACTCCATGCCATTTGTTCTAATTTCTAACTCCAACTCCTAATTCACTTTATCACTCAAATCTAAGACCAACTGGCATCCCTCCTCTGTAAAGCTTTCCTGCTTTGTTTCTCCTAGCACAACAAGTCATTTAACCTTTCTTGGGTTCCATTAGCACTTTGTGCATCTTTCTCCTACAGCGCACAAGGGTTTCCTCTTTTCACCATTGAAGATTTCATGTCTGCCTCCTACACTGGACTGTGAGCAAAATGAGCTTACCTTCATATTCTCAGTGCCTGGCAATGTCTAATACAGGCTGGGTGCTCAAAACAATTTTTCTGTTAAGGAATGAGAGAAAGAAGCACACCAGAGCAGGCAAGCTAAATACTAAGTTTAGAGCAGTATTTAAAATTTTGCTTTTACGTAACAATCCAGGTGAGTTAAGTAGTAAGCCTCTGGCTATAGAGAATCAAGCTTTTTCCAGACCCAAACAGTCAATCTAGATCTGCCCTATAGTGCCCACACAAGCCACCGTGGCCTTCACGTGCAGGACAGCAGGTGCTGTACTGGGCACTGAGGAGGACACTTAAGTATCAGCCAACATCGTTGGTGCAGAGTCATTTATGGTCTCTTCTCATTGAAGGTAGTGAACACACTTTTGTTTTTTTTTATCCCAAACAAATATACAGTAACCTTTACATGCACACTTACACACAGGTACAATGGAGTGTGTGGAGACAGAGGGGAAGGGGCTCAGTCTAGGTCCTTAGTTTGGAGACCTATTTATTTAATCCGGCAAACATTACTGAGTACCATGTACCACCAGAGGCAGAAAAATAAATAAGACAGGGTCCCCGGCTAAGAGCATTATCAGGGTTTTTCCTTCCTTTTTCTGCACCCTCAGTACTTTTTCCCTGCTCACGTCACCACACTCTTGCGTGTGGCTGTCTGGGTGGCATAAAGGCTTACCTTGCAGACGCTGAGGTAAAGTGATGCAGAGGGACTGGGGTGGGCGCACCGGCTATGGAGCTTAGGGTACACAGTTCTTGTAGGGGTCCCTGCACCCAAAGTCCTCCAGCTCCACGAACAAAATGTTCCGTGTTCACACATTTCTCTTCTTCTTCCTTTAGTCCCCAGTATTAACAGTGCAAAAGTCAATGCTTCATAAAGTAGCTAATAAAGGGAAGAAAGCCGAACACTACCTCTGCCCCTTGCACAGAAGTACTTACATTACACTGATCATTTAATAAGCATCCCTGCATTTGTGGATGTGCTTAGCTACTCAAGAGACGGCCAACTCTTTGAGGGCAAAGCTCGTGACTTATTTCTATGTCTTCCACACAGAAAACCTATATATAATGACCATTTTAGTAAATGTTAAAAGAAACCCCCACACGCTCCCCTCAAAAAAAGTCTCTACTTTTTCATCCTATGTAAAATATCCTATCTTTTCTGGGAAGAAAAAGATAACTGGGACGCCTCTGTAATGTCTAAAATTCACATTCCTAGATGTCCTCCCTATCTCCCAGCCATTTCCTAGGCTAGACGAGTCATGAAAAAATTCTTAAGACTATGCCCAAGTCTCCAGTTAAGAGCCATAAATCAATGAGCCTTATGTGCCACATGAGCTAGCAAGGACACATGGTGATCGTGCAGTGAGTTAACATTTTGAATATAATCTTGTCATCATTTTCTAACTGTGTTATTATTTTTCATTTATTAATATGATGTGTGAATTCCGAGTGTAATTATTAGCACATGGTCAGAGTGCAGAAACCTGCAGAACTGACATCCCAAAACATACATATATGAATTCGCCGCAGTTCTCACCGAAGTACAGAGTGACGTCCGACAATGTCCTAGAACAGAGAGCGGGATGTATAGAAACTCAAAGTTACTAGAACCTATCAGTAAGGTGTTAGTACACATTTAGTTTGACTGTATTTCCTGACTGGATTTGTTCAGTGTTATGGACCTGCCTGATTAAACTATTTCTGCCTCCAGATAGAGACCTTCCTGTGTCTTCATTTAAATTCCACCTATGTATCTAATGCCAGAAATATGCACATTCCTGAAAATAAGTCATAAAACATCCATTTACTTTAGATGTTTTAAGAACCACACTTCAACTACAGCCAGAAAAAAAGTAGTTTTATAAATGTAGTTGGCACTCTATTCTAAGAATTTCTTCCCTCAATAAACAAAGTTAGCTTTCACTTCAAGTAAGTTTGAATTTCACCAGTCACATCAAGTAACCAGATCTAACTGAATATCTTACCATTTTTAAAAAATCAGCTAGAAAGGATACATCTATATGCCTGTTAACATTCTATAGCAGTTACTCAAGACCTACAGGCATAGCTTTAGTGATTTACTATGGTTGTACTTTCCCAATAAAACACAGTACTGTCTGGGACACACACCTACCCTCTCCTGGGGCCTACAGGACTAACCTAAATGCAGTTGGTTAACACTTTCTGAATTACTCCTGACCACCTTCTATCACCAGCAATGACACAAACTCCACTCTTTTAACCACCTTGGTTTTTCAACCTACCACCAGTTTGACCTTGATTTGATGATCTTAATCACTTCAACTCTGGCTTCTGCACTGAACTAGGTGGTTCTAGAACTCAGTGTCTGAACCTGGCCTCAGCCCTCTCTTTGTTAGGATGACTCAGTCTTCCACCCCCACCCCAGGTATCCTTATGGCTAGTGTACCCTACTCCAGACTAGTCCTATCAGTAAGAAAGTGGAGATCAGAAAATTGTACCCAATTATAGAATCACTGGAAAAATGAATGCTCAATGGGCCTCTTAGGGAAATGCACTATAACTAGGTAGTAAGTGTAGAGCACATCTTCCCCAAAGTCATACCACATACATACCATGCAGAAAAGCATTAAGGGCCTGGTACGTATACAGTAACAATAACTACTTGAAAATGAATTAGTAAGCATACTATAACCATAAGCACTTGAAAAATAAGACTGACCACTTAAACAGGGAACAAAGAATTAGCGTGAAACAAATCAATAAGTAAACCTACAGGGACAAATACTTAGAACATAATCTGAAGTTCACAGAACTGTTTTAATTATTAATAGTTAGGTAATGGTAAATTATTGTCCTTCTATTAACATTTCCTTGGCCAGTTTCTTGTCAGCACCAATCATTACATTTCACTTCAAGACCACTCATATTTAGAAAATAAATAAATTACAGGGAATGAAAGGAGAAAGCCATTTAGCTTTTCACCTGCAGTCAGATAACATAATAGAAATCATTCTACATAAAACTGTTATTTCTAATCATATCCAGGAAACAAAGATTTTTATATCCTTCAAAACAGACCCACCCTACACAGAGAGCCAGGCCAATCAGGCCCAGCTGTTTAAGCTACGCTCACGTTTTCATACGCCATAAGGGTCTTCCGAACAGCGGCCTGGTCGCAGCTGAGCGCCACTCAACACTAGCGAGTTATTCAAGTGATTACCAGTTGCTGGGGATCTCTTCACACCCAGAGCTCGGAATCAACAGGCCCTTTATTATCTAGCCACGGTAGACTTTCAGAGGGCAAATAAACTTTATTTTGAATTTAAAGTAAAGTTTATTAATAAGTCCACATAAAAACCTTGTCCTAAAACTAGATAATCTTATTTCATAATAGGCTCAAACTGCATATTAAATATGCATTTGCTCCAACATTCATTCATCATCTTCAACACTGTCCTCAAATTATCTTCTCTTCCACAGGGAAAGGGATGTGATCCACAGTATTATTCCTATGGAAAATTAATGAACTTCCCTAAAGTCAAAATAAATGTAATTAATACACAAAAACTCCAGAAAGTCTTGTGATAGCAATTTTCTATTAACAGGGGTCTTCTCTGGCATACGCAAAAAGACTAAGATGCTTCTGCACAAACTCAAAAGCTGCAAAGGATAGTTTCCAGTGACAATAAAATTCTGCTACTCATTGAATAAACTGATGTGTCAACAAATTACCAACAACCTAATCAGATTCAGGCAAACCCTAACTGGAATCAGAGTAAAATTAGGAAAAATACTAAATGAGATTTGAAACTGGACCTCAGAACCATTTCTTTGAACAAAAGAAGTTCAACATGATATACATAAATAGGCACAAGAGTATAGAATAGACTCTTACAGATTCAAGTCCTAATAAAAATAACTTAAATTCCTTCTTTAAAAAAAGCCAACAACAACTACTTTGTCACTTATCTATTATGTGTCAGGAACTGATCTGGGTGATTGGAAACCAGCAATGAACAAAATACACCAAGTCCCTGCCTTTATGAAGGTACCTTTTAATGGGGAAAGTCACACAATAAACAAAGACACATATGTCAGGGATAATCTGTACTTTGAAGAAAAATAAATGAGAATAAGGAGTGTAGAAAGGGAAGGGAGAGATGATAATTTTATGTGGTATGCTCAGATACAGACTGATTGTATGCCTCTTGTTACCACCAACAGCCATTTTTTCACACCAGAAAACCACTTTCCAACTCTACATTTTATTCGGCAATACTAATACTAGTATCACTTGTTATTTCACTGCTCCTGTATGAGTCATGTGTAACCCTCCCATAAAGTGGGACGGAAAACAGCCTCCTACAAAAATGATAACTAAGTCAATAATTATCTCCGGGAGCCTATAGATAGAGTGCTAGGAAACGTGCAATACAACAGGAAGCAAAATCAGACACTACCCCTGTCCACAAGGAGATCCCACTCTAATAAGGGAATCAAGCAATCATTCAAAACTGTCTCAACAAATCAACCTTGTCAGAAACCTTCTTGACAAGTTCTAGGAAAAGGAAAGTACACAGTACTTCAAGAATACATGATGTGACTTCTGGAAAAAATGACACATTAAACACATGACTCCATTATTACCCCTTCCAGAAACCCAACTAAAAACAGCAAAGGCACAAATTCTCATTGAAAAAAACTGAAGAGGAAGTGGTAAAATTTTGGAAGCTGGAAAGCAGATGGTGAAAACTAACCTAGCCAACCCAAGAGTGCTAAATCCTGAGCCAGACACAGGGATATCTGAAAAGCAACCTAATTTATTCCGCAGCCACCACCAGCAGCAAGAAATACGCTGGTACCCTGAAGTAGGAGAACCGGTTAAAAATCTATTTAAGAAGCAAAACAGACCCCTCCCCCACTTCATGCTTCTGGGCCAAGGCCCTCATCCACCATAGCAGAAGACAAAAGGTTCTCTCTGAGGACCTCCTAGTCACCCAGCACAACCAAAGGCAGCAGTTCCATAACGGGGGGAGGGGGGCGGGCACACGAGAGGAATTCATTGAACTCTGATAGAATGCTCATATTTCCACCCTTCCCAACCTTCCTCAGCTTACAGTACACTACTGCCAGGCCTATTCCCTCTCGGACAAAGGTGAAAGACCAAGAGAAAAGACCTGAAGATAATGACACTGAGTGTCCCCAGTGAAATGACCCGGCCATTTCACCTACAACAAAGCTTGGTCAAGAAGCCCCACACATACATAGGGCTTCCCAACAGATTGAGAACCCCACTTAACAAGAAGGTTAAGTGTTAAGACTGTTCTTGCTATCCTGCTCCCGTTCATTTCTATATGAATTTTAGGGTCAGTTTGTCAATTTCCACAAAAAAGGCAGCTGTGATTTTGATGGAGATTGGGTTGAATCTGTAGGTGAATTTGGGAAAAACTGTCATCTTAACAATACTAAGTCTCCTAATCCCTGAACACGGGATACTTTTCCATTTATTTATATAGGTCCTCTTTAATTTCTTTCAACATTTTCCAGTGCAAAAGTCTTATATTTCATCTGTAAAATGTATTACTAGTATTTTATTCTTTTTGGTGCTATCATAAATAAAATTATTTTCTTAATTTCATTTTTGGATTGTTCAATGCTAGAAATACAATTGATTTTCTTATACTGCTCTTTTATCATGCAACCTTGTTGAACTTGTTTATTAGCTCTGAGATTTTTGTTCATAAAAGATTCCTTAAGATTTTCTACATATGATCATGTCATCTGCAAAGACAGAATTTTACTTCTTCCTTTCCAATATGAATGCCTTTTATTTCCTTTTCTTGCCCAATTACTCTGGCTAGAACTTCTAGTACATTGTTGAATAAACGTGGTGAGAGTGGATATCTTTGTCTTGTACCCAATCTTAGGGGGAAAGCTTTCAATCTTTACCACCTGAGTATGATATAAACTGGGTTTTTCATAGGTATTCTTTAGCAAAATTTCCCTTTTACCCCAAGTTTGAATATTTTTACCATGAAAGGGAGGTATACTTGGTCAAATGCTTTTTCTGCATCTACTGATATGGTCATATGATTTCTGTCCTTCATTTTAATTTTCTTTTCTTTGAGAGACAGGGTCTCACTCTGTTGCGCAGGCTCAAGTGCAGTAGCATGGTCACAACTTACTGCAACCTCAAACTGCTGAACTCAAGTGATCCTCTTACCTCAGCCTCCCAAGTAGCTAGGACTATAGGCACACGCCACTACGCCTGGCTAATGTTTTTTTATTTTTCGTAGAGACAGGGTAGAGACAGGGTCTCACTATGCTGCCCAGGCTGGTCACTTCTGGCTGCAAGTGATATTTCTGCCTCAACCTCCCAAAGTGCTGGGATTACAGGCATGAGCCACCACACCTGGCCCCTTCATTCTGTTAATATGGTGTATTACATTGACTGACTTTCACAGACTGAGCCAACGTTGCATTCCTAGGATAAATTCCATGATATGATGGTATATAATCCTTTTTATATGTTTGTGGATTTGGTATGGTAGCATTTTGTTGGGAGTTTGGGGGCCTATATTCATAAGGGATATTAGTCTGTGAAATTTTTCTGAAACAGTGTTCCAATATCCATCTCCAGTTCGTTGGGTGTTATCAGGCAGTTCCTATAGCAACAGCAGTGGCAGCTTCCTGAATTGTAGCTATATACTATTTTTTAAAAATTCAGTGGTTCTAGTGGTGGCTTCAGACATAAAAGCTCCCAAAGGTCATTTCTACAATGTTCTAGGGATCATGCCTGCTCCTCTAGCCCTTCTAATAATTTTTTCTAAGCACCTACATCCTAAATTGTTTGCCTTAAAATGTCTAGGTTTCTGTTCGCTGCACTAATACAAAGACTTAAACAAATAGAAAAAGAAATTAACTTAAAACAAAGAGGGACTATGAAGGAAACGACTTCGGAAAAGACAAGGGCAAGTACTGCATCAATGAAATTTAAACAAGAACAGAATGCTATAAAGAGACATTAAGAGAAGCTATTATTATAGAAATGTAAAATATGATAGCAAAAATTGGAAGGTGAAATTAAGAACATCTTTTAGTAGAGGAAAAATATTTTTTTAAAAAAAGTAAGAAAACCAAAGGATCAATGCAAAAGGCCCAGCATTTGAATAACAGGAGTCTGAGGAAGTAATAAAAGTAGAAAATCATCAGTAAAATAATTCAAGAAAATGTCTAAGAACCGAAGGACATAAATTTCCGGACCAAAAAAAATCCAACAAAATGATCAACACAATGGATGGAAAGAGATCCACATCAAGGAACATTCTTGTGAAATTTTAGAACTGGACCAAAAGAAAATCCTACAAGCTTGTAAATGTTTCAGTTATTAGTACTTCTCCAGTAACAATGGAAGCTAGAAAACTATACAACTACCTTCAAATTCCTTAGGAAGGATCTTTTACAACCTAGAATTCTATACTCCAGAACACAAGCCTCCAAAAGGTAATTCTTTAATAAAATGAATAGAAAATCTAATGATTTTAAGTAACTTGATGTTTTAACAATTGGCATAGAGTCCTTCTATACAACTATACAAAACTAAGTGGGAGAAAAATACTATTTTTATAGGTGATCAAAAGGTGGAATAAGGGAGAAAAACTAATCATATTAATACAACACTATTGAGTTCTGCTGGTTTATACTGTTCATATTACATAAATTTAAGTTTATATTGTATAAGTATTTCTGCTATAACATATTAATCCATGTTTCTGAAAACTCCTGCATTCTGCACATATTAAAAATAACAGAGCAAATGCGAGAAACAATGTTAGAATAGACCACTCAAAACCTACACAGCTTTGAAACGAGAGCAACAGCAATAACATAAACAATAATTAGCACCTCAAGAGATAACTTGGACATGCCAGGCACTTTAATGTGGATAGAGCTGCATCAAGAGCTGCTTTTAACTGCATAAAAACAGAGTAGAAATGGTGGTTTGCAGGAATTGGGACAACAGAGGCAGGAGCAGAGCTCTGAACACAAGAATAAGACTGGCTAAAAGAGCAAAGCTAGGCATGTGCCTCTCTTGGGGAGAGAACCCTGGGCACAGGCACTTACTTCTAATTTTCTTAAAGCTGAAAGCAGAGCTGAGGGCTTTCTTTCTTCCGTTCTAAAGATTATTACTGTACTCTTGCTATTCTGGCTCTCCTTTACTAGGATTTACTAGGAAAAAGTACATATAAATCAATATAACTTCCAATTATAATATCATTTCTCTATTTACCAGTCACATGAGCTAACTGGTATTACAGAAGCATTTGTAGCAAAATGCACTGAATTAATACTTTAAATACCAAAAACTGATCTAAACTAAAATGTAACATATGACTACTGAAAGCCTAAAGAGGAAAAAAATATGTATTCTCAAGACAACATGGCAAAGTCAACAATGTCCCACTGTCATCTAGATATGGAGATAAATACCAAAGGAGCATTGAAAATAGCTGAAGGTAATCTTTTTCAAGAAAAGTCCTGGGGAACTCCAGAGTCCTTAAATCATGCACACATATGTTGCTAGACAGTCACAGGTTTTGCTTTTTTTCAAGGAACATATTAGAAAAATCTGAATCAGAGAAGTCAAAGATGACCTCCCCAGGGAAATGAACACTGAGTGGAGACCTGAGGGATGAGTACAAGCCAATGCACTGAAGAGAGAAGTCCAAAGGAAACCCCACATGCAAAGGCCCATATCAGGAGGAGCGTAGTAAAGGACTGAATAAAGGATTTCACGGTTAGAGGAGAATAAGCAAGTTCAAGTATGGTATGAGATGAAACTGCAGCGTCAAGACAGGCCAGTCCATGTAGAAAAGAACTTTTAGGTGGGTTGACCTGGGCAAATATGTCCTAATTTGTCCAGGACAATTTCCATTTATGCCAGTTGTCCCTGAATAATTATTAATAGCTCCCTCTTCACACACAAAAGTATCCCAATTTGGATGGTAAATTTTATGTTCATCCTATTAGGTAGTATTAAGGATTTTAGTCTTTATCCTAGAAGCTACTAAAGCGTTTTAAGCAAAGGGGGTGAAATGATCACATTTTTAGTACAGAATCTTAGAAGGATAAGTGTTCTGGTCCCCCAGCCAATGTTTTGTTATAACAACACGGAGTAAGAATCAACTTTAAATCAACCTTTAAGAATGTCTCCTCTTACTGCCAACATTCTTGAACAAGTGTTTTAAACTCGTGGTGTCTTTCCTCTCACTGCCCCTCAGTTATGGCCAGTGGCTTTGCTCCACTACTTTTCACTAACATAAGGCTCTCCTCACGGTCAACAATCATCTCCCAGGCACCAAAGACAATGGCTACTTTTTAGGATTTATCAAACTGAAAAATAATCTCCTTGGTCCATGACTCAACTCTCTTTTCCTACCTTTCTATTACTTATCATCTCCAGTGTGGGTTCTCTTTCCTCTACCTAGTCCTCATATGTAGACATTTTCCATGTCTCTTAGTACTCCAAAGTGCCAGCTGACATCTCCACCTAAAAGTCCAACACATACACCACTAACCCTGAGTAGGGTCCTCCAAACCTATTCCTTAGCCACCAATCTCTGCTAAGAAGCAACACAGTCTACCCAGGTACTCATGCATGGAAGCAAACATCCTAGGACTCCTTATTCTCCCCAGACCCTGTGCCCAGTATCTCTTACATCTACCTTCTCTCCTCTACCTACACCTCAGTTCAAGGGTTGCCTCCTCATTACTCCCCAAGCGTCTTTACTAAGTGTTATTACCTCTACTCTTTTTTCCCTCCACAACACAGAAATTCTTGAGGATCCTCATTACCTAAAATGTAATCCTCCCTTACCCCATATATATGGCTCTAGTACTATGAATTATTTGAAATTCATCACAACTCCCTCTCCTAACATTTTCCGTTTAGAAGTAAATTCCTACTTACTTCCCAATACATGGCTCAGACATCATCACTTCCCCAATTCCCCTGGGAGGTCTTTCAAAATTTCACAAGGCTCCAGGCCTGCTTAGGTGGCAATCTGCGTCTCCATAGGTCTCCATAATACCACATGGATACTGCTATCACAGCACTTAACACATTTTATTAGTGTGCTACATTTATAGTATCACAATACTATAGCATTGGTTTTCTGCCTTCCCCACTAGACTGTAAGCAACTTGACAACGGGAACGTAGTATTTCATCTCTCCCCAGCATCTGGTTCAAAGCCTGACATAAAGCACCTGTTCCACCAAAATACATTTAGAATAAAAATGAAAGAACATTTCTGTCATGAATAGTCAAGATTTATTTTGAGGTTTTAATTTCTTCTAAATCATTAAGTCACAGAGTAAGGTAGGAAAGGAGCTTTTTAAGAAGGAACAAAAGACAAAAAGGTCTCTTTCAGTAACTCATCTTCACATTTTCATTAGCAAATGAAGCCCTCAGTATTTCAAACAACTGTTTCAGTTACTGCACCCTGCTGACAAATCCTAAATTACCTCCCTGGGGGCTATGAAATACAAATGTGAAAAACACACATCTAGTACCATTTCCAAAAGTAGCACCCAAAGGGATCTGAAAAGCAACTGTCCTGTGTATGACTTTAAGTCCCAAGCACAGGTCACAGTGCTCTATGAGCCTGCTTTCTGTGGGTGAATCAGAATAATCCTACAGAACAACACTACTGTTCAAAATTAGTTGCTTAAATCAGATGATTCAAGACACTATCTA
Organism: Eulemur rufifrons; assembly: GCF_041146395.1. Lineage (NCBI taxonomy): Eukaryota > Metazoa > Chordata > Mammalia > Primates > Lemuridae > Eulemur > Eulemur rufifrons. The sequence goes on along the minus strand of NC_090999.1, from coordinate 91,398,258 downwards.
GCAGTAAAAGTACTAATTCTGTTATCATCAATAAATCCAAATGAAGGCAAAAAAATAAATTTAAAAAGGACTGAGTAGATTAGCTAAGGAAAGCCTCATTTATAACCTATGTCTACACCAAAAATATCAGCAGAAACCTAAGATTATGACCAGAATGCAGAATCTTTTTACTCCTTTACACTAATGAGCATGATAATAAAAATGATCTAGAACTAGAAAGAGGCCGGGCGTGGTGGCTCTTGCCTATAATCCTACCACTCTGGGAGTACAAGGCGAGAGGATGTTTGAGCTCAGGAGTTCGAGACCAGCCTGAGCAAGAGCGAGACCCTGGCTCTACTAAAAATAGAAAAACTTAGCTGGGCATGGTAGCGCATGCCTGTAGTCCCAGCTACTCAGGAGGCTGAGGCAGGGGGATCGCTTGAGCCCAGGCGTTTGAGGTTGCTGTGAACTAGGCTGACACCACGGCACTCTAGCTCAGGCAACAAAGCAAGACTCTGTCTCAAAAAAACAAACAAACAAAAAACCTCCAAAGAACCTCCAGAAATTAGTATTAAATTCCTCCAAACAGTAAATGGATACTCATCTACTGGCTGGTGGTATCAAAAATTGGTACAACTGTAATTTTACCAATTTTACAGTGGTTAATATATTTAACCAGTAAATTAGGTGACATTTAATTAATAATTGAACCTAACACCTAAAAAATAAATAAATAAAAGGAAAATGAACTCCCCTCTTCACTCCTCCCTTCATTAAAAAAAAAAAACTGAAAATATGACAGTTTAATTACTTAGGACCTGCTTCCTAGACTTTAACACACTGATTCTAGGGGTTTGGTCCTTCCAATCAAATCCTTCCCTTAAAAATTAAAGTAATATTTAACACGAAGTTCTATAGCTCTTCTTTTTTCTTTGAGACAGGGTCTTGCTCTGTTGCCCTGGCTAGAGTGCAGTGGTGCCATCATGGCTCACTGCAACCTCCAACTCCTGGGCTCAAGTGATCCTCCTGCCGCAGCCTCCCAAGCAGCTAGGACTAGAGTGCCACACCACACCCAGATAATTTTTTTTTTTTTTAATAGAGATGGGGTCTCACTATGCTACCCTGGGCTGATCTCAAACTTCTGGCATCAAGCAATCCTCCCGCCTCAGCCTCCCAAAGTGCTGGGACTACAGGCGTGACACTGTGCACAGCCACATAGCTCTTATATTAAGGCCAGGGGGTGTATACTATCAACTTGCTTCAACCAGAGCACAACCAGTACATTTAAAAAATGACAAAGTAATACATAAGATGAGTAAGGTTTTTGTTGTTCAATTAATCATCCCATGTATGAAGAAAACTCCCTAAAGCAGATTAGCATTTTTTATTATTTTAGGTCTGAAAAAAAGAACATGAATGTTAAAACAACCCTACAGATATCATTTAACCTTATAGGCATTTCCTAAATTTCATTCTATCTATGACCAAAATATGTAGATAGCCAACAGAATAAATATATAGTATGTTCAAATACATAGCAAACCCCCACCCCCATAGAAAAGATAGCTTATATTTATGTATGAGTATGCTATGTAATTTGAGCAAATGACAAGCTAGAAAAAGTCTGAGTTTCATTTTTCATAACTCTTTCTAAGATTCAGAAAACTACTACTTACTCTTTATCCCAATTATATAGATAAAGAAAGGCAGATTCAAAGACTTAAAAAGTATCTGTTCAGTCATAAGAATGAAGTTGCAACTTCTCATGTAGTGCTTTGCTTAATACCACCCTATCTCAGGCTACAATGTCCCATGTTACACTTGTTAGCAGCATATCAGTGTTTTTGTGCAGTTTTCTTCTCCTTTTGGTAAAGAGGGGTCTCACTATGTTGCCCAGGCTGGTCTCAAACTCTCAAGTGATCCCTCTGGCCTTTGCCTCCCAAAGCACTGGGATTGCAGGCGTGAGCCACTGTGCCAGCCTATATGCATTTTTTAATGAAAACACACAAATCCAAATTTCCCATTAGCAATTTCCTTACTAGGCCAGGTGCAGTGGCTCATGCTTGAGGCCAGGAGTTAGAGACCAGCTAAGGCAATATAGCAAGACCCCCACCTCTACAAAAAAACTTTTTAAAAATTAGCCAGGCGTAGTGGCATGTACACCGTAGGCCCAGTTACTCAGGAGGCAGAGGCAGGAGGATCACTTGAACCCAAGAGTTTGAGGTTATAGTGAGCTATGACCACACCACTGCACTCCAGCCTAGGCAAGAGCAAGAATCGAAGTTTCCTTACTAATACAGTGATAAATCAAGATCAGAGGAATTCTGTGTTCCCCAAAGGAATATAATATGTAGGCTTAATCCCTAAACCTCAAATCCATTCTCCTCAAAGTGGCAATGCTTGCAGATGGAGCTAGAAAGTCTACAAATCTTCAGCTCCAAACATACCATGAAAAAATACAATCAACGTTACATTTTAATATTCTATTTGCTGAAAAAAACCTTTTATTTTCATAAAGTAAGTTATTTTTGGCCAGGCATGGTGGCTCATGCCTATAATCCCAGCACGTTGGGAGGCCAAGTGGGAGGACCACTTGAGGTCGAGACCAAACTGAACAAGAGTAAGACCCCCATCTCTACAAAAAATAGAAAAATTAGCCAGGTGTGATGGTACATGCCTGCAGGTGGATTGCCTGAGCCCAGGAGTTTGAAGTTCCAGTGAGCTATGATCATGCCTCTGCACTCTAGCCCAGGAGACAGAGCAAGACCCTGTCTCAGAAAAAAAATGTTTTTAAAGTTATTTTAAAAAGAAGTACCATTTGTTTTAAAAAGTTAAGAAATTTTGCTTAAATAACAAAACTTTTATATATCTCAAAGATTAATTTGAAAACATGACCTTGAGGCCTAACATCCATTATGCATTAAACTGTATTTCTTGGCCGGGCGCGGTGGCTCACGCCTGTAATCCTAGACTCTGGGAGGCCAAGGCGGGTGGATCATTTGAGCTCAGGAGTTTGAGACCAGCCTGAGCAAGAGCGAGACCCCGTCTCTACTAAAAATAAAAAGAAATTATACGGACAACTAAAAATATATAGAAAAAATTAGCTGGGCATGGCGGCGCATGCCTGTAGTCCCAGCTACTCGGGGGGCTGAGGCAGGAGGATCGCTTGAGCCCAGGAGTTTGAGCTCACTGTGAGCGAGGCTGACGCCATGGCACTCTAGCCCAGGCGACAGAGTGAGACTCTGTCTCAAAAAAAAAAAAAAAAAAAAAAACTGTATTTCTTGGAATATCCTTTTTAAATTTTTTTTTTTAAATAAAGGGACAGTAAATTCACTTGCTCAGAATATCAAACAATCCTACGGTATCTATTATATTAGTTATATATTAGTAAATCCCTATCACCACTTTCCTAATTAACTCATAGGTCTCAGAAAGAGAAACTTTAGGGTTTATTTGGCAGCTTTTCAAGCTTTAATATCTATCATAAACCAAATGAATAAAAGACAACTTCTAGAATCTGGTAAGTCAAGTGAACTTTTTTTTTTTTTTGAGACAGAGTCTCACTCTGTTGCCCGGGCTAGAGTGCAAGTGAACTTCTTGGAAGTCAATTTAAAAATACAAATTCACAATCTTTTATCTGCATTTCCAGAGTTCTAACACCTAAAATTTTCATCAACTTGTTTGGTGGCAAAACCTGACCTGAATGGGTGGAAGGCTATTTTTTAGTATGTCTGTCTTTCTCCACTTACTATGACTATTAATACCTTTCCCTGCAGAAATGATTCATGATGGAGGGCTACTCCAGACCCCACTGGGGGTATCATATACAGCATGTGCATTATATTACCGTCTTAAAATTGCAATGGCTTTTACTTACAAAGTACATCTGGCCACCAGGGTTTTACATAAAAGATTGTGAACCGGTATCACTGAGGTAGCAAAATGTATAAATCCACAAAATCATTTATTGAAGATTAATGAACATACTTAATTTTCTGTTATATATAGCTTTCCCACATAGTTAATAGTAAAATTCTGAAATAAGTCAATTTTTCTTTACTCTTTGTTTAAAGCATTAACTGATGGCACTCATCATCATTCTTAGAAACTGTTTCCCAAAAAAAGCTTCCAGTAAAATATAATTACACTTGGACTCAATCAGAGCAACTGTATCTTAGATAGATATGAGATCTGCTTTCCTGTGGATCCAGAGACCACCTGCCTGGAAGCTGTTGCCAAATTCTCTCCAGCAGGACCAAGTGTCTCCATGAATTCTTCTGTCTTTGAAGTACCTAGTGTGCCGAACAACCAAAAGAAACTAAGTAATTTTGGAATCTATAATTCTCTCAAGACTGATTTCTTAATCTAAATCCACCTAAATGATGATTATACCTAATTTAAAACATTCAGGCTCCAAACAAATAATTGAATATAGAAAATTATTTTTAAACAAATACAAAAGCTAAATGGACCCAAACAGACAATAAAATATTTCTTCCTTTTCAAAATTATATCCTAGTGATTGCTAAAAAAAAAAAAAATAACTAATTTCCAATATGATGGGTTACTAAGCACAGGCATTGGCCTCCCCACCAGACTCTAAAAGTACATATCACAGAGCATGCACACAGGAGGCTGCAGGGGAAAGTAAGTCAGGCCTACTATGGAGGGATTAACTGATGGAACAGCTTTGTACTTGGCTCTCCGTAGCTCCGCTTAGCTTAACTGCAGGTTCACCAGCAAGTTGGCTAAAACACACCCCACTCAAATATAAAAAGGTCCTAATTTGTTCTCCCATTCAGAAGAAAGGGGGAGGAGCTACCTGAACAACAGCAGCAGTAATACTCAACCAATACCTAGTCCTTCATTTGCAAATGTAGACAAATAAAGATCAGGAGACAAAAATCAGCAGTAAGAAAAAGAGCAAATCAAACAAAAAGAACACGTGGGCTGGGCTCCCACAGGTAATCCTAGCACTCTGGGAGGCCAAGGCAGGTACCACTCTGGGAGGCCAAGGCGGGTGGATGGTTTGAGCTCAGGAGGCTCAGGAGTTTGAGACCAGCCTGAGCAAGAGCGAGACCCGTCTCTACTAAAAAAAATACAAAGAAATTAGCTAGACAACTAAAAATACACAGAAAAATTAGCCAGGCATGGTGGCGTATGCCTGTAGTCCCAGCTACTGGGGAAGCTGAGGCAGGAGGATTGCTTGAGCCCAGGAATTAGAGGCTGTGGTGAGCTAGGCAGACGCCATGGCACTCTAGCCCGAGCAACAAAGTAAAACTGTTTCAAAAAAAAAAAAGAACATGTGACCAAGGAGGAAAAAGAGATACTCTAACAGAAGGGAAGTAGTTTAAAGAGAAAACTAAAAAGCTTTCAGGAAGGGGGAGAAAAAACAATTAACAGCAAAAGAAAATAACTGGCATTTTTAGACAGACATTAAAAACCCTGGATGTCAGGAGATAATGGAGCAAAATACTTTCCAAGTTCTGGAAAAATGTTAAACTATTAATAGTATTCTATACCTAGTGCTACTGTCAAGCATGAGAAAAAGTTATTTTCAGACACACAGGACTCAGAAAATTTATCTCCTGCCATCCTTTCTGAATAAATTACTTAAGAATGTTCTCCAACAAAATGAAAGAAGAAATCAAGGAAAAGGAAAATATGTGATCCAAGAGGAAACTGTCTTAGGTAAATTTCAGGATATCAGGGCAAAGCATATCTTAAGAGCAGAGAACTCCAGGAATGAAAGTAGACTCAGATCACAGACACTCTGATTAGATATCTTCAAAAAGTTTACAGATTTGCTGAAGGCAAAGTTTTCTTACAAGAAAAATAAAATGCTATTTAGAAACAAACTGTACAAGAAAAGTCATGATCCAAATACAAAACAAACTAAAATGTTTTCAGCAATTGATAGTATGTTAGAAAAGAGAATACATCTACTATTGATAATAGGAATACGCATACAGTAGCACAAAACCTAAGAGAAATATAATCCCAAAACACTACTTGATACCTCAGAATATTTTCAATTGTCAACTCCTCAGACAGGCCTTCCTTAATCACACTATCCCTTCACTATGCTTTATTTTTATTCCCCGAGCATCAATTATTAAATTACATCACATATATTATTTCACGGATTCTAATACACACATTCTTCTCACTTTTTAACTCTGAGGAAACCAGCATGCATTTTACAATCCATACACTTACAAGTACTGTCAGCCAGGTGGCAGCCTTGCTACTGTGTGAAAAACCTTCAGTGGCTAACTCCTAGAAAAATATAAAAGCACCAGTAACAAAATGCTTCACACCAGCAAAAGATGATATTTATTTGCTTGTTGGTATGTATCTTAGAAACAGTATTTTTTTTTTTAATCTTTGTATCCTCCACACACAGAACAGTGACGGGTAACATACCAGATATACGTGATCTGTGTTACATTTTAACATCTTTGAAATCGGGAGGGGTCCAACAGAATGGATCCTACATAGGTGGCCCTGATGTTTTTTTCTTCTAAATGGTACACATAATAGTAAGTCTTACAAGCAACAGCATCTAAGATTTGAAGAAATTCAGTAGCAAAAATTTGGAGGAAGATGTAGATAATAGTGAGTGACTGACCTCTCATTTCAAAAGATGACCCCAAGAGTTGGTAAGTCCAAAAAATAGAAACATAAGCATAGTATTATTTTTGAGTTATAGAACTAAATATCCAAGAAAATAAAACCAAGAAGGGAGAATTATGATTGTCTCCTGCAAAGGGGCAGGACAGTTTTCATTTTTCACTATAAGCCAGCCTATACTGTTTTATTTTTACCACGTGTACATACTTTTTTGTGAACCGTTTTTAAAATATTTGCTAGGAAGGGGAAATAGAAATACACACACACACACAACTCACACAGAGACTGTGGCAGAGACATTTATACAGATACAGACAGAAAGACGTGACATCCTGACAGAAAGTCAGGATAAGGGACCTCCAGAAATTTCAACTGGCAGTGGTGACAGACACCATGAATTCAGGACTCAAACTTAGCAAATCCCTAAAGCATGACATCAACACTTGTTGCCTAGTGATGACAATTACGCCGCTTTTGCTCATCAGAAAATCTAGGTAAGGTCAGCAAAGGTGTGCAAGTTTATCCTGTTGCCCCGGACTGAAAACTCACACCCCCTTGGGTGAAATAATTACAAGGTAGCTCTCCCTCTCTCAAACACTCAACATGTGCTTACTTTCAGCACAATAACAGACGTGGGGACTAAGCACGGTCTCTACCCGAAAACACGACTATATTAAGGGAAGGCAATAGCTGGGGAGGGGGACCACTGCCTGAGGGGTAGGTGATGCTCGACTCCAAGAACGGTGGCCGTGACACGCACAAATCCAGCTTTCGGAATTCTCTGCGTAGAAGCACCCAAGAGCCCGCGCCTGTCCTCGCAGAAAGACAGGACACCTCTCCCAAGAAAAAGCTAACCATCTGAAAACCTCCCTTGCCCCGGACGGGCTGCAGGCGCGCACTTCAAACCCGTTCCCGCCCTCCCCGCCCAAGGCAGGCGCAGAACCATCGCAAAATGTCACAGGGCCAAGACTGAGCGCGCCAAAGCGGGACCCACCCCCGGAGACGCGGCTGCTCCGGGCCAGTCCCTCCCCTTCCTCCCGCGCAGAGCTCATTCATTCTTGAGGCCGGCAGCCCGTCCTCCCGGCCGGCCATCCCTGCACGGCAAATCCACCAGACGCTTTGTCTCAGGCCGGCCGGAAACCGGGGCGCGCACTCGAGCGCGCGCCCGAGCTCAGCACCCCGCACCTGGGGCCTGCGGGGCCGCTCCACCGCCTCTCTGCGCGGAGAGCCCTTCTCGCTCCCCGCGTCCGGGATCCGAGGTCCGAAGCCGGCGCTCCTTCTTGGCAGCCCCGGGCGCGCACTTCGCCCGGCCCCCTGGGTATCCAGGACCGAGACACGGCATCACGGCCCCCATCGCTACAACTCGAGCCGCCTCCGCGCCCCCTGCCCCGCTATGAATCCTAGATTCTTTCCCCTTTCCGGAGACGGAGACGCTGCTCCTTCCGAAGCACGTCGGCGCCCCGGCCTCCGCTCTCCCGGCCAGGGCAGAACCCCGGGGTGTCGCTGGGCCCCCCGCCCCTCCTGGCGAGCGCCAACGCGGCCGCCAACGACCACTCACTTGAGGAGCAGCTGGTCGTGCTCGGCCTTGCACTTGCCCAGCTCGATCTGCAGCTTGGCGCGCTCGCGGGCCGTGTCGTCGAGCGCGCGTCGCGCGTCGGCCAGCTCCGTCTCGTAGAGCGCCTTGAGGCCGGTGAGCTCGCGGCCGCGCACCTCCTCGCGCTCCGTCACCTGCAGCTGCAGCGCGCTGTTCTCCGTCTCCAGGCTGCGCACCTTGTCGATGTACACCGCCAGCCGGTCATTGAGCTCGCGCAGTTCCTCCTTCTCCTGCAGCCGCGACAGCCGCGTGGGGCTCAACGGCGTGGAGGGGCCGCCCGCGCGGCTGCCGGTCCGCGGCGGCACGGGGGTCGCGGTCGCCATGGTAGGCTGCGGGGCGATCGGCGGAGGCGGCCGACGGGGGCGTGGGGCGGCGAAGCCGCGGGCAGCACTCGGACGAAACCGGACCAAAGGCACAAACCTGCGACCTGCGCTCGCGTACAGAGGCCGGCGATGGAGGGAGCGGAGAAGCACCTGGGATGGCAGGAGCGGCACAAAGGGCAAAGGGGGAGGACTGCGAATCAATCGGCTGTAAAATGCCCTTTGTAGGAAAACATGCACGCACACACGCGGGAAGATGCGAAGCGAGGGTGACCGAGAGGCCGAGCAGGGTGCGCGCCGCCGCCGCCGCCGAGTCTCCTGCCCTCAGCACTTTGTTTCCTCGCAGGCTGCGCGGAGCGGCGGGCGGGGGGGGGAGGGCCACGAGAGGCGGGCTGGAGGCGAGCCGCGAGGGGCGGAGGTGGCGCGGGCCGTGGCGCCGCACTCCCCAACATGGCGGCGCCTGCACGTGACCGCCACTGGCCAATGAGGAGCGGACCGCGCGCTCCTGCAGCTCGGGGGCCGGGCCTGTAAATTTAAAATCGAGCCCTCGGGCAACCGTCAGCTCCGCGCGCCGGGCTGGGCGTGGCGGGGTCGGGACTGAGGGCAGCGGGAGGGGCGGCCGGCACTGCTGTCCCCGCGGCCGTAGGCCCAACGCGCTCCAGGGCCTCCCGCCGCCCCTCAGGGACCCCTGGAGGGGCCGGGCCTGCGAGTGGCGGGAAGGAGCCCGGGGGTTTCCGGGGCGGGTCTGCGCCGCCGCCCACGCCCGGCGGTTCAGGGAAATTCAAATGTAAACGTCCCTAACAGACACTGGCGAAACTCGCGGAGGCCCGGACGTCCGCGGTGTAGTAACCTTATCCCTCGCCCCACGGCAGGGCTCGGGAAACTGGCCTCCTGGCCGCGCCGCTGTGGCGTTACGTAATGGACGCTGGAGTCCGAGGTTCAAAGCTCGGTGCTTGCAGGTTCCAAGCGCAAGTCTTTATTTTTCTCTCGGAGGAAAACGGTGTATCAGAACTCCTCCTCCCCATGAAATTGAGATAATGTGTCTTGAAGCCAGCAGCCCTGATTTTAAATCATGCTGACGCGCGGTCCCAATCCGTTTGTTTCTTAACAATTTAAGGGTTTGTAAAATCAAAAACAGCTCACAAACGATTAACATGTGACTGTGAGTAAATAGCATAAACTGTTATCATATTTCATTAAAATCAGATGCATAAAAATCTGAACTTGTGAAAATTTAAGTTGAAATACGTTTTTGATTTAAAAAGGGGCCCCGAAGTTGTCATTTGGCAGCTATTAATATTCCTAATAGTCCATTAATCCTCTTGAAATGTTTTTAATTTTTAGGCTAGCGTTTATTGGGACTTACTATGTACCCTGCGCTGGAATATTCATGGACTATCCATCCGTCTTCACAACAGCCCTGTGGTGTGGGAATTATATTATCTCTGAAAATGCATCCATTTTATAGATGAATTTCCTGAAGGCTACCTAGCAGGCGACAGGACTGCCTTTGAACCCAGGGCTCTAATTGACTTGAGAGTCTGGCCCTTAACTATAACCTTAACTGGACGGCCACTTCACAACCTATTAGGAATGTATGTGTAATTAAAGGTTAGTTACCTTAATAATGGCAGCAATGGAGACCAGGATGTTCTTTAACTATTAATCAAGTCGTATGTGAGAATTAGTAAAGCGCACTGGGCAGCATGTTCATCCTCAGTGAATTTCTGGCACTCTGATGATACTCTCCTTATTAATGGTTCCATTTCCTGTCTGTTTTCTATAATACTTTCTTCCTTAACCTCATTGAGGATTAAAGAGTTGAAAAGCCTCGATTTTAATTTAAATATTCAGATAATCTTACTAACTTAAGAAAATCTTAAAAATCTATATTACTGTCCAGGCATAGTGGCATGGGCCTGTAGTCCCAGTGACTGGGGAGGCTGAGGGGGGAGGATCCCTTGAGCCCTTTGAGCCCAGGAGTTGTAGGCCAGCCTGGGCAACATAGCAAGACTCCATCTCTAAAAAAGGAAAAAAATAAATAAAAATTACTCATGAGGAAATGAGGCCTGAAGATATGAGTGCTGGGTCCAGGGCTGTGGAATCAGAATTGAAATGTAAATCTGCATGCTCTCATTCACTGAGGCCCTTTCTGCTATGATGGATTGGTACGGTCAATCCATTGCTCTTACGGTTTTCATTCGTTTTTTTTGAGACAGAGTCTTACTCTGTTGTCCGGGCTAGAGTGCCGTGGCCTCAGCCTAGCTCACAGCAACCTCAAACTCCTGGGCTCAAGCGATCCTACACCTCAGCCTCCAGAGTAGCTGGGACTACAGGCATGCACCACCATGCCCGGCTAATTTTTTCTATATATATTTTTAGTTGGCCAGATAATTTCTTTCTATTTTTTTAGTAGAGACCAGGTCTTGCTTTTGCTCAGGCTGGTCTCAAACTCCTGACCTCGAGCGATACTCCCACCTCGGCCTCCCAGAGTGCTAGGATTACAGGCATGAGCCACCACACCCAGCCCCAGGTTTTCATTCCTTACTCCTCTTTACCTCAGTCTTTCAAAAATATTTGGAAATTTTCTTTTTATTATTTTTTTCTATCATACCGTGTCCATTTTTGAAGTTTTAAGACTGTATGTGGGCCGGGCGCGGTGGCTCACGCCTGTAATCCTAGCACTCTGGGAGGCCGAGGTGGGCGGATCGTTTGAGCTCAGGAGTTCGAGACCAGCCTGAGCAAGAGCGAGACCCCACCTCTACTAAAAATAGAAAGAAATTATATGGACAGCTAAAAATATATATAGAAAAAATTAGCCGGGCATGATGGTGCATGCCTGTAGTCCCAGCTACTCGGGAGGCTGAGACAGGAGGATCCCTTGAGCTCAGGAGTTTGAGGTTGCTGTGAGGTAGGCTGACGCCATGGCACTCACTCTAGCCTGGGCAACAGAGTGAGACTCTGTCTCCAAAAAAAAAAAAAAAAAAAAAAGACTGTATGTGAAGTGATTTCAGCAATGATTTCTACTGCTCTCAACCCCATGAAGATTTCTCTTGATAAGAGTCCCTCAATCTTCAGATTCTTTAAGGAGACTCACATTATTTCCTATTACCTGAAACAACAAATACATTGGAGTCAGACAGTTAAGGATTTGCTATTGGTAGCTGTATAACTTTAAGAAAGTTATTCCTTGGTTTCCTCTTGGGAAAGTGGGAATGATTCCTACCTTGCAGGGAGTTTGTAAAGTTTTAATAAAATAATATATGCAACGTGTTAGACATATGTGATGGCTAAATAGTAACTCTTACTAATAGTAATCACGAATCTCCAGTCAAAGCAATCAAAAAGAATAGAAAATCTCTTAGACTTAGAATTAGGCAATTGTGCACTTTACTGGTCAGGTACTTTACTAAATGTACACTTCCCTTATTCTCTGGGTTTTTCCCATACCGATTAGCTGGAGTGTGGCCTATTTGGTCCATTCTTCCATACTCTTTCATAATAAGTTGGTCCAGCCATTTTCATTCAAATAATTCCTGAAATCTAATCATCTCCCAAGTTTCCCCCAATGAATTAGCAGAGAAGTAACAAATTCTATGTAAGTTTGGTAACAATACTGCATTTACTAGGATAGTGGTGATTTCAATATCCTGCCTTGTTTTTGCCATAAACCTTTATTTACTTGTCAGGGCACATGCTCTTTAGGCCTTGCCTTATACATCCCCACCAAGCCTCAACATGCCATGCAATTGTTTCCCTCTTCTGTACTTCTATAATACATGGCTATCTCACTACATATGGAGAACTTTATTGATATTTGTCGTACTTTATGTAGGTCATTTGGATCTGGGACAGAAAAATATATAGGATACTTAAGAGATCTGGGCAGAAGTGGCCAGATTAGGCTGGGAGTGGGAAGATGGAGTGAAGAGGGAAGACTGAAAGCTAGCAGTAACCCACTTTTGTCCCAGCAGAGGGTAGTGACAGCTAGCTGAGTGTATATTGCAAACAAATGGGATAGCTAGGCCTGTAATACAAAATGAAACAAAAATTGCTAAAGGATCTCTCTTCAATATATGTTTGCTAAATGATTGAATGAAGAAATAAATACGTAGACTTCTACTGGGCCAGGTTGTTTCACTTAATATCCTTGGTAAAATTGATACTTTCTCCAGATATCATAAAAGTATAAGAATAAATCATGTTTCAGGAGGTCAAGTGACTATCCAGAATCTTTCCCAACTCTGATTGTGACTTTTGTGTTTTTTTTTTTTTTTTTTAAATGGCTTATGGCCAGGCACGGTGGCTCACGCATGTAATCCTAGCACTCTGGGAGGCCGAGGTGGGAGGATCGCTCGAGGTCAGGAGTTCAAGACCAGCCTGAGCAAGAGCAGACCCCCGTCTCTACTAAAAAATAGAAAGAAATTAACCGGACAACTAAAAATATGTAGAAAAACTTAGCCGGGCATGGTGGCGCATGCCTGTAGTCCCAGCTACTCAGGAGGCTGAGGCAGGAGGATCGCTTGAGCCCAGGAGTTTGAGGTTGCTATGAACTAGGCTGATGCCATGGCACTCTAGCCAGGGCAACAGAGTGAGACTCTGTCTCAAAAAAAAAGAAAAAAGCTTAGTAGTTTTAAAATATGTTCATCATCTTTAATAGGACTGTTCTCATAACAGGGCCGCCTGAAGTTTATATACTGCTCAAAATTGTTTTCCAAATATACTTGTTAAGATCTGGACATTTGGCAGCAGTAGGATTGGGGGAGTCATTTTCTTTTAACTCAGTAGTTCCATCTTACTGATGGATAGCCTTTGGCTCAGTCAAAAGGAAAGAGCAATTTGTACTCTTGCATTTTAGTTTTCTTTCATGCCAAAATATGGTCATAACACTATAACAATTTAAATTACATTTAAGATTTTTTAAAAATTATTTTTGAGGTATTTTAAAGAATTTCTTAAACTAGCACTTATGCATCTGATTTTTAACAGTTTTTACCTTACAAAGGTATAACCCTTCACCCATAGTCTGCAATTTTGCCTTTAGAGTGGTAAGAAAAGCAATAAAGACTGGTGTCAAAGTGTGAGGTTTCACATAATTAAGCTGTTTCTGATCTGATTGGAATTGACCCAGCTCAAAGAGTTAAGAGTTTTTCTTTTTCATTATCTGTCTTTAGTCGGTCAGTTTGTTTACGTTGATGTATGACTTTCTGACCCAATAACATTTAAATTTATTAAAATACTTCTTTGACCATAGAAATTAGACTCTTCTCCCCTAAAATATCTTCCCCACCAGCCTTCCTCTCTAATGTTGCCTAAAATTTCCCCATAAGACTTAGGGTTTGGGGTCAATCTGAAAAGGTAAGAGGACTGTTTCCCTGCAGCTGAGTTGAAGAAAGCAAAGGAAGAAGAAAAAGAAAATATTTGCGTACCTAATATGGTGAAATAAGAGAATAAAGTTTCGACCAGGTGTCAGTGTGCTCTTTTCTTTTTCACCAATTACCACAACTTTGGGGTGCCAGTCTTCCCATGACAGCATTGTCAAGCCAGGGCTAAAGATAAGCAGGCCTGTCTCTGCTGTTAAGTTCATTCAATGGCTCTGATGCAGATATGAGAAAAAATTTAAAAAGAAAGGCAACTTAGTTGAACCAGTTCCCTACATCCCATCATCTTCCCACTCCCACCACCCAAGCCCCAGTAAAGCCTCATGGCTGGGGAAGGAAAGAGAGTTTGAAGCCAGATGCACTGTGGGATGCATGCTTCTGTATCCCAGCCCTGCGCAGAGTGGAGGGTAGGGGTTAAGGATCCAAGAGTTGAGATGGTTTGTACCTCACAGACAAGTCCCCTGTTTCCTCCCTCCTGGTGCAGCAGAGCAAAATCCAAGAGCAGCCTCTCTACAACTATGTTAGTCAGCAGCCCCAAAAGATGGCAGCAATGGGTATGAGGAACAGAGTGCAGAACAGCCAAACTTCTGTTAGGCTGTGTCCATTTGACTGGGCCACAGTGCCCAGATATACATGGTCAAACATTATTCTTGGTGTTTCTGTTAGGGTGTTTTTGAATGAGATTAACATTGAAATTAGTGGATTTTGAGTAAAGCAGATTGCCCTCCATCATGTGATAGGCCTCATCCAATCAGTTGAAGGCCTGAGTAGAATAAAAGACCAATTCCCCGGCCCAAGGAAGAGAAAGTTCTAGCAGTAGACAGCCTTCAGACTTGAACTGCAACATCAGCTCCTCCTGGATCTCCAGCTTGCTGGCCTACCCTGTAGATTTTGAACTTGTCAGCCTCCATAAGCACATGAGCCAATTCCTTATAATACACACGCACACACACATCCTACCTACCCTATTGGCTCTTTCCTTTGGGGAACTCTGACTAATCTACCCTATGCCCATAACTAGGGTGCGGAGGGTCCAAGGAAGGCTGGCAGGTTGGAATGAGTGGCTGGGACAGGGATGCAGGGATGGTGCAGGCTGACCTGGCTAGACTGGCCACTTGAGGCATGGTGGAACTATGGTGGAACAGAAAACTCAGCATTGATAACAGACATAACAGAGGCCGACACACTCAAGCATCATGATCAGTTGCATCTAGAGAAAGCCAATTGCTTCAGAAAAACACTAAATCCATATTTCTCCTCTGCTCTCACACCACAATAATTATCAACACAGGAGAGGACTTCTGTGATCAAATGTGGGGGGGGGTTCCCTACACACCAACCAGTGGACACCAACAGAACATCTTCTAATTCAGTTCCAACACCATCTACCCAGAGACAGCATCAGGTCCCACAGAGTGAGGGCTCAGTCCCCAAAATTGTCCCTTTCCTCCAGATGCCAGTTGCAAGTCCAAGCCTCTGGAACTTCTGACCGACCAGGTTCAAGTTGGGGCTCCTATGTCCCCTACTTTGGGTTTGATTAATTTGCTGCAGCAGTTCACAGAACTCAGGGAAACATGTTTACTGGTTTATTATAAAGGATATTCCAAAGGATACAGATACGGAGATGTGCAGGGTGAAGTATGGGGGAAGGAGCGCAGAGATTCCATGCCCTCTTGGGGCACCACACTCCCGGAGCCACCACTTGTTCAGCCATCTGGAAGCTCTCTGTACCCGGTCCTCCTGGGTTTTTATGGACAACCATGTCACCACCAGGGCATGGGGCAGGATCCTATCTGGAATGAGGGTCTTATGACCCACAATCAGAAGGGCAAGAGAAGATTAGAGTTCTGCGTTAAGGCAGGTGAAAGGAGGGCAGGAGAAAGCCAGAAAGATTGTTTCCTGAGCCCTTCTCCAGAGGCCTAACACACCCAACATTGTAACAAAACACTGTAACAAAGGCTATGGGAGTTACGAGCCAGAAACCATGGACAAAAACCAATGTATCATAACACCACACCAACCCAGAATGGAGACAGCAAGACAGAAGCAAGTAGCAATCCTCATAGTTAAACATATCCCAAGACTTAGAATCAACCTCAGATGGGACAAAAAAGATGAAACAGCTAGTGGGTATCAAACTTGAATGTGATTGATATATAAACCTAAACTAGTCCACACTGCTGGGAGATTGCAAAGGTGGCTCTGGATTCAAGTATATTGGCATCTAGACTAGAAGCTCAATCCCCATCTCTTCACATTGCTTTTCTCCATTTGTAGGTTTTATTCCAACATAAGCTCTCTCCACAAAGTAGGAAAGATGGCTTCTGGGCACCTCAAGTCTAAATTCTCCTGCTGGCTCACAATGTAACAAACCTCTGGAAAACTGATTTGCCCATTTGGGTCATGTGCCCAGCCCTTTTCCAATTACTGTGTCCAGGGACAGGATGTACTCTGATTGCTCAGAGTACCAATACCAAATACCACCTTCTGACTATGCAGGGGAGGGGAGAGTCAAGAGTCTAGGCTGGCCCCAGCAAACCGCATGGAATTCCCGCAAGAATGGGGAGTTCATCCCAAAAAGGGATAAAGAGATTCTGGACAAACAAAAGCAACATATTGTATAACTACCTCATGGATGTCGAGTAAGAGAATTAAACTAGTCTTTTTCTGGACTAAAATTCTCCAATACAGACCTTTGTTATTAATTTGCATATTCCAAAAACAGCTAAGATAGAAATTCTTTACCTTTAAAGATACCTGAAAAGGATATTTTAAGTATACCTAAAAAGGCATACTCGTTTGCTCATTCATTAATCCATGCATTTACTCAACAAACATTTGTTGAGCACTTACTACATGCCAAGCAAGGAATGGCTAAGGTACATGATCCCTGCTTTGAGACACTCAACAGTCCAGTTACGGGCAGGCAAACACGTGTATAATAAATGATGTCTCAGGGTGCCAAGTACTAAAAAGACATGGACAAAGTAGTGCAGGAATGCCAAGGACCGGGCAGGTCTCTGTGTCAGGACGAAGGGAGCAGACAAGAGGATCTCTGAGCTGGGCTTCTAAGAATGTCTGCCCTCGGGGACTGGCAGATGGATTCAGCACCTTGTGGAGACCTGTAAATGGCAAGCAGAAGTCCCCAGGGAGGATTAGAGGGAAACCCCAGATGGAGTCTCTATCTCCTTATGGTGTGCTTTTTATTTCAAACCACACCAAGTAGGGGGTGCTTTATACTAGGAATTAGTAAAGTGGTAAGGGAAGTGGATTTCGGTCAACAACCCTAACTTAGCCCTGGGTTACATTAGTCAAGAAAAATGGAAAATTGAGGAAATTACCATATGATTAAGACAAATAAATTACTTAAGCTGAAATATAAAATAACAGTTATCACTTGCCTAAAGCAAAATAAAAATAGCAAACCAATTAATCGGGAAACTTTATTGAGGACCTCTATGTGCAAGGCACTGCCCTGGATGCTTTGAGATTTTTTGAGATGTTTAAAGTATGAGATCTGGTTCCTTCTCTCAGTGAAGGTACTGTCTTGGATCTCTTTGTAGAAATGAAATATATACATGTGAATAGGTTAGGTTAAGCAATTAAGCCATAAATGACAAAGGCCCAAAGGACAAAGGACAGCATGAGAGGACATCCTACAAGTGGAAGATTTGACATTGACATGGGGAAGAGTTATTTCAGTAAATGATTTGAATTACAAAAATTAGCTTTACACACAAGTTTTTCAGGAATAAAACTATCACATAACGTACGATGACTCGATCTTTTATATTGCATTTGTATATGTTGAGTATTTATCTTGGTAACTGGACAAGAATTATCCAGAATTTGATCACTCATATACCTGGGTTTTAACGATACCAAAAATATTCTGTTAAAGTGTCTGGAAAGAGATGACACTGGAAAACAAATAGGGACCTCTCTGATTTACATATACAGAGAGTAGAGGAGAACTGAAGCTTTTTATATTGTTGGGAGTGTAAAATAGTACAACCACTTCAGAAATTGTCTGACAGTTCTTTGTAAAGGTAAAAATGGACCCTGTGGTCCAGCAATTCTATTCCCAAGACAAAGAAAGCATATGTCCACTACAAGACTTGTACAAGAAGTTCATAGTAGCTTTATTCCTACTAGATGAAGGGGTTCAGAACATGCCACCCCAGAATATGCCACTTTGGCATATTATTTTGAGCTGAAGCTGCTTGAGAAATAGCAGAGGCAGGAAGGACTCTCTGCCCTCCACCTTTCTACCTAAAAGCAGGTCATAAAAATGAGAAAGGTGCGCCCCCTGTACCAGGAAGGGAAGAATATTCTTATGGAAGACTCAGAGTTCATGCCGAAATAAGCCTACACAAGCCTACTAAAATAACCCTTATTTTCCATTAGTTTCCCTCATTTCCTAGTCACTGTCCCACAATTTACCATCCTTAGAAGATTTTCCTTTGTCTTGTCACTTCTCCACAAGTTCATCATTCTTTTGTTAAAAATGTGCAGAAACTCTCAGTCCTAACTGCTTCTTCAGGCCTTCGTTTTTTCCAATGAAGGCTCCCAGTACATGTAAAAATTTTACATAAAATTTATATGTTTTTCTTCTATTGATCTGTTTCATGTCAGTTTAATTCTCAGACCCACCCACAGAAGCTAAGAAGGTAGAGGAAAGTTTTTCCTCTCTACACAGCCAAAACTGAAAACTATCTAAAAAGTTCGTCAACAGGAAAATAGAAAAACAGATGTGGTATAAATATAATTCAGCAATTAAAAAGAATAAGCTACAGATACATACAACAGGAATAAAGCTCACAAACATTACATTGAGCAACAGAAGCCGGGCAAAAAAAGAGAAAATTTTGTAAGATTCATTTATAGGAAGTTTAAGAACAAGGAAATCTAACTGGGCCTGCGGTGGCTCATGCCTGTAATCCTAGCACTCTGGGAGGCCAAGGCGGGAGGATCACTTGAGGTCAGGAGTTCAAGACCAGCCTGAGCAAGAGCGAGACCCCATCTCTATTAAAAAATAGAAAGAAATTAACCGGACAACTAAAAATATATAGAAAAACTTAGCTGGGCATGGTGGCTCATGCCTGTAGTCCCAGCTACTTGGGAGGTGAGGTAGGAGGATCACTTGAGCCCAGGAGTTGGAGGTTGCTGTGAGCTAGGCTGACGCCACAGCACTCTAGCCTGGTCAACAGAGTGAGACTTTAAAAAAAAAAAAAAAGGAAATCTAATTTATGGTGATAGACATTAGAACAGTGACTGCCTACAGGGGCAAGGATTGATTGGAAGGGGGCATTAAGGAACTTTCTGGAATGACAGGAACGTTCTATATCTTGATTGATACAGATCATGGGTATCTGGGTATATAAAGTTATCAAAACATTAAATTGTATACTTAAGATCTGTGCATTTCACTATATATAAATTTTACCATGATAAATAAAAGGAAAACATATTGTGGTCTCTTACACATTAGATTTTAAAACTCATAAGATACATATGCTGAAGTTTTTTTGTTTTGGGTTTTTTGTGGTTTTCAGGGTTTTTTTGTTGGCTTTTTTTTTTTTTTTTTTTTTTTTGGTACGTACGTAAAGTCTCCACCTTTTGTTGCTTGAATTCTGAATTTTCTATGGACCCTTCATTTTTTACACCCATGCTATAAAACCTGTGTGATTTCTTCAGGAGTCAGAAATTATATACAATCAGATATTTTTTAAAGCCTATGACTTGATCAGATTTGAAGGACATATTTGGGTAACGAAAGTAGGTTTAGGGTGAAACAGGGGACTTGAAGAGGGCTGCTGCCATGTTTATCTTGGAAAGATTAGAATATGAATATGAGTACAGTATTAGGAGACTGAGAACTTAAAGAAAAAAGAGGGAAATCTAAGACAATAGTTTCTACGTATGAAATTCTGTTTGTCATTAGTATATTGCTTTTATTTTAAAAGATTACAAATGTGGGCACTCATTATTCCATTGATCAGATACAAATACTGATCTCTAGTGATCTAGGGGCTTAAATTCTTTTAATATTATAACAACTTGCTAAACTAGAGGCATGCCACAAGTTTAATTGAGTAAGAGCAGAGAAGTGATGTTCAGGGGGAGATGGGAAGGAGGAAAAAGCTAAGGAAGAGGGAGTTATCAGAATCGGGGGACATTGTGACTTACAGAAGGTACTTAATAGGAAAATGTAATTTCATATGAGGAAAGGAAAGAAATTACCTATTATTCTAATAATACATACTTTAAAAAGTACAGTTTAACTAAATCTTCTTGGTCAGAGAGGATTTGTAAAAGTTATAATTCTCGACTGAGGATGTGAGGCAGGACAAACAGGTCCCCATTCTCAAGTGGCTTTCTCGGATTTGGGGGGCAAACGTGATTTTTATGCTTATAAAATGAGATCATGGCATGATAAAGTTACGAGACACTGCTGTGGAAAACCCAAAGGCGGTACAGGCATAGCTGCTGCCCTTAGTCTCTCCGGACTCTCGGGTCACATCCAGAACCAGATCGATCATGTGCCAAAAGTAACTCATCAGGCGACCTGCATGGCAGCGGCGACTGCAGACAAGTTCTGTCCCTGCGGCACGCACTTTGAAAATCACCCTGTGGTAACGTGAGTCAGTCCTTCGCAAGGGTTTCAGAAACCTGTTGTCATTTATAAGAAATGGGTTTCATTTCTCTAATCATGACTTCTTGGTTTCTTTCATTTACTATATACTTCCTTTAACGGATTTAAGTTGAGTTTATCTCAAAGTGAGGGATGGAGAAATGAGTTCTCAATTGTCATAGGGAAAAGGGAAGTCGTGAAGTCACAGGGGTGAGTCTACAATTTTTATTTTTAAAAGTAAAGTGAATCAGAAATATCTGCTTTACTGAAGTTGAATTAAAATGTCATTCTTCCTATGAACAGTTATAGCAGTTATTTGGAATCCAGCATATTGCTTTTTAGTCTACTTTTGCAAACCAATGATGACTCTTTAAGGAATGTCCCTGGGGGACGCTGCAGTGATGCAGTGCTGTCCCCTTTCCGTCCTCAGGCACCCACGTGCAAGTGGAGATAGAACAATGGATGACCTAAGTACCCGGTGTTTCCCCACTTATGAGTCTCCTTTATCACGAGATACTTGTGCATACTTCCTTTGAGCAAATCACTCTAATAGGTGTGAATCAGGAGATACATGCTTTTGAAACTTTTCAAAACAATTCTTTGTAAGAATTACATGTGGGATACATCTTATTTCCTACTACTCTTGTCTGCAAATAATAATCTGATCTGTACTGTTTATTTTAGGGACCATATACACCTATTATTGTTAAAATAGTAACAAAAATAGAAAGTAACATATAATGTAGATTTATTGTCTCTAAATACCACCAGGTTATTTCAGTTGCAAGTTTACTGTGTCATACCAAATGCTTCCTGCAAAATTGGTCATGATTCTGGATGGAGACATTGTAGGAAATCTGGGTAGAGGAGGGGATGGGTATATACACACACGTAGAGGGTGCGATGCCCACTGCCTGGGGGACGGACACTCTTGAAGCTCTGACTCGGGTGGGGCAAGGGCAATATGCGTAACCTAAACATTCGTACCCCCATAATATGCTGGAATAAAAAAATTAAAAAATTAAAAAAAAAGAAATTGTAGGAAATCAATCACTTAATTAAAATGTATGTTTTAAATATTGTGGGTGGTGTGGTGAGCAATGAGGATGAGAACCATAGATGTATTACCTGCCTCAAATAGAATCTTTTAACATCAGACACATTACTAGAACTAAAACACGTTCAGCTAATAAGATACCTCCATCACTTATTAGCAAGCACAAAGTGATTGTGAAGCTCTTGAAATTTGGTAGAAGAAGGTTACAGAATTGCCCGTTAGGAACAGAATTAATGCTCTGTCCTAGGTCATGGGCAATACACCATTTCATTTCCCTTTGTCTTTTAAAGGTCCAAACATGATTTGAACGTAGGAGAATTAAGCAGTTGAAAATCTGGGTGCCAGATCTCTTTCTGCCATTTGGGCTGGTGGCAAGAAAGAGTGTGGAGAATGCTTAGGAGGTAGAGTGGGCTGATTTGACCATCACTCGACAAATAAAACTGAGTATCTGAGGGAACAATGGAGGTATTGGGTATCAGGTCAATAAAGGAGGACAGCAGGACAGTAAGGATATCCCTGGGACCCTGCTCGGCCACTCCCTCTGTGACCTCTAGCAAGTTACTTAACATCTGTGAACCTTTGATTTTTCTTCTGTAAAAAAGCAGGGAAAGGACTACCTTATTGGGATATTGAAAGGACTGAATATGTTAATGTATGTAAGTGTATCTGGCACATAGGTGGTGCTCAGTAAATATTTATTCCTTTCCCTTCCTCCACAAAAATAAGTATTAGGATCTCTACTTGACAGTTTTGAAAGTGACTAGTTAATTTAGCAAATAAAGCATCTTACTAGTACTAAGAAAAATCAGTGCCTGTTACACGTTGCATTTTCTAAACATTAGCTGTTTCACTTTGTCGTGCTCGCTACAGTTTACCTCGGCATAGAGTCGGTATTCATGCAAATATTGACTAGTACATGCAGTAATTGCCCCACGCTAATCTAATTCAATTCAACACACTTCCAGTGAATACCACTACAGCCAGCTTCAGAGAAGTTGCGAAACAATCAAGACAGTCTCCGCCCTACAGAAACTGACAGGGTGTGCAAGGAAAGGCCGGTGTTAGCCAGCCTCTCTCCAAACACAAACGCTGCGGCTGTTCAGTTTGGATTTCATAGCCAATTGTATCATTTTAGTGTTTACTTTTTACATATCCAGGCACAGTTTTTTGTAATAGAAAGAATTTTTGTAACAGATTTTAAATTGATTTTTGTAATAGAAAGAATAAGTCACTTTCAGCTGATACTGTCAAAATATGAACTGGCACCTAGTTACTACAAAAGATGGAAGGAGATAAGACCTGTTTTTCTTAGATACACATAATATTTAAACCCAGGGTTTTCCTTTGTATGTGCCCCACCACATCCACATTTTGAAGAGGAAAAAAAATCGCATGCTTTCTGCATGACCACAAGCTCAACCACTACTGCCTGCTGGACAAAAAAAGGGTGACATTAAGGGTGCAGCCGTCTGCTTGCCACAGGTTCTTGGCGAGGCAAGAAAAACTAATTAGCGCCTTCACCCTCACCCCAGCCCCACCCTTGCCTGCATGCCTCCACCATCTGGCTGGCCACCTCTTGCTGCCCACGCTAGCGTCTTCCTGCACTCCTGGCTGGAGGAGGCCAGAGATGTTTGCCTTCTTAGAAAGACACAAGAAGAGCTTTCAGTAGCTCCTTGAGCCATGAATTTCTAAAATTTGAAAGGAAATTACACAGACTACCTCCTCCCTTCCCCAGTCCCCAGTAATGCTTTCTCTTTCACTGATCCCTGTTATTTTACCTAAAACATCTTTTCTTCTCTGTTCGGGAAAATTGACAGATCTGGAATCTAATCTATGTTGTAATTGACAGTTGTCTAATGATTGACAAGTACCTAATTCCTACACTGAGTATCTCTAATTGATTTCATTTAGAGCTTTGGGAGCAGAAATGGGATACAAAACCAGTTAGCAAATATAGTGTGTTTTGCCATAAAGCCACAGGAAATGGTGAGAGAGGACATTTAATGTATAACAGGACAGTTCAAATGCCCTTATTCACTAAAAAGATTTAAGATAAAAAGGTCATCAGCAAAGCAGACTGAGAGTGTAAGATTTCACAGAATAGACAGAGCAAACCTTCTAATGAGCAAACAAATACAGACTAGCTATTAACAGACCAAAAAAATATGATTCTCTGAGGGATAAAAAATCTACCTATCAGGTACAATGTACACTATTCTGGTGACAGGTATACTAAAAGCCCTGAAGCCTTGACTTCAGTATTATATAACTCATCCATGTAACAAAAAACAGTTGATCCCCCTAAAAGAAAACACCTGGAAAGAAACCAAAAACTAAAATAAAACATACTTGTTTGGATGGAGATATATATCTATATGTATATATATGTAGAGAGAGATAGTTCTCCTATTCACCTGAGTCATAATGCCATCTGGATAAACTGATGCTTGTTTCACTAACAAAAATTCTTGTTAACCTAGGATTTGGTTAAGGAAAGAACAGTATTTTCTTTTCCCTATACCTCTTTCTTGTTCTGACTTCTTTTTTCTACCTTGTAGTAATACAAGCTATATACTTTTAAAATCCTAACAGTGCCAATTTAAAGAAGTAAAGGCATTAGAAAATAAACTTTGAAAATTATGAAACCAGATATTGGCCTAGAATAGGAATCCTATTAGAATGTTGGAGATAAGCTGTAGTTAAGCTTACTATGAGAAGATTTGCTCCACAGTTACATTTTCTTTTCTTTTTTTTTTCTTTTCATAGTTACGTTTGAAATACAACAGTATAAATGTGGAAAAGAAAAAAAAACATAAAAAACTATGGGGTTTGATGTCAACATTTTTAACTTACTAAAAGAACTTGCTAAAAGAAATTGCCCATGTATACCTTTTTATTTTCATAGCAGAAGGAAAGGGAGATCAACAAACTTTAGTTTACACTGTTTTTCAAAGTTGGATGAAATTAAGCTGTGACCCAAATCTGTACGGGACACCAGATGCCTCCTACCTGGAGGAGACATTTGTAACTTTTTGGCTGCTCACCCTCAGAAATGTCCTCCTATGTTTGGAAAATTCCCCACCATTTGAGTCTTCGTGAAAGACAAGGTCCGCTTCCCACCGTAGATTCTAAAACACCAGCCACCCATTTCTTTTGCAGACCTAGGTTTGGCCAATCAGAAGCACCAGCTCTAGATTTTGACTGAGAAGTGACTCACCCAAAGCAATGGAAGAGAGGTGAATCCATTCTGATAGCAACATCGAGTTTCAAAAGGCATTATGGGCTGGGCACGGTGGCTCACGCCTGTAATCCTAGCACTCTGGGAGGCCAAGGAGGGTGGATCGTTTGAGCTCAGGAGTTTGAGACCAGCCTGAGCAAGAGCGAGACCCCGTCTCTAGTAAAAAAATAGAAAGACATTAGCTGGACAACTAAAAATACATAGAAAAAATTAGCCAGGCATGGTGACGCATGCCTGTAGTCCCAGCTACTCAGAAGGCTGAGGCAGAAGGATTGCTTGAGCCCAGGAGTTTGAGGTTGCTGTGAGCTAGGCTGATGCCACGGCATCTGTCTCAAAAAAAAAAAAAAAAAAAAGGCACTGGGGACAACAGCACCATCCTATCCACAATGTCCGTGGTGGTGGCAAGTGCAGAGGCTACTCTTTGCTGACAGCAACAATGACCTGCCCAGACAAGTTCTGGGACCCCAGTAATAGCCTCCTTTGGCCTTGGACCTCTAGTCTTCCCCTGATTCTATGAGCTATCCAATATTTGCAGCACTTTCCTCTTCTGCTTAAGCCAGAACCAGCTTTTGTTGCTTGTAACAGAGAACCCTAAAGGTCACAGAGACTCTGGAATAGCAACTTAGAATGAAAAAGAGAGGAACCAGAGAATGAAACATAGTTTCTCTTATAAGCTATATACTACTCACAAAAGACACCTAGTTGAAGATAAGATCATTGGTGAAGAGATATGTGTGTGTTTTTCCTTACTGTAAGCCAGGCAGTTGGGTCCCCGAGGGTGTATGGGGGGTATATGGGGAAAGACAGCTTTCACTCACAGTTGGGAAGTAGCGAAAGAAAACATTATCCCTTTATCTTGGTTCAGGCCCCTAAAGTCTTGTGCAAAATGCAAGGCTGGCATCTGAAGGCCTCTGGCTCATGTGCCTGATGCCGTTCCCTCTGCCCCTGAGATCTGCAGAAGAGAAAGCAAGCCCAGCTGCCCATCCTTCTGTCTCGGAGAGAAGCCCGGCAGAATGGAGCCTGCAGGTAATGTCGGACTCACCACGAGACTGTGGCTCCCGGCTCAGGTAGCAACAGGCAACAGAGCTTGTAAGAACACCTGGGGTGGGGAGCCATGGGCAGAGGATGATGATATTAAACAATCTCTTTTACAAAACTCTTAGGCTAAGCCCAAATACAGTGTAGCAATTTCTAAGTGTTTTGTTTGGGTGATAAAAAAACTGGAATTAGACAATGGTGATGGTTGCACAACATCATGAATGTAAATCATGCCACTGAATAGTACACTCAAAAATGGGGAAGATGGCAAATTTGTTACATATATTTTATGACAATTTTAAACAATTAATAATGTCATATACCAAAGCTATTGAATTGTACACCTTAAGTGGGTGAATTATATGATACATGAGTTATATCTCAACAAAGCTGTTAAAAGTTTTTCTAAGCATTTAGAACTGTCACTTTTAAACACTTGGCACTTGGTGTTAAACATCGGTACCTTTTGGGAACTGAGAAATTGTTCCTCTACTCTTACCTGCTCTACCACTAGTAGCGTCCCTTTCCCAACACAGTAGACGCACATAGCGGGGACAAGAGAAACACACATGTCCCAAGGTTTGGAACACACCAGAGATTCATTACTGAAAAGAGAAAGAAAACAAATAACAAGCATCTAGGGGAGATGGACAACCTTACCTAGAAATTGCTGGCACTGCCAGGGGGAAATTAAGAATTACCCAGTGAAAATGAAAGCTGCACTTGGCTGTAATTGACTTTTTTTTTAATCTGTAAGATTTAAATGAGAAGCTGCTGGCTGCAGGCCCCTCGGAAGACGCGTGCTTGAGAGCTGCCAGCCCTGGAAAGGCCCCAGCTGCCTCAGCCCCCAGGCGGGCAGACCCAAAGCTGCGCGGTGCACTCTTTCTTTACGGGTAGACAGGCTCCTGTATTTGTCTTGTACGTCCTATTTCCATGCCATTAATCAAGCTGTTCCCTACACCTGGAATGTCCTTTCTACTTCTCAGCACATGTCCCAGTCCTGCCCGTCTCTCAAGGTTCGGTCAAAATAGCGTCCTCCCCCTTTCCCAGCCCCCAGCTGGAGAGTCACCTTCAAGACAAACTGAGTTTGAAATTGTGATTGCAGACACGGTTCTCAAATGTTTTTGACGAGGCAGGGGTAGGAGACGGAGGAGATCAGAGGTACTCACATGGCCCTCATGCTGAGGAGGGTGGGGAAAGCAAAATGGTATCCATTAAGGGAAATACCCTCCCTACGACTCCCTGCTATTCTCTTACCATGTGTGTTTCCTTCCTCGATCACCCAATGGATTCTTCTTTTAATATCAAAGAAGGTATTTCTTTATAATTATTAATATCATCCACCTAGTTGTGATACTGTGGTATAAGAACTATATATTTGATCTTCAGCCCTGGTTCCTGGCACAGCTTCTAAAACCCTTGTAATTTACAGAGTGATAAGGGTGGGAGAAGTGTCTTTTGTTGTTCATAATAAGCCCCTTTTAGCCATACCTGAGTTTGGTGGGAGGTGACTCTTGGTGGGCCCTAGACAGCTTCAGGATGGGGGCTGGTTGCCAGAGGAAGCAACCTTGTGATTAAAGGGTTGGAACTTTAACTCCCAACCCCTCCTCACCTCCAGAGAAAGGAGAGGAGAGGATAAGAGATTGAGATAAGTACCAATGGCCAGTGATGCAATCAATCATGACTATGTAACGGAGTCTCTGTAAAAAGTCTAAATAATGGGATTTAGAGAGCTTCCAGGTTGGTGAAAGCATCCATGTGCCAAAAATGCAGCGCGTGCTGACCTACGGGGACAGCTGCTGTGCTTGGGACACTTCCTGACCTCACCCTATATACGCACCTCCTCATCAGGCTGTTCATTTGTGTCCTTTATATCTTTTGTAATAAACCAGTACAAGTAAGTGACTTAGTACATTTAGGCTGCTATAACAAAAATACCATAGACTGAGTGGCTTATAAACAATAAAAATTTATTCCTCTCATTTCCAGAGGCTGGAAGGCCAAGATCAGGATGCCCGCAGATTCCCTGTCTGGCGAGGGCCCACTTCTCACTTCACAGACGGCTGGCTTTTTGCTGTGTCCTCACACAGTGGAAAGGATAATGACTCCTTTGGGATCTCTTTTATTTTGTATTTTATTTATTTATTTTTAGAGACATGGTCTTGCTCTGTTGCTCAGGCTGGAGTGCAGTGGCTTCATCATAGCTCACTGCAACCTCAAACTCTTGGGCTCAAGAGATTCTTCCACCTCAGCCTCCCAAGTAGCTGGGACTAAAGTCCTGCACCACCATGCCCAGCTAACATTTTAATTTTTTTGTAGAGACAGGGTCTCCTATGTTGCCCAGACTGGTCCTGAACTCATGGCCTCAAATGATCCTCCTGCCTTGGTCTCCCAAATTGCTGGGATTACAGGTAAGAGCCACCATACCCAGCCTGGGATCTTTTTTATAATGGCATCAATCCCATTCATAAGGGCTCCTCATTCATGATCTAATTACCTTCCAAAGGCCTCACTTCCTAATAGCATTACTTTGGAGGTTAGGATTTCAACATATGAATTTGGGGGGAACACATTCAGTCTATAACAGTAAGTAAGCTGTTTTTCCTGAATTCTGTGAGCCAGTCTAGCAAATGATTAAACCCAAGGATAAGTCATGGAAACCCACAATTTATAGCTGACCTGTCAGAAGTGTGGGAGGCCTGGACTTGCAATTGGCATTCGAAGTGGGGGCAATCCTGTGGGACTGACCCCTTAATCTGTGGGGTCTGTACCAACTTCAAGTAGTGAGTGTCAGAACTGAATTGTTAGACACTCAGTGCCAGAAATGTGAATAGAAGCAGATCATAGTAATACCACTGATTTTAACATCCTAATTCAAAGTGATGGCCTCGCTTTACAATCATTCTTCTATAATTATTATGGGAACAACATCTTGCATATACATTTTTTCTCTCCTAATTTGACATTTAACTTTTGTTGAGCTGCCATTAATTCCTACTTTGGTAGCTTCCAAGGAACTGTTTACATTGGCTAGAACAGTGCTTCCCAATCTTGAAAACTCACACACATAGAGAATGACAACTATTTTTTCTTTAGGAATACAAAAGCAAAGGGCTGAGTCAATCATATGCCCAATTCCTCCACCCAGGGCCCCAGTCCCTTTTATTCATTCATCCCTTCATTCATCAATTTTCTTTTATCCCTTTTCCCCACTCTCACTGCCAACCCCACAGGAAAGTATTTTAATGTGTCTAATGTGTAATATTTTATATATTATTGTAAAATACAGATATTTTATACTAGTGCATTTTTAATCTGTGTGATATTGTATTACAGATCTTATTCTATTTCTCCCTTTATTTCCTCAGTGTGGTTTTTGAGATCCACCACACTGCTATGTGTAGTCTGCTGTATCTAGTCTGTTACATATCAATTAATGGCTGGCATCTCCCTTGCCTAGCTTACCCATCCCCAGGGATGGGCACCTGGATTGCACCAGCTCGTGTCCTCCTCATACCCTGCCATGATGAACACCTGTGTACATGTCCCCTGTGAATCTGAGGGAGAGCTTTTGGGACACAGGGTATATAGATATTCACAGTGACTAGGTGCTGTCTGACTGCTCTCCAGACTGCCTGTGCCAGTCCACACAGCTGTGCACAAGGTTGCCTAGAGGCCTATGATCCCACCGATATTTGCCATGAAAATGAGGCTATTTGTACAGCCTGTAGGTAAAAAGATGAGGCCACTCCTTAGAAGAAAGCAGCCCCCAGACTCCTGCAGCCTCAGATCCTTCCCAAGCATCCCAGAGAGCAAAGCTATCAATACCTCCAGGCCATAACCCATCTCAAGGAATTTCTCTTTGCCACGACACAGATGGGAAAGTGCCAGAGTAGGATGCCCTCCTGCCTTCTTTCTTAAGAATTAAGTCAAGTCTCAGGATAGTGTGAAACAAGGAGAACTGCTGTTTAAGTTTCTAGTATGGCATTTACTGTGATCTCTGTTCCACCAGAACCCCCAGGGGTTTGAAGGTATCTATTTGGAGCAGAATGCAGGGTCATCACTAGCAGCCACCGTCACTTCGAGAATGACTCAGCAATGCCACTGTGCTCAGTGCTGTAGCTACTGCTCACCGTCCTGCCACACCCCGGAACCAAATATTGCTGTTTGCAGCTTAAGAAAGAAGCAAATGAGGACCCAACTCAGGCATAGGCTCCTAGCCAAGGATCCAAGGGGCAGTTAGAACCCAGGGCCACTTGACTGTAAACCGTAGGTTCTTTGAATGCCTTCCTGGAGGACATTGCAAGAACAAAGGGCAGAAATAAGCCCTTCAAGAGAGTTACTATTGAGTCTATGGGGATCCTGGGAGTTTCAGTGCAGACCCATTGACTGGGCTTTCCCCTGAATGCTGGAGCCCAAGGAAAGCACAGGTCCCTTTCTTTCGCTGGGTTTCTGGGATTTCAGTCTGGCAGTTGAGATACAGATGCATAAGCTTTATTTGGAAAAATCTGATTGTCTAAGGATCCTAGAGTTTGCTTTGTTAGATTTTCTTGTTCTGTCTGGTGCTTCGCTTTCCTTCAGCAGTGTAAACTAAGGTGACTAACGTGTTTTCACAGTCTGTGGGCGGGGGTTGGCAGCGGGAGCAGGATGGCTGCAAGGGAGCCTGGCAAGGGAGCAAGATGGCGGCCAAGCAATGGAAAGAGGGAAAATAGCCCCCAAGAGTTTGCTTTTGGAAAGCTGTAAAAAAAAAAAAAAAAAAAAATTCCAGCTGATCGGATGATAAATAGTTCAAGAGATGACATCTTCCTTTATTCATTTGAAATGTCAAATATTTGCTGCAGTCTGGGGTGAGGATTTCCAGGATAATCATATATACCAATTTCTGGAAGAGGGAGAAATATTTGCTTCTGTGATTCTCTAGAAATGAAGATAATTTATTAACCAGACAGGAAGCTAATCTGTGCACAGTTGGCCTACGTTTCCAAAGTTTCTGACGACACCAGCAACTGAGCATGGCGAGGGACTGAAGCAATCCCCTTCCTAGCAAGGCAGCGCCAGCCTCTGGGTCTGCAGGCTTGCCGAGTTCCGGATTTCTAGAAAAGCATTCCCACAATCTTTCCCCTCAGATCAGGCATTAGATGTACCATGTCCTATATATCCTATAGTTATTGGAAGCAGACTTAAAACATCTGTGTGAGACAAACAAGTGGGACTTCAGATAAGGACTGGCTACTGAAACACTGACTCTAAAGCTATAATTACGTGTACATGAGATACATGTTGTTAATTATGGTTTCCATCTACATATTAAGAAAGGCATCATTTTTTGATATGAAGGACAGTGGACAGTGATATACACACATTCAAGACTAGAAACCAACTGTAGGTTTATCTACCTCAGAGACATTGCAGGTTCGGTTCCAGACCACCACAATAAAAGCAGTTATATGAATATATTGGTTTCCTGGTACATATAAAGTTATGTTCACACTACACTGTAGTCTATTAAGTGTGCAATAGCATTATGTCTTTAAAAATGTATGTACATTGGCTGGGCATGGTGGCTCATGCCGTAATTCTAGCAGTTTGGGAGGCCAAGGTGGGAGGATGGCTTGAGGTCAGGAGTTCAAGACCAGCCCAGGCAACATAGCCAGTCCCCATCTCTACAAAAAGTAGAAAAATTAGCCAGGTGTAGTGGCGAATGCCTGTAGTCCCAGCTACTAGGGAGGCTGAGGCAGGAGGATCAGTTTGAGCACAGGTGTTTGAGGTTGCTGTGAGCTATAACAATGCCACTGTACTCTAGCCTGGATGACAGAGTGAGACTGTGTCTCAGGAACAAAAAAGAAAAAACTGTATGTACCTTTATTTAAAAATTCCATATTGCTAAAAAATACTAATAATCATCTAAGCCTTCAGCAAGTCATAATCTTTTTGCTGGTGAAGAGTCTTGCCTTGATGCTGATGGCTGCTGACTGATCAGGATGGTGGTTGCCAAAGGTTGAGGTAGCTGTGGCAATTTCTTAATATAAGGCAACAATGAGGTTTATTGCACCGATGAATTTTCCTTTCATGAAAGGTATCTCTTTAGCATGTGATGCTTGATGTTGGATTGCATTTTATCCACGGAAGAACTTTTTTTCAAAATTGGTGTCAGTCCTCTCAAACCCTGCCACTGCTTTATCAACTAAATTTATGTAATGCTCTAAATCTTTTGTTGTCATTCCAACAATGTTCACAGCATCTTTACCAGGAGTAGTTTCCATATCAAGAAACCACTTTCTTTGCTCATTCATAAGAAGCAACTCCTAATCCATTCAAGTTTTATCACGAGACTGCAGCAATTTAGTCTCATCTTCTGGCTCCACTCCTAATTCTAGTTCTCTTGCTATTTCCACCACATCTGCAGTTACTTCCTCCATGAAAGTCTTGAGCCCTCAAAGTCATCCATGAGGACTGGAATGAATGTCTCCAAACTTCTGTTAATATTGACTTTTTGACCTTCTCCCGTGAATCATGAATGTTCTTAATGGGACTTAAAGTGATAAATCTTTTCCAGAAGGTTTTCAATTTAATTTGCTCAGATCTGTCAGAGGAATCACTGTCTATGGCAGCTGTAGCCTTATGACATGCATCTCTTAAATACTATCATTGGAAAGTAGAAATTACTCTTCGATCCATGGGCTGCAGCATGGATGCTGTGTCAGCAGGCATGAAAAAACATTCACCTCCTTGTACATCCCATCAGAGCTCTTGGGTGACCAGGTGCATTGTTAATGAGCAGTAATATTTTGAAAGGAATCTTTTTTTCTGAGCAGTAGATCTCAATAGTGAACTTAAAATATTCAGTAAACCATGCTGTAAACAGATGTGTTGTCTCCTAGGCTTTGTTCCATTTGTAGAGCACAGGGGAATGCTCTATATTTAGCATAATTCTTAAGGGCTCTATAAATTTAGCATAATTCATGTGGGCTTTAGGATTTTCAGAATGGTAAATAAGCAGTGGCTTCAACTTAGAGTCACCAGCTGCATTAGCCCCTAACGAGAGAGTCTGTCTGTCCTTCGAAGCTTCGAAGCCAGACGTTGACTCCCCCCTCTAGTTATGAAAGTCCTAGATGGTACCTTTTTCCAAAAGAAGACTGGTTTGTCTTCAAGGAAAATCTATTGTTAACTGTAGCCAACTTCATCAATAATCTTAGCTAGATCTTCTGGACAACTTGCTGCTGCTTCTACATTAGTATTTTCTGCTTCACCTTATACTTTTCTGTTACAGAGATGGCTTCTTTTCTTAAACCTCATGAACCACCCTCCGCTAACTTCCAACTTTTCTTTGGCAGATTCCTCACCTCTCTCAGGCTTCACAGAATTGAAGAGAGTTGGG
This sequence comes from Eulemur rufifrons, assembly GCF_041146395.1. Classification (NCBI taxonomy): domain Eukaryota; kingdom Metazoa; phylum Chordata; class Mammalia; order Primates; family Lemuridae; genus Eulemur; species Eulemur rufifrons. The sequence continues at coordinate 91,365,006 of NC_090999.1, read as the reverse complement.
TCCTTGCTCTGGACTAGGCTTTGGCTTAAGCAAATCTTGTGGCTGGTTTGATCTCCAATCCAGACCACTCAAACCTTCTCCACACCAGCAATCAGGCTGTTTCGTTTTCTCATCACTCATGTGCTCACTGGAGTAGCACTTTGAATTTCCTGCAAGAACATTTCCTTTTCATTGACGGTTTGGCCGTTTGGAGCAAGAGGCCAATCTTTAGGCCTATCTTGGCTTTCAACATGCCTTCCTCATTAAGCTTGATCATTTTTAGTTTTTGATCTAAAGTGAGACACATGTGACTCTTTCTTTCACTTGAACACTTACAGGCCATTTTAGGGTTATTAATTGCCCAAATTTCAATATTGTTGTGTCTCAGGGCACAGGGAGGCTCGAGGAGACGGGGAGAGACAGGACAATGGCTGTCAGTGGAGCAGTCAGAACACACATAACCTTTATCATGTTCCAAGTCTTATATCGCTGTGGTTCGTGGTACCCCAAAATAATTATAATAGTCACGTCAAAGATTACCGATCACAGATCGCCGCAACAAATACAACAGTAATGAAAAAGTTTGCAATATTATGAGAACTGCCAAGATGTGCCAGAGACGCGAAGTGCGCACGCGCTGTTGGAAACACGGCACAGCAGGCTTGCTCCGCGCCGTTACCCCAAACCTTCAGCTTGGAACCAGCACGATTATCTGTGACGCCTAACGAAGCGAAGCAAAGCGCAATGAAACAGACTACGCCTGTAATATCCACGGCGCAGAATCCTAATGATGCATTTTGGACCCTTTCTAAAAGTTTTAAATTGTATTTAAAAAGTTAGTAAGAATTCGTCCTGGATCGAATGTTCACGGGAAGTGCGAGTTGCTTGCCTCCCGCGTGGCTTACCTTGTACCCGGGACACCAGGCTGGACCTGCCCTCTCCTTCGGATCACACATCTGACTCGTATCACTACACTAGAGCTTAATGAATTTTAAAAAAGTCTTAAAAGTAGAGTGTCAGGGAAGAACACATCATTTAATGTGGAGCTCACTCCACTGTGGACAGTATGCAAAGCTTTCTCTAGCCGTAATACACGGTCATAATCTTAGGGTCCCTGTGTGGTTGGTAGTTCTCCTGAGAACGCCCCAGTGTGCCCACAGAAGTGGACGCTTCCCGGCCTTTCTGCTGCTGTGTGGTTGTGTCCTCTCATCGTGGCACTGGCACAGAGGTGACCTCTGTGCAAAGAGGGGCAATCAGCTTCTCTCTTCCAGAAAGTGGACATTTTGACCGGGAAGTGTTTGAGGCAGCACTCCAAGGACAAAGTCTCCCAATGCGTGTGCGCTCGCTGGGTCTCCAGAGACGCCCCGGGCTCTGCCCTGGCAAGGCCCGGAGCCCCACTCTTCCCTGGTTTCCAAGAATGGCTCTAGTACTCTCCCAGAAGTGCCTCTGCCCCCTCGGTTTTCTGCGTAAGCTCTCTTGGTTTGTTGTCTGTTGTAACCAGAGAACACTTAATTTAATACAACAGACATGTTTAGTATGATGTTATCTCAGTGCTAACACGGAATTTCAGGCTTACTAAAATAAAGATCATATACTCATCTTCCAGGTAATACTGGCCTTTTTGAAGTACAAGAACTCCAAACAGCCACAGCCGATGCATTTAGATGTACTTGAAGGTAAGTCAATGTAGTGTCTTAGAAAATAATCTGAGGACTTTGTGGGTCTCTTAACTTAAATGCTCTTTTTTGTTTTGTTTTGTGAAAAAATGTCTGTTAGACTTCCTTTCAGAATTCTAGCATCACACAGGAGACGTTTGTAAACCATCATTAATGCCATTCAATTTCTTATATCCCAGTGAGAATCTTCTTGGTGGGCTAAGCACCAGATATGAATGCTCTGGCTGGCCTCTTTAGGAAGTAAAAGTCCTGAATATTATGTGGCCATCAAGTTTCAAAAAAGTCGCACAGCAGGAAATAGAGCGGAACTGTTACCAACACACAGGCTACAGCAGCAGTCACCAAATGGGCAGTGTCCTGTTCCGCCTCATTCACTGGGCTGGATTATATAGTCTCGGAGACTCGGTTAAGCACGAAGAAGTTAACGGGTCTTGTTGAGTGTGGAGGTGGGCAGCATAATTAAGTCCACAGTCTTTAATTCTTTTCAAGTTCAGATGAAACCGACAATTTTTATTTTGTCTAGCATCCAGGGTGTTTCCAATGAAACTGAAATCATAGTAAACACGCCTGGTTTCTTCTTCAGGATCTCTGTCATGAAAATTAATTGTATGGTTTTGCCCCTCCCACACAATCCCCGTCTTCTGGAAGCAGCAATATTTGTACTTGCTGTACCTGAAAATCTCTATCCAGGGCAGAGGAAGGCATCATGGAATTTGTCCGATCTCCCGTGTGCCCAAAGAGAAATGGCCTAAAGCGGGGGCATTTAGGGTAAGATTAGAAGTGGTGATTTTGATGAACCAACTAGAACATCTTTTCATTGACTTCTATCCCCTTCCACCAATAAATTAGTGTCCTTTATTGCTCATATAATTGTTATAAAAGAAGATCTTAAGAGAGCTCTTAGTCCTAACTTTTTGCGAGGATCTCATATCAGACCACACCTTCCCTGGTCTAATTGCAAATTTCCAACATCTCTTAGAGGTCTCTTGGTTAAGTTTAGTGAATGAGTCTTATTGTCAGCTGAAACTGACACTTTGCACCATGCTGTGAATGAGTCCTTGAATGCCAGAACCTTTCCAATTCTTCTTTGCATCCTTAGCACCTATCGTCATGCTGCTATTAGGAAGTTCAACAAATATGTGTCAAATAAGCAAATCTTATTTATCTTTTCTATTGGATTTTTGTTCACAGAGAAGATAAGAACCATATGGACTTAAACTTTAGATTGTACACAGATCTGACAAATTTCTTGCACAGGGAAAGGGCTTGAAACATATATAAATATATTACATATTTATCAAATTAAAGAAAAAGTAGGCCAGGCGCAGTGGCTACTGCCTATCATCCTAGCACTCCGGGAGGCCAAGGTGGGAGGATCGCTTGAGCTCAGGTGTTTGTGAGACCAGCCTGAGCAAGAGCGAGACTGAGTCTCTACTAAAAACAGAAAAATTACCCAGGCATTTTGGTGCATGCCTGTAGTCCCAGCTACTCAGGAGGCTAAGGCAGGAGCCCAAGAGTTTGAGGTTGTGGTGAGCTACAATGATCCCACTGCACTCTACCCAGAGCAACAGAGTGAGATTCTGTCTCAAAAAAAAAAAAAAAAAGAGGAAATAGAATCCCCTTCCTCTCAAATAAAAAAAGTAAAAAAAAGAAAATGAAAAGTAGTATGTTCAGCAAATACAAAGAGATTTCAAGTATTAAGAATCTTCAGGACTGGGCACGGTGGCTCACGCCTGTAATCCTAGCACTCTAGGAGGCCGAGGTGGGTGGATTGCTCGAGGTCAGGAGTTCAAGACCAGCCTGAGCAAGAGCAAGACCCCATCTCTACTAAAATAATAGAAAGAAATTAGCTGGACAACTAAAAATATATAAAATAAAATGAGCCAGGCATGGTGGTGCATGCCTGTAGTCCTAGCTACTCGGGGTAGGACTGAGGCAGGAGGATCACTTGAGCCCAGGAGTTGGAGGTTGCTGTGAGCTAGGCTGACGCCATGGCACTCTAGCCTGGGCAATAGAGTAAGACTCTGTCTCAAAAAAAAAAAAAGAACCTTCAGTCAAATTGCGGAGACTGAACAATGAATAACACCCATACACACACACACACACACACACACACACACACACTCACTCAGGGTTTTGTGCTTAGAACCAAATGAGTAGCCTCAAAAGCAAGCTTCAGAGGAGGGAAATCCTGGCAGCCTGGGGATTTGGGGATAGGCCTCAAATGAGAGGCAGGACCCACTCTGACCATGAAGCCTAGGTAAGAGGCAGACACATGACAAACCCAACCGCTCCACCTACACAGGGGTTCCTAAATAGCCACCACCCCCTCTCTTCACTTGAGTGATGAGTCAAATCAAAGTTGCCAGGCTTTTCTCCCACTGTTCTTTTTGCACCCAAGACAAAATCCCCAAGACATTGAAGGGGATCAGAATATGCCACCACACAATATGCCACTTTGGTATAACAATTATTTTGAGCTGAAGGCAACTGGGAGGCAGCACACACAGGAAGCAGCCTCCATCCTCCCGCTGTCTGCCTAGAAGCAGGGCACAAGGTGTTCTGTCTCCAGCACAGAGGAAGGGAAATGAGTCTTATCTGCACAACAAACCTTACTAAACCATCCTTGGCTACTGAACATTCCCTAGTTGCCTTCTCACAATTCACCACCCATAGAAGCCCCAACCCCTTTTCTTTGTCTAGTCACTTCTCCACAATGTGCTGCTCTTTGTTAAAATGGTATATAAGCCCCTGGGTCTAACCACCTCTTTGGGCGTCCACTTCTTTCCAGTGAAGACCCCTTGCACACAAAAATATTAACGTTAATAAATGCTGTGGTTTGAATACTTGTCCCCTCCACAAGTCATGCTGAAATTTAGTTTCCAGTGTGGCAGTGTTGAGAAGTGCGGCCTGTAAGAGGGGATCGGGTCCCCAGGGCTCTGCCTTCGTGAGTGGAACCCATCCACGAATTCATGGGTCAGCGGTTTAATACGTTGTCACGGGAGTGGGACTGGCAGCTTTGCACGAAGAGGAAGCGAGACCTGAGCTCACAGCTCAGGCCCTCAGCTCGGCGCTCACCATGCCATGCCCTGCCCTGCGCTGCCCTCGGGCTCTGCAGGGAGTCCCCACGGGCAAGAAGGCCCCTGCTAGCTGTAGCCCTCTGACTTGGGACTTCTCGGCCTCATAACCATAAAAACTAAATTCATTTTCTTTATAAAGTACCCAGTTTCTGATATTTTGTTATAGGCAACAGAAAACAAACTAAGGCAATACAGAAACATATGCCTTTTCTCCTGTTAATCTGTCTTTTGTCAGTTTTGTAGGCATAGGCCTCAGTTACTGAACCTGAGAGGAAAAGGATTTTTTCTTCCATTACAGACTAACAGGGAAAATAAAAAGACGACAAAAACTTTTGCAACAAAATAGTGCGCTTGAAGGAGTTATTTATTGTCTTTGGCAAGTGTCGTTTCAAGGGTTAACTTGGCATCCTTCCCTGATTCCATCCTTTCTCTGCACAAGCTTTCCCCCAGCCTCCCTGTGAAAATAGCTCTTTTTATTTTTTTTGAGACAGAGTCTCACTCTGTTGCCCGGGTTAGAGCGAGTGCCGTGGTGTCACCCTAGCTCACGGCAACCTCAAACGCCTGGGCTCAAGCGATCCTCCTGCCTCAGCCTCCCGAGTAGCTGGGACTACAGGCACGCGCCACCATGCCCAGCTAATTTTTTTTTTCCTATATATATTTTTAGTTGTCCAGCTAATTTCTTTCTATTTTTTTTTTAGTAGAGATGGAGTCTCACTCTTGCTCAGGTTGGTCTCAAACCCCTGAGCTCAAACGATCCTTCCACCTCGGCCTCCCAGGAAAATAGCTCTTTATCTGGAACTTAAGTGAGGTATGATCTAATGGGATTTCACATGTGAAAGTTTTATTTTTTAAATATGGGAACAAGATGGAAAAAAACTAGTGCAATAGTTAATTTTATGTTATATGAATTCTACCTCAAGTAAAAGATGAGTGAAACAACCTTAATTTGCTATCTCTGAAAATCTTTCCAAAGTCATGAAATTTGTCCGTCCTGTTTTGTGTCTGTAAAAGGCTGGACCAAAACTAAAAAGAATTTAGCACTGTGAGGAACCCCTGGACACGAAGTCTGAGTTCTAGTCCCAGCTCTGTCTCTACTCCACCTCCATTTCTCTTATAAAATAGCAAGACTAGACTATATGGTCTCTTCCAGATGTAAATTGTTTGATTTAGAGTCGAGAGGTGTTTACATCTTTATTATTCTCTTTCCATAGGGCTTCTTTTATTAAGGTTGGCGCAAAAGTAATTGCTATTTCCCATCTTGAATTTGAAATCATTATAACTAGGCTCAAGCACATCTTTATTAATCAAAATAGGAACCATTACAATCAACACATTTTTGCCAATGAGAAATAAGTTTGTTTATTCCTGTAGCATAAAAATCCGTGCTTCGGGACTCAACGAAGTCTTGGAAAGCATTTGCTGCATCCTGCTGGCTGTGGGAGCGTTCTCCCTGCACAAAGTTGTCGAGATGCTTGAAGAAGTGGTGGGCAGTTGGTGGGAGGTCAGGTGAAGATGTCTGATGAGGCAAAACTTAGTGGCCCAATTCGTTCAACTTTTGAAGCCTGGTTGTGCGACCGCAGTGGGCGTCGTCATGGGGAAGAATCGGGCCCTTTCTGTTGAACACTGCCGGCTGCGGGCGCTGCAGTTTTCGGGTGCGTCTCACCGATTTGCTGAGCAGACTTCTCAGATGGAGTGGTTTCGCCGGGATTCAGAAAGCCGTAGTGGATCAGACTGGCAGCAGACCACCAAACAGTGACCATGACCTTTTTTTGGTGCAAGTTTGGCTTTGGGAAGTGCTGGTCATTGTACGTTGTCATATAAAATCCCCTTTTTGTCCCACGTCACAGTCCGATGGAGAAGTGGTTCGTTGTTGTTGCGTACATTATAGAGAAGAAAACACTTCAAAATGACAATTTTTTTGATTTTTCGGTCAGCTTATGAGGCACCTATTTATCGAGCTTTTTCACCTTTCTAATTTGCTTCAAATGCCAGACAAACGACCACAGAATTGTCGACGCTGAGTTCTTCAGCAACTTCTCAAGTAGTTAAAAGAGCATCAGCTTCACTGACTGCTCTCAATTAGTTGTTGTCAACTTCTGATGGCTGGACACTGTGCTCCTCATCTTCAAGGCTCTCTTCTCCTTTACAAAACTTCTTGGTTTTTTTTTTTTTTCTTTTTTATGAGATACAGTCTTGCTCTGTTGCCCAGGCAAATGCCGTGGCATCAGCCTAGCTCACAGCAGCCTCAAACTCCTGGGCTCAAGCGATCCTCCTGCCTCAGCCTCCCAAGTAGCTGGGACTACAGGTGCACACCATGCCCAGCTAATTTTTTTCTATTTTTAGTAGAGACATGGTCTCACTCTTGCTCAGGCTGGTCTTGAACTCCTGAGCTCAAGTGATCCTCCCGCCTCGGCCTCCCAGAGTGCTAGGATCACAGGTGAGAGCCACCCTGCCCGGCCCTTATAAAACTTCTTGAACCACCACTGCACTGTACATTCCTTAGCAGTTCCTGGGCCAAACATGTTGCTGATGTTTCGAGTTGTCTCCATTGCTTTATGACTGATTTTTAACTCGATTAAGAAAATCACTTGCTTTTTGTCTAACATTATTTCCATAGTTTAAAATAAATATAAAATAAACAGCAAGTAATAAGTCATTAGCAAAAAAAAAAAACACAAAGTGAGAAATGTGCATTAAAATGATGTGTAATGTAACCACATTTATTTAAGAATGTATTCCAATATCAAATGGCAAATTTCCACAATGCTAAAACTGCAATTACTTTTGCACCAGCCTAATACAGTTCATTATTCAGGAAGTCCAGAGACCCAGTGATGTGACAGGAGCCTTGAAGCCCAAGCCAATCATTTTCACTGGGTCTCTCCTTATCTAGGTATGCATTCACTGAAAAACAGCAACAATTTAACATATTGCAAAAACAAATAAAACCCAATTCTGCCCCCAAGAAGTGTGCAGTCTACTGATCATTATGTAAATACAGTGGACCCTCCAAATCCGAGAGTTCCGCATCCGTGGATTCAACCAACCAGGGATTGAAAATATTTGAAAAAAAAAAAAATTGCATCTGTACTGAATATGTAGAGACTTTTCTTGTTATTACTCCTTAAACAATACAGTATAACGTGTATGTATGTAGCACTTACATTGTATTAGGTATTATAAGTAATCTACAGATGATATAAAGTGTATGGGAGGATTTGCATAAGCCATATACAAATGATACGCTATTTTATATTAGAGACTTGAGCATCCCTGGGATTTTGGTATCTTCAGGGGTCCTGGAACCAATGCCTTAGGGACACCAAAAGATACTGTATTTACATAAAGACAACACAGCCCAGGAAGTGCCCGATCAGCAATCAGAGCCACAGTGCTGTGGGTCTCCGGTAGCTAGTGTGAATCAACTTAGCCCAGGTTGCTGGGACAGGAGGTGGATCCCGAGGAAGGAGAAGCTGGGAGCCTGGCTAGGCAGAGAACACAGGAAGGGCTGGGCCAAGGGCAGATTAAAGGTGAGCTGGAGTCAGAGCATGAACAGCCTCCGGTGCACTGTTGTTATTCCAGCTATGCAGATGAGGATCTCAGGCTTGGCATCTGAAACATGTAGCTGCCTACAGGATTCTTCCTAATTATAAAAAGAAAAATAGTTTTCTTACAATGGAGAAAACTGGCAAACACATCCTTATCCAGAGATCAAAGTTAAAATCACCGGTTAGGGAACAAATTGATGTCATGTGCTTGTTGGATATAATGCACTGAGAATTCCGAGGAATTTCTGCCCAAAATGCCTAATCTGAATTTAATCGTAAGGAAACACCAGGCAAACCCAAACACTGTGCAGAATAAATTATCAATATTTTTCAAAAATATTAATGTCATGAAAGACACACACAAAAAACAGGAGGAACCATTTCGGATTAAAGATGACTAAAGAGACATAACCACTAAATACAATAATACTTGATCTAAGATTTTCTTTGCTACAAAAAACATTATTTGGACAACTGGAAAGATCTGAATAAGACCTATAGAGTCGATAACAGTATTAATTGTAATTTCCTGATTTTCTGGTTATGTAATAGAATGCCCTTATTTTCAGGAAATACTATTAATAATTGAAGTATTTAGCAATAAAGTGGCATGATGTCTGCAACTTACAAACTGCACAGAAAAAAGTGTGTACGATGGACAGAGAGAAAAAAGGATAAAACAAATACCATAAAATGTTAACATCTTTGAGGCTATTTGGGAATTCTTTGTACTATTGCTGCAAATTATTTCTAAGTCTGATATTGTACCAAAATTAAAAGTTGAGAAAAAAATTCAAGAAGTTGGGACACTTGATGCTAGGATACAAACCTAGATTTGTTTGATCATGTTTTTAACTATTGGATATTTACTGCCTCTCTACTTGAGATCGACAATACGGGACATAGTGGATTTTTTTTTAGTGAGCTGTAACCTACATAACATAAAATTCTGTTTTCAAGTGTACGATTGTGCAACCATCACCACTATCTAATTCCCCAGAGTACTTCATCACCCGCAAAAGAAACCCCTTACCCATTAGCAGTCACTCAACATTTTCTCCATCCTCCAACTCCTGGCAACCACTTTCTGTCTTTACAGATTTGCTTATTCTGGACATTTCATTTAAATGGAATCATATGGTATATAGCCTTTCATGTCTGGCTTCTATTACTTAGCATGATGCTTTCGAGGTTTATCCATGTTGTAAGATCTATTGGTACCTCATCTATTTTTATTCCATTGTATGGCTATACCACATTTTATTTATCTATTCTTCAGTTGATGGATATTTGGACATTGGGGGATTTGGTTATTATAAATATTGCTGCTATGAACATTCATTTGTAAGTTTTTGTGTGCTTGTATGTTTTCAATTTTCTTGGGTATATATCTAGGCATGAAATTGCTGGGTCACACAGTGTATTTGTTTGCAAAAGCTGCCATAGCAAATACCAAGACTGGGTGACTTAAACAAGAGAAGTTTATTTTCTCACAGTTCTGGAGGCTAGAAGTCTGAGATCAAGGTGTCAACAGATTTGTTTTCTTCGAGGCTGTTCTCCCTGCCTTGCAGATGGCCACCATCTCACTGTGTCCTTACATTATCTTCTCTCTATGTGTACACGTATCTGGTGTAACTTCCTGTCTGTGTCCTCATCTCAAACAAATCAAGGAGTTACTAACAAAATAAGGAAGCTTCCTTCAGGAGGTAACACATGAGCGTGCAAGCTTCAGATCCACTCCTCTGTAGAGAGTTCAGTCGCACATTCAGTCAATTTACTTGTCAAACACCTGCTATGAGCTAGGCTCCAGGGAGGAGCCTTGTAAGGGTATAGCCTTATAATCATATAGGATGGACCCATATGACCTCGTTTTGCCTTAATTACCTCTTTAAAGGCCTTTTGTCCAAATACAGTCACATTCTGAGGTTTTGGGGGTTAGGACTTCAACATATGAATTCGGGGGAGAGGGGTATGCAATTCAGCCCGTAACACAGAGTAACTCTAAGCTTAACTTTTTGAGAAACTGCCAAATTGTTTTCCGACACAACTGTTTTCACTTTGCATTCCCACTAGCAAAGTATGATGGTTCTAATTTCTTCACATCCTCAATAACACTTGTTATTGTCTGTCTTTGGATTATAGCCATCTTAGCATGAGAAGTGGTTATCTCTTGTTTTTGATTTGCATTGCCCTAATGAGTAATGATATTGAACATCTTTTCATATGCTTATTGGCCATTTATATCTCTTCATTGGAGAAATGTCTATTAAAATCCTTAGTACATTTTTAATTGGGTTATTTGTCTTATTATTGCATTATAAGTGCCCTATATATATTCTACATTCTAGAACCTTATCAGACGTATGATTTGCAAATATTTTTTCCCGTGCTGGGCATGGTGGCTCAGGCCTGTAATCCTAGCACTCTGGGAGGCCAAGGCACGAGGATCACTTGAGGTCAGGAGTTTGAGACCAACCTGAGCAAGAGCGAGATCCCGTCTCTACTAAAAAAATAGAAAACATTAGTCGGGCATGGTGGCATGTACTTGTAGTCTCAGCTACTCAGGAGGCTGCAGCAGGAAGATCATTTAAGCCCAGGAGTTTGAGGTTGGAGTGAGCTATGATGACCCCACTGCATTCTAGCCCAGGCAACAGAGCAACACTCTGTCTCCAAAAAAAAAAAAAAATCGCCCATTTTGTGGGTGGTCTTTTCACTTTTTAATTTTTTGTAGAGTCAAGGTCTCAAACTCCTGGCCTCAAGCGATCCTCTCACCTTGACCTCCCAAAGTGCTGGGATTACAGGCATGAGCCACCACACCTGGCCTTACTTTCTTGATAATGCCTTTTATAGCACAAAAGCTTATCATTTTGATGAAGTCCTACTTATCTATTTTTTCTTTTGTTATCTGTGTTTGGTGTCATATCTAAGAAACTATTACCTAATCCAAGGCAGTTCATGAAGATTTCTACCTAAGTTTTCTTCCAGAAGTGTTACACTTTCAGCTCTTAGGTTTAAATTTTGATTAATTTTGAGTTAATTTCTATATATGATGTGAGGTAGGGATCCAATTTCATTCTTCTACATGTGGCTATCCAGTTGTGCCAGCCCCATTTGTTGAAAAGACTATTCATTCCCCATTGACTGGTCTTGGCACCATTGCTGAAAAGCAGTTGATCTTGTTGAAAATGAGGCTCAATGATAAGGACACCTGATCTGAAAATTTAGAAGCCCATTGGTGACCTTGGTAGAAATAGTTTTAACAGGGTGTTGGGGACACAGGCCGGAATGTAATAGACTGAGGTAATGGTAGGATGATGGATTATGAATAAGGATCCCAGATCAGAGAGGCCTGAGTTATCGAGGTGTTTCAGAGGAGCAGTTTTTGTTTTTTTTTGAGACAGAGTCTCACTCTGTTGCCCTGGGTACAGTGCAGTGGCATCATTGTAGCTCACTGCAACTTCAAACTCCTGGGCTTGAGCAATCCTCCTTCCTCCGCCTCTGGAGTAGCTGGGACCACAGGAGCACACCGTGACACCCAGCTAATTTTTCTATTTGTAGTAGAGACAGGGTCTTGCTGTTGCTCACGGTGGTCTTAAACTCTTGAGCTCAAGCAATCATCCAGCCTTGGCCTCCCAGAGTGCTAGGATTACAGGCGTGAGCCACCGGGCCTGACCCAGAGGAGCAGTTTTTTAAATCACTGCCCACTGTAGGGGTTTAGTTTTGTTTTGTTTTGTTTTGTTTCCATCCTCCTGCATGTTTCAACTGAAAATGAGGTAGACTCAAGTGGTAGAAGTACATATATGATTGCTATGGTGGATCCATATTCAAGATGTGTATCTGAACTCCCTTATGCTGGGAAATACTCTCTATACCATGTGATGAAACTCTTAAAACAATGCTTGCGCATAACCCCATTCTGTGAATTGAATAGATCAAGATGGTGCTTGGGGTAAAGACTGGTCTTGCACATTAATGAGATGTGAAAATTCAGGGGCTGTGGGCCAGCTGCAGATTAGGTATCAGGAGGGAAACAACTCTGCAGAGAGAAAAAGGAAAGGAGCGTATGCTAGGCTCTAAATATCTTCCCAATGAAGAAGAGTCCCTCATGTGAAATTGGTGAGGGCAGCTGATTGGGTCTTTTGTAGAGTTAAAATTGCATGAAATTAAAGACACTTTCCAGTTGAAGGAATTAGCTAAATTTATCCAGATTTTCAAGCCATAATTATTTACTTAGCAATTACCTAGGAATAGATTTATTGGTGATATATTGGAATTTAGACACTTTCTTTTCAGAACTGCACTTTCTGTTCCAGGGGTTCCACTCTCAGCCACCTGGAACTTTCACTTCCTGTTTCCCACATCCGGGCTGTCCCCAACCCTGTCTGCTCAGGCTCTCCCATACTCCTGCTGATGCTGTCCTAGATCAGGCCACTGCCTATTACCTGGGCTGTTATAATGGCTTCTTCCGCCTCTTCCTTCTTCCAGATCTTCCTGCTCCTAGCCTCTTGAGCCTTGTCTCACCCCATTCCTTCTACATCCTCTAGAGTTTTCTTTCTCAAGTACGGATTTGGTTGCATCTCTCTTCTCCTCAAAAAGCTCCCATGGCTGCCTGTTGCGTGTTGAATAACATCCAATCTCCTTCTCAGCCCCGACCTCAAGGCCACGGTGAGCCTGAGCAAGCCTAGTTGGCACCTCTTAGCTCTTGCTACCCTTCTTCTTAAGCTCCACACTGAGCTCCTTCCCCTTCCCTGGACAAGGCTGCATTGTCCGGACTCCTGCCTGTATGTCAGGTGTCCTTCTGGCATTGCCCTCCTCCCCTCTGTCAAGCAGCTCGAATCCTCCCTCCTCCCCCATCCCATTCCAAAATGCTGGAGTTGGAAATGGTTTTCCTCTCCTGCTCTCCCATTACATTCTCAATTAACACATTTATCACAGTTTACTTACAATGTCTTGCGTTTCTATGTCTACGAGGCTAGATGGAGCTGTCGGAGGGCAGGGACCACATCTTGTTCGTCTCCACAGCACCGGGCAGTGCATCTTGCCCATGCTAAGCAGGAAATCAATGTTTGTTTAATGAATTGTGAAACAGAATTTCTTTCAGCCATTCTGTCCCACACAGTACCACTTATAACCTGGACAAGAGGACTCCTGGGCATGGCCGTTTGGGTGGCCCTAAACTCGTTCTCCCATCCAGCCCCTCCCTGTGGAGAGATTAGTCTGCCAGGTCAAGGGGACATGGCCACTTGGAATCTGTGCCCCAACTACTAGACCTGTCTAACACTAGTTATATGTGACTATTTAAAATTTATATTTTAATTAATTTAAATTAAATTAAATTAAAATTCAGTTGCTCAGTAACACTAGCCAGATTTAAAGTTCTCAGTCAGCTTCATGTGGCTGATGGCTACCATATTGGATAGTACAGGTATAGAACATTCCCATTGTTACAGAATATTCTATTTTAGAAAATACCCCAGCACTGGTCCCATTTCCATGACTTTTGTGTCCTCCCTCCTGGCTCCTCCCTCCCAGAGCAGACTGTACAGCAGGTGTGCACACTCCAGGGCCAAGATATCGACAAGGGACGGCCAGGTTTTCCTTGGGGTGGAGGGCTGGGCAGAGCTAAGCACGCAGCTTGCGTGTCCTGGAGTGCACGCACAGCCCTTCACGGGGTCTGACAAATCCAGGTGGGAAGAAAGGGGTGAGCAGTGGGCTGAGCGGTTGAGACCCGGAGCCAGCTCTCTGGCACTGCCACAGTGAGATGGGGAACTCTGGCCTTCCAAGTACTTAGGAGGTTCATCTGTTAAGGCGGGAAGATAGACATTTTTTACTTATCAGCTTGTTGGCTTGATTTGTAACTTCCAAATATTTGGGCATATGGCATGTGGGATCTCTATGTACCCTTCTGTCCCGAGCTCTCTATTGCTAGGGGCGGAGGCCACGCAGCCTGTGAAAGAGGGTGCAGCGACAGTGCCCACCGGAAAGCACCCAGTCTTCTTGCCGGCCCACCTCGGCGTGCTTGTGCTGCGTAAAACACCCCTCAGCTTTTGCCGAGTGTGAAAGAGGGTAGCCCTTAGTGCCACAGGCCTTCCACGAGTGCTCCTCCAGGGGGAACACTCTGTCCCTGGTCTCTCTTCCTTTCTCAGTTTCTGCCTCTCGGTCTCCCTTCCAAACTGCAGGTTCTAACACGGCCAGTCACACCACATGGTAAGGGCCCGGCACTGTGGCCTCAGCTCCATCACAGGAAGATGCTAGGCCTGAACAACCAGCTCCATCGGCGGCGTCTGCATGCAGAAAACAAGCTTTTCTCTGGCTAAGATTGTTTACTTTTGATGGCATAACTTCTAGCGCCTTATGTTAAAAGTGGGGGGTGTGCAGGACAGCAAACCCCTTTCTTTCATATTTGGTTAATAAAACTTGAAAATTTATTTTCATAATATTTATGCCATTGATGCTTTATTAGAGCCTGATGAATTAAAAAATTGAAGAAATACAGAGATTGCAAACTTTTAAAGTTAGTTTCATCTGTATGTATTAAAAGCCTTTGGAAGGGCCGGGTGCGGTGGCTCACACCTGTAATCCTAGCACTCTGGGAGGCCGAGGCGAGTGGATCGCTCGAGGTCAGGAGTTCAAGACCAGCCTGAGCAAGAGTGAGACCCCGTCTCTACTAAAAATAGACAGAAATTATCTGGCCAACTAAAATATATATATTAAAAAAAAAATTAGTCGGGCATTGTGGCACATGCCTGTAGTCCCAGCTACTTGGGAGGCTGAGGCAGGAGGATTGCTGGAGCTCAGGAGTTTGAGGTTGCTGTGAGCTAGGCTGACGCCACGGCACTCACTCTAGCCTGGGCAACAGAGCGAGACTCTGTCTCAAACAAACAACAACAACAAAAAAAAGCCTTTGGAATAGCATTTATCTCATTTTGAAAAAATAAAAGGCATTTTAAAGAAGTCTATGTTTAATTTGTTATTTTTATGTTAAACAGTGGGGTGGGTGGGTTTTTTTGTTTGTTTGTTTTTGTTTTTTGGCTTTTTAAAAAGGTAAGGTCTGAGTCATTCACTCAAGCAGAGCCTGAGAGGGTTAATAAGAAACAGGTGGAGGCAGGTAACAGCCTCATACCCGGGAGGCAGACGTGGAGCACCCCCTGGGTCACCCTGGGAACGAGGCGGAGGACTGATTCTTCAGTTCAGGTTGGGCACTGGAGATTCTTCCACCTGCAGCGACTGCGTGTGCAGCCAGACACCCAGCGAGCCCTATTCAGAGAGGGGTGTCCACAGTGGTCAGAGTGAGTGAGTGGCCTGAGCGGGTATTAGAAGAAAGTGCAGAAAGACCAAAGGGAGTCAGACCGCCAGGGAAGACATGAACAAGAAATGTCCAACTAGGGCAGACAGAAAAAGAGTTTCTGGGTCAATTTCAGAGTCTTTAGTAATTGCCTAAAGCTGAGCTTTATGTTCTACTAATAGAATATTGCTGGGGCAGGTTGGATACTTAGGAATGTTTTAGAATGGAATATACGGGAGGGAATAAGAAAGTTGAAAAGAGGTTTGAAGTCAGTGTCACAAAACAGAGGACAGAACTGAACAAAGACACGTGTCTGACAAACAAACAAAAAAATTAGACTCAACTATTTGGGAGAACCAATTGAGTCAGTAACCTCTAATAAGTTTTAAAAATTAGTGTTTATATAGTTTAAAACTCTTGAATTCAGCTTAACAGTTGTTATCCAGCATCAAAGCAGTAGTGATAATGGATTCTGTGTTTAAAGATAACTAATATAATATTTTGTCCTTGAAAATATTTTAACTTTTCTTTCTCATCATCACCAATATTATGTGACTTTCTTAAGTTTTTAAAAATGAGCTAATTTCTATTTTGTAATAGCACTTATCTGTGTAAGATACTCTGTAGGAAGAGCTGTATTTTTTGTTGTTTTAGTTTACATTCCCAAAGCTTTTCACGCCCAAATAGGAGTGGCTGCTACACTATTGAAAAGACACACTTTATCATTTGGTAAGTACACCAAGAAAGAAGGCAACTCCTCTTCAGGGCAGGCCAGACCTCCCGGGTATGTGTCAGCACAGCCACTGGCAGATTTAACACTTCAGTCTGGCAAATTGGAACTTGTGTATCTCCATAACAAAATGTAATTCTGTTTCTATCTCAACCACTTAAACGGAGGTGAAATGGTCTCCTCCCCAAACTCAAACAAAAATCCAATCTGCAGAAACAGATTTACAGGATTATCTTGTGTTCTGGAAAAAAAAAAAAAAAAGATACATGTCATCACAGGGCTATATTAATTTGATTGTGCTGGTGTGGCATTTATGAAAAAAAAATCCTTGAATATAGAGCCACTTAGTGAGGAAGTAGGACCAATTCTGCAAATATTGAGGTCTACTATAGGAACCATTACAGTTACGATATCCAGTGAAAACTCTAGAAGAAAGTTGGATAGGTTTCACACTTCTAAACATTTGGAATCCTTTGAGTTACTTCATCAAATCCACTTAGCATTAGATCCTTAGGATACTTAAAGAAATTACCCAAAGGGGCCAGGCGAGGTGGTTCAGGCCTGTAATCCTATCCTACCACTCTGGAAGGCTGAGGGGGGAGGATTGCTTAGGTCAGGAGTTTGAGACCAGTCTCAGCAAGAGTGAGACACCATCTCTACTAAAAAATAGAAAAAAAATTAGCCAGGCAACTAAAAATAGAAAACATTAGGTGAGCATGGTGGCGCATGCCTATAGTCCCAGCTACTCGGGAGGCTGAGGTAGGAGGATTGCTTGAGCCCAGGAGTTTGAGGTTGCTGTGAGCTAGGCTGACGCTGCGGCACTCTAGCCCGGGCAACAGAGTGAGACTCTGTCTCAAAAAAAAAAGACATATTCTTTACTGTTCTATGAATGTCCAGAATGCCCAGAAAAGATGAACAAACTACAGCTGGAATATATAAAAGTTTCAATTTTATGTATTTTTTTCAAAGGGTACATGTTTTAAAGTATGCACTTTTTAGACTCAGGTAGCTAAAAGACATTTATATTTGGAGGTTAAATTAATTAGTTTTACGGGGGGGAAAAAGGATGAATCTTCCAGGAAATCTAATTGTTTCTTCTTAACAAGGCCAATTTTTTAAGAAAGCTAGAAACACAAAGAAAACCACAACGTGTCAAGGGAATGTTTCAGGTACTCCAAGTGGAATGCAGAGGTGGCCTAGGGGTCACTTTTTGTTGGAATGTATATTCCATGGGGATGACACCTTAGCACAGTAGTGTACTTAGCACCATTCAGGCGGGAATCTCACCAGCCATCAACATTTCAGAAATACACATCTAAGCCAGCCTTGGCCAGGAGCCAAGACAATACAGTAATCCCCTTGGACAGCTGGGAGGGTGAAGCCGGGTCAGAGATGAGTAGGGCTGGCTGAATGCTCACGGCTCACCTACTGCCCGACAAGCCCAGGCACGGGCTGTGCAGCCGGCACAGGTGTTCTGGGAGAGCCCCTCGAAGGCTTAAGGACTCCATGATCCAACCTCTGTTACTGTAACTACACTTACCCCTGATATTTAATATTTGCCAAAGAGAATACATTTCCTAAATTCACGCATGGAAGCTGAAATAAAATCCTCACTGCTTTTTAAAAAGAAAAATTGTAATTTTAAATTTCCCTTGGGTTTTCATTTCATTTTTTCGATAAATATTTCTTGAGTGCCTCCTATATGTCAGGGTTTTCTTTGTGGGTTAGCCAAACAGAGGAAAGGGAGTTGCCAACATTGGCCCCGTTCAGTTTCCTTCCCGGTGAACAAATTTCCAAAGGAGTCGGCAGTGCAGAGTTGATGTTTTCTGTGGCAGCTGCCAGACGAGAGGGAACATAAGTGTCATAGCTTACTGGTGACAGATGGAAGTAACCTCTGGGGTTCAGGAAAAAATACAAGTTTATGGAACAACAAAATAAAAAAGCCAAATTTCCTTCACTAGTTACACAATGTTTAAGGTATGATGTAAAATAAAAGTATAATTTAGATAAAACACTGTCATGTTGCCAAAATATTAATAGATTAGAAAATTAAAATATTATGATTGTGAAATAGGTTACTACCGTTTATTTACTCCCTACCTCTGGTGTAGCAGCCAGCATGCTTTCTGTTGCAAATGGCAGAAACCCAACCTAAAACAGTCTGAGCAAAAAAGAATTTATTGACTTGTGTAACTGGTAAATTCAGGGTGGGGCTGGTTTCAGGATGACAGATCTATGGTCTCAGATGAGCTTGTCTTTCAGTGTAGTTTTTTTCCATTATTCTGGACCTATTCTCTTCTCTGCAGGTGGGCTTTTTCCACATGGCAGGGAAATTATCAGAAACATTGTCAATTAACATCTGCTCCACCTCCATGATACAAAAGCAAAGCCCTTTCTCCACCTCTAGATGTAAACCCTGGAGGAACTCTAATTACCCTGACTTGGGGTGCATGCCCTTGCCTGGAACAATCGATAACGCCAGGTAGATAGGCTATTAGGGTTGTCTGGAATACCATGTGCCCACTACGGAGCAGTGTCCTGGTTTAGGAGCCCACCAAAAGCACATGATTGCATGACTATGGGAGAGAAGCAATTCTCCAAAGAAAGAAGAGCTTTGCAAACAAAGGCAAAAGATATTTCTGAAGATTCCAACTCCTAAACTTTAAATCTGCCCTTACCTCTTGGCTTAGTCTTGCTCCATTGAACTTTTGAGCAATATGGTTGTATTTCCAGCTCAGTGGTTCTTAGGACTTTAGCACACGTCAGAACCCTGTGTTGTTAAAACACAGCTTGCTGGGACCCACCACAGAGTTTCTGATTGAGTAGCTCTGCGTTTCAGGTGTTGCGGCTGCTGCTGGTCTGAGGACGACACGCACGTTGAGAACTACTGCTCTGGGAGTTTATTTTCAAAATTGTCAAAGAATTTCTTTTTTTTTTTTTTTTTTTTTTTTTGAGACAGAGTCTCACTCTGTTGCCCAGGCTAGAGTGAGTGCCGTGGCGTCAGCCTAGCTCACAGCAACCTCAAACTCCTGAGCTCAAGCGATTCTCCTGCCTCAGCCTCCCGAGTAGCTGGGACTACAGGCATGCGCCACCATGCCCGGCTAATTTTTTTTTTTTTCTATATATATTTTTAGCTGTCCATATAATTTCTTTCTATTTTTTTTTAGTAGAGGTGGGGTCTCGCTCTTGCTCAGGCTGGTCTTGAACTCCTGAGCTCAAACGATCCGCCCACCTCGGCCTCCCAGAGTGCTAGGATTACAGGCGTGAGCCACCGCGCCCGGCCGTCAAAGAATTTCTTATTCAAAAGAATATCAGTCTCACCAATCGGATATCAGACTGAGGTGGGGGGTGGGGAGGGGATGGGGGTATGCCTACACAATGAGTGCATTGCACACCGTTTGGGGAATGGTAACGCTTGAAGGTGCTGACTCGGGAAGGGGGGTGGGGAAGGGAGGGATATATACCTACATGATGGGTGCAATGCGCACTATCTGGGGAACAGACACGCCTGGAGCTCTGACTTGGGGGGAAAGGCGGTACATGGGCAACGTATGTAACCTGCAATTCTGTATCCCCCATAACAATAAGATGAAATAAAAAAAAAAAGAATACCAGTCTGGATATATTTCACAGGGAAATGCTTTCAAATCTTCCAGGAACATTTAACTCGGGCAGAAATTAACTTTGTGGCCTGGGGCCAATGAATTAACCACTCTGCCTGTTTATTCTTATGTAAAATGGGAATAATGGTACTTACCTCACGTGGTTATTGTAGAGATTAAATAAATTAACATATGTAACATACTGAGAAGAGTTCCTGGTATATAGCATATGATTTATTTATGCAAACATTACGGAGACTAGACAGAGAAGGAAATATCCAAATTATTTATAATGGAATCAAAATTTCAATACTAAATCCTGAAAAGGATTATGCACACCAATCTCATTTATAAATTATCCGTGAAAAACCCTAAATATTAGCAAATAGAATCCAGCCATACATTAAAAGAATAGAGTAACACTGTTACAGCAAGGGTTACAGCGGGTGGTCCCGAGGACAAACGGAGCAGCACATGGAAGAGTCGGAGAATCACAGTTTATTCACTGGTGGTCTCAGGGGCGTCTCATCACCAAATTCTGAGCCCCATCTACCCAATTTTTCCCACTTTTATTAAGTTGGGGTGGTCCGAGGGGTGGGGTCTCAGGTGGCTAACGAGCCAGGTAATAGGTTAGTTGATGTGTCAGGTAATAGATTAGCTGATGGGCCAGGTAATAGGTTAGTATTATGCTGATGCGGGTCTTCCGTGAGGGGTTGGGGTCTCAGGTGGCTGATGCACCAGGTAATAGATGGGGGTTTTCATTATCAGCTGGATGGGTCACCCCTTGGTAAGAGTGTTACAACAAAGACTCAAATATCTGATGGCTACTTGGACCAGATGAATTCATGTTATCTGCAAACCCAAGATTTCTTATTGCATGCTTCCCAGTCAAGGGAATACACAAAACTCCCAAACTTCAAGGGAACACCCAATTTCATGACTCCTAGTCTTCTTCCTATAGGCTGCATTTGGATCATCAGCCTACCCGAGGATTGCATGAGCCATCAAATAGCCTTCCAAAATTTTCTGCCCATAAGTCACTCAGATTCTGTTCCTGGTGTTTGAAACTGAGAATTTTGACTAGTGCAAGATGAATCTTTTCTTGACCTGATTTTAAAAGTATATATCTCAAACCAAGGGCCAACAATATATTTAATGATGCAACGCCAGAAACATCCCCATTAACACCAGCATTAAGTCAAGAGTGACCTCCTCGATCATCTACCATAAAAGTCTATAGATTTGGCGGGGGCAGCAAGGAACAACTTTTATTTCATCAAAAATCTTGTGAACACTAGCTTGGGCAAGGTAGGTGGAGCAGTAGGTAAAATGCCTGAATCAAGTCAAGGGAAACTTACGACACGCCAGGCCAAGGGAGCTGCGGCAGGGGAACGTGATAGTTTGTCTGAAAGGGCTTCACAAATGTTCATGCCCTTGTCTCAGTGGTTCACTTCTGGGGTTTCAGCCTAAGAAAATAATCAGGCCTGAGAACAAAGACTTGTGTGTAAAGGGAAGAAAATTTGCACCTGGCCTCAATAGACAAGCGTCTCTCTTTTAAGCAGAAACTGCTTTCTTTTTCTTTCTCCCTTGTCCTTCCTCTTTCCACCCCTTCCCCTCCTTCCCTTCCTCTTCCTTCTCCTCCTTCTTTCTCTCTCTCCCAACCCCCTGATTTTAATTTTATCACACCTTAATATGCTTTTTTAGTTGTAAGAGAGAAGATCTTGGACTAGTCTGAATACAACAGGTTCGAAAAAAGTAGGGTAAGGGCTTCCGAATAACAAATGGGAATTTTCAAGTTGAGCTTTGGAGCACCAAGTGATGGAGGCCCTTGAACTCAGAGTCAAGAGAAGATGTGGGGAAACCTCTCAGAATGGGGAGATGGACCCCAGTATCATGGACGCAACTGGGAACTTGGGGGAAAAAAGTAAGAAGTTCCCTGGGGCTGAAAGAGGTTCGTGAACTGGGGGCCAGCAATGCCTGATCAGCTCTAATTTGTTTGTTTTTCTGCAAGTGATTAAATTCTAGTTTCCTCAGAATTTCCATGGAAATCTATAAAAGCGTGAAGATGGAGGTGTCTGGAGCTTGTGCTCATGCTGGAAGTGACGGGGCGAGGGGAACTGTCTGGAGAGGACCTGGAAACATGAGCAGGTGGAATTGGTGCCGAGGTGCAGAAAGCCTCCAGGGGAACCACGCTGGGAAAGTGCTAGGCTTCCTGCAGTAACGTGGGGTTCGCACAGTGAAGAAAAGAAGGCAAGGGAGTTCAGGGACATTCCTATTACATATGTGCAAGGGTATTTAAGATATTATTTGTACCCATACGTATCTACCTTCAGAATGACCTCGAACTCCACTACCAATTCAGAATTCTCAAACTCACTCTCTGCCCCAGCCTGAGGGGGCAGGAAGAGCTGATCCTACACCAACTCCGGGCCCCTTCTGTCCTGTTCACTTTCTCCTCGTGCTCCTAGCTCTCTCCTGGCCACGAGGGTGCTGGTGGGTACTTGTGAACACCCACGGGAGCATCTACTCCCTGTGTTTGAACTCTACCCACATTCTTGCCCACCCCTCCGGCCTAGGAGCAAGCACACCAGTCGTGTGGCCCATTCTTGGAGGATGGACCAGGTAAGAGCCCCACAGAGGTCCAGAAAGTGAGCTCCTCAAGGCAATTTGGGCAGGGAAGTTCAAGGTACCCAGATCACACTTGACAGGAGAATGGAACTACAGGGCCTCGGAAATGCTTTGCCCTTTGGGACGGGGTGTGTCCTATGCAGAGAGGTCTGGCTCAAGTACTGGATCAAATCCAAAAGAGCTTTATGAAGATGACCTTAGCTTTGTTTTCCCTGTGATTTTAGAAGCCTTACTAAGGTACAGGGATATTTGAGGGCATGTATACTGAAGATGAGTATGAGGAAAAAATACAATCCTACAGCTGTTAATAAGGACAAAGGAGATAATGAGGTAGTGTCTAAGACTACCCCCTAAATTACTAATATGAAAACCTTCTGTTCAGATATTTCCAAGCAGTAGGTAGGAATCTTCAGCTCCCAGCACCATGGATCTTCTCAGGCAGCGTCTGGTTTTTAGCCAGAATGTATGGAATGTTCTCTATTTTCTAAACCTTTTTCTTACTTGGGTCATTTCATTTAATTTTCACAACTGCCCAATGAGAAAGGCGCTATTATAACCGCTACTACAAGGATGAGGAAGCCAAGTCTTCCAGAAGTCATGTGACTGAGATGTGAGCCCAGGCAGACCCGCACCAGAAACCCACTCCTGACCAGTAAGTGGCAGTTTCCCAGTTGGGTAGAAAATCCAAGAAAAAATCTTAAAAACGAGTCATTTGGGTAAAAGTGGCTCCCATTCTCCTGACTTAGTTTGGTAACATGATGTATCCTTTTTCCCTTCACACAGATGCATCAAGTCTTTCCACATGTCTTGATTGTATCTCTCTCCTGAGTGTGCAGGCAGAGAGAATAAGCCTTAGGGACATATAGACCAGAACTTAGCTTGCACCTGGGACAGCCTGTGTGATCCAGTCGTTAAGGCAAATAAAGAGGCCACCAGCCTGAGAGCGTCTCTGCAGCTGGCCCTTAGGTAAGCAAACCCAAACTTGGAAACGTTTCTTATAACCGACAAAAAAAAAAACAAAACACAACAAAACAAAAATGAGCCTCAGAAAATCACAAACAGCTAACGAGCCAATTGATTATAAAACTCGGGCCCCCCCATGGGACCCCATCCACATGAGGTAAGTGCCCCTCGCCCTGTGGCTGGATAGGGCCGACATCTGGCGGTAGCCAGTCGGGCAGTGTCTTCGCTTCGCTTCAGCGTTTGCTGCTTAGGCAGCCAGAGCAGAGCCTTCCGCACGGCCTCGGGTGTCAGTGCTGCTCGATTTATGAATACATTCTGCTACGTTTAAGTTGTCTAAAGTTTTTTTTAAAACAAGTCTAAAAGGGGAGTCCAGGCCCTGTGACCGGCCAGACGAAGGTGGGCATTGCTCTTCTGGGAGTGTGCGAGGGTCTCTAGCAGGAGGCACAGAGTTCAGCCTTGTTGCTTTGCGTGGATGACAACAGATGTGAGCAGAGAACCCTTGACTGTCCCCGTTTCAGCTGGGACACCGGGCCACCTCGCTCGGTGGCAGCAACAGCAGCCATCTGGCATGTGGTGCCCCAGGGCGGGAGTAGCCGCATGCAGGCATGCAGGGGGAGAGCCTCTGAGTCTGGGCTCTACAGTGAGACGTAAACGAGCAGGACTCGCCTTGAAATGGAGAACTTCAGAGAATGTCTAGCACAGCAGAGGAGGGGGCCCAGGGGACAGACGCTGAACTTGCCGATGATCTGAGGATATTCAGGTTGGAGGCATTGCTTACGCCCCAAATTAGCGTGTGAAATAGCTCAGCTACATTTTGAGGAGAACAGAACATTTATACTGTCGCTCTGAAATCCAAGAATCTCCACAGTGGACATTGGGGAGGACTTTGAGGACCGTTTCATTAGAGACACACCCAGTGTTTGAATTTCTTTGCCAAGAGTCATCCAGCCTGTTTCACAGATCTGGAGACTGGGATGCACTATTTTCTGAAGCACCTCACTTTATGTTTGGGAAACATTAATAAAATGGTATTTTTAAAATTAAGCCTAAATTTGTCTCCTGTAATGTCCACCCTTTGGTCTAGGTCCTACATCCTGAGGCCACGTGGGCTAATCCGTCTTCCATAAAATACTGTTCAAAAATTTAAAAGCAGCCGGCATGTCTGTTTTCAAAGCTATTCGGGTTATTTTGCTCAAGTGTTCCTCGAGTGACATGTGTCAAGGCCCGTCACTCCCTGATTTTTCTCTATGAGCACCTGACAGTTGTCTCTGTTCCTTGGAATTCACTTCATCCAGAAGTGAATGTCATGCTTCTGCGCAGGGAGAGAGCAACCATAACGTACACTTTTCTATTAATACAGACCAAGATATCATACTGGCTTTTTTTTCTTGGTGGAAACTTCAAAATGGGTGTATACTGATAGAACTCCTGGCTACATTCCCTAAATCATTTTCACATGAGGTATTGCTAAACCGGGCTTTTGCTTTGCTCAAGGCAGCTGCTGTGCTGTAGTGAGACTCAAATGCCCTTAGGGGGATGTTCCTGCAACAGAAGGAATAGTCCATTCAATCTTATTAAATCTGTGTCTCAATTCGAGACAATCTAATGTGTTCAGTTACACGTTGTATCTTTCCATAAAGGAATGTTTAAATATCTTTTGAAATGTCAGAGAGGGTGCCAGATTCTCTAATGTTTTAGAAAATATGCTTTGCTATGCAAATGTGGGAGCAGCATAAGGACTATAGGTGTTTTTTTTGTTTTTCACATAAAATTTAGATGCAATTTTGCAGTATCTTTACAATTTCAGCTCTAAAGACAATGGATTCTTAGGAAAATAGAGTATGTGTATTGAGCTTAAAGACTCATTTTTGAAGACTGTCAGGGAAATTACTTAAATCATCAGATAAAATAAGCCTTTAAGTGTAAAATTATAATTCACTTTTTAGGTATTAAGAGTTTGAAAAAAGATTAAAATTAAAGTAAGTGTTAGTGATGTTTAGAAAACTTTATAGGATTTTTCAAAACACTAAATTGTTACCCTGGTGTCCAAGTTTGGCTTAGATAAGTACTTACAACCGCAGAAATCAATGTTACACAAGAATAGTGTCAGGTCTAAGATTAAAGCGCTTGGAACTGCCAGTGCTTGGAAATCTAGCATGGCATGAGGAATGTGTCAAGTTCTTACAAATATGCGAGTTTCTAGGGTTTGTTGGGATGTTTTTTTAAAACATACTTGAGTCATTTTAAAATCTTACAATTAATTCAGCTGAAACTATTTTATTAGCCTAAAACAAATTACTTCATACTTCATCATTCTTTGGAATTGAAAATATTTTAAATCACATTGGACTTGAGTTGGTTGTAACCTTATCCAATATGTAATGCTAAAGAGTAAAGAATATTGTCAGCCAACTTTGGTGTTTATCTACACGAAATATTTCATTTTTCTAAAAGTGAAGACATGAAAGAAGTTTTGAACAAATACTGAGTAATAAAAATACCACTATTGGTATTAAAGTAGTCACATTGCAAATGACACTGTTTCACTTAGCAGTGTGCA
Source organism: Eulemur rufifrons (assembly GCF_041146395.1). Lineage (NCBI taxonomy): Eukaryota > Metazoa > Chordata > Mammalia > Primates > Lemuridae > Eulemur > Eulemur rufifrons. The sequence continues at coordinate 91,338,955 of NC_090999.1, read as the reverse complement.
GATGAAGAACCCTACAGCTAGGACTGGCCCTTCTTTTTCCCCTTACCTGGAGGCCTGGGTGCTGGCTGGAATTTCTGGGGGTGGAGTTTGCAAAGATAGGCAGTGTTTGTGGAAAAGTGAGCTGAGAAGTAAATGTGGTTCCCCCTTCATCCTTTCCTGCCCATAAGTTCTGTCTTCCACTGATGGCCCAAGGCCAGTTGTGACTACAATAGAAGGTGCCTTCCTCCACCACCCCACTCTCAGTGGGAGATGGCACCCCACTTCTGTCTGGCCCAGTCTTGCTCAGGTGAGAGCTGTCAAGCGAGGGTTGGCCCAGCTGAGTACGTGAAGCTGGTGGGTTGGGAGGTGGAAAAACCTTTGTTGGGAAAAGGGGTTATCATTTCTGATAGACCAGCGATGTGTGGTTTGCTGACTGCCCTGGTTGTGGGCTGGGGGAGGGGGAGTCACCGGACAAGGATAATCTGCAAAGCAGCTCAGCAGAGCAGCGAAGTCTATCCGCCCACGGATAAAGACTGGACGTCTGAGAGCTGCCCTCCGCTGACACCAGGTTTCCTTGTTCCCGCCAAACACTGATGCTCTCTCCCCACTCACTTCTCCCTGTGTGGACTCGCCCCTCTTTCTCTTCCTTCTTCCAGTGGGACCTTAATTAGGTCTAGGTGGTGGGAAAAACTATAAATGTGTATCTGAATTTTTCTGGCTTCACCTAGATCAATGGCTTTATAACTTCAACATGCCAGTCATGGAACCCTTCCCCTGAAGCAGCGAATGACTCATGTCTAGCTCACTTTGAAGTTTTCTACAACCACATGGCAGTAGAGAGAATGGCAATGGATAACTTGTAATTAATAACAAACTAAAAATACTTATGTGGGTAGTTCCTCTGGGTTCTGTACTTAAGTCAGATGAAGGAAACCCCATAAAAAAAGATAACACACTTAATTGAAATATGTGCAATTCTTGGGAAAAATAACGTTGGCTAAGTGTTGTTTATATTTATCACTATCTATTTTCACTCCTGCTGTGGAATGCAATTTTTCTTTTCAAGGGTCACCAATGGGCCCATGTTGCCAAATGTACTAATGACTTCTATTCTGTTTTTCTTGGCAGCATTCAACTAGTTGACCATACATTCTTATTTTTAAAATTATATACACACACAGTGTAAAAGTAAAAAAATTCTATAAGGTTTGTTATAAAGAACAATCCCAGCTGTTCCCCACCCTCCCAATCTGTCTCCCCACCCATATCCCATTACCATTTCCCGTTTCCCAGATAATGCTTTTAAGTGTTTTTGCTCATTCTTTTGATATTTAATATCTTCATGTCTCTGAATAATGTGCTTATAGTACCACTTGTTGAATTTCCCCCTTGAGGTGACATCTACTGATTTCACATCATGAGGGATTAACATGGGCTCTCTCTCTCTCTCTCACACACACTGCTCTTGGCACACAAGCATGTTTCTCATTCCCTTCGTCTCCAAATAAAGTTACCTATAAGAGTGCTTAGATAAATATTCAGTATTTCATTACTAGGACTGTGTAGACATTCCTCACTGCGAAGCCAGGTCGTGTACGGTGAGTATCTCCCTTTCCTACATAGCATTTCTCCCTGCCCCACCTTCACGCCCCTACCCCCGACTTAATTATTACTTTTTTTCTCAATTGCTTAATTTTTTCTCAACAGTACTTTCTACTAGATTAACCATAAATTTTCCCCCAGTTTTGAAGCTCTCTTCCCAAAACAGTCAAATATATTAGGCATTCAGTTCTCCTCTGTGAAGAAACTCTCCCGGCCCTTCCCAGTGAGCTGCAGTTGGGACAGGTGGCCCTCAGGCCTGCCGAGTAGCTCTTGCCCTGGGAATCCTCCTGTATCATCCTTGGGGAGGATCCTTCAGCCTCTCTATTTGTGCTGGATCCTGGGTCTCCCAGATCCTGTATCTTCCTCATTCTCCGTTTACTCCTCTAATTTAGTAAAGCCACATTCTCCTGTAGCTTAAAAGAGTACATGAGCGGTTCATTCTTTTTACTGCTGTATGTTACTCTGTTGTGTGACTATATCACACTTTGTTTCTTCAGTTTTGATGAACTGTTGGATTGTCTCCAGTTTGGTACTATTATGAATAGTGCTGCCATGAAAATTGTAGCACATGTCTTTTAGTGAGTTATCTAAGAATTTTTTGTTGGGCATATACATAGGATAATTAGGAGTGAAATTTCTTTCTTTCTTTTTTTTTTTTTTTTTGTTTTAGAGATGAGGTCTTGCTCTGTCACCCAGGCTGGAGTATAGTGGCACAATCATAGCTGAATGTAGCCTCGATCTCCTGGGCTCAGGTGATCCTCCTGCCTGAGCCTTCTGAGTAGCTGGGACTACAGGCTAGAGGTGAATTTCATCCCAGCTAGGGGTGAAATTTCTGGTATAGAAGAAGTATATGTTCAGATTTAGTAGATATTGCCAAAAAATTTTCCTAAGTTGTTGGACTAAGTTGTACTCCCACCGGGAATATATGAGAATCCCAGTTCCTCTGCAGCCTTGCCAACACTTTGTATTTCTGTCTTGTTTTTGTGTTTGAAAGTTATAAAACTTTATTTTTTTATTAGAAGAAAAACTTATATTACCTTTTTTTTTGGTGTTTAACATTTTTATTGAGATATAAGTTACAAACTGTAAAGGTCATCCATTTAAAGTGTGCAATTCAATTTAGTATATTCACAGAGTTGCACCACCATCACCACAATGTAATTTTGGAACATTTTTGTCACTCCAAAAGACCACACCCATTAGCAGTCACTCTCCATTTCCCTGTTCCACAGCCTCTAGTAACCACTATTCTGCTTTCTTTCACTGTGAATTTGGCTATTCTAGGTATCTCACATAAGTGGAATCACATAATCTTTGATCTTTTGTGTCTGGTTAATTTCACTTAGCATAATGTTTTCAAGGTTCATCCATGTTGTAGTATGTATCAGTACTTCATTCCTGTTCATTGATGAAAGATATTTTATTCTATGGATATACCACATTTTGTTTATTCATTTATCAGTTGATAGACATTTGGATTATTTCCACTTTTTGGCTATTACGAATAATGCTGCTATGAACATTCATGTACAAGTTTTTGTGTGTACGTATGTCTTCCACAGATGTTTCTCTTGGGCAGACATCTCGGGAATTGCTGGGTCATATAGGAATTTTGTATTTAACATTTGAAGAACTGACAAATTGTTTTTTTAAACTGACAAATTTAAACTGACAAATTGGTTGCATTGTTGTACAGTCCCACCAGCATTGTCTGAGGGTTTCGATTTCTTCACATCTTCAACACTTATTATTATCTATCTTTTTTATTATAGCTATTCTAGGTTATATTAGCTCAAGCTGCCATAACAAAATACCATAGACTAGGTGACTCAAACAACAGAAATTTATTTCTCACAATTCTGGAGGCTGGGACCTCCAAGGTTGAGGTGCCAGATGATTTGACTCCTGGTCAGAGCTCTCTTCCTGGCTTGTAGGCAGCTGCCATCTTGCTGTGTGCTCACATGACCTTTCCTTTGTGGGCCGGGAGAGAGAAAACTCTGGTCTCTCTTCCTCTTTTATGAGATCATAATCCTATTGGATCAGGGCCCTAAACTTATGACCTCATTTAACCTTAGTACTTTCATAAAGGCGCTAACTCCAAATATGGTCACATTGGGAATTAGGACTTCAACATATGAATTCTGTGGGGACACAAATGTCTATAACACAGGGAGGACAAAATGGTATCCCACTATGGATGGGATTTGCATTTCTCTAATACTAGTGATGTTGAGCATCTTTTCATTTTTTAGCCATTCGTGTATCTTCTTTGGAGAAATGTCTGTTCAAATCCTTTGTCCGTTTTTATATTGGGGTTTTTGTCTTTTTATTATTGAATTATAGGTCTTTTATATATTCTGGATAGAAGTCCCTTATCAGATATATGATTTGCAAAAATATATATTTTCTAAAGTCACCATTTTTAATTATAAAGGTCACAAAAAAAATAAACTTTTCCAAACATTGGAATTACCAAAAAGGCAAAGAAAACAAATCACATTGTGAAATAATTAAATTATAAATATATAAAATACAAAAGAAAGTAACAGAACCAAGATCAAGTATGTCTGTCATATCAAAAAATGAAAATGTGGCCAGGCATGGTGGTGCACACCTATAATCCCAGCACTTTGGGAGGCCAAAGTGGGAAGATTGCTTAAGGCCAGGAGTTCAAGACCAGCCTGAGCAAGAGAAAGACCCAATCTCTAGAAAAAATAGAAAAATTAGCCTGGCATGTGGCACGTCCCTGTTGTCCCAGGTACTCAGGAGGCTGAGGCACGAGGATCGCTTGAGCCCAGGAGTTTGAGGTTGCAGTGAACTATGATAACGCCACTACACTCTAGCCTGGGTGACAAAAAAAAAAAAAAAAAGAAGAGGATCAGAAGACATTCTATACAAGAAATACAGAAAAATGAAATAACAAGGGGACAAATGTATTATATTTGTAGACGTCAAGAGAAAAAAAATTTAAATGAAGTAGAGATAATATGCCAAGACAACATACTGGAGAAAATGAGGAGGTACGATATTCTCACATATGAGCAAGTGAATAGTGTCACTGTAGCCCACCAGGGTTGTCAGATTTCCAAAACTACTTTGCAGAACATTTTTCAGGCCATTACATAATTTCAACATTACAAGTGACACAATGGGATACCGAAAATGCATCATCAGTGATAAAATGTATTTAAAAGGGAAATAATGAATCACTACTAATAGCTCCTTTTCTAGTTTATTTACTACCAAATTTTTAGATTTTTAAATTTTTAATTTACTACCAAATTGTTATCATGATCACATACAGAGAAAGTTCAGAGTTAGTAAATTATTCAATTCTTTACAGATAGTCTTCAATTTATTTATCTTTCCCCATACCCACCTTCTCCTATTAATAAATTACAGGGTTCTGTGCTTTGTTTTTTTTTTTCCAGTAACTCGTAAAAAACAACAAAAAACTTTTCATTATTGAAAGCTACCAAATTACTATTGGCTTATACCTGAAGTGGGTCTATTCTGGTAGAACACTGGAAAGTTGTGCAAAATGAGGCTAATTCTTTGTTGTGTGAGACATTTCCACACACTGCAGACGGTCTACTGTCCCTGGCTACCCCCCATTAAATGGTAGTGTTGCGTTTTCCAATCACTGTGAGGGATAAAAAGATCTCTACAAATTTCCAAAACACACTTTAGGATAGGGCATGGCCCTATTGGCCATCACCGTGTACACCATCAGCTAGACTAGACCCAACTCTAGATTGCAAAGATTTAACGCAACTTTCAAACATCTGACTTCAAACTAAACATTTAATATATCAAAGCAGTAAATCCTCACCACGGCCTTGTAATCCAAGTTTCATGTGGAAAGGTCAGGCCCTGGAAAAATCTGATGTATTCACTTGCGGTTTATCACTAAAAACTCCAGGTACTTGGATAGCCAGTGAGCTCTGAATGTTCTTCCCTTTACTAACTGGAAATACAGGAACAACCGCTTCTCTTCTTCTTGTAACTTGTTTTACCCAAGCGTGGGCCTCTTTTACTCTCTCTTCTCTAAGCACAACCTACCTGAAAACACTTTGCTTAAATTCACTTTATCTGCAGGATTTCGTAGCATGTCATATGGAAGATGAGACCATATTTTGTATCATAAATTTTCATGGTTAATTACTCTATCCTGAATGAGGTAACTTCAGGGCACCATCTGTTCAAAGAATAACTGGATGAACACTTCAGAGAAAATACATGAAAAGGGTAATTAATGTGGTAAACAAAACAACACTAAGACATAAGAGAACATATTTGGTTAATTTGAAAGGTCTCTTCGACACTTCTTTTACCATAGCATTTGTATAAAATTACGTGATACACATATATGGGGCCCTGTAATTTGCAAAACTATATTCTTGCCAACAAAGTGGTAGACTCTGGCTTATTTGTCCATAGCAATAAATTTAACCTTGAAATCAAAATCTGGATGGATTAGTGGCATCAATAAATTAACTCCTCATAGACTTAGTAAATTATGAAAAATAATTCATACACTAAGTTCCTATGTTCACAAGATGCTCTTTTAATATAAGCTAAAGCCATGTATTTTTGAAATGTCTGTCATGATCAAACTTCAATTAACTTCAAACATTAAAGCAAATGGATCACATTTTAATTGTTTGCTACGTCTGATTTTAAGACATCTACAGTGCTCTGTGATACGTAGAATAAAATCTGAAAGACTGGACCACAAAATATTAACAGTGGTTGGCCGGGCGCCGTGGCTCACACCTGTAATCCTAGCACTCTGGGAGGCTGAGGCAGGTGGGTCCTTTGAGCTCAGGAGTTCGAGAACAGCCTGAGCAAGAGTGAGACCCTGTCTGTACTAAAAATAGAAAGAAATTAGCTGGACAACTAAAAATATATATAGGAAAAACTAGCTGGGCATGGTGGTGCATGCCTGTAGTCCCAGCTACTCGGGAGGCTGAGGCAGGAGGATCACTTGAGCCCAGGAGTTTGAGGTTGCTGTGAGCCAAGCTGACACCATGGACTCTAGCCTGGGCAAGAGTGAGACTCTGTCTCAAAAAACAAACAAACAAACAAAAAAACAGTGGTTGTCTCTGGAAGTTGGAATTATATATAATTTTTATTTTGTTCTTTTTGTTTTTCTATGTTTTTTTTCTAAATTTTTTTTCAATGAGTAAGTCTTACTTTTATAATCAGAAAAAAAAGTTAGTTATTTTTTAAAAAGTAATGTATTACTAGTAGAATGTTTACCAAAGCTTGTTATTTAAACAAGTTTTACTGAATGGAAATAAATACCAACCTGTAACAAGAAGTTCAGAAAATAATGCATTAGGAAAAATTAAAACCACAATATCTTCTAATAAAAATCATAATGGAGTCTATAAACAAAGCTTTGCTATTAAGAATTAATTTTTTTTTTTTTTTTTTTTTTTTTTTTGAGACAGAGTTTCACTCTGTTGCCTGGGCTAGAGTGAGTGCCGTGGCGTCAGCCTAGCTCACAGCAACCTCAAACTCCTGGGCTCAAGCGATCCTCCTGCCTCAGCCTCCCAAGTAGCTGGGACTACAGGCATAAGCCACCATGCCCAGCTCATTGTTTCTATATATATTTTTAGTTGTCCAGATAATGTCTTTCTATATTTTTTAGTAGAGATAGAGGGGGTCTCACTGTTGCTCAGGCTGGTCTCGAACTCCTGAGCTCAAACAATCCTCCCGCCTCGGCCTCCCAGAGTGCTGGGATTACAGGCGGGAGCCACCGCGCCCCATCCCAAAGACTCTTTCAAAGAGGGACTTTAAGTGCCAGGCTCCTATAATTTTGAAGTAGAGTACTGGCTCCTTGCACACCATACCCGAGCTATTCTATTTAGTTCTTTTTCAACTAATTGGAGGGTGCTCCGCCCAGCACCTTCAGATTTCCGAGCCCCCGCTGTGGAGGCTGCGGTGGGAGCGACCTTTCCCGAGGCCTTCCCGCAGGGCGGCGCAGCTAGGCCGATGGCTGGCTGCAAAGTCCCGTTTTCCTCACCTCGGCCTGGGACAACGCGGAAGGACCGCCGCACCCCCGGAGCTCAGGCAGCTGCAGAAAGGGCCGTGGCCTCAGGCGGCTGCCCCGGGCTCAGCTGCTGCCTCCGCCCGGCGCTGCCTGCCTCACCTCCCGGCGGGCGCTCCCCAGACAGCGCTCCCCAACAAACCTTCGCCCTCATTTTTGTCTCAGTGTCTGTTTCCCACAAACTCGAGCTAAAATAGTAAGAAAAAAAAGTCCCCTCCCACTCGTCCTCTGAAGCCGCCCAATTTCTTTCCCGAGGCAGGCATGCTCATGAATTTCCCATCTACCGTGCAGAGGTATTCCTTGCACTTACAGACATACAGGTGTGTATTCTGGCTCTCCCACTTATGTTTTTTACACAAATGGTAGCTTACTACACAGGCCATTGTTCACTTTGCTTTTTTCTTTTAATCATACATCTTGCAAAGCCACCTTATGATTTTTAATGGATGTTTATAATGGGTGTACCACAATTTATTTGACCATCACTCTATTATTATGGTCTGTATAAGTTGTTTACAATCTTCTGCTATTACATACCATTCTGGAATCATAACCTTGTCTTTTCAGAAATATGTGATCACATCTCTAGCATACATAGCTGGAAGTAGAATCGCTTGGTCAAAGAGTATGTGCATTTAAAATAATGATAGATGTTGCCAAATTGCCCTCCATGGAAGGCATGGAAAATACTATTTCCCTATACCCAAGCCAGTGCCCTGAGTTATTAACCTTTTTGATCTTTATCAATCTCTTAGGGAGGAATTGTATAATTATACCTTTAACTTGCTATTTTTAATGACATGGAGTGAGTGTCTTATGTTTAAAGGCATCTATAGTTTGTGTATGGGTTGTGTGCACGTGTGAACTGTTTGTTCAAATCCATTTTCCATTTCTCCATTGAGTTGTTGCTGTTGTTTTTTAAATCTATTTTTAAGAACTCTATATATTAGGAAACCTAGTATTATAATATGAACTACAATTTTTTTTTAAGTTTGTCATCTGTATTTAGACTTTGCTTGTGGTAGTTTTTGCCATGCTAATTTTTAAAATGTAGTTTAATGTATCAATCTTCTACAATTTCTAGGATTTGCGTTATAAGAGTAATGAGAGAAAAGGGCTTTGAGATAAAATTCAAGGTATGCTAGAAAGAACCATTCTAATTAAAACTTTGGATAAGATCAGAACTATTTTAAAGTTATCACTGATAACCTAATAAAAATCTCCATCTTCCCTCCACCCCACCCTTTAAAACTTGCTCTTCTCATAGTCTGCCACTCTTTTCTACTTGCTAAAGGAAAACCTTGGAATTACCCTTGGCTCTTCTCTTTCTCTCACAACCTATATTCAATCCCTCAGCAGATTTTATCAGCTCTACCTTTAAAATGACTCTAGGATCTGACTTCTTTTCTTAACCTCCCCCACTACCCTGGTCCAAGCCACCAACAGAGCCTGTCGTAGAGGCTGCCAATAGTTTTTCCTGCTTCTATCCTTGCCTTTCCACAGCTTCCTCTCAAGCAGTCAGAGAGCTCCTTTTAAAATATAATTCCAATCATTTCCCTCTCTGCTCAAGAGCCTGCAAAGTCTCCCTGTGTGACTCAGGGAAAAAGCTGAAGTCCTCACAGTGGCTTATGACCCACTGTGACCCTCCAGCTTCATCTCTTCCCACACACTGCCTGGCTCGCTCTGCTGTTCTTGGTATTTACTACTTGAACTTGGCAAGTGCTTACCCCTGGGCCTTTGCATATGCTGTGCTTCTCTCTGAAATCCTTTTCCTTAGTAGACACAAGCTCATTCCTTCACCTCCTTCAGGATTTTGCTCAAATGTCACCTCCTAGTGGGATCCTCTATAACCACCCTATTTACAAATTCATCTCCCACTCCAACCACTTCCGGTACTCCCCATTCCCTGCCATTCTACTTTTCTCCATAGCTCACCTCTCATAGGACAGTCTGTACATGTTGCTTATTTATTTGTTCAGCGTCTTCCTATCGTACCCCTGCCCCAGCTTAAGCTCCACGAGGGCAGGAGTTTCTTCCTGTGGTGTTCACATCTGCATCCCTCACCCACTGCAGAACCAGTCACATAAGTATGATTGAGTGGATCTAGAATTGTCCCCAAAGGATTTATTTATCTAAGTCAATTCCACAAAAGTGTACTGAAAAGTAGTTATGTGATGGCTCTGTGCTTGAAACAGTGGAGGTTGTTAAGAAAAACAAAACCAGACTTTACACATATGGAAAAAATTTCCAAGGAGAAGAGACATTTAAGATTCACCAGCTCAGCATGGTGGCTAACACCTGTAATCCCAGCACTTTTGGAGGCTGAGGCGGGAGGATCACTTGAGGCCAGGAAAACATAATGAGACCTTGTTTCTAAATAAATAAATAAGATTCTCCTAAAAGCTTGAATAAAATTTGAATGGAAAGGAAAGGAAATCCTTTAGAATAGAAAACATGACATAAAGAAAGACACATGGATAAGAAAGCACAAGCTTTTCCAGGTAGTTATAGTAGAGTTGGGTGTGTGAAATCGGTACTAGGGAACAAATGCTGGAAAATTCAAGTTTAAGCTTAATTTTAAGAGATGCCAGGCTAACGTTATACTTAATTACATATGAAGGAGGGAACCACTGAGAAAAAATGAGCAGAAATAAATGTGATGGGAAATGGGTTTAAAAGCATAGTCTCAGCTGGGTGCAGTGGCTCACGCCTGTAATCCTAGCACTCTGGGAGGCCGAGGCAGCAGGATCACTTGAACTCAGGAGTTCGAGACCAGCCTGAGCAAGAGCAAGAGCCTGTCTCTACTAAAAACAAAAAAAATTAGCCGGGCTACTAAAAATAGAAACAAAAAATTAGCCGAGCATGGTGGCGCATGCCTGTAGTCCCAGCTACTCGGGAGGCTGAGGCAGGAGGATTGCTTGAGCCCAGGAGTTTGAGGTTGCTGTGAGCTAGGCTGACAACACAGCACTCTAGCCTGGGCAACAGAGAGAGACTCTGTCTCAAAAATAAAATAAAATGCGTAGTCTACTAGCATGTCAAGATGGAGTGGGACAGAAAAGGGCGTTCAGAGTCTAGTGCTATGGGGTCAGTGAGAGAGCCTCAAATAAGTGGTGATGGTTTCGGAGAGGAATGACATGAAAAACCCTGTGTACATTGACTAGACACAAACTGGCAAGTGAATGAATATAGAAAGCAAAAGAGGAGAGACAGGTGGAGCTGGGATTTTAAGTCTGGGTGATGTAACAGTTACATTCCTTAGGAGCATGTCCTAGGTGCTATTGGTTCCTCGTGGAACCGGGTCTCGGATCCTTCGCTGTCTTCTCCAGTGGTCTGACGTATTTGTCCATAAGGAGATTTTCAGATCATTCTACAGATCCTCAGCAGAGAAAGCAGCAGTGCCTTAGTTCTTGGTTCTAAAGGAAATAGCTATTCTCGTTATACTGTTGTAGCAATAGGAGTACAAGGATTAAACCCTGGGGAGCCAGGTTTGTGGTAAATTGAATGAAGCAAAATGCTTGATAAAGAGGCTGAAGAGATCATCCACCTTTTCTGTCCCTTTAAATGCTTTATGGGATATCATAGCGTAAGCTGAAGCTGAACTTCCAAAAGCTTGCATGGCTGTTCAGCAAAGCATAATCCCACAGCCTGCGCTGAACCAAGCAGCTCCCCCAGCCTCTGAGGACTGCGCATCATCCTCACCTGCGAGAAGGTCAGCCCGGTGAAGACAGGCATATCATATGATGGGTAAGACACAGGCAGCCCAGAAAAAGGCCTGAGAAAACCCGGATGCGTTCCAGTCCCTTCCCTATCTGCACTTGGCCCAGGTTGCTCACGCAGACATCAGGAGATTAGTGAAATGCCACGCCCAGTGTAAAAAAGAAAATCTATATGATTCAGAGAAACAGAGTGTCAGAAGACTTTGTATTTACTGGGAAAACATTTATCTGTGGTAGCTTGTGGAAATTTTCCTTTAATAATTGTGTGCCTTCTAAATGACTTCCTTTAGGTTTGTCAATTTTTAAAAACTAATCACTGAAACCAGTAAATAAAATTTGATTGGAACACAGCCTCGCCTATTTGTTTATAAGGGAATCAAAACTTTAATCAGTTTGTAGCTTAATGTAGGATTCATTCGCAGCCGGGGCTATGCATCGCCGATGTGGCCGTGGCCAGGGTGCCCTGGAGTGTCTCTGGGAGCTGCCAGACACAGCCATTTCCCCCTGGACTCTCTCGGTCCCATTGCCCACCCCTCTGAAACACGGAGCACCCCGGTTACTGCCTTAATTGCATGGAGTGTTGGAGCTGTCTGAGTCAACTTGCTTATATCTAACATTGAAAGCAAAGAACCTAGTGTCTTTCTCTCCTCTCTAGTCTTTAAAATCCGGCCAGGCACTGTGACTCACGCCTCTGATCCTAGCACTCTGGGAGGCCGAAGCGGGAGGATCCCTTGAGGTCAGGAGTTCCAGACCAGTCTGAGCAAGAGCGAGACCCTGACCCCGTGTCCACCCGAGTGACGCCTATAGTCCTGATGCCATGGCACGCTAGCCTGAGCGACACGGCAAGATTTTGTGTCAAAAAAAAAGAACTTTTGCTGAATATTTCTTGAAGAGATTTTATTTTAATACAATACAGAGAATCATCAGATATAAGAGCTAGAAAGGTTCTTTGAGATCCTATTGTCCTCTCTCACATTTCGTTTTACAGTTGACGAAACGGAGATAAAGTTATGTTTTACTAGACCCTGTAACAGGCTGGTAGAGGAGCCAGAATTGGAAGGTAGTTCCTCTGACCCAGTGGCCTTTAAACTCAAGCATGATTACTATGGAATAATTAAATGACACTATTTAGCAATTTAATCTTCAAGTAAAATAACTCATAAACATTCAGTCATTTTTTAGAGAAATTGTACCAGAGAATTTGTATCAGAAAAGACCTTTGGAAACATCTAGCTCAACCTCCTAGTACATCAGAAATCCCATTACAGTTCACAGGTAGGGAGTATACTAGTTAGAGTAATACGAGCTGCTGTGACAAAACAACTCCCAAACCTCAGTGACTGATCGAACACAGTAAGTTTCTCATTCATTTAACAGTATGGGTGTTACTGACTGGTGGCAGCCTTCCATGTAGTGATTCAGGAACCCAGGCTCCTTTTAACTGGTGGCTTCCCTGCTCCAGGCTTTCCTTATCCTCTGCACGCAGGAGGATGACGGGCAAAGAACACGCGGAGAAGACTTCTTAATTTTCTTGGTCTTGAGAGAATACACCCCACCTCCTCTCACAGTCCATTGGTGAGAACTATTCACATGGCCCTGGCTAGCTGCAAGGGAGTCTGGGAAATGTGGTCCATGACTGGACACTGCCTGTGGACACTGTGGAGGGGGAGCACAAATGTTTGGTGACGCCTCCCAGAAGCAAGGGGGCTGGGCCTGTACCCTTGCATCCTCCAGTCATTGACCCCAGGCAATCTGTGGCATGGGGAGTGCATTAACTGCCCCCTGTCGGTCATCTCTGGCTTAGGCAGCTCCCTCGGCCCAAGGCCAGCCTCTGGAGAGCAGCACAGCTGTAAGCCACTAGCAGCCCACACTGCACACCAGCCTGGAATGGAGATTTTAGGAGGGTACCATTAGCATCTGTTACAGACTACCCTTTGTACCACCCAGCACCAATTGTTTCTCGTGTTAATGTCACTCCATCTGGCTGCAGGTCACCCAGGATTCTGGCTGGTGTGATTTCTGAGCACTTATAAGAGGAGGGTTAATGGAACAAACTTATAATAACAACCCTGACTGCTGCAGCTGGTCCTGAGATGACAGATCCAGTCATGCTCAGGAGGAATTATCGTTCCTCCTGCACGTGGAGGATATGGAAAGGGGTCTGGTATAATCATTTTGCCACCAGTGGCTGGTTGGTTTCCTCCAGGGGCTCTACCGTCTGGAGGGCTCAGCCTTGCTCCTCCCTCCTAATGGCTGGACGTGCAGCAGCAGCAGTGGCTGGATGGGCTTTCGTGGGAGGGAGCACATGCTGCTCAACTCACACCTGGCTCCCACTGCTGCCGCCAGGGCTACTCTGTCCTGAGCCGGCAGCGCAAGGACTGGTGCGGCTGCTGGGAGCAGCTGGCTGGCATTTGCCTGGCAACTCTCTGCTCACCTCATCTGCCATGGATGCTCTCTGGTGGACACTAGTCAGGTGGACATTTCTTGCTCACTGCCATTGATCTACTCACATGCTTCACTTCGTCTTCTTGTGATTTTTTGCAACCTTGCTCTTTCCAAGCCCCTGACTGACCAGCCAGACCATTTGCCACTGCCTGTAAACCACATACGCTTTGGTTAGGCCATTTTCTTCTCTGCACAAAGCAGTTCCAGGCACTCGGAGAATTTGCCTCCACCATGGTCTTCCAGCCCGAATGGTCTATTTTTTGTCTATATCGACATGCCGAGGGCAGGATTTTTTTTTCTCTATCAGTTGGTCTTAGGGAAGTTCATGAATCTGTAAGTATGAGCTGAAGGAAAAATGTTTGCGTAAGAGGAGAGGGTGATATGGCAGCCTGAACTACTTGTTTGTACAACTTATTTGTGGTTTTTGGACCTTCCAGTTTCAGATGCACTGTTTCCATCTTGTGATAAAATGTTGCTGGTATACTCAATCTTTCTTTTCTTTCTTTCTTTATTTTTTTGAGACAGAGTCTTGCTCTGTCACCCAGGCTGGAGTGCAGTGGCATCATCAGAGCTCACAGCAACCTCAAATTTCTGAGCTCAAGCAATCCTCCTGCCTCAGCCTCCTGAGTAGCTGGGACTACAAGCGTGTGCCACTATACCTGGTTAATTTTTTAAATTTTTTGTAGAGACAGGAGTCTCGCTGTTGCCCAGGATTGTCTCGAACTCCAGGCCTCGAGTGATCTTCCCTCCTCAGTCTCCCAAAGTGCTGGGATTAAAGGTGTGAGCCACCACACCCGGCTTGGTGTATTCAATCTTACGACTTAGTAGGTCTTGATAGGCAGTACATCATAGGCAGCTCTAATTTCATGATCATTTGATGTTTCACAATCAGATTGTCTCCTCCAGGTCCCAGCAGTATGTCAGAAGCTGTTTTTTTTTTTACCAGCCTGAGCAACATAGGTGAGACCTCATCTCTACAAAAAATAGAAAAATGAGCCAGGTGAGGCAGCATGTGCCTGTAGTCCCAGCTACTCGGGAGGCTGAGGCAGGAGGATCACTTGAGCCCAGGAGTTTGAGGCTGCAGTGAGGTATGATCATGCCACTGTCTTCATGCCCAGGCAACAGAGTAAAATCCTGTCTCCAAAAAAGGAAGCTGTTTTTGGAATGGTGTACAGTTCTCCTGCTGGTGGCCTGACCTTGCCCCAGAATCCTTCTAGTATGCCCTGCAGCTCTTGTATTTGAGCTTTCCAAATATTTCACATAGCATCTTTATCTACTACAGATCCATCTAGTACCTAAGAATCTCCTGGGTCATATGGCCCAAGCTGCAATGTTTCTTGTACTGCAAACCAGAACCAGTATAGAGCGCTTTTCTGCTCTGGGTTTACCTAAACTGATAACCTTCCTCATTATGCATAAGTGGGTCAGAGCAGCGTTCCCCAAATGTGGTATATTCTGCCTCCAAAATGCAAAGCAGTCTGTGCTTTTTCTTAGTGATAGGAGACACCAGGTGCAATAATCTCCTCTCCTTTACCAGAGAGGAGATGTCCTGGCATGCCCCAGAACACAGGACCCCTACAGACCTCACCAGTGTGGCAGGCTCCTTCATCTTTTCAGGGCTATCTTCTACCTTCTGAAGTGCATAAGTCTTAGCAACCCAGAGCACTTGCCATTTCCTTCTTATCAGGTTCACTTAACATTATGATATCAACATAGATGACAAACATGAAATTCTGTGGAATGTCCACATGATCTGGGTCCTTTTGGACGGCATTGTGACAGAGAATAGGAGAGTCAACATAGTCCTGGGACAAAGTCACGAATATATACAATTAGTCATTTCTTGAGAATGCAAACTGGTTCTGAGCGACTCTTCTGGTAGGTACAGAAAAGAATATAGTCCAATAACTGCACACCACATACCAAAGTCAGTGTTAATCTGTTCTAGTAAAGATGCCACATCCAGTCCAACAGCTTTAATTGGGGCTACTATGTGGCTGAGTTTCTGACAGTGCATTTTATCTGCCACAATTCTTTTCATTTTTGCAGAGATCAAGCTACTGAATTAAATGAGGATATGTGGGAATCATTGTCTGCATCCCTTAAGCCCTTGAGGATGCTACTAATGTCTACCATTCCGCTTAGGAAGCAATATTGTTTTCATTTTTTAACTTTTTATTTTTAAATAATTGCAGACTCACGGGAGTGGCAAAAATTGTATAAGCAGTCCCGTGTGCCCGGGTTCCCTCTGTTTTCCCCGTCCGTCTCGAACGCCTGAGCCACTCCCCAAGCGAGTGCGACCTCTTCTCCCCACGTCCCACCCGCGGACCGCAGGGGAACCGCGGAGCAGTCGCGTCCCCGCGGGAAGCCGGGGACTGACCACGGCGCTCCCGCCGCGATGACGGGGCTCTCGCTGCCGCCTAGCGGACGACTGACCCAGCGCCCAAATCTAGACCTGGTCGGCCGCTGAGGACCAATTCTGTCACCGACGGTCTTAGATTATGTTCCCTGTGAGCAGAACCCGAGGCGAAGTGATCTTAAGGAGAAACCTGGGAGCCAAGAAAAGTAGAAGACAGCAGGAAGAAGTCAGGCAAAGATGGCTCCGGGAGCGTCGTCCGAGCCCTCCGCGGGCCCTCAGCCCCGAGTGCGCAGGGGCCAGCAGGCTGCTCTCTCCCGTCGTCGGCTGGTCTCCGGCGGGGGCCCGCCCTGGGTGCAGGACGTCCCCTCAGCCGTCCTCTCCGGGGCCACTGCCAGGCCAGGCGGCTTCTGTCAGCCAACGACACCCCTCTGTGAAAAGACAAAGGCCTGAGCCCTTGGCGGGCAACACGGCGGCAGCCGGAGGACAGACACCCCCTGGTGACGCACGGCGGGCAGGGCACCCACCCCGCTACCCTGCCCGCCTGAGGAGACGGCATCGATGTGAAAACAAGGCTAAGAAGGCGGCAGCCGCGTGAAAACTCTCAGGACGGGCCTTCCAGGAAGCCGTGGGACGGGACGGACGCGGCGAGGCGGCAGCACCGAGCAGGCCCGCGAGCGGCCGGCGGGGGAGGGACGCGCTCCGGGCCGAGGGGGCAGCGCGAGGCGACAGCGCCTTCCGCTTCAACTGCTGCTTCCTGCGGGCACTTTCTATCGCCCAGGCGTGTCCATAAAGTGATTTATTTTCTAAATAAATAAATATCGTGTGGGGTATTGCCTCTTTTTAATAATTGGAGAAATGAGAGCCATAGTGGTAATTTGATTTGCACCAAGACACACAAGAGAAATTTGAGTTAGTGACGTGATTAGAGATGTCATTCCTGCTTTTATTAAAAATACCACCCACACATCGGCTCATAGCTCATTCCAAATGCACGAGGTCTTGGATAGTGCCACTTTCATGAATTTTTAGAAGGTAGCAAAGCAAGTCCAATCTTGACCTTGGGTGCCTTATCTGTTCCCTCCTAATTAGGCTGTACGTAAAGGAACCATCGCTGAAGAAGAAAACAGATTAGTCACACTAAATGGCTTCCTTAAAATACTTCACCATGAAAGAAAGCTCCCTGCCTCTTACTACTTCAAACGTCACACATTGATTTTTTTTTCCCTCCCCAACTGTCTTGCTAGAGAAGTGTTTCATTACTTTTCTTGGAGGTTAAAATGACTCTCTTGAGCAGTGCCTTACTGACATCATTTATAAAGGTAACTCCCCAAGTGCAATTTAGCTCTTCCAGTATGGGTCAAGCCTGTCTCCGTGTGCCCACGCCTCCACTGTGTTCTTCATTCACACCAGTATAAAATGTCCACATGTACTTCGCCATCAAATTGGTACTAATTCATCAACACTTATGTGCACATACGGAAGAATCACTCATTGGGTGTTGGGCAGGTGGATGGGGGGAGGCGGGGATGGGTAAATTCACACCTAATGGGTGCAGTGCTCACCGTCTGGTGGATGCGCACACTTGTAGGTCTGACTTGGGCAGTGCAAAGGCAATATATGTGACGTTTGTACCCTTGTAACATTCTGAGATATATATATATATATATATATATAAAATGTCACAGGCCAGCCCCTTATTCTCCACTCACATAGCTTTGATCCTAATCTGGCACTTCTTACTTGGATTTGGTTCCAAATAATTGTCCCTGTCTCTTAATCTCCAACTCATCCTTTGAACTATCGCCAGATTAATTTTTATCAAGTCCTGTTTTGACCATGAACATCACCCTCTAATCCAGAGTAATCTGTTTCAATCACTTGTTTGGGGATTTAAAGTTCTTCACAAGATGGATCCCTTTTCCTAAGAATATCTTTTGTTCCCCAACAGAAACCTTCTGGTCTACCCAGGATGTTCTCACCTTCCCATAAACACAAGTTTTTTCCCCCTTCCTTACTGCCTCTATTTCTGCTTTTCTCACATGTAGAAAGCCTACTCCAGTTTGCATTCTGCAAATCTTGCCCATCGTTCAAATCCTGCTCCCTCCTGGAATCCGCTCTGAACCTTTGGCTCATGAAGGCTTCGCTCTCCTCTGGAAGGTAGCACCAGTCAAGGGCTGGTTGCCTAGCAAACACTTAGAATAAAATGCACCTGCAATTGCTTGGAAAAACTATGCCACAACCATCATTTGTCTTACGATACCAGAATGACAATGAAACCTCTGGTACTTGCTAAGAATTCTTCCAAGTCCCCAGAAAGACCAAAGAACATGTACGTTTATCAACCTGACCAAAAAAAGAACAGAGTTATCAGTTTGAGGCTAGGAGGCCCCAACCTTTAGGAAAATGGTTCCTGATACACAAAAGACAAATTTATTCAATGAAAACAAACTCATAGGGGCTATAATCTTATGAAGGGAGTAATAAGGAGTCCTAATAAGGAGTAATTAAAAATTAACCAAATTTAAAAAGAGTAATTTCCTCAGACGGGTTATTGTAACAAAGGAGATAATAATTATAATGTACTTAACACAGTGCCTGACACACAGTCAGGCCTTAGAAAATGTTACCATCTTTAAGAAAGAGAGAAGAAGAATCTAGTATCTAAGAACATGGGATCCAGAATCATAACTGCATGGGCTCAACTATTGTGTCAGATGCTTACTATTTAAATTAGGGGCTGGGCACAGTAGCTTACGCCTGTAATCCCAGTGCTTTGGGAGGCTGAGGTGAGAGGATCGCTTGAGCCCAGGAGTTCAAGGCTGCAGTGAGCTATGATCGGGCCACTGCACTCCAGCCTGGATGATAGAGCGAGACCTTTTCTCTAAAATAAATAAATCAATAAATTTGGGTGAGTTGACTTCAATATGCCCCATTTTGCTCATTTAAAAGGTAGAATTACAATGTTATTGAGCTAAGGATTCAATTATGTATGTAAGATGCATAGCATCTTGGCATACAGCTCTCAATAAATGTTAGCCAGTTGCAGAATAATCTTTGGTATGACATCACTTGTGTCTAAAAGAAAATGTACTATACACAAATGTTCATGGCAGCTTTATATGTAATTGCCAAAAACTGGAAGCAAGCTGTTCAGAAAAGAGTTCCTACAGCGGGCCTGAGTTGCTATCCTTGGAAAGATGTGTTTGCAAGGTTGGTCATTGGCTGGCATCTAGGAATTCAGATTTCTGGAGGGTTTTCACCTTTAACTGATAAGAGTGGCTCATTGTGCCTAAACTGTTTATACAAACAATGTGGTTTACCCTGAGAATATCATTTCCTTTTGGAGCTCTGGATTTGGGTAAATGCCAGGCAGAGGGACCTGTGTGATTGGCCCCCAATAAAACCCTGGGCACTGAGTCTCTAACAAGCTTCTCTGGTTGGCAACATTTCACACATGCTGTCACAGCTTGTTGCTGGAGGAATTAAACCTGTCCTGGGTGACTCCACTGGGGGAGGACCTTTGGAATCTCATGCTTGTTGGCTCCCAGACTTCACCCCATGCACCTTTTCCCTTTACTGATTTTTCTCAGTCTCCTTTCTTTGTGATAAATCATAGCCATGAGTATGACTAGATGCTGAGACTTGTGAGTCCTCCTAGGGATTTATAGAACCCAGGGGTGGTCTTGGGGACCCTTGTATACACAAGCCAAATTTCCTTCAGTGGGTGAATGGATAAACACATTGTGGTACATACATACAATGGAATACTATTCAGCAATAAAAAGAAAACTATCGATACACACAGCAAGTTGAACGGATCTCAAGGGCATCATACTGAGTGAAAAAAGCCAATCTCAAAGATTACATGCTATATGATTCCATTTATATTGAATTCGTGGAGTGACAAAATTACAGTGATGGGAAATAGATCAGAAGTGGCTAGAGGACACAAGTGACCATCAAGGGGTAACATGAGAGAGCTTCTTTGTGGTAATGGAACAATTCTGTATGATAATTGTGGTGATGGTTACTTAAATCTTCACTTGTCATAAAATTTCATAGAAGTATACATAAAAAAATCCTAATCAAAACCAAAAAAGTGCATGTAAAAGCTGGTGAAATCCGAATAAATTCTATCCTCTATAACTGACTGTTTCCTATGGTTATGTAAGATATTACCATTGGAGGAAGCTGGGTGAAGGGTACATGGGAAGTGTTGGTACTATTTTCACAACTTCTTGTGAGTCTTAAAGTATTTCAAAATATAAAGGTATCAGAAGAAAAAAAGTATGGGGGGTTGGGTGGGAGAGAGAGAGAATATCAAAATTCCAAAGACTCCAGACAGAGGACAATATATTTTTCTCCTTCTGGTGATCTTTAGGAAAAAAGAACTGATTTCAAAGCTTTTGCCAATTCTTCATGCTGCTATTGGGAGAGACTAGGTATAAATGACTGTTTTGTTTTGTTTTGCTAAGAAAAGCATTTCAAAGAATTTTCTTGCTGGTACAAAGATCTGGGGAGCCTAAATTAGTTTATTATAAGCAAGAATCATCTTTGGAGATTATTTTTATTTTTGCCTTTGGGAAAATGTTGTCTTCCTTAATTTAGATTTGAACTTCATCTCTGGGAATTATTGCTTGTCTGTGCTTAGGGTGTGTGCGTGTGTGTGTATGATTTCCCCAAGACTTGCCCACAGGAGACAAGAAGTCCCTAGAGAGAATGAAGAGGCATGCTTTTTCCTCACACGGCCAGAGACTAAAGAGGATGCTGTCTTTTATTGAATGCCTATTTGTCTTTTGTCCATTTAAAAATTGCTTTGCTTATCTTTTTCTCATTGATTTAAAGAAGTGTTTTATGTATTCTGAACGGAAGTCTTCAGATTTATGTATTACTATTTCACATACTTCTCCCAGTCTATGGCTTTCCCTTTCACTCTCTTAATGGAGTCTTACAATGAACATAAGCTTTTAATTTTAATGAAGTCCAAAGTTTTAATCTTTTCGTAATGGTTAGCATGTTTGTATCCAGTTTAAACAATCTTTGCTAATCTCAAGGTCTTTATGAAACAGTTGGTTCTGTTTGCCCCAGAATATACTCTCTATGACCACCCAGCCTTTGGTCTAGTGCTGAGGACTCAGTACTCTGTGTTTGGTGGGGAATGATTCTTCTATTTCTAGACCATTTTGTTTTCAAAAGCTAGGCCTGGAAGCTTTTAGAAAAGTGTGGTAGTCAAAATCATTGACACACTGGATAGCACTAGTAATTCATCAGTTGGGACGGACGTGGTCATAAACAGCCTATGTTAGTACTAGTGAGGTAGCAACGTCATCAACCCTATTTTATAGGGAATAAAAGACATTTACCTGTGATCCAATTTCTTTAGATCCGTATCAGCTATGTGGGCCGTGGCTTTGATTCCCTTTGTGCAAACTGTGATCTTTAAGGAGGTGCTGTATGCAGTGGGCTTCCTGCACCGCAGCACTTCCCAAATGCAAACAGCACTTCTCAGCCTGTGGCCCACGTGAGACGGGGGCATGGAAATAAAGGAACATCTTGAGTCCCTTCAGGGGAGGTCCTGGGCACCTGGCTAGCCTTGAAAAGTGAATGGGAATAACACTGAGCCTCCATGAGGGCATCTCGACCTATACGCTGGAGCTGTTTTTCAGAAACCCCTACTGGATGGGAAATGCAGATAAGAGGAACTGAGGAGTTGAACTTTGACTACCGCTGCTCTTTGTTCTAAAATCACATCCATCTTCACATTCCTTTCCGATAATGCAAGAATCTCTGAATTCCATGATCCGTAGGCCCCCGTCCCCTTTTAGGATATCTGCCTCTTTGGGCCAGGCCAGTGTATAACCTCCATGTATTGATTTCAATTTTGCCTGCCATGTCTGCCTGTCTGAAGTGTACCCCTGACTTTACTAACTTTTGTTTGTAAGCCATTGGGAGTTAGGGTCTTCGGCGCTAATTGCTCATTGTCCTTGCATGGCGCCAAGCGACAAAAATGCCTCTTTCTGCCATTGCAACTCCTGGCTTTAGTCTGGCTTTGCCATGACAGGCAAGAGGACCCCAGTTGGGTTTGGCAATGGCACACATTATCCTCACTTGGAAGTTTGTTAGAAATATAAATTCTTGGTCCCCATTTCAGATTTCCTACTAAATGAGAATCTCTGGAGGTGGGTCCATAAATCTGTGTTTTAATACACATTTTCCAGGTGATTCTGAAGTACATACAGTAAATTTGGGGAATGATTGCAGAACAAAAGTTCTGATAGAAACAAACAGGAAAGCTAAGAATAGTCCTCAAATTAAGCACCTGGCACCTAATATATGCTCAATAAATGTTTAATGAACAAGCACGTGAGTGTATGAATAAATGCGGGAGCATGAATAAAAGGCACCACCCTTACTTAGTCTTACCCTATTCACATATTTTCAGGTGCCAACACCTGCCCTATATTCTCCAGCCATTAAAGCTTAAAGCGAAGGTCTGTGAAAAAAGCAAATCCACTTGTAGTTGATCTATTTTTTTTTTTTTAAAAGGCCGCAGAATTAATGGAATTGTTATGATTGGCAAAAATATTTCAAGGTCTTTGTAAGAAGAATGATATTTTCTGAAATAGAGAACTTATATTTATATTAGACCAGCGGCCCATTCTTTGGGTAATTTCAAAGCTCTTTGCTTTGTGGTTTTGTTTTCTCCAATGTAAAAAAACGGCTTTCTTTTCCCCTCTGGCTAAGAAGTCCAAAGTCCATTGTTAACACACAAATCATTTATAATGAAGGTTCATCTTTGCAATAGAGATGTTGACATAATGTTAACTTCTGGCAATGCTGCAAAGTTACATTATGGGCAACCTCTCCTTCTTCCATGGTTACTTTCCTGGAAGGGAAAATATTGCTCAGCAAGAGTTCCTTAAGAAGATAATGGTGGGCCAAGATGGTGGCTCATGGCTGTAATCCTAGCACTTTGCAAAGCTGAGGCAGGAGGATAAATTGAGGATAGGGGTTCGAGACCAGCCTAAGCAATATGGGGAGACCACCCCCCCCCCCGCATTCTCTACAAAATAGTTTTAAAAAAATTTGCTGGGCATTGTGGTGCATGCCTACAGTCCTAATTGCTTGGGAAGCTAAGGTGGGAGGATCGCTTCAGCCCAGGACTTCGAGACTGCAGTGAGCTATAATTGTGTCACTGCACTCCAGCCTGGGTGAAAGAGTGAGACCCTGTCCCTAAATAAAATAAAAGAAAAAAGAAAAAGAAAAAAGAAAACAGTGCATGTACAATTTTATCAAGATTAATTCATTATCTTTGAAATTATATCCTTAAGCCACCCAATGACAAAATGCTGCTAGCACACCCAGTAAATAAGTGGAATTAGAGATACAGAATATTCCTTTCCTACAGGTTGTTATGGGAATCTAAGAAAGATAGACTTAGATTGTGAAACTGTAATATTTTGGTCCCGCAATTTCATAATTTGGAATTTAGTGGCTAAGGAAATGAAGAAAAAGGAAAACTAGCATTTCCAAAAACCACCAAAACGAGATGTTACACCAATGCACTTAAAGCCCTTTAAATACCTGTCCAGGTGGGTTGGGGATTGGGCCTTCAGAGTCAGGTGCTGCAAAGCTTGACAAGGATTTCAGCATAAATTTTTGGGCTCCTCTTTATGTCTTTCACTTCCACCGTGCAACACACATTCACTGCAGATCAGCTCTGTGCAAAGCACTGTGGTAAAAGTGAGGGGAAATACCAGAAGGATTAGGGAATGGTCTCAGTCCTTAAGGAGATTTATACAGGCAGAATAGTGATATAAAGCACATGGAAGCCCAACAAAAGAGGGGATTATTTCCAGATAGAAGAGGGAAGACTTCATGGACAAAATACAGTGGAACTGGGCTTTGCATGGCTGGAAGGTCAGCATGTGGTTATATTAGGCAGGTTTGAAAAACAAGAGAGCTAAATCCAGGATGTGCACAGGCTATGTCTGTGGACATTGAGGGAAGTTGTTGCAGAGAAAAAGTGTGAGCGCAATCATGGGGTTGGGAGGGGTGTGCTGGAGGCGGTACGAGCATCATACGGTAAGTCCCAGTAAGCTAACCATTCATCCATCCTTTTGCTGTCCGGTATGCCAGACAACTGCCTGGGGTTGAATAGAGGTGGTCCTTAAATAACACTATACTTTAGGTGTTTGGGTGACTAATGGGTTTTTTTTTTTTTTGGTAGTAAAATACACATAACAAAATTTATCATTTTAACAATTTTTAAGTGTACAGTTTAGTGACATCAAGTACATTCATGTTGTTGTGCAGCCATCACTACTTTCTAGAACTTTTCTTTTATCTTTTTCTTTCTTTTTTTTTAGAGATGGGGTCTCACTCTTGCTCAGGCTAGTCTCGAACTCCTGAGCTCAAGCGATTCTCCCGCCTCAGCCACCCAGAGTGGTTAGGATTACAGGTGTGAGCCACCATGCATGGCTGAGAACTTTTGATGACTGGTTTTTGAACAGGAGGACGAAGGGAAGGGACTCACTCTAGTAGCAGTATGCAGGATTGACTGAACTGTCCCAAATTACTTACAGGAGAAGTGAGGGAGGAGGCAGGACACAAACTAAGAGGACACAAACTATTGCAAGAAACTTGGTGCAAGAAGGAGGGGAGTTCCCCACTGAGAATGAATGAAAGAGGGGATGACCATGCCAAGCACAGTGGTCAGGTTAAGACCAAAGATTCCTAAAGTACTTACCTTTTTTTTTTTTTTTTTTTTGAGACAGAGTCTCACTCTGTTGCCCAGGCTAGAGTGAGTGCCGTGGTGTCAGCCTAGCTCACAGCAACCTCAAACTCCTGGGCTCAAGCGATCCTCCTGCCTCAGCCTTCCGAGTGGCTGGGACCACAGGCATGTGCCACCACGTCCGGCCCTGAAGTACTTACTGTACTGTTTGATGGTTTTTCATTTGTCCCTGGAAAAGTTACATTTTCTTGTTTAATGTACTCTTCCTCCTTTTCTCTTTTTTCTACTTTCAAATTTTTACATATCAGAAGAAATTCCTCTGTAGCTCAGTAAAGTGAGAGGGACTAATGCAAACAGCCCAAAGGGTATAAGTTCACCTTAGTGGATGAAACAGAGGCACTGATAAATCTGTATCTCTAACTTCTGTAAATATCATAATATCACTAACAGGGATATAATGTCGTAATATCTCTAAAGAAAAAGTTCTCCCTTATTGAAAAAGCAAAAACCAAAAACAATGTGTCAGGAAGGTGGGTTCTTTTTTCCTTAAGCAATGCAGCAGAGACCTCTTCTGGCCAGGAAGTGGAAGTATTAGGCAGAGAACCAACTTGGAAACATCAGGGTGGAAAAGTCCGGTAAAGGAGACAAGGGAATATGAAATAGGTTGCACAGAAGAGTTGCTGTCTGTGTCGGATTTGGGACTCTGACAAGTAGAACGGAGGGAGGAGTATGTTCCATACACCAGGAGCACTGTGCGCAAGAGCAAAAAGTGTTCCTTCCTTTCTGAGGATAAAATACAAGAATGTGAATAAGAATCATTCGAACCCCACCATGCAGAAATAATACTGGAAAAATTTGATGCACTGGATTCCAGTATTGTTTTCTGGTCATATATGCTCTTTTTTTTTTTTTAATTTTTTTTTTTAAAAAATTTGAGACAGAGTCTCGCTCTGTTGCCCAGGCTAGAGTGCCATGGCATCAGCCTAGCTCACAGCAACCTCAAACTCCTGGGCTCAAGCCATCCTCCTGCCTCAGCCTCCCAAGTAGCTGGGACTACAGGCGTGTGCCACCATGCCTGGCTAATTTTATATATATATATATATATATATATTTTTTTTTTTTTTTTTTTAGTTGTCCAGCTAATTTCTTCCTATTTTTTTTTTTTTTTTTTTAGTCTCGCTCTTGCTCAGGCTGGTCTTGAACTCCTGAGCTCAAACGATCCGCCTGCCTCGGCCTCCCAGAGAGCAGGGATTACAGGCGTGAGCCACCACGTCCAGCCCATATATGTTCTTGATATCCACAAAACTGGGTAAATCCTGACTTAGTTATTCGTTATTCTACCACACCCATTTTCCCACATTTTTAAAAGAAGAAAAAGATGTTTTCTGATCTTTAGCAGTCAGCCATGTTGAAGCCAGAGAAGACGTTTCACTGAGTACTGTCACCCCAATCCCGTTGCCAGGGCCCAGGTGAAAGCACTGAGAGCCACAGTGTCAGTGAGCGGGCACTGGCTGGATTCCAGCCTCTGTTCACCTTCCCCACCAGCTTCCTGAGACGGAGTACACCCACATACCTGCTCTCGGTGGCCCCCAGCCTTCCAAGAAGCTAATTAGTAACTGTCAAAATGATCACCAATATTCTCAGCACATGAAAACTATGTCCAGTGGTATTTTTCATGATCACTGGGACTAAGCCACCTGGGCTAAGATGCAGCATAATAGTCTGTCTTGTGAGGAAACTTACAATCTCAAAGTAACAAATAGGGGGCGAGGGGGTCTGAAAGGAGTAGATCAAAGGTACAAATTAATTAGAGCTCATATTTAAGAGGGTGAAATTAAACAAGGAACAATCTAAAAGGGAATCACTCCCTGGGAAGTAACTTGGGGCGGAGGTGGTCACAAAAACTTAGCAAAATTAGGTAGAAGGACAGAAAAATGGATATTATAAGGTAATAAGTCTGTGTCTGAGTCAGACCTCACAGAAGAGTGAACAGGTTAGCACTGTCAACCTGAATAACAGAGACAGGGTCTTTTGAAAGAAATAAGGTTCGTCTGGGAATAGAGTATTGCAATGAGAATACCAGTGTAATATGCCATTGTCAACCATGTGTGTATTTGGGGGGTAAAAGAAGAAAACTTTTTAAAGGGAAAAATTACAATTATATAATCATTTTGAAATAATTATCCTTTGCTACAAAGATCAATAACAAGGGTGACACCAGTCAGAAGTTGGACAGACAGTTGCTGGGCAGGATGTCCTTGTAG
Organism: Eulemur rufifrons; assembly: GCF_041146395.1. Taxonomy (NCBI): domain Eukaryota; kingdom Metazoa; phylum Chordata; class Mammalia; order Primates; family Lemuridae; genus Eulemur; species Eulemur rufifrons. The sequence goes on along the minus strand of NC_090999.1, from coordinate 91,311,801 downwards.
AAGTTTTTTTGTTTATTTTTTATTTTTAGAGACAGGGTCTTGCTCTCTCACTGAAGTACAGTGTGCCCATGATAGCTTATTGAAGCCTCAAACACCTGGGCTCAAGTGATCCTCCTGCCTCAGCCTTTCAAGTAGCTAGGACTATAGGTGCACACCATCATGCCTAGGTAATTAGAATTTTTTTATTTTTTAGAGATGGGGTCTGACTGTGTTGCCCAGTTTTGTCTTGAACTCCTGGCTTCCAGCAATCCTCCTGCCTCAGCCTTCCAAACCACTGGAATTACAGGGGTAAGCCACAGCGCCTGTCCTGAGGTTTTTTTGTGTGTAAGTTTGCAATGGTCTTTGTGTAAGGTTGTGGTTTCTGCAGAGCCCTCCATGATCATTTTTGTTGTCAGGCATGCAAAGGTGAGAAGGCTCTCTTCATAGCCTGCCTGGCTCTATTTGTCAGGGATTTTTTTGTTTGAACATTAGTGACTCCATTTTGATTCTGATAACTTTTACAGTACCATTAGATGTGAACAATATCTTCAGATGTTTCCATGAGGCAAGAACCAAGCACTGTACATTATTCAGTTCAACTCTTGTGTTCAAGATTATTTTCCACTAAATCCTAGAAATGTATAAAAACTCTACTCAAATCAGCTCCTCAAATGACCGAGGTACTGCTTCACAGAGGGCTTAGCCTCTTTGGCATGCCACATAATATCCCAGTACTCACACCTATGAAATTGTTTGGTTCTCAGTTATTACCTTGGATTTTAAATTTGAGTTGAGTGGTATAAACATAAAAAATCTCACATTTTAACTTAAAGATTTTGCTGGATATTATACCATAACCAGCCATGTTTAGCTTTGTTTTCAGTGGAAGAGAAAATAATGGAAAGATTCTTAAACACAAGCAAAGTCCTGTTAACGCTTACTCTTAAGGAGAAGTGGGTTAAGTGGCTCAGATCTATTTTAGAGGTAAGGTAGTATTAGGGGATTATAGGAAGTAAAAATCCACTTATCCTAAATACCTTTCAGAAATTCATGACTACTAGCTTTCAGTTTCTTAAATTAGCTGTATAAAATAACTCCTCCGTGAGGTATTTCCAGTTATTTCTTAAGTCTTCGACTGAATTGGGAGGCAAAATGACATAGTTACATAAATTATATTTCATTGTATTTCTTTTCTCTCCCACTTTATTTAGGTTTCAGTACTTGTCAGGTGAAGAAACAGAGAATTATTCTAGTATTTCTTTTAATTTTTCAGACTGCACTTTATGTTCTCTAAAGAACATGAATCTACAGGAGCACAGGATTCCCTAGGAGCAAAGGCTAGAATTCCACTTCCAGCGTGAGAGTAGCAGGAGCCCCCAGACCACTCCCCAGCAAAACCAGTGATAATTATAAAAGGACCACCATTTAAGTTCTCTGGAAATGGTCCGGGGGAATACAGCAAGTGAAGAGGCATTTATTTGACAAAATCTACTAAAGTTCAGAAAAAATCTGAGATATTTGAACCAGGACTCGCTCTTTCCTTCTCACCTCCCAGCTCAGCACAGTGAAAACTTCACTCCAGACCAGTGCAGCCAAGAACACAGGGCTTCCCGTCTCCCCAACTTCCAGTTAGAGGGCTAAGATTCCAGGAGGGGTATGATGTCAGCACTTCTCTTTCTGATATCTGTTTCCAAGGCTAAGTTCCAGGCAAGTGCGGCTGAGAGGTGAGGACTCCCTTCTTCCACTCAGCCACAACCCATAGGATGGAAGCTCTACATTGAGCACAGAGCCACTGAGAATACTGGGGCCCCAACACACTTTCCCATATTGAAAGTCCCATGCTAGGACAAGCAAGCTAAGACCTGAGTGTACCGTCCTCTCCCTCTGCTGAGTACTGAGCTCCTAGAGTGGCGGCATCATGTGGAGAGAGACGTGCCATTTTCTCACTCGCAGCTCCAGAGCCATGACTTGGAGATTTTGCCTGAGAGGAGAAATACACAGATAGGAGCACACAGATAATTACTAATTTTTTTCCAGAGGAACTGACTTCTTTTGCAAGGATGTATGGAGAAGCGTAAGGCTAAGGGTACTCTCAAAAATAAGGGAGATTGTTGTGAAAGCCAGTTGTGAGGAAATTGGTAGACTCATTGGAGATACAGGCTAAACTGCAGGCTGGCTAGTTTGCCTGAGAGATACGGGGAAAGAGACAACTGCAAGGAGTCCTCTGGGGTCAGAACAGATCTCCCTGAACTTGTGAACTATCCTTCAAACACCCCAAATTTGATGGGATTAATCTTTGGAGTAATGCATTCCTTAGGGCATTGCTGAAAACAATAGAGCAATCAGCCTGTGATTAGTGGAGCCTAACAGCTGGATGGGGTCAGGGAAAGAGATAACAAAACCACTGTGATCAGAGGGCATACCCAAGCCTGTGGCCCTGACAAGCAACATCAGGGGCTCAATACTGCCGGTGGATGTGGGTATAGGGATGGGGTGGGGAGAGATTAGACTTTACTAAAATAATCCAGCCAGTCACTAAACAAATAAACAATTAAATAACAATAAAATGCACCAGAGTGGGGTGGTAGTAGAAGGTGCCAGTATCAAGAGTTGCTACAATATATTAATATTTTCTAAAATATTTAGTTTCCAACAAAGAATTATGAGACATGCAAAGAAATAGGAAAATATGGCCCATACACCAGGAAAAAAAGCAGACAACAGAAACTGCCAGTTGTTAGTTTTAACAGACAAAGCCTTCAAAGTAGCCATTATAAATATGCTCAAAGAACTAAAGAAAGCCGTGATTAAAGAAGTAGTTCTAGGTTGCTGAACACCTGGAGGTGCTGAGAGGGCTGTGTACCTGGAGAGGGTATGGAAGCTCCACACTCCTTCCCCCATACCTTGCCCTATGCACCTGTTCCTTCTGGCTGTTCCAGAGTTGAATCCTTTTATAATAATAAGAAGAAGAAGAAGAAGAAGAAAAAGATGAGGAGAAAGAGAAAAACATAAAGGAAGGTCTGATGAAAATGTTGCATCAAATAGAGAACATCAATAAAGAGATAGATATTATAAAGAAACAAATGGAAATTCTGGAGTTATAAAATACAATAACTAGGCTGGATGTGGTGGCTCATCCCTGTAATCCTAGCACTCTGGGAGTGCTAGGCAGGAGGATCGCTCGAGGTCAGGAGTTCGAGATCAGCCTGAGCAAGAGCGAGACTCTGTTTCTACTAAAAAATAGAAAGAAATTATCTGGACAACTAAAAATATATAGAAAAAATTAGCCGGGCATGGTGGTGCATGCCTGTAGTCCCAGCTACATGAGAGGCTGAGGCAGAAGGATTGTTTGAGCCCAGGAGTTTGAGGTTGCTGTGAGCTAGCCTGACACCACAGCACTCTAGCCCAGGCAACAGAGCAAGATTCTGTCTCAAAAAAAAAAAAAAAAAAAAAAGTAAAATACAATAACTGAAATAAGAAATTCACCAGTGGGGGGGAACTCAACAGTATATTTCAACTATGAGCATAAAAAAGTAGTGAATTTGAAGATCAATCAATAGGTCTTATGCACCTTTAAGAATAGAGACAAAAAAGAATGAAGAAAAATGAACAGAGCCCCAGAGAAATGTGTAACACCACTAAGTTCATCAACATATAGGTAATGGGAACAGCAAAAGGAGAAGAGAATGAGAAAAAAGAAATTGAGGCCGGGCGCGGTGGCTCACGCCTGTAATCCTAGCACTCTGGGAGGCCGAGGTGGGCGGATCGTTTGAGCTCAGGAGTTCGAGACCAGCCTGAGCAAGAGCGAGACCCCATCTCTACTAAAAATAGAAAGAAATTATATGGACAGCTAAAAATATATATAGAAAAAATTAGCCGGGCATGGTGGTGCATGCCTGTAGTCCCAGCTACTCGGGAGGCTGAGACAGGAGGATCGCTTGAGCTCAGGAGTTTGAGGTTGCTGTGAGCTAGGCTGACGCCACGGCACTCACTCTAGCCTGGGCAACAGAGTGAGACTCTGTCTCAAAAAAAAAAAAAAAAAAAAAAAAAGAAATTGAATAATTGTTGAAACATTGCCAAATTAATTGAAAAATACTTACACATCCAGAAAGCTCAATGAACTCCAAGTAGTATATACACAAAGAGACTCACAAACAGAAACATCATAGTAAAAATGCTGACCTTCAGAGACAAAGAGCAACAAAAGAAAACAATGAGTCACTTTCAAAGGAGCCCCAATAAGATTAACAGCCAACTTCCCAACAGAAACAATGGCAGTGAGAAGGCAATGGAATAACATATTCAAAGTGCTCAAAAACAAAAAACAAAACAAAACCTGAAAACAAAGAATCCTATATCCACCAAAACGTCTTTCAAAAATGATGTTGAACCAGGCACAGTGGCACACACCTATAATTCCAGTTACTCAGGAGACTGAAGTGGAAGGATTGCTTGAGCCCAAAAGTTTGAGACCAGCCTGGGTGACACAGTGAGACCCCATCTCAAAAATGAATAAATAAAATAAAATTTTTTTAAATGGGCCAGGTACAGTGGCTCATGCCTGTAATCCTAGCACTCAGGGAGGCAGAGGCTGGAGGATTGCTTGAGGTCAGGAGTTTGAGAACAGGGTTCAGCAAGAGTAAGACCCTGTCTCTACTAAAAATAGAAAGAAATTAGCCGGGCAACTAAAATAGAAAAAACTAGCTGGGCATGGTAGCACTGTAGTCTAGCTACTCAGGAGGCTGAGGCAGGAGGATCACTTGAGCCCAGGAGTTTGAGGTTGCTGTGAGCTAGGCTGATGCCACAACACTCTAGCCTGGGCAACAGAGCAAGACTGTCTCAAAAAAAAAAAAAAAAAAAAAATCAAAGTGCTACTCCAGCGAACACATGAATGATAAGAAAGTGAAACAAACTTATTGCTGATATGGAGAAAGTTTGAGTGGTCTGGATAGAAGATCAAACCAGCCATAACATTCCATTCAGCCAAAGCCTAATCTAGAGCAAAGCCCTAACTCTCTTCAATTGTATGAAGGCTGAGAGAGCTGAAGAAGCTGCCAAATAAAAGTTGGAAGCTAGCAGACAGTGGTTCATGAGGTTTAAGAAAAGAAGCCCTCTCCATAAAATAAAGGTGCAAAGTGAAGAAACAGCAAGTGCTGCTGCAGCAAGTTATCCAGAATAAACCAGAAACAAACCATGTGTCTATGGTTAACTGATTTTTAATAAGGGTGCCAAGACTATTTGAGCAAAAGAAAGGATAGTCATTTCAACAAGTGGTGCTTGAACAACTGGATAGCTGTATGCAAAAGAATAAAATCTGACTCTTACCTCACACCATATCCAAAAATTAACTCAAAATGGATCAAAGGCATACATATAAGAGCTAAAAATATAAAATGCTTAAAAAAATAGGGGTAAATTTTTATAACCTTGGATTTGGCAATGGATTCTTAGATATGACATCAAAAGCATGAGCAACAACAACAACAACAAAAAAAAAGACAAAAGAAAAAACTAGACTTCATCAAAATTAAAAGCTTGTGTGCTTCATAGGATGTGATCAAGAAAGTGAAAATACAACCCATAAAATGGGAGAAAATATTTGCAAATCATATATCTGATGAGGGAAATGTATCTAGAATATATAAAGAAATCTTACAGCTCAAAATAAAAAGACAGGCTGGGCACAGTGGCTTACACCTATAGTCCCAGCATTTTGGGAGGCTGAGGCAGGAAGATCACTTGAGCCTAGGAGTTCAAGGCTGCAGGGAGCTGTGATCACACCACTGTACTCCAGCCTGAGTGAGACCCTGTCACTATATCTATATCTACATATAGACATATATATAGTGTAAATTTATATACATATAAAATACAGCTTATTTGTGTATATGCAGACAAATAATCCAATTAAAAATGGGCAAAGGATCTAAATAGACATTTCTTCAGAGAAGATATTCAAATGGCCAATAAACACATGAAAAGATGCTTAACATCACTAGTCATCAGGGAAGAACAAATCAAAACCACAATGAAATACCATGTCACACTCACCAGGATGGCTAGAATCAAAAATTTAGATAATAACAAATGTAAGGTAGGATGTGGAGAAATCCATATTCATCTACTGCTGGTGAGAATGTAAAATGGTGCAGCCACCTTGGAAAATAATTTGGCAGTTCCTGAAATGGTTAAACACAGAATTACCATATGATTCAGCAGTGGATTCTTAGGTGTATACCCAGGAGATATTAAAACATACGTTCACTCAAACACTTCTATATGAATGTACATAGAAGCATTATTCATAATAGCTAAAAAGTGGAAACAATCCAAATGTCCATCAACTGATGAATGAATAAGCAAATGTAATACATGCACACAATGGAATATTATTCAGCCATAAAAAGGAATGTGAGTCGGACACGATGACTTGTGCCTGTAATCCTAGCTACCTGGGAAGCTGAGGCAGGAGGACTGATAGAGGCCAGGAGTGGGGGACCACTCTGGGCAACACAGTGAAACTCAGTCTCTAAAAAATAAAATTTAAAAAATGAGCCAGGGCCAGGCGTGGTGGCTCACGCCTGTAATCCTAGCACTCTGGGAGGCCAAGGTGGGAGAATCACTCAAAGTCAGGAGTTTGAGACCTGCCTGAGCAAGAGCAAGACCCTGTCTCTACTAAAAATAGAAAGAAATGATTTGGACAGCTAAAAATATATATAGAAAAAAAAATTAGCCAGGCATAGTGGTGCATGCCTGTAGTCTCAGCTACTCAGGAGGCTGAGGCAGGAGGATTGCTTGAGCCCAGGAGTTTGAGGTTGCTGTGAGCTAGGCTGATGCTAGGGCACTCTACCCTGGGCAACAGAGCGAGACTCTGTCTCAAAAAAAAAAAAAAAAAAAAAAAAAGAGCCAGGTGCGGTGGCTCATGCCTTAGTTCCAGCTACTTGAGAGGCTGAGGCAGGAGGATTGTTTGAGCTGAGGAGCTTGAGACTACAGGACACTATTATGGCACTACCGCCCTCCAGCCTGGGCAACAGAGTGAGACTCTGTTTCTAAAAAATAAATAAATAAATGAAATTTGTTTTAAAAAGAAATGAAATTCTAATACATACCACAACGTGAATATGAAAACACTATGCAGTGAAAAAAGCCAGCCATAAAAAAAATCACATATTATTTCATTTATAAAAAATGTTTAGGCCGGGCGCGGTGGCTCACGCCTGTAATCCTAGCACTCTGGGAGGCCGAGGTGGGCGGATCGTTTGAGCTCAGGAGTTCGAGACCAGCCTGAGCAAGAGCGAGACCCCACCTCTACTAAAAAAATAGAAAGAAATTATATGGACAGCTAAAAATATATATAGAAAAAATAAGCCGGGCATGGTGGCGCATGCCTGTAGTCCCAGCTACTCGGGAGGCTGAGACAGGAGGATCGCTTGAGCTCAGGAGTTTGAGGTTGCTGTGAGCTAGGCTGACGCCACGGCACTCACTCTAGCCTGGGCAACAGAGTGAGACTCTGTCTCAAAAAAAAAAAAAAAAAAAAAAAAAAAATGTTTAGAATGTCCATCATTAGAGACAGAAAGTAGATTAGTGGCTGCTTAGGGCTGGGGTTGGCAGGGGAATGGGCATGATAGCTAGAGTATGGGTTCCATCCTGAAGTTATAAACATGGTCTGAAATTGACTGTGGTGATGGTCGCACACATCTGTGATTATATCCACTGATACACTTACATCCACTATACACTTATATCCATTATACATTATATCCATTATACACTTTAGATGGGTGAATCATATGGTATAGGAATTATATCTCAATAAAACTGTTTTGAAAAAAAAAAACCCATAAAGCTATTAATCTTCCCCAGAGGACAGACTTAATGCAAAAATTTGCATCTAATGAGCAAAGTCTATTTGAGAGGACTAAGGAGGCTTCTGAAAAGTTAGCAAACGTCCAGAGGACAACTCTCCCATGTACTAATGCTTCCCATTCTTCATGACAGACACACTTACATACAGAGTGATTCCAAATATCTCACACCTTCCAAAATGTATCACTAAATAGCTTTGTTGGTGAGGATATGCCAAGAACTTCAAGTGTGCAGCTCCTCTCATCCAAGGCTGTCATTTCAGGTGTCTTTGATGTGCTACAAAGGGTCTGGCATGACTTAAAGAGGATTTACATGTGCCACGTGATGTGAAGAGGGCATACTGAGTGTTCGTAATACTGAAGAAATAACTGTGCTGTTTCTTCTGTAAATTTATTTTGACTATGCGTTTGTACACAACTTTACTGAAAAAATGGTTTTAAAGTGTTTATTATTTATCCTGAATATATATATGTGTGTGTATGTGTATATAATTGTGTGCACATGTGTGTGTATATATACACACACATATATATATAACTTTATATCTTATGTATTTACTGATCTTTAAGTTGATGTTACATAGACATCTGTATCTTTTTTTTCATAATAGTTTCCTTGGTGCTGTTATGAGATATGAACATTTGGCTAGATGAAACATAGTTTACTCACTATGGTTGAGTTTTTTTTTTTATTGTGGTAACATATACACAAAGTTTACCGTTTTAACCCTTTTTGATATACAGCTTAGTGGTGTTAAGTACATTCATCTTGTTATGTAACATCCATCTCCAGAATTTTTTCATCATGCCAAACTGAAACTCTGTACCTATTAAACAATAACTTCCTATTCTCTCCTCGCCCACAAACCCTAGTAACCACTCTTCTTTCTCTCTCATGGAGATGACTGTTTTAAGTCTCTCATTTAAAAGGAATCACAATATTTGTCCTTTTGTGTCTGGATTATCTCACTTAGTATGAGGTTTACAAGGCTCCTTCATGTTGCAGCATGTATCAGAATGTTGTTCCTTTTTATGGTTGAATAATATTCCATTGTGTGTATGTACCACATTTTATTTATTCATTAGTTGATGGACATTTGGATTGTTTCCACCTTTTTGCTATGGTGAATAATGCTGCTATGAATGTTGTACAAATACCTGTTCAGGTTCCTGCTTTCGCTTTCGAGTATGTTACACTCAGAAGTGGAATTGCTGAATCACATGGTAATTGTACATTTAATTTTTTGAGGAATCACCATACTGTCTTCTAGAGTGGCTGCACCATTTTACATATGATAATTTTTATGTTAAATTATGAGAACTTGTTCTTTGCTGTAGGAAATTGACAGTCGCATACTCTACTGCAGAAAGTGTATCTCTCTTAGCTAATATTGTATGATGTATCGTAGAGATGTCTGCTGAACACTTCTAATTGCCATAGTGATTAATTACCAGTGTCCAGAGCCTTGGGGGCATGTGTGATGGAGGGGTGCGTTGGAAAGAAGGGTGTTGGGGGCAGTCAGCAAAGCAGCAAAAATAATTCCCCATCCTGGCACTCTTTTGATTTGGCTCATGTGACTGCGTGTCAGAGGGGATGATAACAAAGAGGGAGTGAGGAGGAGAGGAAGGTAGAGGAGTGGTGAGTTTGGAGAGGGAGACTGGACCAGGCTGCTGATTCTTACCTACTTAGGGTGAAATTCATGTCAGCAAGGAAGTTTTTCTTCCTTCCCCACTTTAGCTCAGATGTTCTCAGAGTCTTTTTCCTTTCTAAAGCTTCTATACTCTATAAAGTGTACAACTGACTTAAGACCTTTAAACAAATTGACCTTGCAGGTGAAGTACAAATGTATAATACAATGGACTTAAACACTTATCAGAAACAGAGAGGAAGAGAGAGAGAGAGAGAAGAGATTGAAACACTTTATTATTTTATTCTACTTTCATCAGACTAGTCGCCTCCTGAAGCCATGGGAAATCACAGTGCTTTGGTATCTGGAGAGAGGCGAATGCAAAGGCATATCCGCAATTTTTATTTCTGGTGGTCCTTTCCGCAAGACAACTCTACGTTCTTCCCCATGGCAAAGCCTTTCGCTGTGATTCAAAAACAGAGAGTCTTCTAAAGGGCCAGTATAGATTCCACACACTTCTGCTAGCTGAGAGAGAGAGAGAGAGAGAGAGAGAAAGTCTTCTGTATGTCACATCAAACACCATTTTTTTGTTAGGTTAAGATGGAATTTCACAATAATTTTTCTAATTCCCTGTTGAGAAGGAAGCTCTGGCGGACAGAGCAACATCCCTTTTCTAAAAACAAGGCTCTGTGGTTCAGTGTTACTGACCATGGGGAAGAACTGTGTGACTTCAGACTATAAAGGTGATAACTCGGGGTCAGACTGTTGAACTTTAACCTCACTACTTATACGACCTTGTCCAAGTCATTTACATCCCCAAGACTCAGTTTTCTCAAATATAAAATGGGAATATTAAAGGATTCTTTGGGAATTGAGAAAAATATATGTGAATGAAAAATCTTTTGCAAACTACTAGGCATTAAATTGGCATAAAGTATGATGCTGCTGTTACAATTGTAGCTGAGTAAATAAATGACAGCTGCTTGAGGTTACTGACTTAAGGATATATCTCCTTCTGCTCCTTCAGCACTGCCAAACAGCATTCTGGCCTGATCTTGGGGTACAGCCCCCACTCTTGTGTGCTGTGTTATCATCTTAATGTTGTTAAATGTAGAGTTACCACCTCCTACTGGAAAAATGGTGATTATAAACAGAAGGAAGGAAAGCGTAAACTAGTGTTTACTCGCACTTACTCAGTGTGGACACATTCACTTCATTGAATGTTCTCATTTAATATTCAAGGTAACTCTGTAAAGTAGAATATTCTATACACCAGTCACTAATTATATTTGAAAAATTGATATGACACTGTCAGCCAAATTGCCAAAGTACAATATTAGCTCTGAAAATTTATGCTGAATTATAACTCTCAAGAGTACGGTCAAGAATAAATGTTTTGATGAAATCAAAACAAAGTTTTTCTACTGATTTCAATTTATAAAGTTTACAACCTGTAGTTCTAGTAAATAAAAAAGATAAGTCAATACTAATACTATCATCATGCTAAAGCTATTCATTGAAAGTGACTTGATAAGGCACTAAATGGCATGAGATACAAACCAATATTAAGATTATAGGAAATCCTAATAAACATATATAAACTTTTTTTAAGTCTAATACTTGAGTCTTGATTTCTTCAGTTTTATTTTTGTTTTGAAAATATCAGATAAAAATACATATAAACATGCCAGGGCAAATACATCTTCATTTATATTTTTACATTATACTTGTGCATTTTATAAGAAAATAATTGAGCCTGTTTTTGTAATTTATTTTATAGTTCATAATGTTTGTATTTTATAATATCATCTCTGTCTTGGCAAAATATCTTTTTTTTTTTTTTTTAGAGACACAGTCTTGCTCTGTCACCCAGGCAGTGCTGGAATCAGAGCTCACAGCAGCCTCAAACTCCTGGGCTCAAGCGATCCCCCTGCCTCAGTCTCCAGAGTAGCTAGGACTACAGGCATACGCCACCATGCCTGGCTAATTTTTTTTTTTTTTTTTTTGAGACAGAGTCTCACTCTGTTGCCCAGGCTAGAGTGAGTGCCGTGGCATCAGCCTAGCTCACAGCAACCTCAAACTCCTGAGCTCAAGCGATCCTCCTGTCTCAGCATCTCGAGTAGCTGGGACTACAGGCATGCACCACCATGCCCGGCTAATTTTTTCTATATATATTTTTAGCTGTCCATATAATTTCTTTCTATTTTTAGTAGAGATGGGGTCTCACTCTTGCTCAGGCTGGTCTCGAACTCCTTAGCTCAAACGATCCACCCACCTCGGCCTCCCAGAGTGCTAGGATTACAGGCGTGAGCCACTGCGCCCGGCCTTAATTTTTAAATTTTTTTAGAGACTGGTAGGTCTCACTATGTTGCCCAAGTTGGTCTTAAACTCCTGGTCTTGAGGAATCCTCCTGCCTCAACCTCCCAAAGTGCTGAGATTATGGGTGTGAGCCACTGCACCTGGCTCTTAACACAATATATTCTTGTCTTGAACTCCTGAGCTCAAGTGATCCTCCCTCCTTGGCCTCCCAGAGTCTAGGATTATAGGTGTGAGCCACCGCGCCCAAACACAATATATTCTTATTCAACATTACTTGCTTATCCATTTGAAATGTGCAAATTATTTATACATATTTTTTCTAGAAATCATAACTTGAAATATCCTCTCATAGTCTAATTATTACCATTATTATTATTCTATTCTCCTTTAAAGAAATGACTTACCTTTTCACAAATAAATGGTCAATCTGAATTTGGAAAATGTTTTAAATTTCCTTTCAATTCTTTTGAGTATGTACCTAGAAGTGGAATGGCTGAATCATATGGTAATTCTATATTTAAATTTTTGAGGAACCACCATACTGTCTTTTTTTTTTTTTTTTTTTTTTTTGAGACAGAGTCTCACTCTGTTGCCCAGGCTAGAGTGAGTGCCGTGGCGTCAGCCTAGCTCACAGCAACCTCAAACTCCTGAGCTCAAGCGATCCTCCTGTCTCAGCCTCCCGAGTAGCTGGGACTACAGGCATGCGCCACCATGCCCGGCTAATTTTTTCTATATATATTTTAGCTGTCCATATAATTTCTTTCTATTTTTAGTAGAGGTGGGGTCTCGCTCTTGCTCAGGCTGGTCTCGAACTCCTGAGCTCAAACGATCCGCCCACCTCGGCCTCCCAGAGTGCTAGGATTACAGGCGTGAGCCACCGCGCCCGGCCCATACTGTCTTCTATAGTGGCTGCACCATTTATGGACAAGATCGGGTGCATTCAGGGTGGTGTGGCCGTAGACGTGCACCATTTACATATAGAAGTTTTTATGTTGTTTTCAAACTGCTGACTAAATAGGAGCATTGAATGGGCAAGTCTTATGTGTAAATCTAGCCAAACCATTTCCCATGGTTCTCTACTTGAATATTCAGTACAACTTTAAAAATACATGCTCTGTACTGTAGCTTTAATATTTCTTCCTGCATTTTCATATATTTTTTTCTCTTGAAAAATTTCTTTTTATTTTAATAGATTTAGAAGGTACCAGTTGAAATCCATTACATGTGTATATTATATGGTGGTAGAGTCTGGGCTTTTGGTGTACCCATCACCCAAGTACTGTACATTGTGTCTCATAGGTACTTTTTCAAACTTCACCCGAAGGTGAAGAAAAAATCTTCCCCACTTTTGAGTCTCCAGTGTCCATTATATCACTCTGTGTGCCCTCGTGTAGCCATAGTTTAGCTTTCACTTGTAAGCAAGAACATGTGGCATTTATTTTTCTGTTCCTGAGTTACTTCACTTAGGATAATGGCCTCCAGTTTCATCCAAGTTGCGGCAAAAGCCATTATTTCATTCTTTCTTATCACTGAGTAGTACTCCATGGTATACATGTATACCACATTTTCTTAATTCACTCATCAGTTGATGGGCTCTTGGGTTGATTCCATATCTTTGTGATTGTGAATTGTGCTGCAATGAACCTATGAGTACAGGTATCTTTTTTTTTTTTTTTTTTTTTTGAGACAGAGTCTCACTCTGTTGCCCAGGCTAGAGTGAGTGCTGTGGCGTTAGCCTAGCTCACAGCAACCTCAAACTCCTGAGCTCAAGTGATCCTCCTGTCTCAGCCTCCCGAGTAGCTGGGACTACAGGCATGCGCCACCATGCCCGGCTAATTTTTTCTATATATATTTTTAGCTGTCCATATAATTTCTTTCTATTTTTAGTAGAGGTGGGGTCTCGCTCTTGCTCAGGCTGGTCTCGAACTCCTGAGCTCAAACGATCCGCCCACCTTGGCCTCCCAGAGTGCTAGGATTACAGGCGTGAGCCACCGTGCCCGGCCTAGGTATCTTTTTGATATAATGATTTCTTTTCATCTAGGTAGATACCCATAGTGGGATTATGGGAGCAAATGGTACATCTACTTTCAGTTCTTTGAGAAATCTCCATACTGATCTCTATAGAGGTTGTACTAATTTACATTCCCACCAACAGTGTATAAGTGTTCCCTTTCACCACATCCGCACTAACAACTATTGCTTTTTGACTTTTTAATAATGGCCATTCTGACAGGGGTAAGGTGGTACCTCACTGTGATTTTAATTTGCATTTCCCTGATGATTAGTGATGTTGAGGATTTTTTCCCTATGTTTATTGACCATTTGTCTATCCTCTTTTGAAAAATGCCTGTTAATGTTGTTTGCCCACTTTTTAAGGGGGTTGTGGTTTTTTTCTTGCTGAGTTGTTTAAATTCCTTGTAGATTCTGAATATTAGCACTTTGTTGGACACATAATTTGTGAATATTTTCTCTCATTCTGTAGGTTGTCTATTTATAATTTTGATTATTTCTTTTGATGTGCAGAAGCCTTTTAGTTTAATTAAATCCTATTTGTCTATTTTTGTTTTTATTGCATTTGCTTTTGGGATCTTAGTTATAAATTCTTTGCCTAGGCAAATGTCCAGAAGAGTTTTTCCCCCTAGGATTTTTATTGTTTTATGTCTTACATTTAAATCTTTAACTCATCCTGAGTTAATTTTTGTATGTGCTGAGAAATAGGGATCCAGTTTCATTCTTCTACATATTACTGTCCAATTTTCTAAGCACCATTTATTGAAAAGGTTGTCCTTTCCCTAGTACATGTCCTTGTTGACTTTGTCAAAGATGAGTTGGCTGGGCTGGGCATGGTAGCTCACGCCTGTAATCCTAACACTATGGCAGTCCAAGGTGGGAAGCTCATTTGAGCTCGGGAGTTCCAGACCAGCCTGAGCAATAGCAAGACCCCATCCCTACTAAAAATAGAAAGAAATTAGCTGGACAACTAAAAATATAAGGAAAAAAATTAGCAGGGCATGGTGGCACATGCCTGTAGTCCCAGCTATTTCGGAGGGTGAGGCGGAAGGATTGCTTGAGCCCAGGAGTTTGAGGTTGCTGTGAGCTAGGCTGCTGCCATGGCACTGTAGCCCAGGCAACAGAGTGAGACTTTGTCAAAAAAAAAAAAAAAAAAAAAAAAATCAATTGACTGTAAGTATGTGGCTTTATTTCTGGATTCTTTATTCTGTTCCATTAATCTGTGTCTGTCTTTATACCGGTACCATGCTGTTTTGGTTACCATAGCCTTGTAGTATAATTTGAAGTCAGGCAATGTAATGCCTCCAGCTTTGTTCTTTTTGATTAGCATTGCTTTGGCTACTCTGGCTCTTTTGTGTTTCCATATGAAGTTTAGAATTATTTTTTCTAATTCTATGAAAAATGACATTGGTATTTTGATAGGAATTGCATTGAATCTGTAGATTGCCTTGGGAAGTATGGTCATCTTAATAATATAGATTCTTCCAATCCATGAGCATGGGAAGTTTTCCCATTTGTTTGTGACATCTATAATTTCTTTCATCAGTGATTTGTAGTTCTCCTTGTAGAGATCTTTTGCCTTCTTGGTTAAATTTATTCCTAGGTATTTTATTTTATTTTATTTGCAGCTATTGTAAATGAGATTGAATTCTTGATTTAGTTCTTGGTTTGGTCATTGTTGGTGTGCAGAAATGCTGTTGATTTTTGTGTATTGATTTTATAATCTGAAACTTTGATGAGTTCATTTACCAAATCTAGGAGTCTTTTGGAGGAGTCCTTATACCTTTTCTAGGCATGAGATCATATCATCAACAGAGATAATTTGACTTCTTTTCCAATTTGGATGCCCTTATTTCTTTTTCTTGTCTGATTGCTCTGGCTAGGACTTCCAGTACTATGTTGAATAGAGGTGGTGAAAGTGGACCTCCTTGTCTTGTTCCAGTTCTCAGCGGGAATGCTTTCAACTTTTTCCCATTCAGTGTGATATTGGCTGTAGGTTTATCATACATGGCTTTTTTTTTTTTTTTTTTTGAGACAGAGTCTCACTCTGTTGCCCAGGCTAGAGTGCCATGGCGTCAAGGTCACAGCAACCTCAAACTCTTGGGCTAAAGCAATCCTTCTGCCTCAGCCTCCCGAGTAGCTAGGACTACAGGCATGTGCCACCATACCCGGCTAATTTTTTTTATATATATATTTTTAGCTGTCCAGATCATTTCTTTCTATTTTTAGTAGAGACGAGGTCTCACTCTTGCTCAGGCTGGTCTCAAACTCCTGACCTCGAATGGTCCTCCCACCTCGGCCTCCCAGAGTGTTAGGATTACAGACGTGAGCCACTGCGCCCAGCCACTTGGCTTTTATTATTAGGTTATGTTCCCTCTATCCTGAGTTTTTTGAGGGTTTTTATCATGAAAGGGTGCTGGATTTTATTGAATGCTTTTTCTTCATCTATTGAGATATCATATGGTTTCTGTTTTTAGTTCTGTTTATGTGGTGAATCACATTTGTTGACTTGCATATTGTTGAACTACCTTTGCATCTGTGGGATACAACCCACTTGATTATGGTGAATTATCCTTTTGATGTGCTGTTGGATTTGGTTTGCTAGTATTTTATTGAGGAGTTTTGCATCTATGTTCATCAGAATATTGGTCTGTAGTTTTCTTTTTTTTGTTGCATCCTTTCCTGGCTTTGGTATTATGGTGATACTGGTTTCACAGAATGAGTTAGGGAGGATGCCCTCCTTGATCTTCTGGAAGTTTCAGTAGGATTGGCACCAGTTCTTTTTATGTCTGGTAGAACTTGGCTGTGAATCCATCTGGTCCTGAGCTTTTATTGGTTGGGAGATTTTTCATTACTGACTCAATCTTGCCACTTGCTATTGATCTAATCAGGGGTTCTATTTTTTTCGTGGTTCAATCTTGGGAGGTTGTATATTTTCAAGAATTCATCCATGTCCTCTAGGTTTTCTAGTTTGTGAGCACATAGTTGTTTATAATAGTCTCTGATGATCTTTGTATTTCTGTGGTATCAGTTGTAATGTCTCTTTTTACATTTCTGATTGTGTTTCTTTTGATCTTCTTTCTTCTTTTCATGGTTAGTCTACCTAGTGGTTTATCAATTTTATCTTTTTGAAGAACTAACTTTTCACTTTGTTGATCGTTTTTTTTTTTTTTTGTCTCTATTTCATTTAGATCCGTTCTGATCTTTGTTATTTCTTTTCTTCTGCTAACTCTGGGTTTGTTTTTTTCTCGTTTTTCTAATGCCTTGAGGTGAAATGTTAGGTTGTTAATTTGTGATCTTTCTACTTTTTTGAGGTAGGAATCTAATGTTACAAACTTTCCTCTTAGCACTGCTTTTGCTGTATCCCACAGG
The DNA here is from genome assembly GCF_041146395.1 of Eulemur rufifrons. Classification (NCBI taxonomy): domain Eukaryota; kingdom Metazoa; phylum Chordata; class Mammalia; order Primates; family Lemuridae; genus Eulemur; species Eulemur rufifrons. Next base: position 91,294,628 of record NC_090999.1, on the reverse strand, counting down.
TGTTGGTATGTTGTGTTTTCATTTTCATTTGTTACAACAAAATTTTAAAATTCTGTCTTTATTTCTTTGTTGATCCAGTGATCATTCAGGAACATGTTGTTTAATGTCTGTGTGTTTGTTGAATCAGATATTGAGTTAAAAAAATAAAATAAAATATAATTTCTATGTGTTTGTATAGTTTCTGAAGTTCCTCTTTGTATTGACTTCTAGCTTTATTCCACTATGATCTGAGAAGACAATTGATATGATTTTGACTTTTAAAAATTTTGTTGAGATTTGTTTTGTGACCTAACATATGGTCTGTCTTGGAGAATGTCCCACGTGAGGATGAAAAGAATGTAAATTCTGTAGTTGCTGAGTGGAATGTTCTGTAAATGTCTGTTAAGTCTATTTGGTCTAAAATCTGAATTAAGTGCAACATTTCTTTATTGATTTTCTGTTTTGATGATCTGTCTAGTGCTGTGAGTGGGAAGCGTTCAAATTCTTGAAGTTTTTGAGTGTTTTGTATTTCCTTCAATGAATTTTGCAGCTCCAGAATTTCTATTTCTTTAATGATATCTATCTCTTTGGTAAAATTTTCAATCATATCCTGAATTAATTTTCTGATTTCTTTGTATTGGTTTTCAGATTTCTCTTCCATGTTATTAAGCTTCTTTAGAATCATTATTTGGAATTCTTCATCTGGCATCATGAGGGATTCTTTTTGATTGGGACCCATTGCTGGACAATTGTAGTACTTTGGTGGTGTCACATTTCCTTGCTTTTTCATGTTCCCTGTGTCCTTGTGCTTGTATCTGTGCATCTGAGGTAGCAGTCACTTGTTCTGATTTTTTTTGAAATTGCTTTCAAAGGGGAGAATTTTTCCCTGAAGATGTATATATGTTGTTGGTTGAATAGGACAATTTGGCTTTGGTTTTGGGTGCCTGCAGTAGTGTGATCTTTGTGTGATTTCTTAGGCAGTACAAAGGGTCAGTGGTATCTGGGATTTCTTTGGTGGTTTAAGGAAGAGTTATTAGTTGTGGCTGTGGTGAAGTTTTGCTGGGGACTTCAACAGCAGCTGATCAGTCTTTGGGCTCCAGTGGTGGAAGCAGTGGGCTGAGAATGCCTGGTTTTAGGCCCCAGGCAGCTTACTTTGGCAACACTGTTAGTGTTTCCTGGGGCGCCAATTCCTGGGCCTTCAGATGGCTTGTTGAAAAGGTAGTAGTTGGAGCAGAGGGCTGGGTGTGTGGGCAGGTTCTCAGGTCCCTGAACAGCTGGTGTGACATGGGAGGTGACAGTAGCAGTGGTGGAGCCACCCACTGGGACCCAAGTGGTCAGTGTTGGTGTTAATGGTAGCTGTAATGGATTGGTCAGGCTAGTCCCTGTCCCACAGCTGCCTATGACAGGGCAGTAGATATTGTCATAAATGTGTTTAGAAGGGGTTTTTCTCCCCTGTCCCTTTGCAGCCAGGTGGCAGCTGCAGTCATGTCACCTTGAACTCTGCCTCAGGGTGGGGCATGGCTCAGTGTTAAACTCTCAAAATGGCTCTGTTGCGGGCTTGCAATCAAAGAGGGCAGGGCCCCTTTCAGGCAAGTGGCATGGATAAGAAGCTGTGGGGAGTGCTGCCCGCTTAAACCTCAGCCTCACAGTAGCCCACGGCATAGTGGTAGGAATTATTCCAGGTGTGTGGGAGGTCTTGGGCTCCCCTGTCCCTCCTCAGCTGGCTGGGGCTCTGGCTGTGTCAGCCTGAACTCAGCCCAACAGTGAGGAGGTGCCTAACCTCAAACTCCCCAAGTGGCATCTTGGGCCTGTGACTGATAAGGAAAACCCCATCTATTACTTGGCACAGCAGCCACCTGAGACCCCCACCCCTCACGGAAGACCCGCATCAGCATAACACTAAACCTATTACCTGGCCCATCAACTAACCTATTACCTGGCACATCAGCATAACACTAAACCTATTACCTGACACATCAACTAACCTATTACCTGGCACATCAGCATAACACGAAACCTATTACCTGACACATCAACTAACCTATTACCTGGCGGGCATTAGCCACCTGAGACCCCACCCCTTGGATCACCCCAACTTAATAAAAGTGGGAAAAATTGGGTTTGTCCTCGGGACCACCAGCTGTAACACTTGCTGTAACATGACCAGAGAGGGTGGGGCCCTTCCCGGCAGGCTGCGCTGACAGGAAACCATGGGGAGTGCTGTTCGCTGGAGACTCAGTCCCACTGCAGCTGGCTGCAGGACGGTGGGCACCTGCCCCAGCGAATGTATGCTGGAAAGCCTGGCTTCCCTGCCCCTCCACAGCCAGGCAGGGGCTGTAGCCAGCTCAAGCCCAGACTCAGCCTGAGGGTGGGGCACAGCCCAGTGTCAATCTCTCAAAATGACACCTTGGACCTGTGACCAGAAATGCTGGGGGAAAGGTAGGCAGCATGGACAAAAAACTGTAGAAATGCTGTCTGCTCACATTTCAATCTCAACAGCAGCCCAGAGCGGGGCAGTGACCTTCCCAAGGGGCCTGGGAACACCTGGGCTCCTCTACCCCTCCTCAGAGCTGTGCAGTGGCTGCAGGTGCACGTGCAGGTCCCCGGTATCTAGGTCGTCACAACGGCCCCCTCTCAGGCTGCTCTAGGCTTGGATGCCTGTGGGATTCCACATGGTCCCGTCCAGCAATGTCTCTGTGCACTCTCCAAGCAACTGCCTATGTTACGCCCGAGACTTGCGTGGGTCAGGGGTTTCTCTTGCAGCCAAGACTGTGAAAGCTCATCTCAGCAAATGGACACCGAGGGGCTTCTCTCTCACAGCTTCCAGGTGCCCAGGAGCTTCTCATCACTTTTAGCCAGTCCCCAGCCGGGCAAGTTGCCCTGAACCCCTCCTTATCCACTTTTGGGGCTTCCCATTACCTCCCTAACGAATCCTAACCTCTCCTAGATGCTCCTTTCAACATGTGAGAATCTGTTTACTATTCTGGTTCCTTTCCGTGGAGGAGGCACATGCTACCTGTGTCTAGTTGGCCATCTCAATCCTATCTCTGTAGTGGCTTTAATATTAATGGCACCTACTGCTGATGAGCTTCCTAACAACTGCAAGTTAGCATGATGTGGAGATTCTGGAATCCTCTGGTATATCTATTTGAAGTTTGAAATTGGGTTATTTGAATAGATCCTGCTATTTAAATTTTGTTTGCAAGTTTATAAGCACATCAAAATAGTTTTTATATAGTTAAGTATGACTGTTCATAGATATAGTAAATGGTATAGTTTTTTTTTTCTTAGGACTATTTATGGAAAAATACCTTCAGATTCACATTCCTGAATTTCATGTTTTCTTTCCAAGGCATAACATAACGTCTTGGGATCATCCCCTGCTTTAATGAAAACCGTGGCAAATGAATCTCATCATACCTGAAGATTAGGAAAGAAGAAAAGTTATCTTGTAAGTTAAAGACAGTTGTTTCAGCATCATTCCATGGAATGGAGATGTGTATTCATGTTCTGACCATTGGAGCTTCAGGACAGAGAGATGGGCCATTGAGACTCAACTAATAGATAATCAACCCCTTAAATCCCACATATCACCAAAGTCGAAAGGCACGGCTGGGTTTCTGCACCTCCAACTGCACACTGGCCTTTTACAATTTGCCCACAAAGTCATTTTAACCTTATTTTAAGAGAAAAGGCAGAGCACAGTGATTTGTCTTGGCCTACCCATTGCCTAAAGGAAATCTCTGGACAATCACAAAAAAACCAGTAACTAGATTGGGTTCTTAGTTTATACACACCGTACACTTAGGTCAGAGTTACTTTCCCTGCACACGTTTCCCTCTGGAACATAAAGCTTTCTACGTATATACCAAAGGGAAGCACAAAGTTATTATCCTCATCTATGGAGCTCCCAGATTTTGTAACAAGCAAACAAAGCAAACAAGCAAACAAAAAACCCCAGAACCCGTAAGTCCTCACTTTTTAGCAGGCTTATAGAAATGCTCATCAGAGCAGTTGTTGGTGAGTTTAGGTAAGGTAGGACAAGTGTCTTTTCCTGAAGCCATCACTGCCAACAGTGGATGGAATTATCATCTAGAACTTTACTAACTCACTAGTCTAATTATGACACTGCTGCTCTGATGTAACAATGTTTTGCTAACGTAAGGGCAACCCTTAGCAGTTACATTAGCAGCTGATTAAGAGTGTTGAGCTCAGAAATATTTTCAGTGCTTTTTAAAATCTCTCTTCTTGAGCTGGGCATGGTGGCTTACGCCTGTAATCCTAGCTCTCTGGGAGGCCAAGACGGGAGGATTGCTTGAGCTCAGGAGTTCAAGATGAGCAAGAGCAAGAACCTGTCTCCACTAAAAAAGAAAAAGTAGCCAGGCATGGTGGCGCATGCCTGTAGTCCCAGCTACTGGGGAGGCTGAGGCAGGAGAATTGCTTGAGCCCAGGAGTTTGAGGTTGCTGTGAGCTGAGCTGACACCACGGCACTCTAGCCCGGGCAACAGAGTGAGACTCTGTCTCAAAAAAAAAAAAAAACTTCTGAAGACTTTGTTGTCCATAAAGAATAGTTTATTGATAAAAACTATTGTTGAATTTTACATTTTTGCTTAACGTGACAAAATTTTTGCTTAATATATTAAGCACATTTTTCCTTAATATATTTTGTTAACTACAGTTAACTCCTGAAACATCTAAACTACCTTTTTTTTCTTCATTAATAAAAATGAGTAAGTCAAGCAGATGTGATATTTTAAATAAAGAACTTCCTCTGTAATCCCAGCTCTCTGGAAGGCCGAGGCGGGAGGATTGCTCAAGCTCAGGAGTTCGAGACCAGCTTGAGCAAGAGCAAGACCCCATCTCTACTAAAAATAGAAATTAGCTGGACAACTAAAAATCTATATAGAAAAAACTAGCTGGGCATGGTGGCGCATGCCTGTAGTCCCAGCTACTTGGGAGGCTGAGGCAGGAGGATTGCTTGAGCCCAGGAGTTTGAGGTTGCTGTGAGCTAGGCTGACGCCACGGCACTCACTCTAGCCTGGGCAACAAAGCTAGACTCTGTCTCAAAGAAAAAAAAAATAAACAAACAAACAAAAAAAAAACTTCCTTAACATAAGGTAAAATAGTCTTAGGCAGGCTGACACTGGGAATTTTTTTTAAATGTCCATGGTAATATACAGGTCGCATTCAGTATTTAGTATATGACCAACTTAATAAGAAGTCAAAAACAAAGTTAAGACTGAATACTTCTTTCTGGACAAACAAGTGGGAAGAGCCAACAGTATTAACTCTTAGTCTCTATCATTAAAATTGCCTAAGAGTTCTCAGTACACAGAAAAAAGAAACGTGAATGCACTTGTAACAGTTTAAGAATGTTTATGTCCCAGTAGGGTATTTTAGTGGAATGTTTTGAAACCAAAGCATAATTCACACTGCAAAGATAAATCAGAAAGAGCAAATAAACTTTTGAATGGCATGTTATAATGACTTGGACAAGACTGATTATCCACTAATAATTCTCATAATATTTAGCAAATGCAACAGATTGAGAAATTAAACCCTGTGCTATGTACTCTTCAGTATTTTGTCAGACATGAGACATTTTTAAATGTTCCTATCAATCACATTCATCTCCCCACACATATTAATTTTTATTTAAAACAAGAAAACAATTCTCTCTTCTCCAGATTCTCAGGTTTATCAGTGCAAACTAAAATGTAGCAATCTCAGTAGAAATGTTTTATTACAATGTTATTTTAGAAGGCTTTATTCCTCAAAATGTCCAAAATGTACTTAAAAGATGTCCACATCGTGAGAATGATCAACTTCAATGGCTTCCTCGGCGTCCAACTTGGCCTCTCCGTGTCCTTCCTGTGACTCATCAAGAGAAGCCAAGGCCTCATTTGTGTCACTTGCAAAAGTTTCTCGTGATGTATCATCATCTTCTTGAAAATTTAGACTTTTAATAGCTTGTTTCATCTTTTTCCCCAACACCTGTGTTCTCCTCTTTCTAGCAGCTTTTTTATTTTCATATTCCTTTTGATTTTCAATGTAGAAAATGTCCTATAATAAAGGAGGAACTTTAATAAATAAGAACTGCCATTTATTAAAAGTTTGGTACAAGACAGGCCTTCTACAATCATTATCTCCATTTCTCATAAAAGATAAGCAAAGATCGTTAGGCCCATTATTAGACAGAGTCCAAGATACTAAGTAAGTACTCACTGCAAGTAAAGATTGAAACTGAGTCAAACCCAGCCTAGTGTTAGGTGTAGGGCCCATGCTTATTCTACCATAACACGTTATCTCAATAGTTAAAAGTTTCCTAAATAAAAAGATACAGTAGGAAAATCACATTGTTTAGAGTTTAAATAAAATATAATTTATCACATAACAAAACAGAAGTTTTTGGAATTAAAATATATTGCCTTTGAAATGTCATCAAAACTAAATGTCCATACTAAGAAATTGAGCCATGTCTGAATTCTGTGAATAATAATCACATCACCTACACAATGCAAGAAAAATTCTAGCCCTTAAAAAATATTACTGTAATCAACATGGGCGAGTGTACATCTTTGTCAAAAACTTTTATCACAAGCATGGAAGTAATACACTCATCACGAGGATACATTCCAGGATGCCAGACAGGAGTCTTTATAGGAAATTTTTTTGGGGGGGGGGGGGGTCTGTTGGCTGTCACTGTAGGATGTTTAGCAGCAGACCTGCCTCTACCCAATACTTGCCTGAGTAACACAAACCCACCCTACTCCCAAATTGTGACGACCAAACATATCTCCAGATACTGCCAAATGTCCTCTGAGGGGCAAAATCACAGCAGAAAGAACTGTTCTAATAGAAAATACATTTCTATAAAGATATATAAACATGGAAAACATAAAATAATATCTCGGAAACTTGGCACAGATAGGTAGGTGGAGTTACAGAGGAAAGAAAGAAAGGCAGGTCAGGGATTTAAAGCAAAGGCCAAAATGACTATACAGGTTGAGTGTCCCTTATCCAAAATACTTGGGACCAGAAGTGTTTTGAATTTCAGATTTGTTCAGATTTTGGAGCATCTGCATATACATGGATATCTTGGGGATGGAACCCAAGGTGAACCACAAAATTCATTTATGTTTCATATATACCTTATACACATAGCCTAAAGGTAATTTGATACAGTATTTTTAATAATTTTGTGCATGAAACAAAGTTTGTGTTTAGTACTTATGTGTGTAATTTTCCACTTGTGGCATGTCAGCACTCAAAAAAAGTTTCAGATTTTGGAGCATTCTGGATTTTGGATTTTCAGATCAGGGAAGCTCAACCTATACTAATACAGAGAAGGTTCAAAGCTTAGGAAAAAAGCTGGTATAGGAACGACACATTTTTGAGACCCTACTGTCTTCTAGAAAAGAACTCCTAAAAGCTATAACCAAGCCAGTCCCTATTATATTCTTTAGAGTATATAAAATGTATATTCCTTCTTGTTTTATAAAAAGCAGTAGGGAAGATAGCGAGATAAAGGAGAACCTCTCCTAAAATTTATGCTAAATAGTTATAAGCAGCACACAGAATTAGCAAAGGAAGGAGTAAAGAACTCTGAAATGAAGGGGATAAGGGAAAGCTTCAGAATATGAGTGTTTTGATGAGAGAAAGATAAAAGTATTTGCTAAAGAAATGAGGAGGGACTGGGGATGGAGAAGGAGGGTATATCCGTTAGGAAAAAAGCACAGAAACAGAGGGAAATGAGGCTCTCTACTACTTACTGAATGAGCACTTTTATGTGCCAGGCATTTTGCTAGGACTTGAACAAATTAACTCATTTCATCTTCACAAAGAAGTTATGAGGTAGGCATATTATCCTTGTTTTCAGATGTGGAAAATGAGGCACAAGATTACAGAGCTAACATGGGATGTAAAGTCTGAATTTATATATGATTTTCTCTAATATTCTTAAACTCTACTATACTGCCTTCACAAAAGTGTGATAATTCACAATTTTTTCAGCAGTTTATGTACCTTCAAATGTAAAGATAAAAAGCACCTGCAAGTGTAAGTATTTTATGTGGAAGCACATCCAAGAATCTCGATGAAAATAACTCTAGGTTATACAATGCCTGGCAACACTGAGTAAATTTTATGAAATTCCCCCTTTCCCTCCAAATGTGGCGAGCTTATTAAAAAGGAACTTCTTTCCCATGGGTTATGAATAGAACAATGTGGGCAATGCCCCCTCCAAAAGGTTGCAACATGTTGTTAATGTCGTTGCAACAAATATAGACAATTTCAGGGAGACGCTTTCCCCCTCCATCCGTATGTGTATCCAATTAACAGTAAAAGTAAGAAACTGACTGTGTACTCTTTTACAGAGGGACACTGTTACAGTTTTGTTAATATAACAAATAACCTTTTAACTACGTTTTCTTGACAAACTTTGTAATTTCTAAAACAAAACGTAAGCAATTACGAGGTTATGCACCCAAACAAAATAACAAAAAATAGGAAAACAAACCCACTCAGTCCAGTTCTGGCTTCTAAGTTCTACAAATGGTGATTGTTAGAAATGTAGTGATTAAAATAATAATTATGACATCATCATTTGGATGGCATATGAAATTACCTGCAATAAAATTTTATTTGCCTTCAGGTTCTTCCCCGTAATAACAAAGGTAATCAATCCATGTTCATGCAGAAAATTCAGAAAAACCTTAAAAAAACCCAAAGCATTTATAATCCCTCACAACAGACCAAATCATTGGTAACATTTTGGTGTTTGTTTTCCAGTCTATTGTCCCATGTCTCTTTTTAATTTATAAGTTTGTACTTAGCCTTTTAAAAAAATTCAGTATTACTACATTTTCTCATTTTCTTAAAACTGCTTCATAAAAACAGAGGTTAAAGGATAGTCCTCTGAAGAATGGCCTTATAGGTCAACATTTCCCTATTATTATTAGATACTCTAAATGTTCCTGTTTTTTATTATAAGGCAAAGTTTCTGGTAGTTAAACATAAAAACCTACTAATAGGGCCGGGCATGGTGGCTCACGCCTGTCATCCTAGCACTCAGGGAGGTGGGAGGATCACTAGAGGGCTGGAGTTTGAGATCAGCCTCAGCAAGAGCCACATCCATCTCTACTAAAAATAGAAAGAAGCTAGGCAACTAAAATAGAAAAAATGAGCCAGGCATGGTGGCACATGCCTGTAGTTCCAGCTACTCAGGAGGCTGAGGCAGCAGGATCACTTGTGCCCAGGAGTTTGAGGTTGCTGACACCATGGCATTCTAGGCCAGGCAACAGAGGGAGAATAGAATAGAATATTCTAGAATAGAATAGAATCCCCCTAACAGTAAAATGCCCTTCTTCACAATAAATTAGAATAACTAAATTACAAAGACATGTGATACAGTGAAAACAACTCTAACGTGGGCTTGGAGTCAGAGTGTTCTGTGTGATCCCAGGCATATAATTGATCATTCTTCATTTGCGTAACAGGGTAACACTCACCTTGACACACTGAAGTGAAAATGTAGTTATACAGTATAAATGTTTGGTCCAGTGCCAGACATATAGTTAATAAATGTTAAAGTATTTCTTCTCCTCAGCCTCTGGAAATTGTTTGTCCAAGGTTCAGTTATTTACAGAAAGCTTTTCTTGATATCACTTTATTTCTTTTATAGCTCTATGGGAAATTAAGTGATCTGCTGGTCATGGTCACATAACCAATAAATAGCAAAATTAAGATAAAAACCCAGATTTTGAATTTTATACAATTCTTTTCATCATATGCTATTGCTCTAAAAAGGGTAATATTTTGCTATCAAACAAAAACCGAAAAAGAAAGTACATACTTTTTGACAAGGATTATATTGGGGGACGGGAGAGAACACTGAAGTATAATCTGTTTCACCACTCAGCAGTTGGTGTTCCTACGGAAACTTACATCCTTACAAACCACATTATCAAAACAGTTGTCCCAACGAGGGGGAAAAAGCAGCTGCACAGATTTCAGATGTGCAATAATAATTAACATTTCTTACGGGAATCTCAATGTAACAGATTTTTAAAAAATGACTGGACGTGAACAGACAGAAAATTTAAGGAAAAAGAAAAAACATTGAGCAGATACAGATGTAAAATATGGTCACAAGGAGCATCAGCTCAAGACAAATGGCTTATCTATCGTCACCATCAGCATGACAGTCAGCATGGCTAAAATACACATCCTACTAACTTTATCACCCCACGGCTATAGTAAAGGAAACAGCTGCTCAAACACAGCAGCTACGTGGATGTGCACCACCTCCTTCCTACGTAAGGGCCTGGTTCTCAATCTTGGTTATAAATGCTAAATGTGAATCATATTCCCTGATTAACAGATTAAAAAACACCAAATTTTAAATTGTGAAAAACCCACAGTGTAGAAGAATCCCATATAAGACATTACTAACAACACAAAAATGATTAAGAAAACTAAAGTGCTTACACCTTCCTGTTTATAAGAAATATCGTAGATAGAGGAATGAATGAAACAAAGCCGTGAGGAGACAATCACCAGAATAATAACATAACCTAAAATTCTGTAAGGTAACCATCCTGAACTCTTCAAAAGGTTTAAATCATGAAGGAAAGTGTGAGGTTAAAAAGAATCAAAGGATATATAACAAATGTAACGTGGAAACCTAGATTGGATCCTGGTGGGAGGGTGGTAGAGGTATAAAACATATTCTTGGGACAATGCAGGAAACTGGAACAAGGTCGAGATATTGGACGATACTATGAAATTGTTTTTATTTCTCTTAGGAGTGATAATGGGTCTTGTGTAGTTATGTAGGATATTGTCATTATTGGCAGATGTTTGCTGTAATAATCAGAAATGAGTATCATGATATTTGCTATTCATTTCCAAATGGAACAGAAAAAAATTATATAGGTCAAGTAAGAATGTCAAAATACTTATTAACGACTGTTGAACTTAGGCAGAGGATATTCAATTACTATTCCTCTATCTGTTCTGAAAATTTTCATTAATTTTTTTTGTTTTTTTGAGACACAGTCTCACTCTGTTGCCAGGGCTAGAGTGCCATGGCATCAGCCTACCTCACAGCAACCTCAAACTCCTGGGCTCAAGCAATCCTCCTGCCTCAGCCTCCCGGGTATCTGGGACTACAGGCATGTGCCACCATGCCTGGCTAATTTTTTATATATATATATTTTTAGCCGTCCAAATCATTTCTTTCTATTTTTAGTAGAGATGGGGTCTTGCTCTTGCTCAGGCTGGTCTTGAACTCCTGAGCTCAAGCGATCCTCCTGCCTCGGCCTCCCAGAGTGCTAGAATTACAGGCGTGAGCCACAGTGCCCAGCCTGAAAATTTTCATTAGTAAGAAGTTTTAGAAGGATAGAAAAAATAATTATGTGCTAGGAGACCAGGAAAAACTACCATAAAAAATAAAAGAAATCTTGGCCGGGCGCGGTGGCTCACGCCTGTAATCCTAGCACTCTGGGAGGCCGAGGTGGGCGGATCGTTTGAGCTCAGGAGTTCGAGACCAGCCTGAGCAAGAGCGAGACCCCATCTCTACTAAAAAAAAATAGAAAGAAATTATATGGACAGCTAAAAATATATATAGAAAAAAAAAAATTAGCCGGGCATGGTGGTGCATGCCTGTAGTCCCAGCTACTCGGGAGGCTGAGACAGGAGGATCCTTTGAGCTCAGGAGTTTGAGGTTGCTGTGAGCTAGGCTGACGCCACGGCACTCACTCTAGCCTGGGCAACAGAGTGAGACTCTGTCTCAAAAAAAAAAAAAATAAATCTTGATCCTGGCTCTATAAGGGAAGAAAAAGAGTAGGCAAGGCATTATAAAAGGCACAAGTTTTGCTTGAAATGAAACAATGACAAAATTGGTCCATTTAAGGCAGAGCAGAAAATGGAGATTCTTAGAAAATGAAGCTAGAGGCTGAGAGGAAGTCAAATTATGATGGATCTTAAAGGCCATTATCAGTACCTTAATTTGTTCCTCGCTGATACTAGGAGTGTTTTTCAGCAGATTCAGAAAAACTCCACCTGGTGTTCTTCTTCGACTACCATTCTATAAAAAGGAACAGAAAAGTTAAACTGCATATACTCTTCCCATGAATAGCCAAGGTACAGAAGCACACTTAAGGAGACAGAACAAATAGCAGATTTGAAGTCCAATCTTGACTCTGACTCTTGTGAAATGGGTAACGTGAGGAAGTCAACAAAATTAGGAGTTTCAGTTTCATCATCTATAAAATGAAGACCAAAGGTGATCTTTAATCTTTTTCAACTCTCAAATTCTGTCATTTGTGAAATCTACATGGTAACAAAGAGAAACAGGCCACTCAGCTCAAGGGACCTGACAACTGGATTTTCTGCTTTTATCTGCCATCTGGCCAAATCAGTGAATATTCTTTTAGATATTAAAACACATCATAAAGCCTCAATAATTAAAACAGTATGGTACTGAAATAAAACTAGAAGTCAACGGAGCAGAATAGAAAACCCAGAAAAAAAGCCAAATACACATGAGAATGTAGTCTATGACACAGATACTAGCCCAAACCAGAGAAGATAAAATGACCTATTCAATAATTAGTGCTGGAGCTACCAGGCACCCATCTAGGAAAATATTAAGTTGGATTCATACCTCATGCCTTGTATCATGATATATTCCAAAGGGTTCTAAGATTTACATACATATAACAAAGCATAGAATATATACATACAGTGGCTTCTTACCAGTCATGGTAGTTACGTTCTACAAAGTTGTCACAAACACCGACTCAAACAAATACTAAAACACTGCTCCAGGGGATATATGGGGTTAGGTTCCTGCAAGCCTCTGATCACGACATTTTCGTCAATGGATCAATATATAACCTTGTTGTACGTGTGTTTCTGTTTAAAGACACCTTATTTAAAACATATTGTTGATTCACGGAACACTGAACTCATAACTCATGGCCAACAGCACTGTAACTCATGCCTAAATGAAGCTGATCCAAGACACATATTCCTGCATAAGGGCACGCCACAGTCTTCTTGCACTCAGGAACACTAGATGGCACTTCAGCACTACCATTGGAGGGCCATTTTAAACAGCAAAGTCACCACACCAAAAAAACAAACAAACAAAAAACCCCCCCCACAAACACAAATGTGAAAAACATGGCACACTAGATAGACCTTGAGGACACTTGTTTATAACATGAGCTGAAACAAAGCAGAGTGTTGCCTTGTTTGACCCGAGCTAGGGTCTAGGACAAATTCTTTAAGATGGTGAACAAGCCCTTACTGGATCTGGCCCTATATTCTCTCTCTGACCTTATACCCTAACTCACTCTCCCAAGCTCCCTGCTCCTGTCCCATTGGCCCTGTGTTCATACAGGCACTGAGCAGAGGCTGGGGGTGAAGAGAGAAAACAGTCTTCCAAGTACAGGGTCAGGGACCAGAACCTGTTTTTGTTTAGAATTTTGTCCATTATGAATTTCTGCATTAATTTTGATTTTTGAAACTGTTGCATTAAAATATTATTTATCTTGATTGAGTTTTTTTAGCACCCCCCTCAAATTTTACAACCAAGGCAAGTAAATTGCTTATTTCACCTTAGTTTTGGCCCTGCCAGGCTCCCCTCACTTTTACACTGGTTGTTACTTCTGTCTGGTCTGTTCTTCCTGCAGTACTCACTGCTCCACCTTCTTCAAGTCTTTGTTTAAATGCTTGTTGAGCCTAAGAATACTGAGTTATAGAAATGCCCCCTGTATTTCTGGAGACAAGATTTGATTTCAGAAGTCAAATAAGGCTTTGCCTTAAAGAAAAAATAAATGTGTTAGTTCAAAAGCTGCCTTGTCTCAGGAGGGTGTCTCGTTGGTCAGTAATAGCTGTACTTCAAAGAGACAGCTGTAAACTGGGCCTATGGTTCTCACCTGTTTTGAAAGACAAGGCAGGCCTCCCTTAGAACCAAAAGGTTGCCCGAGCTGACAGGCGAAGACCCCCGGAGATGAGAGCTAATCAGATAGATATGCTAATGCCCAAGACAGAACCATGCGGTTAAAGTAACACAAAGCACAGCCCATGTTAACTTCTGAGATCATCTCTGTCTCCAAGAACACAATCACTGGAGCCAAGATGTCTCTGTTTTTTTGCTAAAGTAATAGCCTTATCATAAAACTTAGAAGTTTGCCCCAAGAAGATTTTATAACTCATTGTTCCCCTAGTTAGAGTTAGTTAAAGGATCTGTAGTAGCCTTTTAGGAGACTTTGACCCTAAAGCAAACTGCCTGTTAGTATGAAAATCCCGTTGCCCTTGGCAATGGGAACCTGTATCTACCCTATAAAATACCTGTGTGGAGTTTCAGTCTTGGATATATTTTACGCAGGAAGAAATATATCCATCCGGATACCCTCCTTATATCTATTTTCATAAACCTTTACTTTATAAACTATATCTTTGGCTCTGTGCATTATTATTATCATTATTTTATTTTTATTTCTGTTTCCTACTATTTTTTCATCCTTTGCAATGACCCCTGCCTGAGAGACCTGATCGGAAGAAAGAGAAAAAAACCTCTTTGCGGGGAGTGTAGCTAACTCCCCGAAAATGCTGCCTTCTTAATAAGATCCACCCTCCCTATTCCTCCATTTGATCTATTTCTTTTCCCACAGGATAGATCATTTTCTAGCAGACTTTTAGAACAATGCCTGGCACAGAGCAGGCAACTCAGTAATTGTTCAAGGAAAGAATGTATCAGAAGAAAGTGAATTTGGACTTGTAGCTTCCCCAACATTCAGCAGATTTGCATTCGCTCAATGGAATATAAAGTTTTGTTGTTAATACTATAATATTAAATATTGATGAAACCTGTAACTTTGTGTTCGACTAAAGGAAAATCAAAGTACTTTAACACTGACACAGAGATGCCGGTACATTCATGATTATTATAATTTGTTTTGTTGTCAACTTCTGTTTTGACTTTTGTAATTTACCTTCAGGGGTCATTTCCTCAGCCAATGTTATCAATTCTAACTGGTTTCTTTTCTGTCCATTTCCAAAGCATATCCATATCTTCTGATGTTACTGTTACGGACTCATGAATAAAAAAGAAGTCATTCAAACTTTCATTCTCAATCCTGTGGTGAAAGCTGAATTCAGTGAGATCTGCAAAACCATTCTGTAAGATAACTGTCACTGCCTGTGATATGGCCTTAAGGGGAGGGAACCTGAGCCCTTAAGTCCACATGTGGCCTTCTAGGTCCTTAAGTGTAGCCTTTTGACTGAATCCAAATTTTACAGAACAAATCCTTTTATTTTTATTAATACATTTTTGTTCATCTTTTATATTTATATTTTTAAAAAGAATGTATTTAAAATACCAAAGAATAAGATAAGTTTCAATGAAATGATCCTCTCAGATTGACTGGCACAATTATTATAGACCATTAGGAAGCCATAAGGGATAAATTGATGGCTGCTATGCTCATGATTTAGTTCTAACTTCCGCCGCCTGACTGATGCCACTGTACTGCATGAGGCTGGTTAAGGAGAGTTTATGGGAGTCAAGTATGCCAATCAGATATCAGCTTTTGACAACGGTGCATACTGTGTTTCTGTTTGAAGTGGAATTTGTGAATAGTTGCACATTCGACAGTATTTTTTAATTCTGTCTGCTTAACAGTCCATCATGTCAAAGAAGACCAAGAGAATGCTGAAGGAAGAAAACAGATTTTTTAATGAGGATCAGGAATTGCAATGTTTCTACTAAAGATAAGATGATTGCTTGCTTTGTGATACTATAATATCAACATTAAAGAAATTCAGTGCTCATCAGCATTATAACACTCATAAGGACCACAAATATTTTATTTTTATTTTATTTTATTTTATTTTTTGAGACAGAGTCTCACTTTGTTGCCCGGGCTAGAGTGAGTGCCATGGCGTCAGCCTAGCTCATAGCAACCTCAAACTCCTGGGCTCAAGCAATCCTGCCTC
Source organism: Eulemur rufifrons (assembly GCF_041146395.1). Lineage (NCBI taxonomy): Eukaryota > Metazoa > Chordata > Mammalia > Primates > Lemuridae > Eulemur > Eulemur rufifrons. The sequence continues at coordinate 91,278,641 of NC_090999.1, read as the reverse complement.
AGCCTCCCGAGTAGCTGGGACTACAGGCATGCGCCACCATGCCCGGCTAATTTTTTCTATATATATATTTTAGTTGGCCAGATAATCTCTTTCTATTTTTAGTAGAGACGGGGTCTCGCTCTTGCTCAAGCTGGTCTCGAACTCCTGACCTCGAGCAATCCACCCTCCTTGGCCTCCCAGAGTTATAGGATTACAGGCGTGAGCCACTGCGCCTGGCCCACAAATACCTTAAATTAGAGGGAGAGGCATGAAAGGTTGCATTGCAGAAATTAAAAGATGAAAAGCAAAAGCAAAGACAGTTCTTTCAAGCAGCAATAAGACCTGGAAATAGTGCCACTGAAGAAACTTATAAAGTAGCTTACATACTTGGGGAAAAAAGGGAAGCCATTCAGTGATGTAGAAATTGTGAAAAAATGCATTGTCGGAGTTGTAGGATGCTTAGGTCTCAATAAGGTTTCAAAGTATAAACAACTGCCTCTTTCAAGGAGAACCATAACTGACTGGCAGCATGAATTCACCTTCAACTTAACAGAACAACTTCATGCAATACTTTAAAAGGAAAAAATATGTATTATTCAATCATTTTGGATAGATCAACTGATACTACATACTCGGCACAGGTTTTGTATTTCATTCCGGTAGAACAGAGGATTTTTTTTGCTACAAGTTACTCGCTTTGGGCACTCTTATGAACAGAACACAAGGAATAGACATCTTCAACAACTTTCAAGATAAATGTTGTGAAATTGAACTGAATTCAGTAAATTTAGTGAGTCTATGTAAAGGTGGTGCACCTTCCATGACAGGAAAACATTTAGGATTTATTACACAGATAAAAAAAAAGTATTAAGGCCGGGCGCGGTGGCTCACGCCTGTAATCCTAGCACTCTGGGAGGCTGGGGCGGGTGGATCGCTGGAGCTCAGGAGTTCGAGACCAGCCTGAGCAAGAGCAAGATCCTGTCTCTACTAAAAATAGAAAGAAATTATCTGGCCACTAAAAATATATATAGAAAAAACTAGGCCGGGCGCGGTGGCTCACGCCTGTAATCCTAGCACTCTGGGAGGCCGAGGTGGGCGGATTGTTTGAGCTCAGGAGTTCGAGACCAGCCTGAGCAAGAGCGAGACCCCATCTCTACTAAAAATAGAAAGAAATTATATGGACAGCTAAAATATATATAGAAAAAATTAGCCGGGCATGGTGGTGCATGCCTGTAGTCCCAGCTACTCGGGAGGCTGAGACAGGAGGATCGTTTGAGCTCAGGAGTTTGAGGTTGCTGTGAGCTAGGCTGACGCCACGGCACTCACTCTAGCCTGGGCAACAGAGTGAGACTCTGTCTCAAAAAAAAAAAAAAAAAAAAAGAAAAAAAGAAAAAACTAGCCGGGCATGGTGGCGCATGCCTGTAGTCCCAGCTACTCGGGAGACTGAGGCAGGAGGATCGCTTAAGCCCAGGAGTTTGAGGTTGCTGTGAGTTAGGCTGACGCCACGGCACTCACTATAGCCTGGGCAACAGAGCGAGACTCTGTTTCAAAAAAAAAAAGTATTAAAAGATCCAGATGTTCTCATTTCTTTTCATTGCATCTGGCATTAACAAAATCTCTGTGCTAAAGCTATTATTTTAAGTGACACTTTGCAGTAAGTTATAAGTATTTTTAACTATATTCATGAAAATGCAACACAGCATCATAACATGCTCAAGGTGAACAATGAGGTACTCAGTGTGAATTTACCTTATCATTCTAAAGGATGTTGGCTATAGCAGGGATAGGTGTTAGCCAAAATTTTATTTCTGTGAGAATACATAGTTAAATTTTATGAAGAATAGAATCAGTAATGTGAATTACTGAAAGAAGGTTTCTGTAAGAATGCAGCATTTCTGTGTGATATCATGTCACATCAAAACAACTTGAATATTTCTTTGCAAGGTAAAACTAAGTCTATATATGATATGTGGCAAAAAATCTAAGCATTTCCAAAAAAGCTTTTTTCAAAACATGTCTTCTTGAAAGGAAATTTCAGATGAACATTCCCCAGTTAGCAAAGGTCATTGATAAGCAGGATATACGTGAATCATTCAAAGAATACACCGCTGTTACAGACCTATTAATTGGAGAATACAATGAAAGGTTCACTTACTTTTGAGAATCATGACATCACACTCAAATTAGCATTTCAGCCTCACCTAGCTGGTACCACCACGGCACAAAACAAACTACAGACGGAACTGCGCTCTCAGTAGATGACTTTTTAAAGTCATTGATGCCAAGAAAGATTCAACTGAAATATGGAAAAACATAGAATACCCACGCCTGTGGCAAGAGGCCCCAAAAATGCCTGCTTGCTTTTCAACCACTCATTGCTGTGAATCTTCATTCTCTTACCTAACCCAAATCAAGATGTCCTTAAGGTCATAAATGACTAATACTCATCTAGAAGATATTTGAAACTGCAGACCTCCATGCTGCAACCAAATATTCAAATGCATTCCAACAAAAAGCAGACACAATAAAGTCATTAAAAGGTTAGTTAACTTTAAATTAACAAATAATTTTCATTTTTTGAAATTATTAAGTACATAGTAGTTAGGTTTTTACAAAATAATGTACATTTTTAAGTATATCTAATTGAAGTTTCTTGAATGCAGCCTTATTTGATTACAGCTAAATTAACGTGGCCTTCCAACATGAAAAGTTTCCCTACCCCTGACCCAGCCAGAGTTTTCTTTCTGTCATTCTCAAGCAGTAAACAGTGTTTCTTGACCTTTTTGTCCATTATCACCTCTCCACCCCAGGATGCTTTTTAGATTCCCCCCCCCCTCACTTCTACCATTAATTTTAATTCACCTAGAAATACTGTATACATATCCGCGCTTCATACACAAGAATTTTTTTTGCCCTCTTTTTCATGAATGCATGAATTAAATCCACCAAAAATAACACCTGTATTCACCATTGCTAAGTGCTAGGAACTGTGATAAGTACTTTATATGTATCATCTCCTCTAATCCTTATGATACAGGATTAATACCCATTTTACAGCTGAGGAGACTGTATAGAGTCAAATAATTCAGCCAAATTTCAGTTAATAAGTTACACACCTAAAACTCAAAAAAGGCATACAGGAAACACTCATTCTATGGTATAGAATGTTGACTGCCCAATTAAAAGAAAAAGCACCGAAACTCCATACCCTCAAAATCTGAGCTTCCAGGCTTCCTTAGCCTCTGTTGTCTTAAAATTTCAGCTCCTACCTTTAATGAATTATGTAAGAGATATGTTGTTGACTGCACACTAACAGGCTACAATTTATCTATGCTTTTTGTAAAGAAAGTATTAGTTGTAAAAACAACTATACTGGATTTATTCAGTCTTCCTTGTTGATGTAGTTTTTAAAAATCTGAAACACAGTGTAACTGTAATAATATATGATACGAGATCCAACAGAGGCAAGTTAATTTTGTAAAAAGAAAACAAAAACATACGTTAAGCAAGGCAAAAACAGTGGCACAGTCTTACCATTATGAAGAGACCACCATTTTGTTCAACTTCAGCAGTTTCCATCAGAAGTTCGATTGCCTTTTTGTTTCCAATAATCCTCACTACTCGGGCTATCAGATCTTTCTTTGGTTCCTGTAACCTGATTAAGAATAAATAAAGTAAAATTAATCTCTTTATTTACTGTACAAAGTTGAAGAAATCTATCTTAGTCTTCAGTTTAGTTCCCAACTAGAATCAAAATCTGATTCTAATAACATTTGCTTTTCTAAATCTTCGATATTTAACCTTAGAATCACTGACAAATAAACATTCCTAACCCTGGGTCACACAAGGAGATGGTAACCTCAAGGTTCCATCTCAAATCCCATACTTTGCTTCTTTACCTGCCTTACTGTATTATGGCAGATTTCACAATAAATGTGCACATTCAGCAAAGTGAATGCAAGCCTAAAGCAAAAGAAGATAAAACCAGTTTACTGTCAAAACAAATAACAGACATATACTATGCTTTGAATTATTATGCCTAAAAGTTAGTCCTCCTAACTCCAGAGATGTCTGGGAGCTTTAAAATGGACCGACCCTTTCCCTCATAGACTCTGCCTCAGAACAAAAAATAGAAATAGCTAATATTTACAGGTGGCTTATTATGGTTACGGTTAGCACAAGCCTAAGAACCAAATATGCATGATGTCAATTAATTCTCTCAACATTATGAGATAGGTACTATTATTTTCACTTTACTACTGGGAAATTAAAAACACAGGCAGCATAAGTAACTCTTTTAACGTCAGAGCCCACACTCTTGAGAGGTGAAGGAGAGCTAATAGTGCAGAGCCTTACCAATTCCCTAATCAGACCTGGCATCCTTGTTTCTTCTCAAGAGGCAGCAGTGCATTACTGTGGATGGAGTACTAGACTAGGAACAATGGGACCAGGGTTTAGCTTCAGGTCTGATACTAACTGAACATGTGACCTTGGGCAAGCCAGATATAACTACTGAGCCTTGGTTTCCTTATCTGTAAAATGAAGGCTTTCGTTTACAAGATCTCTAAGTTCCTCTCCAGCACTCAAATTCTAAAGTTCCTCAGTATTTAAAAAATCTAGTACTGGTGTTGAGATAGGCTTGCCTGCAAAGTAAATACTTGTTTTCCTACCCTATTACTCTTGAACCATATTTGTTTTCAAATTCATGACACTGTTGATTAGTGACTTAGAGTTAATGAAAATGTTCATTAAAATCTGAACTTGCTAATAATAAATGAATTATACGGCTGGGCCCAGTGGCTCATGCCTGTAATCCCAGAACTTTGGGAGGCCAAAGCAAGGGGATCACTTGAGGCTAGGGGTTCAAAACCAGCCTGGGCAACATAGCCAGACCCCATCTCTTAAAAAAAAAAAAAAAAAAAAATTTAGCTAAGCACAGTGGCACATGCCTGTAGTCCTAGCTACCTGAGAGGCTGATGCAGGAAGATCACTTAAGCCTAGGAGTTTGAGACTGTGGTGAGCTATAACCATGCCACTGGACTCCAGCCTGGGCAACAGAGCAAAACTCTGCCTCAAAAAACAAACAAAGAAACATAAAACACACAATACAAAAAAAACGATGAACTGTAAATTGACCACACACCAAGCAATTCTACTCCTAGGTCATTTACCAAAAGAAATGAACATGCATGTTTAAAGATTTGGATGTGAAGGTTCATAACTGTATTCAAAATAACCAAAAAGTGGAATATCCATTCAATATGGACATATACATACACACACACACACACAAAACGAATTAAGTATTGATTCCTGTTACAACATGGATCAATCTCAAAATCATTACACTAAGTGAGAGAAGCTAGAAACAAGTTCACTTACTCTATAATGCCATTTATATGAAACGTCCAGAGAAGACAAATTTATACAGACAGAATGTAGATTAGCAGCTGTCTGGGATGAGAACAGGGATTAACTATAAATTGGCATATGGACATGAGGGACCTTACTGGGTGATGGAAATGTTTTAAAAGTGATGGTTGTAAAACTTGATAAATTTACTAAAAAATCCACACTAGAAATGGGGTGAATATTATCATCTATAAAATATATTTCAAAGTTATGTTAAAAAAGTCACAAATGCTTGAAAACACTAAAAAAAATACATGATTTAAAAAGATGTTTTGGCTGGGCACAGTGGTTCACACCTGTAATCTCAGCATATTGGGAGGAAGGCAGGAGAATGGCTTGAGGACAGGAGTTGGAGACCAGTCTGGGCAACAGAGAGAGAACCCCAACCCCACATAAACATTTAAAAATTAGCTGGGCATTGTGGCACTTCCAGCTACTCAGGAGGCTGAGGAAGAAGGATCACCTGAACCCTAGAGTTTGAGGTTGCAGTGAGCTGTGATCATGCCACAGCACTCCAGTTTGGGCAAAAGAGAAAGGTCCTGTCTCCAAAAATAAATAAATAAAAAGATATGTTTATCTTAAGAGCTCTATGTACTAAATGCAAACAGTTGCTTAAAAGTTCATAAAAGTCTTCAAAATTATCCTCTCAGGCCTGTCCAAATCTAAGAAAACACAAATGCGTTCATATGACCAAATAAGCCCCGAGTTAGTTCCGTAAGTTTAGAAAAAAAAAAATCTCAAAAAGGAACATCATTAATGTATTTGCAGTCTATTTTATTTTCTGTAAATAGATGTTATTTGGTCAAGTGCCCATTTGTGCTCAAATTTAAATGCTCACCTGAAAGAAATTTCATCAGCTACTTTCTCTTGAGAATCTTCCTCTGTGATCTCATATCGGCCTTTATAGTTCATTTCTACTCTGCACCCCAGTCTGTCTTTGACAGGTCGTTTCCTTTTGAGATGACCTTGCCCATTTTCCTCTTCCTTTGATCCTGTTTTTTTGCTATCATGCATATATGCATCTAGTTCCTTGTCTAATTCTTTTGTATGCTCTTGAGATTCCCTCTTAAGTTTCTTGGCAAGCAAATAATTGTAGGTCTCGGATTGTCTGCTTCTGTCGATGGTGCCCTCCATTCCCAAGATACCAAGCTCAGTGGCCACTGCATCTTGATTCTGCTCCTGCAGCACAGCACCCCATATGTTGTTAACCTTCTTTCCTCCAGCAACAGGTGGTTTCTCACTGTTCTGGTCAAACTGAAAAGGCTCTGGTTTAGGAGGAGGGTTGAAACATTTCTGTCGCTTGCGTTTCCAAAGAGAGCTGTCATCATCTGAATCAGAAAAACTCTCTTCACTTGAATCCACACTTTTAACAGTCCGATAATGGGACACCGGTGCACACGCTGTTGCCGTACTCTGAAAGGTCCTCACAGCACTATCCCCACTTAGTACTTTCTGCAAGTGAAAAGAAATACAATCAATTCCACAAAGCATATTAACTACACCTATCATGTGCTATTTTTTTTTTTTTTTTTTTTTTGAGACAGAGTCTCACTCTGTTGCCCAGGCTAGAGTGAGTGCCGTGGCGTCAGCCTAGCTCACAGCAACCTCAAACTCCTGAGCTCAAGCGATCCTCCTGTCTCAGCCTCCCGAGTAGCTGGGACTACAGGCATGCACCACCATGCCCGGCTAATTTTTTTTCTATATATATTTTTAGCTGTCCATATAATTTCTTTCTATTTTTAGTAGAGATGGGGTCTCGCTCTTGCTCAGGCTGGTCTCGAACTCCTGAGCTCAAACGATCCGCCTACCCCGGCCTCCCAGAGTGCTAGGATTACAGGCGTGAGCCACCGCGCCCGGCCTATCATGTGCTATTTTAAAAAAATTATTTAGAGATGCAACTGGACCATTCTGAAACAGAACTGATCTTCAAAGACATGTCTGAAACCAATCCAGTCCTTACTTTTTGAAGTTCCACATGGAATTTGTCAATTTTAAAGCCACAAATTCTTATCTCTACTGCTAATACAACACTTAGTTCTAAGATCTCCTTCTAAAAAATTACCAAAGCTCTTAATTCTCACCTTCAAAAGACTTTAACCTTTTCAGTTATTGCCAAAATGAGAATGACATACCTGATAATTATTACTAACGGTTAAAACTGAATTTGTGGCCTGCTGCGGTGGCTCACACCTGTAATCCCAGCATTCTGGGAGGCCGAGGCGGGTGGATTGTTTGAGCTCAGGAGTTTGAGACCAGCCTGAGTAAGAGCGAGACCCCGTCTCTACTAAAAGTAGAAAGAAATGAGCTGGACAAGTAAAAATATACATAGAAAATAGCTGGGCATGGTGGCGCATGCCTATAGTCCCAGCTACTAGGGAGGCTGAGGCAGGATTGCTTAAGCCCAGGAGTTTGAGGTTGCTGTGAGCTGGGGTGACGCCACAGCACTCTAGTCTAGCCTGGACAACAGAGTAAGACTCTGTCTCAAAAACAAACAAACAAACAAACAAAAAACACCAAAAAAAAAAAAAAAAAAAAAAAAAAAAAAAAAAAACCCTGAATTTGTTTTCTTTCTTTCCAAAGATACCTATCTTGCATTTGGACACATACACTTCTTTTATATGGTTCTGTAACCATATTCCTTTTAAATTAGATAGCAAACTCCTTTAGGTAGATATCGCTGAAATAATACTTTTTTTTTTTTTTTTTTTTGAGACAGAGTCTCACTCTGTTGCCCAGGCTAGAGTGAGTGCCGTGGCGTCAGCCTAGCTCACAGCAACCTCAAACTCCTGAGCTCAAGGGATCCTCCTGTCTCAGCCTCCCCAGTAGCTGGGACTACAGGCATGAGCCACCATGCCCGGCTAATTTTTTCTATATATATATTTAGCTGTCCATATAATTTCTTTCTATTTTTAGTAGAGGTGGGGTCTCGCTCTTGCTCAGGCTGGTCTCGAACTCCTGAGCTCAAACGATCCGCCCACCTCGGCCTCCCAGAGTGCTAGGATTACAGGCGTGAGCCACCGCGCCCGGCCCTGAAATAATACTTTTAAAACTGCAGAGTCCATGGCATTAAGTTTACCAAGTCATGAGTCAATTTATGCAAAACCACCTGAAAGAGACTGAAAAACAAACTATCTTGGTACTAATTTCCTAAGATATTTATATGCAAAAGGAGTCACCTTTGCTTTTTGTACTGAACACTAAGCCAAGTATTTGCTGAGTTCCTACCATGTGCTAGAAATGGGGGTGAGGGGTGATTTAAGTCATTAAGACAGCCTTCCTAACTTCTAATAATCACAGCTAACATATGTCAGACATTATTATGCACGCTATGCGCCATAGAATCCTTACAATCCCATCGATGGCCTATCGTGCCAATTCTATAGATGGGGACAAAAAAAGAGTAAGGCTAAACAAACCTGCACGGTGGCCGCACCAGGACTCGAATGCAGGCAGCCTGGCACCAAAGCTCTCTCAAAGAGATTACTACGTGGTAAGGCAGTCAAGACAAACTCCCACTTAGAAAGCTGGGAAGCTAAATACAAAACTAGTGTCACGGTACCGCATGACAAAGCCAGACTCGGTGGAAATACAGAAGACGGGTCTCTGCATGGGTGATGAACTTCATTCCTGGGCCTCGGTTTCCCTATCTGCTCAGGGCGAAAATAAGCACCACCGGCTGTTTCGGGCCGATGCCCCCAGGTTCTATACTTCTAGCAAAATCCGCCCTTTCTTGAAAACCTAGCGGTGCTGGAGTGGGAAAACCGTAAGTTCAGGAAACGAACAGCGGCGCAAGGTAGGCGGAGGCGAGCCGGCCAAGAGACCGCCGAACGCCCGCCTCCAGCAGGCGGCAGGGCTCGCAGACCCGCCTCGCAGTGAACTGCAGTGCAGGGATTCGCGAGCCCCCACGCTACCGCTGCCGTCACCTCACCCGCACGAGCCCGGCCAGCGGACGCCAGCGCACCCCCGACTGCCGCCGCGCGCTCCCCCAGCCCGCTCTGCTCGCTCCGGGCTCGGGGGAGCCCACCCACCCCCCACCCTCACGGCCACCCAGCGCCGCCCCCCGCAGCCGGGGCTCCGCGCGCCAGCCCACGATCACCCGCCCGCCCTTCACACTCACCGGCACGTGCAGCGGCCTGTCGCTGGGTGCGACCGTCATGTCGGAATCCGAGTCGGAAAGCTGCCCATCTTCCATGTCTCCGGCTTCCAGCGCCATCTTCGCGCGGCACGCGCGGAGGGGAGGGGCGGGAGAGCACTTCCGGCGGCCCGGCAGGAAGGCCCGGCAGGAAGGCCCGGCCTGCGGCGGCTGCTCGGGCGCCCCCGCGCGGTCAAGACTGAGCGATAACGCGTCACCTTGCAAAAATTCGAGCTACCCCCACAAAATGGATCCCCGGTAACCTCAACACTTTTCTTCCAAAGTTTGTTTTCGTGCAGACACAAGTATGTGCACGGACCGCGGTCGTCTGGGATTCCTCCCTTGGCCTCACACCTGTCACCTGGATGCTCTGGACGACCTCCCTGCTTCCATTCTTGCTTCTCCACAATCCACTCTACGTGCGGCTTCCAGGGCGGCCTTTCAGACAGTACAATGGACCCTCCGCATACATGGACACGGAACCCGTGGATATGGAGGGCCGACTAACTATGCCATTTTATATAAGGGATTTGCGCATCCACGGCATCCAAGGACTCCGACGGCAAACTGTACCTGAGGTCACCGCCCCACTGAAATCTTCCAGAGGCTTCCTTCCTGCCAGCTAAGGCCTGAGTGCTCAGCGTGGCAAACAAGGCCCTGTGATCTGGGCATCTGGCCACTATCCCCAGGATTGCCGCTGGCGCGTTGTCATTCCTCAGGCACCCTTTGTGCTTTCACACGAAAGGCGTTTGCAACTGAAAGGCGTTTGCAGTTGCCATTCACTCTGCCTCGAAGGCAGCTTCCCCACCCCCACCCCAGTCTTTGCACAGCTTCTCTCGCGTTATTCAGGTTTCTGATTAAGTGCCACCTCAGAGAGGCCTTCCCGGGCTTTCTTCCATCACCCTAACTAAAACAGGATCCCCTACTGTCACTTTGGAACCCTTTATGTTTTCCTTCATGGCATTGATGGTTTTACGTGTGTTTGTTTTATTTTTTGTTTGAGTTTCCCCACTAATATGTCTGTTTTATTCAGTGTTTTTACCCCCAGTGTTCAGCCTAGTGACTTCTTCTTGCACATGATAGGTGACCAAGAAATATTTATTGAAATTTTTTTACATAAATGAGATCTTATTATTTGTACCTTTTATTGTTCTGCAATCAGCTTATAAACAGAAACTATGTAGTAGTGTATCCTGGACACCTTTCCATGCCCAAATATAAAGATCTAGCACCCTCTATTTTTTATTTTTAATTATTATGGGTACATAATAGTTGTATTTCTTTACAGGATACATGTGATATTTTGATACAGGCATACCATGTGTAATAAATCAGGATAATTGGGGTATCCATCACCTGAAGCATTTATCATTTCTTAGTGTTAGAAACATTCCAATTCCATTCTTTTAGTTATTTTAAAGTATACCATATAACTTATTGTTTACTATAGTCACTTTTTTGTGCAATCAAATATTGTTCATTCTACCTAATTATCTATTTTTTTGCACCCATTAACGGTCCCCACTTTATCCCTCCGTCACCACCTGGCTGCACTTCCAGCCTCTAGTAACCATCTTTCTATTCTCTCTACACATTTTTGATGACTCCCTGGTATTCCGTTGCATGGAGGTACCATCATTTATTTAACTAGTCTCTCATAGTGCACATTTAGACTGTAGCCAGTGTTTCCGAATTATCAAAGTGTTGCAATTAACATGTATTTTTACAAACTTATTTTATTATTTCCTCAGGATACATTTATAGACTGTATGGAAAAGAATGAATAGGGATTTTTGACATGTGAATTTAAAATCTGGAAAAGAAATTAGAAATCACCTGGTCCAATTCCTTATTTTGACAAATGAAGAGAAATTACTGCACAGCTAAGCCATGGCAGAACTGAGCCTTGACTCCCTGTCTCCTAACTCTTAGATAATTTTATCATTTATCTTTCATACTTAGAATTACAATCCACCTGTAATTGATTTTTTTTTTTTTTTGGAGACAGAGTCTCACTCTGTTGCCTGGGCTAGAGTGCTGTGGTCTCAGCCTAGCTCACAGCAACCTCAAACTCCTGGGCTCAAGCAATCCTTCTGCCTCAGCCTCCCGAGTAGCTGGGACTACAGGCATGTGCTACCATGCCCAGCTAATTATGTCTATATATTTTTAGTTGTCCTAATAATTTCTTTCTATTTTTAGTAGAAACGGGGGTCTCGCTCTTGCTCAGGCTGGTCTCGAACTCCTGACCTGGAGTAATCCTCCTGCCTCAGCCTCCCAGAGTGCTAGGATTACATGTATGAGCCACCATGCCCGGCCTGTAATTGATTTTTGTATTATATATAGTGTGAGGTGGGTGCCAAATTTCATGGTATTATTAACATTTTTGCTATATTTTTTATCACATATCTATGTATCCCTCTATCCTTCAATCCATTTTATTGTTTTACCACAAAAACAAGATACAGAATCAGTACTTTTCACCCCTCCACACTTGAGCATACATATCATTAACTATATTTCAATGTTTATTTATGGTTCTATTTTAAAAATTGATGTTGAGGCCGGGCTCGGTGGCTCACGCCTGTAATCCTAGCACTCTGGGAGGCCGAGGTGGGCGGATCGTTTGAGCTCAGGAGTTCGAGACCAGCCTGAGCAAGAGCGAGACCCCACCTCTACTAAAAATAGAAAGAAATTATATGGACAACTAAAAATCTATATAGAAAAAATTAGCTGGGCATAGTGGCGCATGCCTGTAGTCCCAGCTACTTGGGAGGCTGAGGCAGGAGGATCGCTTAAGCCCAGGAGTCTGAGGTTGCTGTGAGCTAAAGCTGACGCCACGGCACTCGCTCTAGCCTGGGCAACAAAGTGAGACTCTGTCTCAACACAAAAAAAAAAAAAAAAAAAAAATTGATGTTGAGACCTGGTGTGGTGGTGCATATCTGTAGTCCCAGCTATGTGGGAAGATTCCTTGAGCCCAGGAGTTCAAGACCAGACTAGGCAACATAGCAAGACCCTGTCTCTAAAAAAAAAAAAAAAAAAATTAGGTAAAATTTATATATTGTAAGATACACAAATGTCCCTTTAATGAGTTCTAAAAAATGCACACATCTGGGTAACACAAATTCCTATCAAGATATGGAACATTGCCATCAGCTCCAAAATTTTCCGTACGATGCTTTTCAGCGAATCCCCATCCTACCCCTTCATCATAGATTCATTTAGATTATTCTGAAACTTCATAAAATGTCATTATATACTCTTATGGATAAAGCTTCTTTCACTACATTTAATATTTTTGAGATTAATCTTCAAAATGCATTAAAATGTTCATTCCCTTTTATTGCTCAGTAGTATTCCATTGTATGAACATACCGTTTTATTCATTCTTCTGTTGATGGACATCTGAGCTGTTTCTAGTTTGGCGCTATTATGGATAAAGCTGCAGTTTTTGTGTCTTTGTGGACATTCTTGTTTATGTCTCTTTGTGGACATTTGCTTTTGCATCTTTTAGATAAACACTTAAGTGCTAGTTATTGATTTATTGACTCAGCACCAAATTCGTCCATTTGGCTGCTCTGTGAAAATGAATCTGAGCCCTTTAAATATTTTCCCTTTGCCAGCTGGCACTGAAGCTTTCTTATTAGAAGGCTCAAAAGAAACATTGCAAGAAAAGGGCTCTGCTGCCTAATTCTCATGTGCTCATTCACCAGGCCCTTGCAGAGCTCACAGCTCCCCAGTGTCCAGCAGTGCACCATGGCCAGCTGGCAGCTGGAGAGAATGTTGGTAAGTTAGGAGTAGGTAAGGTTTTCTTAGGCAAGAGACAGGAAACAAAAACCATTAAAATGCTAAGACACAGCTATCAGCTTCCCAAACCCATCTCCCACCCCTTGTGGGAGTTTTGTAGCAAAATGCCTTTGGGGGGAAACATCCCCCCATGAATGGCTTTCCCAAGCACCCTAAAGGGGTAGATTTCCAGGAAGTTCCAAAGGGCAGATTTCTAGCAAGTTCCACTGGGCACGGCATCACAGCAACTTCTCTGCCATTCAGTGAGCCACAATGTGCCCTCTTCATAATACAAGGGGTGCTCCATCTCAGCCCTAGGTACCGGGTGCTCCTTATATCTGCTATTTCTATATTCATTATTCTTCACTTCCTTCTAGCCACTCCCTTATTGCTCCAATCTCTATTTTAGTTAGTAATCCATTTTTTAAATTTTCCTATTTAAATTACTATGTGGTTTCTCTTTCTTGATCAGATACATACTGATAGAAATTTAGAAGTGTAATTTCTAGGCTATACAGCAAGTGTATGTTTAGTTTTATAAGAAATTGCCGTATCTTTTTTTCCAAAGTGGTTTTACCATTTTATACTCCTGCCAATATTGTGTGGGAATTTCAGTTTTTCTATATGCTTGCAAATATTTGGTTCTTTCAATCTTTTTCATTTTAGCCATTCTGGTGGGTGTGTTGTAGTATCTCATCGTGGCTTTAATTTGTATTTCCCTGAAGACTAATAATGTGTTTATTGGAAGTTTGTATATCTTCCTCTGTGTCTGTTCAAGTTTTCCACCCATTTTTTAAAAATTGGGGTGTTTGTCCTTTTATTACTGAATGGCAAAAGGTTTTTTTTTTTTTTTTTTTTTTAAATGTATTTTGGATATTTATCCTTTTCCAGATACATGTTTGGAATAATTTTTACCAGTCTGTGGCTTGCCTATTCATTTTCTTAACACTATCTTTTGAAGATTTTAATTTTAATGAAGTCCAAATTACTATTTTAATGGTGTTTTCTTCCTATGTCTTGCCTAAGGAAAACTTGCCTACTCCTAAATTACCAATATTCTCTCCTATGTTTTCATCTAGAAGATTTATAGTTTTAGTTTTTGTGTTTAAGATTCTGATCCATGTCAAATTAACTTCTGCATATGGTATGATGTAGGGGTCATTGTTCATGTTTTTTCCATATGATCTGCTATTCCAGCATCATTTGTTGAAAAGACTTTCTTTTCCTATAGGATAGCTTTGGCATCTTTATTGAAAAAAAAAATTGACCATGTAAGTATGAGTCCATTTTGAACTTTCTATTTTATTCCATTGATCTGACTATCCTAAGATCAATATACTCTTTTAATGACTATAGCTTACAGTAAGCATTGAATTCAGGTATTGTAGGTCCTCCAATTTTACTTTTCTTTTTCAAGATTGCTTTCGATACTGGGAGGCTGAAGCGGGAGGATCGCTTGAGGGCAGGAGTTTGAGACTAGCCTGACCAAGAGTGAGACCCCCACCGTACCCCATGTCTACTAAAAATAGAAAAAATTAGCTGGCCAACTAAAAACAGAAACAAACAAAATTAGCTGGGCACGGTGGTGAGTGCCTGTAGTCTCAGCTACTTGGGAGGCTGAGGCAGGAGGATCACTTGAGCCCAGGAGTTTGAGGTTACTGTGAGCTAGGCTGATGCCACAGCACTCTAGCGTGGGCAACAGAATGATAATTTGTCCCCCCCCCCCAAAAAAAAAAGATTGCTTTAGATATTCTAGGTCCTTTGCATTTACATATACATTTTAGAATCAGTATGTCTATTTTTATATAAAAAATCTGCTGGGATTATGTTTGGGATTTTACTGCATCTACAGATCAATTTGGGGAGAACTGATATCTTAACAGTATTGGGTTTCCAATCCATGTTCATGGTATATTTATTTAGGTTTTATCTCCCTTGTCTAAGCAATATTTTACAGTTTGAGTATAGTTTAATGTCTTTTTTTTTTTTTAATTTTTTTTTTTTTTTTTTTTTGAGACAGAGTCTCACTCTGTTGCCCAGGCTAGAGTGAGTGCCGTGGCGTCAGCCTAGCTCACAGCAACCTCAAACTCCTGAGCTCAAGCGATCCTCTTGTCTCAGCCTCCCGAGTAGCTGGGACTACAGGCATGCACCACCATGCCCGGCTAATTTTTTCTATATATATTTTTAGCTGTCCATATAATTTCTTTCTATTTTTAGTAGAGATGGGGTCTCGCTCTTGCTCAGGCTGGTCTCGAACTCCTGAGCTCAAACGATCCGCCCACCTCGGCCTCCCAGAGTGCTAGGATTACAGGCGTGAGCCACCGCGCCCGGCCTAGTTTAATGTCTTTTGTTCTAGTTATTCTTAAGTATTTTATTTTTAAAATCATTGTTATTGAAGCATAATTTACAAAATTTACAAACCCTAAATGTCCACTTCACTGAGTTTTGACAAATGAATACAGCATGTAATCACCACCACAATTATGATATAGAGTATTTCCATCACACCAAAAAGTTCCTTCCTGTTCCTTTGCAGTCAATCATCTCTCCCAACCCTCTGGCTCCTGGCAATCACTGATCTGATTTCTGTCACTATAGTTTTATCTTTTCTAGTATTACATAATTAGCATTCTTCAGTAAGTAGTCTTTTGTGTCTGGCTTCTTTAAATTAGCACAATGCTTTTGAGATTTATCCATGTTGTTGTGTTCATCAGTAGTTCATTTCTTTTTATTGCCAACTAGTATTTCATTGTATCAATATAACATAATTTGCTTATTCATCCATCAATTGATGGACATTTAGGTTGTTTCCAGGTTTTGAAGATTATGAGTAAAACTGCTATAAATAATCAAGTATAAGTCTTTGTGTGGATTTATGTTTTTATTCCTTATGAATAAATAAGGATTACTGAGTAAGATTACTGAGTTAGATGGTAAATGTATGTATGATTTTATGAGAAATGCCAAAAGATTTTTAAAAATGTACCATTTTGTAGTTGATCAGCAATGAATAGAGCAATAGAACCAATAGAATATAATTAAAGAGAGAGAGAATTATTACATAGAGAGATTTATTATGGGAATTGGCTCATAGGATTATGGAGACTAAGAAGTCTCACCATCTGCCATCTGAAAGCTGGAAACTGAGAAAAATCCAGTGGTAGAGTTGGAGTTTGAGTCTGAAGGTCTGAGAACCAGGAGAACTGATGGTAGTAAGTTCTAGTCCAAGGTCAAATGCTGAGAACCAAGTGTGCCAATGGTGTAAGTCCCAGGCCAAGATCAATGCCCCAGCTCACACGGGCAGAGAGAGAGAATTCTCCCTTCCTCTGACATTTTGTTCTATTCAGGCCCTCAAGGATTGGATGATGTCCACCTACGTTGAGGAGGGCAATCGGCTTTACTCAGTCTACTGATTCACATGCTAAACTCTTCCAGAAACAATCTCACAAACACATCTAGAAATAATATTTGACCAAATGTGTGGGTACCCTGTGCCCCAGTCAAGTTGACACATCACACCATTTTAGTGCACGTTTAGCTGTATCTCATTGTTTTAATTTGCATCTCTCTAAAGAGTAATGATGTTGAGCATCTTTTCATGTGCTTATTTGCCATTTTTATATCCCCTTTGACAAATGGACAAAGTTCAAATTTTTTGTCCATTTTTAAAAAATCAGTTTGGTCAATCATTTTATTTTTCTTATTCTTTTTTCTTTCTTTCTTTCTTTTCTTTTTTTTTTTTTAGAGAGGGTCTCACTCTGTCACCCAGGCTGGAGTATAGTGGTGTGATCATAGCTCGCTGAAACCTCAGATTTCTGGCTCAAGCAATCCTCCTGCCTCATCCTGCCCGGTAGTTAGGACTATAGGCACACATCACCATGTCCGGCTAATTTTTTTTTTTTTTTAGAGATGGGGTCTCACTATATTGTCTAGGCTAGTCTTGAACTCCTAGCCTCAAGTGATCCTCTCACCTTGGCTTCCCAGAATATTGGGATTACAGACGTGAGCTACTGTGCCTGGCTTCTTAGTATTGAATTATAAGCATTCCTTATATATTCTAGAAACAAGCCCTTTATCAGTTATACACACACACACACACACATATATAATCTTTTATATGTATGCATATATTTTCTTCCTGTCTCTGGTTCATTGTGATTTATATATATATAAAAATGTAAAACTGTGCTAAATATATATTATTGTGATAATATATATATATATGTTTATCCACAATTCTTGGTTCATAACTCCCATAGCTCTTATTATTTCCTAAGTGACTAAAAAATAGGCATATCTTTTGTTAAAATATTTGGCCTTTTGTCCTGGGTTTCTGACATAGCTTCAGAACAGCTTCAGAGCAAAAAAGGGGAGACAGTCTTTTGTTATGTTGGGGCACTTTAGGCCTCAGAATCTCTTTGTCTGCCCTTCTCCTGCCCTCCCTTTTCCTGCTCCTTTTTCTCCCCAAGGCAGGCCATAAAAACTAAAAATATGCTCTAATTTCCCCTCATTTTTCTGTCTTGGAGTGGACCATAAAGAAATTCTCTGACCTACCTTGTCTAACTGTAGGTCATAAGACCCCAGTTTCAGAAGAGGTCCTGCCCTGTACCTGGGAGGAAGGAATACTGCACAGAGAGGCCAAGGAGAATCTAGACAGACAGGCCTTGCTGGGCTTCCCCACTCAGTCGATTAGTATTAAATCATACGCTTTTTGTCCAGTCACATTTCTACATGGTTGTCTAGGCTTCAATCACGCCTATCCAATGAAGTCCCATAAAAGGGCCAAGAGAATGAGGTACAGAGAGCTTCTAGTCTGCTGAAACGCAGCGGTTCCTCAAGGGTGGAGCACCCAGGGAGGGCATGGAAGCTCTGTGCCCCTTCCCTCATGCCTCACCGTATGCTTCTCTGCATTTGCATCCTTTGTAATGTCCTTTGCAGTGAACTAGGTAAACATAAGTAAGTGGTTCCCTGAGTTCTGTGAGCCACTCTAACAAATTAATCAAGCCTAAGAAGTGATCATGGGAACCTTGATATACAGCTGGTTGGTCAAAAACACAGATAAAACAGCCTAGGACTTGCAATTGATGTCAAAAGTGGGACTGAGTCCTCAACCTGTGGGATCTGACACTATGCCCAGGTAGGTAGGGCCAAAATTAAATTGGAGGACATCCAGCTGGTGTTTGCTACAGAATTGATTACTTGCTTGGTGTGTGGGGACATCCCTCCCACATTTGGTCACAGAAGTATTCTGTATTAATTGTTATGGTGTAAAAACAGAGAAAGAACAGTTTGTTTCTGAACACAGTCATCTTTTCATATTTTTAACAGTATCCTGTGAAGCGCAAAAGTTTTTTGGTGTTGTTTAGAGATAGTCTGTCTCTGTCACCCAGGCTGGAGTGCAATAGTGTAATCATACCTCACTGTAGTCTCGAATACCTAGGCTCAAGCTATCCTCCTGCCTCAGTCTCCCAAGTAGCTAGCACTATAGGCGTGTGTGATCATACTCAGCTAATTTGTTAAAACAAGTTTTTTGTAGAGATGGGATCTCTCTCTCTTGCCCAGGCTGGTCTCCAACTCCTGGTCTCAAGTGATCCTCATGCCTTGGCCTCCCAAAGTGCTGGGATTACAGGAGTGAGCCACCACCTGTTTTAATGTTAATAAAGCACAATTTATCAATTTTTTCTTTTATGATTCATACATTTTGTATGCTAAGAACACATTGACTAACCCAGTGATTCTCTGCAGTTTTATTTAAACTTTAGAATATTTCAATTGGAACTGCATGGAGTCTACAGATTAATTCAGAAATTGGGGAGGCTGTTCTAGCCTGATGCCATTAAACAATGGAATCATATATTATTGATCAACAACTGAAGAGATAGTTTGTCACCTGAAGAGAATGGAGTGATAGGAGGATGTGAATGGTTGGTCCTCTCTGAAGATAATTTTCCCTGTAAAATAACCCAGCATTCTTGTTGTAGTATCATTTTTTTTTTTTTTGTGAGCTTGATTAATACGAGTTTGTCCAGAATAATAGTGTCACTTACCAACATATGGCAAATCAGGTTCTGAGTTTTTGAAGTTGAAATAGTATCCTGGGGAAGGAAACCTGTTCAGGTAACATCCCTCTGCCTCCTGGCATTTACATTTCTACAGGGCTTTGTAGTTTTCAAAGTGCTTTCATATACGATTTATTTAATTCTATATTTCTGCTATGCCCCATCAAAATTCATTGTTTCTGATTTTTCCTGAACCCCTGTTGGATGGGGCAAGCAAGTTTTGAAAAGAGGAGATTAAAGAGAAACATAATCCCTATTTTTAGTTGCAGGCAGTTTCTGGTGCCTCTCTTCCCAGAATTGGTTTAGAAAGATGGCCATGAACCTCTTTTGTTGATTTTAGAGAAGGAAGCTAACATTCCTTGAGAACATTATGCGTTGCTCCTAAAATTTAGTGCATCTGTAAATGTCTGTAAATGTCTTTTCATTTTGTTGAATAGCATGGAGGAGAAGAGAAAGAAAAGTGTGGTTTTGGGATACGTGTACAAAGAATCTTGCAGACTGACAGAAAGTGATAAGTAATTAGTTTAAATGTCTGAGAATTAAAATTAGGAAAATTAGTGTTGTGGTCCTCCGGGTCAATGGAAGACAGTAGCTGGGTTGTTGATAGAGATTACCAATGCTAGATAGGGTAGTCATGCTTGCTTCTCCTGAGAAGGGGTGTTCATAGGTTCATTTGTTCATGCAATCATGTAAGTGGACATGAGCCTGGCACAATGCTGGGAAATGTGGAGCAATGCAAGGATAAGTCAGAGATGGTCCTTGCCCTAACAGGAAAAAAATATAACATATACAAAAGGAAGCATCATTCATGTATCCTGAGTAGTAACTGCAGTTCCTGGTAAGTACTTGATATATGCTGAGTGTTTGTTGAAATCATGTGTGCTATAAGGGTGGAACAGACAAAGCAGAAGCCTAAATGCACAGGTGGAAGGGTTTTACAGGTGGAGAGAATGGCAAGGGCAAAGACACAGTGGGAGGAGAACATGGGCTTTGTATAGAAACATGAAGTGACTTTGGCTGCAGTGTGGAAAGCCACAAGGCAAGTAGTGAGAAATATTTTGAAAAAGAAGGTTGGGAATCACTGAGGCACCTATTAATTCAATGTATTTGAGAGTGCCTGTACATTTTTAACTCCCATGCAAATACTGCTGATTGAGATGTATTTCCCTTATATAGGGTAGGCCGAGTTATTGCGGAAAGAGTGTGGTAAGGGCTGGGTGGAGAGATTATAGGAAGACAGAAGAAATGGAGAATGGAGGAAATTGATCAAACCTGTCTTTTGTTCTTCAAAAGTAAGAATATACCTAGGGAGGATATTTAGGAAGAAATACAATAATTTAATATTTTTTCATTAATTAGAAAACTCTAATTTGTAAGCCACGAAAGCAGTGAAAACCTCCCTTGGCTACTCCAGGGACCAGC
Source organism: Eulemur rufifrons (assembly GCF_041146395.1). Lineage (NCBI taxonomy): Eukaryota > Metazoa > Chordata > Mammalia > Primates > Lemuridae > Eulemur > Eulemur rufifrons. Next base: position 91,257,854 of record NC_090999.1, on the reverse strand, counting down.
GACGTCACCATCACTTGGAAGCTAGTTTGAAGCGCCCCGCGCAGACCTAGTGCATCAGAAAGTGTGTTTAACGCGGGGATTACGTGCACATTAGTCTGAGAAGTCTTGCTCTAACCTACCGTACTTTAGAGCCAATGTCTTGCTGAAAAGAATGCCCAGCCAGTGCCGCGGCTCCCGGCATCTTTCACCAGATGGCGGCAGCCCTCTCGCTTCCTCCCCGCGGCACCCGCTTTGTTCCAGGCCTGCGCTCAGCTCCCAGCTCCCCCGGAAGACCCCAGTCCCGAGGGGCGGTGGCAAGGGGCGTGTCTGGTGGGCGGGGCCGGGCCTGCCCAATGGGCGCGCTCGGGCGGGGGCGGGGGCGGGGCTCTATTTCAGCCGCGCCGCGGCCAGCAGGCGCGTCTCGAGGCCCCGGCTCAGTATGTGGCGCCTGTCCCGCGCGCTCTGCGTGCACGCTGCAAGGACCAGCAAGCTCTCGGCTCCGTGGTACAGGCCGGCCGCCTTCATGTCCACTCTGCTGATCAATCAGCCCCAGTATGCCTGGCTGAAAGAGCTGGGGCTCCGCGAGGAAAACGAGGGCGTGTATAACGGAAGCTGGGGAGGCCGGGGAGAGGTATGCGGGCGCCCGGGAAATCTGTGCAGCAAGCAGCCCGGCTTCGCTCCGGGGGTCGGCCGCGCCGGCGCTGTGGGCGGTTGCACTGGATGGCAAGTTTTGAAGCTCCACAGTGAAAGTTTTCTCATTTAGGGTGACTTTTAAAAACTTAGATTTTAGGTGCTTGTGTGCTATGGAGATTCAATGTCATTTTGGAGCTGGCAGGGGGCTAAAATTCCCATGCACACTCAAATCCTTATGACAGAGTCTTGGGATCTGTAGTGAGAAACGTCACACACTTGGCGGTGCAATTGATCTTAATTGACTGTGGCTCTTCAGATGTGACAGCCGCCGCAGGTAACGTTCTATAATGTAGTTTTATGTTGTCCTCTTTGCTGAAATCTTTTGGAATGTGCAAGCCCGGACTTGGTAAGAGCCTGTTTTCGTTGAGCCGTTCTTTTGTTCCTCCTTGAGAACAGGGTTTTTAGCCTTTCTCTATTGCTCAGAGTTTAACACTGTACCTGGCACCCAGTTACTACTCAATAAAATATAGAATACAATGGAAAGGTAGGGTTATTAGCACCCCAAATTTTTTAAAGAAAGCTTTTTATAAGAAAATGTTATGTAACATTCAACAAACTTTGTTGAAAGTTTTATATAACGAACCTGCCTTGTTAGAGGAAACACATTTTCTTTTTGGTGATCTGTGGCTGTAGGAGGTGCACATGATTTTAATTGTTCCCCAAATCCCTGTGTTTCATCCTGTTTTTCTTGTGGTATCTAATCATTAGGCTCTTCGATAAAATACTCTCTCCTGAGGCCTTTTTAGCTGCACTTTGATTTTCCCTTTATAGTTGCTGATCTGAGACCTCTCCAGTGGACACAAGCCTTTTCCATGGTTGTCTGGCCTTGCCATCTCTGGCCAGAGGGGCGACAGCGTAAGGGAGAGAAGGAATAAATACAACTCATCAGTTTGGTCTGTTAATGGAAAAAGAGGCAAAATAACTGGTTAGTTAAGGCTTTTGTTTTTAGATGGCAAGGGTCAGTTTTGCAGAAAGGCGGTTTCTAATGTCTTCCAAAGAAATTAAAGACTCAATCTCTGTAGAGTGGTTTATTAATATTTGTAGCAGAAGCTAACTTAAAGTTTCCGAGTTCGAATATTGTATCTTTTTTTTCTCTCCTGTTTTTCTTCTCCCAATATGATTTGTTCCTTCAATTCAGAAGGGATTACATTTTCTATATATGATGGTCATCTTTCTCTTTTAAGGTTATTACCACCTATTGTCCTGCTAACAATGAACCAATAGCAAGAGTCCGACAGGTAAGTGTTTTTTTTTTTTTTTTTTTTTTAATTCAAACTGCACAGGGTGTTTGTGCAGCTTTCTTGAGAGGCAGAAGCCAATTAGGCAAGTCAGGAGGAGTACAGAATCACAAATGCAATAGAAAAACAAAAGAATAATATGTTTCTTTTTCATTCCACATTTAAGAATATCTGGGAGAGTCTTTCCACTCTTTGGGGGGTGGGGCTTGTGTGCTGAAAAAATGTGAACTATAGAGAGACTATAGGAGGTCCGTTTAAGGTAGTGCTTCTGAATTGCCTGAGGATTTTGTTAGAATGAAGTTTCTGTTCTGATTCCTTATCTGGGTTGGAGCCCAAGTTTCTGCATTTCTAATATACCTTAGGTGTTGCTAATGGACCTTGCTTTTTTTTTTTTTTTAGACAGTCTCGCTCTTTTGCCCTGGCTAGAGTGCCATGGCGTCAGCCTAGCTCACAGCAACCTCAAACTCCTGGGCTTTAGTAATCCTTCTGCCACAGCCTCCCGAGTAGCTGGGACTACAGGCATGTGCCACCATAACCGACTAATTTTTTCTATATTTTTTTAGTTGTCCAGATAATTTCTTTCTTTTTTTTTTTTTTTTTAGTAGAGACCGGGGGTGGGGGTCTCGCTCTTGCTCAGGCTGGTCTTGAACTCCTGACCTCGAGCGATCCTCCTGCCTTGGCCTCCCAGAATGCTAGGATTATAGGCGTGAGCCACTGTGCTCGCCCAGCCTGGACCTTGCTTTGAAAAGCAAGGTTTTAAAGCACAGGTGTATTCTAACCTGTTTTACTGGATTCTAGCCAGTTTTTGGAAGTGTGGACTGTGAGAATCATTCTCAGCCACAAATATTAGGGACACTTAGATATCTTCCAATTCTTTTCCAAAAATATCTGTGTGTTCTAGAAGATCATCTTCACTTCCCTTTCCTCCTCCCTCTCTCCCTAATTCTTAATTTAGGCCAGCATGGCAGACTATGAAGAAACTGTAAAGAAAGCAAGAGAAGCATGGAAAGTCTGGGCAGATGTAAGTACGGCCTTTGTTGTCTAAAGCTCAGAAGAGATCACTGCACAAGTACCTATTGTAATTGCAATGAGACAGATAAACATCTAGTAAGCAAGCCAGCCAGGCCTCCTGTTAAAATAGAGTGCCTTGGGGGCTGTGATACTGTGCTGGGCTTCCTGCTGTCCTGGGAGCTCCTCTGCTGTTCTCCTAGGACATTCAGTGAATGAGTAGTATTAAGTGAATTAAAACTTTGTTCTAATGTAGTGTAAACTCAAGCTATGAACACTTATTCTCCGCTGAAGTTACTTGTATTTATAATTGAGCAAATAGACAATGGAAGATCTATGCTTAAAATACCTGTTTGCTCCTTTCCTCTCGCCCTACCAGATTTATCTGGGCAATCTGGGCGGGAGCATCTCTGTAATAGATCAGCATTCCTGGCTTAAAGAGCAATGGCAGCATCTCTTTTCTCAGGGCTGGGGGCTTGTGTTCCTGGACAGTCTAATCAGGCTGTGAGGCAGAGTCTGCCTCTACCATCTCTGCGTTTCCGGCAGGGGTTAAATGAGCAAATGGTGTAACTGTCTGGTGCTGGGCTGACCACACTGGCCTGTTGCTAGTGTCAATGGAAAAGAACCCAAATTCTGTAAAATAAAGAGGTTTATTCTGAGCCAAGTATGAGGACCATGGCCCGGAGCTACACCCAAGAAGCCTGGAGCAAGTGATCTTGCCATGGTTGGGTTACAGTTTGCTTTTATAATTTCAGGGAGACAGGAATTACACGTAAAGTCATAAATGAATACATGGAAGGTGTGCATTGGTTTGGCTGGAAAAGGCAGGACATCTAGAAACGGGATTACATGGTATAGGCGGGCTTAAAGATTCTTTGATTTGTAATGGGTTAGGGAAATGAAGCTTTGTCTAAAGGCTTGGAATGTTTTAAGTAGAGATAAGGAAGTCTGTTAGAGACAAGCCACTGGAGTAGACTCACAAGATCTGTTGGGTAAATTGAGGACCTGCAGGTGTGGTTCCAGCTTTGTGTTGTAGCTTTAGGCCTGTGAATGAGTTACAAAGGGTATCTCCAGGAGGGGAGGGGGCATGACAAGGCACCTCTGACCTCCCTTCTCTTGGCCAGCAGCTCTCAGCTTTAGGGGATTTCTGGTGTCCCCTTGGCCAATATGGGGTCCATTCAGTCGGCTGGAGGGGGCTTAAGGTTTTATTTTAGTTCACACTAGGGGGGAGCCAGGCTTCTGAGGAGGAGAGAGTAAGGGATTTCCCAGTCCCCACTGCCCCATCCTCAGTGTGCTTTGTCTCTAGAAAGGCGGGTAGGAGCCTGCCTCCTAGCGGTTACTGTGAGGGTAAATGAGTTAACCATTTGAAGTGGTTACTGGAGAGCCTGGCACAGGGCAAGCCTCAATACATTTGAGTTAAAAAAAAAAAAACAAAACCTGGGCTGAGGGGTTTGGGGCTGCTGAGCTGCAGTGTTTTCTCTGAGGCAGTGGTTGCCGTGGAGTTGCAGGGTGGGCAGGAGAGGAGCAGCCTGTCCGAGAAGCCGCTGGGCTGCCACGTCCTCCTTCTATTTTATTTCCGGCTTAGGGTTCCATTATACACAATCAAAAATTGTGGGCAGAAAAATACCACTGTCATGAGTAAACAGTTTGGTAGGTAAAGTTCACCATACCTGGGTAGAGAATGTTGTCCAATATAGTGTTATTTATTGTTTTAAAAGTTACTTCTAGGCTGGGTGCAGTGGCTCACGCCTATAATCCCAGCACTTTGGGAGGCTGAAGTGGGAGGATTGCTTGAGGCCAGGAGTTCGAGACCAGCCTCGGCAACATAAAAAAGACTGCATTTCTACAAAAAATAAAAAAAAAAATTAGCCGGACGTGGTGGTGACCACAGGTGCCAGGACTCAGGAGGCTGAGGCAGGAGGATCGCTTGAGCCCAGGAGTTAGAGGCTGCAGTGAGCTATGATCCTGCCACTGTACTCTAGCCAGGGTGACAGTGAGACCCTGTCTCAAAAAAATTATATTTCTTTATGATCATAAAAGTAATACATATTCCTTGTTAGGAAAAAAAAGGTTGGTGCATATATAAGATAATCAAATTTAGTCCCTTTACTCCAATCTCCTCAATACAAAATGGTTATTGGAGTTATGTTTTGGTGTATTTTCTTCTAGTCTTTTATGTGTTTATTCCATAGTTATGATTATTATACATATATATACACACACATTTTGTGCATAAAATTTTGTGACCTGTGATTGCATTGTACATCAGCCTAAAGTTACTAGGTAATTTTTAGAATCATTGTTTTCCTATACATAGATTTTTTAAAATTTATTTTATTTTTGTTTTTTTTTTTTAATAAGAGACGGAGTCTCACTGTGCTCAATGCTGGTGTCGAAATCCCCCGAGCTGCAGCGATCCTCCCCCCTCGGCCTCCCAGGGTGCTAGGATTACAGTTGTGAGCCACCACGCCCGGCCCATAGATTTTTTTAAATGAAGTCTTTTTTAGAGCAGTTTTAGGTTTATAGAAAAATAAGTAGAAAGTAGAGAGTTTCCATATACTCCCTCATCCCATTCCCAAGTTTCCCCTATTAACATTTTGCATTATTGTAGCACATTTTTTATAATGGATGAGCCAATATTGATACATTATTATCAGTTAAAGTACTTAATTTGCGTTAGGGTTCATTCTTTGCATACACTGTTTTGAATGTTTGTTTAACTGAATATGTCTTTTGACCAGTAATGTCTATCGTATGAATGTATCTATCCAGGGTAAATACAAACATGTTTGAAAAAAGAGTTTATGTGAATTCAGGGTGTTGTCTTTTCCTGAACTGTTCTTTAAATCTGTCTCTGCTTTGCCCCGGGGTAGCAGCTGACATGATATCTTTCTTTAATATAGTGCTGTAGTTTTTTCGTTGTTGCTGTGTCTACATTTGGGATCTCATTTGGCAGTCAGCTCTTACCCAGCAATGCCAGCCTCTGCACCTGACGCCCCTTTTCATGCGTCTTGTGCTGTTTAGACCTCCCGATAGGGTGGGACTGCTAAGCAGGGACAGGCTGCTTTCCTGGGTGATAGTAGAGTCCGTTGGGGTCCCACTTGTTAGAGTTTGAGTTAAGCGATTGAGTTCAAAGTTGAGGGAAGAGGTGTTTTCTCCTAATTGTGCGTTTTGGGGCTCCTGCCGGCAGGGCAGTGACTTAGAGAGGCAGCTGGTGCCTCAGTTAAGAAAGGCCAAAGCTTGATCCCCTTCTGATCTTCACACTTTCCCTCTTCGATCCTCTGTGTGTGAGGCCGTCTTTGCTTGGCCCTCATCCTTTTGGCTGGCCTGGCCTGTGTTAGGACAAACAACCGTTTCATTTAATTCGCTGGAGTTAAGCCTGGAATTTTTTTTTTTTTTTTTTTTTTTTTTTTTTGAGACAGAGTCTCACTTTGTTGCCCGGGCTAGAGTGAGTGCCGTGGCGTCAGCCTAGCTCACAGCAACCTCAAACTCCTGGGCTTAAGCGATCCTACTGCCTCAGCCTCCTGAGTAGCTGGGACTACAGGCACGCGCCACTATGCCCGGCTAATTTTTTCTATATATATTTTAGTTGGCCAGATAATTTCTTTCTATTTTTAGTAGAGACGGGGTCTCGTTCTTGCTCAGGCTGGTCTCGAACTCCTGACCTTGAGCGATCCGCCCACCTCGGCCTCCCAGAGTGCTAGGATTACAGGCGTGAGCCACCGCGCCCGGCCAAGCCTGGAATTTTTGAAAGGGAACATTTTTCTTTAAGGGAAATGGAAACAAAGTGAGACGTGTGGATGGGACAGTTTATGAAAACTGGTTTCTTTCTCAGGACTGCTGAGACTTGCTGCTTTCCTTCGTGAGCTGGTTTCAGCATAGAGTGCCACTCATTTCTGTGTCTCTGTGTGTCCTTGTTTTCCCTCTCCGTCTCTGGTGAGAGGGCAGGGGAGTCTCTTCCCTCCCGTGAAGACAGGGAACTGTTAATGGGCCATCTCTTATTGCAAAAAGAAATAACCAGATAACTGGTAGCTCTTTAACATGGGGATGTCCGTTATTTTCCCAAAGGCTCACCTAACACTTCTTCAATGCTTTTAGTTTCCGCCACATGGCTGTCTTTGGTGTCCATGTGACTTCATGGGTGAATTGTGCAGGGACGAAGACTCTTGTTGCCCATAGTGGGGGAGGGTCTGGGTCTGTTGACACCCTGTCATGCTAGCACCCATCAAGCTCACATCGGAGCATGGCCATCGTCCTCACTTCCTGTTCCTCTCTTATTTCTCTCTCCCCGTTGCTAATCCTGGCTGCTCCTATGAATCATCTGGGGAGCTTAAAAAAAAAAAAACCAAAGATGCCAGGTTTGAGTGGTCTGGGGTGGAGTCTGGTGTAAAAGTCCTATGGATGGTGTTTCTAATATGTAGTCAGTGTTGAGAATCAATGATCAATTCTCAATTACCAAGTCTTGAACATTTGAAACTACACTTATCTCTATTGCCATTTTTGTAGTCCAGAGAGCCATCATCCCCTGTCTGGCTCAATGGGCCTCCTGCCCAAGTCTTGTCTCTTTCCATTTCATTTTCTACAACTGCAACTAGAGTGATATTTTAAAATGTGTTGGGATTTCCCCCCGTTTAAGGCCCTCTTGTGATTTTCCCCTGCTCTTTGGATCCTTAATATGGCCCCTGCTTCCCTCTCCTGCCTATTTGAACTTATAATTTTCCAAAACTACTGCATTCTCTCTTGCTGTTTGGCCTTTGCATATGCTCTGCACCCCACCCTCCATGCTTTTCCTCTGTTTTCTCTACCTCTTCACCTGGCAAACACCAGTCATACCTTAAGACTTAGGCCCTAACCTCTAAACTTTTAAAAAAGCCTCCTTCCTCCCCATTCCCTTATCTTCGAGTAATGCTAAGTTGACACTCCTAGGTGCTCCATTATACAACCTAGTTCCCCGTTTGTGGCATTTACCACACTGAATTGTAATTGCCTATTTCTTCTCTCTACCATCCTCATTGGACCATCAGGTCTACAGGGCAAAAATTATGACTGTATTGTTTGCAGTATTCTCAGGGATTAACACAGCATCCGGCACATGGAATGTGTGCAATAATTATTTGTTGAAAGATTGACTGAATAAAATATGCCCAGAATGGGAGGTAAAAGGTCATGTGTACTGGTCATGTCTGAATTGAAACTGACTGATTTGGTTAAACTTACAAATGTGCTGTTTATATTCAACTGAAACATTATTAAACCCATGCCATGTACTAGAAATGTATAGAGTCTACGCTGACTCATTTAATGTTACAGATTTCTGTTTTCTGTTTCTAAAAGAGTGCATATATTGTAAAAATGACAAACATTGCAGACATATAAAATGTGGGGGGGGAAGGCTGTTAAATTCCACGCTCTAGAAATAACCGCTGTTAACAGCTTGGTGTATATTCTTCCAAAGTTAAGCACAAGTTTATTTACCATATGCATTATTTTCTTGTTTTCTGTTAGCCTTGTATAGCTCCTAAATGGTTTCCCATATAAATTTACTTCATTCTTTTTAGAGAATATTTCATTTTATGGCTGTTCCATAATTAACCAATCATGTGCGGGTGGATATTTAGATGGTTTCTGTTTTTCTTTGCTAGAAACAGTACTGCAATGAATATTGTTGTACCTATACTTTTGGATACTTATGTATAAGCTCAATTTCCAGAAGTGGAACTGTCTAGTCAAAGAGTAGGAATGTTTTAAATGTTAATAAATTGCCAAGTTACCCTTCAGAAAAGCTGTATATATATTTTTACTTTTTATGTTTTTTTTTTGAAACAGAGTCTCACTCTGTTGCCCAGGCTAGAGTGCCATGGCGTCAGCCTAGCTCACAGCAACCTCAAACTCCTGAGCTCAAGTGATCCTCCTGCCTCAGCCTCCTGAGTAGCTGGGACTGCATGCGTTTACCACCATGCCCGCCTGATTTTTTTCTATTTTTAGTTGGTTGGCTAATTTCTACTTTGAGTAGAGATGGGATATCGCTGTTGCCAAGGCTGGTCTCGAACTCTTGATCCCACCTTGGCCTCTCAGAATGCTAAGATTGCAGGTATGAGCCACTGCGCCTGGCCTGGAAAAGCTATATTAAGAAACAGTTATTGGGGAGAAGCAAGAGCTTAGAAGAGCCTTGAGTTCACAGTCAAGCTTTATGAGGCAGAGTGTGAGCAGGGGTGTGCGTGCATGTCTGTGTATGTGTGTGTGTGTGTGTGTGAGAGAGAGAGAGAGAGAGAGAGAGTTGGCTGCAGCCTGGGGGAAGGTTCATTTTAGCTGCCGTTTGAAGGAGAGGTAGATACATCTCAAACTTAATATGATACAACCTGTACTTTTCACCACCCCCAAAACCCTGACATTTCCCTTCAAGTCTTCTTCATTGAACTAACTGTACTCCATCCTCCTAGCTATTGCAGCCAGAGACCAGGGAGTCATCTTTAGTTCTTTTATTTCCCTCCTTTCTTTCATCTGTTGCATTAGTGTGTCCTGTTGGTTCTACTTCCACAGCAGATCCTGCTCCACTTTTGTTTCCCTTGTCACCATTGCAGTATGAAGACTAAGTCACTATAATCTTTTTGCCTGTTTGTTCTCTATGCATCAGATAGTGATATTTAAAGATAAAGCTAATTATCTTATTCTGTGCCTTAAAAACCGTTAAAAGACTTGGCGTTGCACCTGGAGTAAGATTCTGACTCCTTATAAGCTTCTAGCTTTAGACGTACTGGCCTTCCCAGTCTGCCCCTTTGATTATGTTTTCCATGGGTCTCTTTTACGTGTTCTTCTTTTCCCTGGGAAGCATATTCCTACAGCTGACTTTTCCCATTCTTCAGGTTTCAGCTTCAGTATCACCTCCTTCGAGATTTTCCCTGCCAATCATTTAGGCAAAGTAACTTATCCATTCACCTTCCAAACCTGCTGTTTTCTCTGTTTGGTATCCTTTTTATTTCCTTTGTCTTTATTAGCCTTGATGGCAGTTTGTAATTATTTGTTGCCTTTTCCCCACCCTGTGCCTGGTAGATACTATCTCCATGAATGCCTCGCTGCTTATTTCAGCCCCAGTGCCTGGCACTATCAGTCTTTTTTTTTTTAAATTAATTAATTAATTTTTTTTTTTTGAGACAGAGTCTCACTCTGTTGCCCAGGCTAGAATGCCGTGGCGTCAGCCTAGCTCACAGCAACCTCCAACTCCTGGGCTCAAGCGATCCTCCTGCCTCAGCCTCCCGAGTAGCTGGGACTACAGGCATGTGCCACCATGCCCGGCTAATTTTTCTCTATATATTTTTAGCTGTCCGTATAATTTCTTTCTATTTTTAGTAGAGACGGGGTCTCACTCTTGCTCAAGCTGGTCTTGAACTCCTGAGCTCAAACAGTCCCCCTGCCTTGGCCTCCCAGAGTGCTAGGATTACAGGCGTGAGCCACCGCGCCCAGCCCCTATCAGTCTTGATGTGATCAAAAAGTCTCCTTTGATGTGATATACTTTGTTCTTTTACAGCACATGTCTAATACTGTGTGACAGACATGAATTTACACTTTGAATCAGACACTAAAACTCCATTCTTTTCTTAGATTCCTGCTCCGAAGCGAGGAGAAATAGTCAGACAGATCGGTGATGCCTTGCGGGAGAAGATCGCAATCCTGGGAAGCTTGGTAAAGTATTTTTGTAGCACATGCATAGTCCTTTGAGTGGAGAACAAGGCTGTCATGCATTTCTAAGAAAAGCAATTTATAAATTTCAAAAATCCTTTCTTTAGAGGAAGGATAAACAAGATAAATAGGAAAAAGTGAAGGTAATTATTGCATTCTAAAATTCTTCAGAAAATAAGAACATACTTTCTTCAGTTTATTACCCCCACAAAATATGTTTTGTTTTCCCGCTCTTTAATGTTTAAAATGTGGATTCTGTTGGAAAAATTTTGCTTTTTATGTTTTTAGGTATCTCTGGAGATGGGGAAAATCTTAGTGGAAGGTGTGGGAGAAGTTCAGGAGTACGTGGATATTTGTGATTACGCCGTCGGTTTGTCACGGATGATTGGGGGACCCATCTTGCCTTCTGAAAGTAAGCAGAGAAGTCGTTAAGCTAAGAGTTTTGTGCTCTGATATATGGAACGCTCCAAATACTCTGGCAATGAACAGTTCAGAAATGAGGAATTGCAAGTGGCAAAGAAATATAATATGTGAAAATATCTTTAATCTTTCCAAGAAATGCAAATTAAAACAGCTAATGACATTATGTGAAGAACCTTTTTTTTTCTTTTGTTTTAAAGATAAAATTCATGACAAGTCTGTGGGTTAGACGTTCTTTTAACCCATGTGGAAAACAATTTGGAAATATACCCAAAGAGCTTTGAATTTAAAGCCAGTTTTAAGAATCTAATTTAAGTAAATAATCTGAAATATGGCAAAAGTTTATGTGTAAAGATGTTCATTGTGGTATTAATAAAAAACATTAGAAATGACCTAAATGTCAAATAATAAGGGAAAATTTAAGCTAATTTTGGTAGTCTATTAGCATATACTAAAAATAATGTTTATAAAGATTGTCTTCCTCTAACTCCACACTTTTATGGAAAGGTTGCTTTTACTTATTTTTTTTATTTTTTATTTTTCTGAGACAGGATCTTGCTCTGTCACCCAGGCTAGAGTACAGTGGTATCATCATAGCTCACTGCAACCTCCAACTTCTGGGCTCAAGTTATCCTCCTGCCTCAGCCTCCCCAGCAGCTGGGACTATCAGCATGTGCCACTGTGCCTGGCTAATTTTCATATTTTTTGTAAAGATGGTGTCAAGCTGGTCTCAAACGCCTGGCCTCAAGCTGTCCTCCCACCTCAGCCTCCCAAAGTGCTAGGATTACAGGTGTGAACCACTGCACCTGGCCTGCATTTACTTATTTTTAAATTATATTAATGTTAATTTTTTGAAGAGGTGATAATATATCAGAAAATTAGAAAGGAGTAACAGTGTAGAGGTTGAGAAGTTTTCGTCCTTATTCTCCTGGCCATGCCATAGTTCCCCATGGAAGTAGTGAATATTTCCAATTTTTTTGTTTATCTTTTTAGAGCTTTTGTTCACACACAGGCAAATATGTGTCTTTTTAGAACACAAACCAAAGCAAACTACATTCTGTTCTATACTTTTGTATGAAGTAATGTCTTGGAAATTGTTTCATATTAGTACATTAAGGGGCTTCCTTTATGGTTTTATAGCTATTTTGTTATAAACCTATTATAATTTATTTAGCGAGCTCCAAACTGATGGATATTTAGGGTGGTTTTTAATCTTTTGCTGTTACAAGCTATGCACCAACCTTAAACTGTGAAAAGGTTTCAGTGAGGAGGACAAGAGCTTATGCGATTTGCAACGTGTGCAGTGTTGGTGGAGCAGCACGGGTGACTCTGAGGGACAGAAGTGTGTGCCAAAGTGGTAGCAGTAGTTATCTCTGTGTGCTGGAATTACTGGTCGTAGTCATTTTCTTCTTTGTATTTTTCTGTATTTTCTAAAATTTCCATGATGGTAATTATAAGGTTTTTTGGATTGGCCGGCGCCAGAGAAAGAAAGATGAGCAGAGTTGAAAGGGATAAGTGAAGAGGCTTTATTGGAGCACTCCCGGGTGAAGGTAACGGGTCCCAAGAGAGAGACCCGGGTGAGGTTCTCAGGTTCTGGGGGAGAGGGGCCTGAGAAGTCACATCGCCCAGAAGTCTGAGTGGGTTTATATATGTTTTTAGGGCTGGGGGGTGGGAGTTTCCTCAGCGGGGAAGATTTCGACATGAAGAGTGAGAAATTTCTTTGTTGCAGTTTTAGGGTGAGTATTGAGAAATAGGATGAGCTGGTGGTATTTGTGGACTCCAGGAACCGAGACCCTTATCAGGGTGGTCATCTAGGTGTGGTCATCCTTTAACTTAGCTGGGCCTTGCAGGCATTGTCCTTGGCAGGTCTCATGGGCTGCTTCTTTTTCCATTAGGGAGGGGAGGGCTGCCCGCCACCAGCCTTATAGTAATTATGTTTGTAATCAGGGAAAGAAATATTTTTTTAAAAAACAGATCTTTTCTTTTTTCCTTGGAATGTTGGGCAAATTCCCTACTTGTGGAAAGAGTTGGAGGAGTCTTCTTAAATGAACAGTTAATGTCCTTAATTAGATCTATAACAGTGATTTCCATCATGCAATATTAATTTTATGTCACTGAACATTTCAAGAGGTTTTTCCAGCTAAGAAGCGTTAGTTCACTGCCAATTCGGGGAAGTACATGTGTGCGAGCAGGTGACTTCTTTGATTTATACCTGCTAGGATGTCTTTCTCATAATGAAAATGTTTTTTAATGGTTTACACACTTTTCTTTAAGAAGTAGAGTACTCATGTCATATATGCAGAGGCTTTGGGTAACTTCAACTTCATTAATTCAAGAAATGCTTATTGGGTATCTACCAGGTGCTAGGGGATCTACTGGGTGATACTGGATCGATGAGGCATAGTCCCCCTCTTCAAGGGATTTATAAGTTTATAAATTCCTTACATTTTAGGTGGGAGATGAGTAAACAGATAATTCTAATCCAGTATGGTAAGTACTGGGGTGGGGTAGGGGAGAGGGTGGTGATTATGTAGGGGGAGCCCCTGCCCCAGCCCCCTAGGTATGGTCGGGAAAGGCCTCCTGGAGAAGGTGGCCAAGATAAGGCCGGAGGGAAGACAGGGACAAGGGGTGGAATAGTCTAGTATGCTGCTAGGGGCTAAAGATGGGAGAGCCTGGCTTACTTGGGGATTGCTCAGCACAGCTGGAGGGTGCAGTATGGGGGTGGTAGGTGGAGCAGAGAGGGAACCCTGGGAACAGGGAACCTCAGGAATGGACTTTTCCTGACTAGGAGTTTGGACTTTATCCTGAGGGTGGTTACAGTAAACACAAGAGTGTTGTAATGAAAGGGTGACATCAGGGGAGAGGGGAGGGCAGGAGAGAGGAGGCAGGCCCTGCAGGAAGAGGCTGTGCGGGCAGACAGCTGCTGGGGATGAGGATGCCTAGACTGCAGGAGGGCCTGGGACTGAGGCACCCCATCCTCGCCGGCAGTGTGAGTGTGGCTGAGATCAGTGGCTGGGACCGCTGCCTTTCCCGTCGGTCTGTGGGTTTAACCAGGGCTTGGGAACCATCATGCTCCTTTGCTCTGGTTCTTCACTGCTCCAGCTGCCTTTGATTGAAATAAGCCCCTTGTGGGATTCTGGGTGACTTTAAAGTTTGTGTTTAAAATACAAATGTTTTTATTTACATTTTCAATTTTCCAATAGTGAATATAAAGATCCGTGCAATTCATTCATTCAACATATACAATTTTAGGATCCCCTAACCCCCACCTGAGCCACCTTGTCTTAAATTTAGAGAGGTTGGCCCAGGGCTTCATCCGGCAACATAAAGAACATGGGCCTAATAGTCACAGCTCCCGTGTCCTGATCATGTTCTGCCCTTTGTGAGCACATCACCTAGGGCAGCTCTTAGTGTTATTGGCCTCTGAGTGGAGGTTTTCGCAAGTTCTTGGTGTTCACGAGGAAAAGAATTTCAGTATGTACCAGGTAAGCCAAGCAAGTGACAGCTTTTATTGAAAGCAAAACTACATTCTCGGCTGGGCGCAGTGGCTCACGCCTGTAATCCTAGCACTCTGGGAGGCCGAGGTGGGCGGATCGTTTGAGCTCAGGAGTTTGAAACCAGCCTGAGCAAGAGCGAGACCCCGTCTCTACTAAAAAAATAGAAAGAAATTAGCTGGACAACTAAAAATATATATAGAAAAAATTAGCCGGGCATGGTGGCACATGCCTGTAGTCCCAACTACTCAGAAGGCTGAGGCAGGAGGATTGCTAGAGCTCAGGAGTTTGAGATTGCTGTGAGCTAGGCTGATGCCATGGCACTCTAGCCTGGGCAACAGAGTGAGACTCTGTCTCAAAAACAAACAAACAAAAAAACCCTACATTCTCAGTAAAGAAAGGGGGTGGGCTGGAAAGAGAGCAGCTGCTCTGGGATAAAGTGGTTTTAAAGCTTTTGTAGTTTCACTAATTAAGGGGAGGCATATTCAGGGGAAGGGGGTTGGCTTTTACTAAGAGTTTGGGTAGTAATTCCTGGAACTGGGTTCCTTTCCGTTTCATATTTTATATGATTGTCTTGGAACTATCATACTGATTTCAAGAGCAGAGAAATTTTAAAACCACGATGTAAATGATACTATAATTAGCCAAAGTTCATGTAAGGTGACAGGGACAGCTGACAAGCCAGGTGAAGCCAGTTCTTGCCTGTGGTTATCAGCCCCTTTTGTTTAAGGTTGTTTACTTTAATACCTGCACCCAGTCTTCAAGCCTCTGCATCCGGGCCCAGCCCTGTGTCTTCTCTTATTCTGAAGTCATCACCTCTCTAAAGTGTCCTTGAATCCCAGATGCACTGACACTGCCCTGAGCTCTGCAGAGTCCCTGTGCGGATCAGAGGCATAATGAATGTCATTATGGTTCACAGGGAGCGTGGTAATAACCACTTCTGTTGTACGTTACTTAAAGTGCCAATATCCCACAGCTGCGTAAAGTGCCCCACTGTGAGGCATCTGGAATCCCCTCTGGTGCGGTGTACCTGTGTTCTGAAAATGGAAAACTCTGGACTTTGTGATTTACTTGACATGCATTAAATTAACATGCTTCAGCACGTTCCCTCCCTTTCCTGTCCCCAGGACCTGGCCACGCCCTCATCGAACACTGGAATCCCGTAGGCCTGGTTGGAATCATCACTGCGTTCAATTTCCCTGTGGCGGTGTATGGCTGGAACAACGCCATCGCCATGATCTGCGGGAACGTCTGCCTTTGGTAAGACCTGCCGGCTTTCCTATCCAGTAGCCAGAAGGTGATAAAAGTAGCCATTTCCAGGTACTAGTGAAAAGTATTTAAAATACCATTGACATGTTTTCTACTTACTGTACTCTTTCAGTTAACATAGTAAATCATACCTGCTAGTTGTCAAATGCTGATTTTTAATGATTATGGGTTTTAACCATGGGTAATTTGCTTATTTTTTTGACCCAGCATTGTCCTCCTGTTCCTCCCAGCTCTCTTCCCACCGCAAGTGGGTGTACTGACATTCAGTCCTGACACTGCTTACCCAGAGTGAGCCTCGGGCTCCCCAGGTGTGAGGGCTCAATCCTCCACAAGACTGCCCCTACTTCTCCCAGGACCCCTGCAGTTCTGGCCAGCTGTCTACAAATCTGGAGGTTCCTGTGAACCCTTGGTTTGGACAGTTCACTAGAATGACCCACAGAACTCAAGAAAGCACTGTGTGTAATGATAACGGTTTCGTAGTAAAAAATACATGTAGGGCAAGGTCTGGAAGGACTCTAGATGCACAGCTGCATGTGCTCTCCCAAGTGGTGTTAGGGCCTGTCATCCTCCTGGCATGTATCAATGTGTTCACCAATCAGGAAGCACCACTGCACTTGGATATCCAGAGTTTTTATTGGGGTTTCATTATTTAGGCATGAATAATTAAATCATGGTTGACTTCAGTCTCCAGCCCTCCTCCCTGCCCTGGAGGTGGTACACTGGCTGAAAGTGCCAACCCTCCAATCATGTGTTCGCTCTTTCTGGTGACCAGCCCCTATCCCGAGCTACCTGGAGTCATTCGCCAGCATAACAGAGAGAGGCACTGTTATCACTCAGGAAATTCCAAGGGGTTTTGAAGCTCCCTGCCAGAAACTGAGGAGAAAGACAGGATGTATTTATTCTACCACACTTCACAAACAGAAAATTAAGTAAACGCCTGTTGGAGGAAAAAAAACTTGTGATGTCACAACCTTCTTTTTAAAGTTTGACATTTTTTTCAATAAAAACTTTACAGTGAATTACCAAATGATTCTGAGACACTTGGCCAGTGTTCTCATTGATGCTTTAAATATTCCATCTTTCTAAAATATTTGATAGTAAAAATGTATGTTATAGATGGCAAAACAGTTACTTGATTTTAGCTTTCATGTTCAGTGGAAGAACTTAGTTAAGGAAAATCAGGAAAGTTGCCTTTGGCCTGTTTTGCATCTGTTCCATTAGTTATTGACTGATCTCAAATGCAGTACTCAAGTGAACGTACTCAAAAGACTATAAAACAAGGCATGGTTGGCAGAATTAATAATTTGGTACCGTGTTGCCAAAGGAACCCCCACGTTTTCCAGCATTCGAATCCAGAAAGGCTAACTGTGTAGTTTTCCTTGGCTCTCTGAGCCTTGCAAGGAAAGTTGGATGAATGCAGCACATTGCTAGGTTCCTGCTTCCCTCAGTCTCCAAGCTGGCTGAGGTTATGTAATAGTTCCTGTGATCAGTGCAGCAAGCAGTTTCAGAATTGATTGGTGCCGTTTTTTATGTTCATGGAAGTTCGTAGTCCCTTAGGTCTCAGAGGCATTGAGCTGAAGGATAGATTTCTATTTCAGTTACTAGACTCATTTGTTAGTTGTCTAGTTGGACAGAGCTTTTTCTCACAAAGACTTTTGCTTCTGCTTGATAATAAAAGGTATTTATGGTTCCCATCAAATTAAGTTCCTTCCTTTTTTTTTTTTTTTTAACCTTAAGGAAAGGAGCTCCAACAACTTCCCTCATTAGCGTAGCTGTCACAAAGTAAGTATGTGTGGCTTTCTTTTTCCTGGGTATAGAATAATCTTGCAAGGGTGATTGATAGGCCCCTGATGTTTTAAATCCAATGTGAAAGTGTCATATTTATTTAAGCATAGAATTTGGATAACTTCTTTCTCCTTTGGTTTTAGTATATGTATATCATTTTGCAGTTTACAGATCTCTTCCAGAGCAATATCATTTAACTCTTTGATACAATGCTAGATATTGATATAAATGTGGAACTTGAACTCTTATAGACATTTGTTGTCACTTGGAAAATGAAAACATCTCCAGAGAGAGGAAATATTTTTGTAATTTGGGGACTACATTATATAACTATTCAACGAGTCAATAGTTTTAAGAATACATTTCTACCCAATTAATACTTTTATTGCTTTTGCTTAATAGACTGCTTAATTAATTAATTAATTTGAGACACAGTCTTGCTCTGTAGCCCTGGCTAGAGTACAGTGGTGTGATCATAGCTCACTGCAACCTAAAACTCCTGAGCTCAAGCGATCCTCCTGCCTCAGCCTCCCAGAGTACAAGGATGACAGGTGTTGAGCCACCGTGCCTGGCCTTAATAGACTGTTAACAAAACAGAAAGAACTGGTTATTATACTAATCTACTGATTCATCTCACACTATTTAAAATATATTGTGTATTTTGGTTTAAAAAGTTATTAGTGTTTTATTCATTTGTATTTGAGAACTTGACAGCTCTGATTAGGCCATAAAAAACCAGTGTTGTTAATTTATCATTTTGGAATTTAGAGGATATATAGCATAGGGTGCCTTCCATGTAGGCTTCGAGTGCACTTTTGATGTTCCTTCATTGGTTGCATGGTGTGTATGCTCTGATTTAAGAATTGTTGGTAGAGAGCTTGTGGTAGATTCTGTATGAAGGAGCGTTTTTAATGTTAGAAGATTATTTAGAACAGTGGCTTAGGAATTAAAAAGTGGGCTGAAAAAGAGAGAGGGTAGTATGTATTAATATTTAGTTGAAATAAATATATGATATTGAGGAAACAATATCCTCTAAGGCAGGGGTGTCCAAATGAAATATTAAAACACATCAAAATGATGAGATTCTGCAAGCAATATTTTAAAATAAACTGTTTTTAAAAAAACAGAAGAGTTAACGTGGACATAGCTGACTTGCTGAGTGTTAGTAAGTGGCTGGTTAAGATATTATTCAGGCCGGGCGCGGTGGCTCACGCCTGTAATCCTAGCACTCTGGGAGGCCGAGGCGGGTGGATCACTCGAGGTCAGGAGTTCGAGACCAGCCTGAGCAAGAGTGAGACCCCGTCTCTACTAAAAATAGAAAGAAATTATATGGACAACTAAAATATATATATACAAAAAATTAGCCGGGCATGGTGGCACATGCCTGTAGTCCCAGCTACTCGGGAGGCTGAGGCAGGAGGATCGCTTGAGCCCAGGAGTTTGAGGTTGCTGTGAGCTAGGCTGAAGCCACGGCACTCACTCTAGCCCGGGCAACAGAGTGAGACTCTGTCTCAAAAAAAAAAAAAAAAAAAAAAAGATATTATTCATTCGTACTAGTTTTGCTTTAAGCCTTTTTTTATTTTGTTTTAAATAGTACAAAATATTCATATAGCACTTTTAATATATGCTGGTTGATATTTGTCAGAGAATTGGAAATAGCTGATTTTGCAATGAAAGAGAATAAGGAAAATGCTGAGTTTTGCTGGAAATAACCAAGGGTGGTACAGTGCCCACTAGGAGGTCTTCTTAAATTCAACTAAATGTTCAGGCTCATAAGATGACCACAGGTCACATATAGTCCCTCTGTTTATTCAGAAGGCTATAGGGCAGGAACATGGTTGCTAGGAGGGCAGCATCAGGTCTTTGTCTTCAGTTGGTGTTCTTGTAGTGGTCACGCAGGTGCAAGGAGATGAGATCCACGTTGGATAGGTGTAGGGGTTACCCTGGCTTGATAGCCTAAAGCCCCACAGAAACCAAAACCTCTCGTAACAATTCTATAGGCATAGCTTTCCGATGCCACAAAGGACATACAGTTACAAGTGTCACTGCACTCAGGGAAGGCCAAAAAGTATGGCATTTTCATTTATAGTTCACAGATAGTTATCCTAGTTCAGATGCAATTGACCGATCTGGTCATTTTTACTGTAAGCCGTGTTGTCTAAGTAACATCGTTGATGCTCTGACATTTGTCAGGTAACCTGGGGAACAGAGCTACAGTTTAACCTAAGATTAGATTCCTCAGCCTTAGGGGAAAGGGTTTTAGTAACCTCTGCCCACAGGCACAAAGTAAAATCCTTGCACTTAAAGAGAGTTGCACTCTGCTTGTGCAGACAGTATATCCGCCTTAAGTCCCACAGAAGAATTATACGACCCCAAACCTGGTCTTGGACGTGATAGCTGCAGTGCATGATCCTTGAGTGGATCCTGGATTAGGGGGAAGAAGGAAAACACTCTAAAGGACATCTTTGGGGACAACTGGGGAATTCTCTTGGGTATAACAATGGTATCTTTTCTGTGGAAGTAAGTGTGGGATTTGGGTCTCTTTGAAATTTAAACAAATTGGAAAATGGCCAGCAAGTTGGTATGATTGATAAATAGAACCTTTGCTCTATTGGTCCTCTGGAAGCTCAGAAGAAACCAGAATCACTTGAGCCATTTGTAGCTGGAAATCATACTTAAGTAGCATTTAACTATGTCTTATTTTAATTGTAACAGCCTAAGCTGTAGGAGAGGCTGCTTTGCTTGTCCACAGTGCTTTAGCCTGAAGGACACTGATGTTTTCTGACTACAGTAGTTTGGTGTGAAGCCAGTGGACACTGGTCACAAGCTTCCTCAGGGTTTGCAGGGCAGGCCCCGCTGTCTTTGTTGTCTGTCCTTGGCGCCTGCTCTGGGTTTCGGGGACCTCTTCTTCCCTGTCTCATCCTTTACCATTTCTCCACCTGAGCCTTGCTTTGCAGAGGTGGGTTCAAATCTCTCATTTACTGTTGGGAACTACTTCTAGTTTTCTTTATCTTTTATTTCCTTCTCTGTTTCTTCACTATCACTTTAATGGATCTGTGGTGGGAAACAATAAAAAAAGCCTGTGATCAATCTGCCATCTGGAACCAGATGTGTCTTCCAAGTATGGCGGGAAATCCTTAAACGATGACCCCTTGCGCTCCCCGAGCAGTGCTCCATGTCTTCCATTTGTATTCTGTGTTCTTTGCTCCTTCTTAATATTCTCTTAGAAAAAAAGAGTTCTACTAAGTGTTTGAAAATCTCTTCTATGTGAGGAGACATCCAGGTCTTAATGTCTGAAGGTAAAATCTGTATGTCACAAGAGGGTCCTTAATGTTAGAAGATCATTTGGGAACAATGGTTTAGGAATTGAAAAGTGGGTTGGAAAAGAGAGGGTAGTATGTTTGAGGGGTGGGAGAGAAAGTTGGAGAAAGGAGAGCCAGGCCAGGCACAGTGGCTCACGCCTGTAATCCTAGCACTCTGGGAGGCCGAGGTGGGCGGATCGTTTGAGCTCAGGAGTTCGAGACCAGCCTGAGCAAGAGCGAGACCCCATCTCTACTAAAAATAGAAAGAAATTATATAGACAGCTAAATATATATATAGAAAAAATTAGCCGGGCATGGTGGCGCATGCCTGTAGTCCCAGCTACTCGGGAGGCTGAGGCAGGAGGATCGCTTGAGCTCAGGAGTTTGAGGTTGCTGTGAGCTAGGCTGACGCCACGGCACTCACGCTAGCCTGGGCAACAGAGTGAGACTCTGTCTCAAAAAAAAAAAAAAAAAAGAAAGGAGAGCCAGGTGGTTGGAGTTTTGATTCTCATTTTTAAAAAAATGTCCTAAGAAATTAAATTATTGCCTGTGTAATTACTTTTTCCTTCCTAGGATAATAGCTAAGGTTCTGGAGGACAACAAGCTGCCTGGTGCAATTTGTTCCTTGACTTGTGGTGGAGCCGATATCGGGTAGGTTCATAGGCTAAGAACATCCTTCTGTTGAATGACTCCAGGTTGACCAACTAGAATCATCTTTACTAGAAGAACCAAACAGCTAAGGAAATGAGGATGGTTCTCTGGAATCATCATGATTATGGACCTAGTTGGGCTCTCTATTAATGCATAACCTCTGTTGGAGGACGAGTAAGAGTTGTCTTTTTAATTGCCCAGAGCTGCTGTTCATAGGTGTTTATATCCTGAAATAACGGACTGCTTTAATGGTGGGCAGTCTGTGACTTCCTGATACTTGATTTATAAAGGTGTTTACTTACAAAGCAAAGCTATAGAATTATAGTCTGGGGTCTTACTCCCCCGAGAGAAGCTAGCCTATTGCCCGAGTTCTTCATCTGACCGAAGAAGAGAACCCTGGGAACACGGCCTCTTTTTTTTATTGTTTTTTTTTTAAACTGTCATGTAATTCACATACCATAAAATCCTCCCTTTTAAAGTGTACAATTGAGTGGTTTTTAGACTACAGTGTGTGCCACCATCACCACTATCTTATCCCAGAACATTTTGATCAGCTCAGATAGAAACCCCACACCCATTAGCAATCACTTGCTATTCCCCTCTGTCCCCAGCCCCCAGCAACCGCTAATGTACTCTGTGTTTCCATGGATTTGCTTATTTGGGATATTTTGTGTAAATGGAATCATGTAATATGTGGCCGATAACATCACAGCCTCTTTAAGTTGGAACTGACTATAATTGCTCTGAACCATGATGAAAGCTGAGGTGGTTTTTACCAGCTTAGACTTTGATTAGGTGAGGTTTCCTAGGAGTCAAGTCTTGTAACCCATACTGCTGTGGCTAGAGAGTCAGCCTACTTCCGACACTTTCAACATAACTACTGTACCTAGTGAGCAGTTTCAAAAAAGAGCGATAAGTTATTATTTTTTTCATAGAGATGAGAAAGTATTAGAAAATACAATTCCCAAATATGCAGTACATAGTGAAGTATTACCTAAATGTCATTTAAAACATGAGTATTGTATCCTTTGACCTACTCTATTCTTGCTCTCAGGCATCCAGTCCTTTGTGTTGGCCTTGGAATACCTCAGCTAATTAGAGTGGCGTATACAGGAGTGCTTGAAGCAGCAGCCGCTTTGAGCGTCAGTGCTCATGTGTGCTGGGTTGAACCTGGGGAGAGCTCCCTAGGTCATTGACTCAAGCTGTCCAGCCCTACGTTGGACTGATGCTGCCCTGCTTGGCTCACACTGAACCGTTTGAAGCACTGAACAAAGCAGTTCAAATCAATAGTGTCTGATCTACATTCCTTAGAAGCCACTGGAACTCCTAGCATAGCTTTTATAAGTCAGCTTCTATGAGGAATATTTTAGGATGTTTCCCTATAGTCTTTTAAGTTTTTAATTCTTAAAGGAACTGCACAGTGGGTTGAGAGTCTGCAAAACATCTGGAATGCTCAGCAAGGAAATGCTAAGATTCTACCATCGAGTCACCCACTCAGTAGAAGGACTGTCTTCCCTAACTAGCAGCTTCCTCTGGCTGATGTCTGTTTACGGAGTACTCACAGAGCAGGTCAGCCCGTTCTGCTGGATGGCTCTACTTGTGAAAAATTTCCTTCTTTTTCATGAAGACCTTCCCTTGCTCCCAGAGATATACTTCCTTGTCCTTTTGCTTTCCGAGGGCTCACATCAGTGTTTTCTCGCTGGGTACCGTTAGGTGTTGCCATTGCTGGGTTTCTCTGCTTGGGTGACCGTGTCTGTTCCCCTGCAGCACAGCAATGGCCAAAGATGAGCGAGTGAACCTGCTGTCCTTCACCGGGAGCACTCAGGTGGGAAAACAGGTGGCCCTGATGGTGCAGGAAAGGTTTGGTAAGTATTGGCTTTCTAGTGAGGGTTTTAATTCCCTCAGAAGTGTGGATGTGAAATCTAAAAGTTGAGTGTTTTTTTTTTTTTTGACCTTTCCATGGAGATACTGGCCATGTTTATTTGAATGTTCAAGTAAAAGAAAAGAGTGCAGTTAGTAGTAGTTGAATGTTAGGGAAGTCCCAAATTTAAATAGCATAATTTGGAAAAGAATATCATGTTATCTCTAAATAATGATCGTAGAATGATATATAGTTATTTATCAAATTCTACTAGACCTGTGTGGCAAATTAAAAAAAGGAAAATCATTATTTAAACAAGACCAGTGAATACAGGACCTAGAGTGGAAGGCTTAAATCTGTTCTCAAGTTTACATTTCACCTGTGTATGTTGAAAAGGGTTGTGTAGACAGAGCTTTGTATACTGTACTGCACTGTACGGCGGACTTTTAAGTTTTTCAAGGATAGCATTGACCATCAATTTTTGCCTACTATGCTGAATTTAGACTGTAACCCCAGCACAAGATGAGACTTGACTAGTTAATCTGCCAGCCATTTTACTATGTAGGCATTGCTTTTGAAAAGCAAGTTTATGGAAAACTATTAGAAATGAAATTCAGAAAACAATTCCATTTATAGTAGCATCACAAAGAATAAAATACTTAGGGATAAATTAAACAAAGAAGTAAGTTTTCACACAGAGCGCTACCAAGCATCATGAAAAGAAATTAAAGATGACCTGACTGAATGGAAAAACATCCCATTTTCATTTCTTGGAAGATTTAATATTAAGATATCCATAATGTCCAAGTAATCTATAGATTCAGTGCAATCCGCCTCAACTGCCTGTTTTGCAACAATTGGCAAATTGATCCTAAAATCCACATGGTTCATGCAAAGGGCATGCAAATGGCCAGAACAATCTTGAAAAAGAAGCGCAAATTGGAGGACTCTTAACTTCCCAATTTTAAAATTTATTACAAAACTACGGTAATCAGGACCGTGTGATACCAGCATAAGGACAGACATAAAGATCAATGGAATAAAACTGAGAGTCCAGAAATAAACCCTTAAGTTTATGGTCAACTTATTTTTGACAAGGATGCCAAGACATCTCAGTGAGGAAAGAAGAGTCTTTTTATCAAGTGGGACTGACACGACTAGACACTCATACGCATAAGTGTGAAACTAGACTCCTATTGCATCCTATATACAGACTTAGCTCAAAACGTATCAGAGACCTAAATGTAAGAGCTAAAACTATAAAACTCTTAGAAGAAATTATAGGAATAGGTCTTTGTGACCTTGGGTTAGGCAGTGGTTTCTTAGATATGACACCTAAAGCACAGGCAACAATAGCAACAACAAAGTATATAAATTAGATTTCATCAAAATTAAAGACATTTGTGCTTCAAAGGACACCAGGAAAAAAGTTCAGAGGACAACCTATGGAATGGCAGAAAATATTTATAAATTGTATACCTGATAAGGAACTTATTTCTGGAATATATAAAGAACTCTTAAAAGTTAACAATATATTGGCTGGGTGTGGCAGCTCACGCCTGTAATCCTAGCACTCAGGGAGGCAGAGGCTGGAGGATTGCTTGAGGTCAGGAGTTTGAGACCAGCTTCAGCAAGAGTAAGACCCTGTCTCTACTAAAAATAGAAAGAAATTAGCTGGGCAACTAAAATAGAAAAAACTAGCTGGGCATGGTACCGCATGCCTGTAGTCTAGCTACTCAGGAGGCTGAAGCAGGAAGATCACTTGAGCCCAGGAGTTTGAGGTTGCTGTGAGCTAGGCTGATGCCACGGCACTCTAGCCTGAGCAACAGAGTGAGACTCTGTCTCCAAAAAAAAAAAAAATTCAACAATGTAAAAGATAAATAACCCAATTAAAAAATGGACACTGGGCTGGGTCCTGTGGTTCATGCCTGTAATCCCAGTACTTTGGGTGGCTGGGTGGGAGGATTGTTTGAATCCAGGAGTTTGAGCCTGAGTAACATAATGAGACCCCTATCTCTACAAAATATATAAAAAATTAGCTGGTCATGGTGGCATGTGCCTGTAGTCCCAGCTACACAGGAGGACTGCTTAAGCCCAAGAATCTGAAGCTGCAGTGAGCTATGATGTTGCCACTGTATTATAGCTAGCCTCGACCTTGTCTCCCAAAAAAAAAAAAGAACAAAGGGCAATGGATTTGAATAGAAATCTCAAATGGCCAATTAGTACAGGAAAAGATACTCAACATCATTAGTTCTACTCCTCCTGCTAGCAGATTTTATTTCATCTTCTCATCCTTCTCTTCTCCTTCTTCCTGAAAGCAGTAGTTTGTTCTGCTTAAGTAGTACCATTAGTAGTAGTATAATTTTTTGAATGTATCTGCCTGTCTTAAGTTATAGATGCTTTTCTTAGAGGGGATTCATGGTTAGGAGTGGGGTTAGAGAGCAACTGATAGAGAGTTGGAAGGATGTGAAAAGTATAGGTCTTTCCTTTTCTGCCAAATATTCCTTGTAGCCAGACAGGAGAAGCTGATAGCAGGCATAGAAGCTTCTAGTTCCTTCTTTTTCTTCTTAGTACCTAGCATAGTGCTATGCTCTAGCGAGCAAGGTGTCATTAAATCAACTATTACAACAGAAACTAGAGCTGGTGTAGCACTTGGTGGATTTGGGTAATAACAGCCACATCCTTCATAATTAATACCCACTTGATGCTTAACTGTTTCAGAGTGGTGGAAATAAGAACATATTCTCTTACACGTCTGTCACGTACACACGTCTGATATCACAAATGAAAGTTCTTACATAGAAGCTGGTTTTAAAGTGCACTTAAATTTATGTTCAAAAGATCAGTAGTAAACATATCTCAAAAATTGAGGCAAACCTCATGTCTTTATGCTGGGGGAGCAAGGTAAGAATGGCATTCATAGCCTGCTGTATAACTTTTCTGGATGCAGCTTGGCAATGTATATCAGGAGCCCTTCTATTCATACCCTCCGGCCCTGACCTAAGTAGATAATCAACAATGAATATGTTCAACACTGTAGTTAGGAATGTATTAACACAAGTAGCTAAATAGAATTTGGTGTGCTATCATGATGGGATACTGTGGAGTGGTGTTTTTAAATTTTAAACAGCACTTAATAACATAATGGAGAATGTATAAGACATTAATCAGAAAATAAAGTAAAATTAATTAGATAATGTAATCTCAATCAAATATAAATACACAAGGAAAAGATTGGAAGACACTATACCAAATTGTAAGGAGGGATTTTGTGGTGGCTTTATGGGCCATGCTTTGTTTTTCATTTATATTGTTGGTGGGTAAACACAACATAAAAATTGCCATCTTAACCATTATTTTTAAGTACACAGTTCGCTAGTGTAAAGTCCAATCACGTGGTTGTATACCTGATCTCTAGAACCTTTTCATTTTTCAAAACTAAAACTTTATACCAATTAAACACTAATTCTTCCTCCCTCCTCTCCCCAGCCCTTGGCAACTACCTTCTATTTCTATTATTTTGATCACTTTAGATAACCTCATGTAAGTGGAATCTTACAGTATTTGTCCTTTTGTAACTAGCTTATTTTACTTAGCATAATGTCCTTAAGGTTCATCCATGTTATAGCATGTGACAGGGTTTTCTTTTTGAAGACTGTGTAATATTCGCTTGTATGTACGTACCACATTTTCTTTATCCGTCCATCTGTTGATGGACACTTGGGTTGCTTCCACCTTTTGGCTACTGTGAATATGGTGCCATGACAATGGGTGTATAAATATGTTAGAGTTCCTGCTTTTAATACTTTTTTCCCAATACATGCCAGAGGTGGAATTGCTAGATCATATGGTAATTCCAGGTTTGTTGGGGGAATCACCATATCATTTTCCACAGTGGCTGTGGCTGCCCCATTTTACACTAACTTTTTTTTTCTTATATAATATCATATTTAAAGTTGTAAGACTAACATGGAGTCCCTAGATACCCTTTAATCAGATTCACCAATTGCTTACATTTGCTTTATCATTTTCTCCCTCTCCAGCAACATAGATGTGCATGAGCACACACACACACACACACACACACAGACATCATGGATACATGTAATTGTTGAACTGTTGGGAGCAAAGCTGAAGACACAGTGTCCCCTCACCACTGAATATTTCACTGTATTTCCCAAGAACATGCACAGTCTCTCATATAATCATGGTTATGATTATCAAAATCAAGATATTGGACATTGATACAGTAGTCATGCTACTTTATAAATCAGAAAATCAAAAAACAATTGGGGTAGGCTATAATTTGAGGCCTATCCTAATGATAGCAGGTGCAGTAAATACTAAAATAGTCATTAATTTGTGTTTATGATTTTTTAAAAGGGAGAAGCTTGTTAGAGCTTGGAGGAAACAATGCCATTATTGGTAAGGCTACCATTTTTGTTTGTTTGTTTGTTTGTTTATTTGTTTTCTGTTGACAATATCCTCAATAGCCACCCTGAATACATAAAACTTGTTTATGAACTCATCTCTTCCATGTTGTATGTGCCTGGGACCTAATTCCCATGTTTAGAAATTTTTCTTGTGAGGCAGAACAGAAGCTTGGTTTGAAGGCAGGGATGACTAGGAAGAAAAGGTACTCATGTTTGGGAAATGTTACCTGGGGCCTAGATACTGTGAGTGAGACTTCCATTGTGGTGTGGCATTATTTCTTGTTTTTCCTTCTCTTTTCTGAAAACTGGTCATGTGTTTCTCTAGAATAACTAAGTAACTCTTATGTGACTTGATCATTCCTTTAGGCTTCAAAAACATTATTCTGTCTTTGGTGGATTATTGAATGCTTTTATATTGGGGACACTTCTTTAAGGCTTTTTTTTCTTAATCACTTACCTGTAGGTTTAGAGGTTGCAGGCTGGGCGAGGTGGCTCACACCTGTAATCCTAGCACTCTTGGAGGCCGAGGAGGGAGGATTGCTCGAGGTCAGAAGTTCGAGAGCAGCCTGAGCAAGAGCGAGACCCCGTCTCTACTAAAAATAGAAAGAAATTAGCTGGACAACTAAAAATACATAGAAAAAAATGAGCCAGGCATGGTGGTACCTCCTTGTAGTCCCAGCTTCTAGAAGGGAGGAATTACAAATAATATAAATGGAAAGATAAACTTTGTAAAGATTATACTAATTTTTCCTTCTGAGAGCAGAGGTGCAGGAAGGAACAGATAAAAGTAGAGAGGACTTTGGAAGTGATTTTGCACTGAGGAAGTGCCAAAAGGCCTGGATGTGAGTGCTTTGAGATTTTTCCCATGAGGTAAAGGGTGAGGTCGGCTGGTGCGGGAGTAGAAAGCAGAGGTGTTTCAAAGATTGGGAAAAGCTTCTGTAGGGTGGCAGCAAGGGATCTGCTGATGCAAGCGGGTGCTCAGATGCTGCTCGAGAGGCCACGGTCAGAGGGCTATGTTGTCCTCTCTGGTGATCTGTGGGTCCCGAGAAGCTGACATCAAAATAGGCCATGGGATGAGACCGCAGGCAAACTCACAGGAGTCTCAGTCAGTATTGGAAGCTGAAAGCTGGACGATGAAGAGGTCAGAGGACTGAGAGCCTCAATTTACCTCTGTGCTTGGGTAAAGCTCATTGCTTTATTGTCACATAATCTTCCCTCGAAGAAAAGCATGCCTCTCCCCCGACACGCATATGTGTCTATGTCTCTGCCATGTTAATATGCTTACTTTACAATAGTTTTCATATGCTCTTAATGTACTTATTTTAGTTTTTCTTTTATTGATATATAATATTTTGCATATTTATAGGTACATGTGTTGCACTTTTTAAAGGCATTGTTTTATACCAGTTATTAAGGTCCTTGTCTGCCTACTTTGCTACACTGACGGGCATGTTTGTGCTTCTCTAAGCTTTTGAGGATGCGGACCTGAGCTTAGTAGTTCCATCAGCTCTCTTTGCCGCCGTGGGGACAGCCGGCCAGAGGTGTACCACTGCGAGGCGACTGGTGAGCTTGTCTGCATGGCTGCATGAGATTGTCCTGCTCTTTAAACATCACTTTTTAAACAAATTCTGCTATTAGGGAGGTGTCCTAGAAGAATTGCTAGAACGATGCCTGCCGTAGATGTGGCTTGCAGATACGTGGTCTTACTATTCTCCCTTCTGCGCTTATGGCAGATGTTGTTAATCTACCAGTGATCTGCCTTTTTTCCTACCCCAAGCTAACAGGGATCTCACCGCCAATTGATTGGAGATGAGACCTGTTTTCAGTCCTGCTCTTAGAACCACAAAGTCCAGTGTCACTTACAGAATAAAATAAGGTAAAAATTTGAAAAATTCTAAAACATTTAGCTGAAAGGTAGCCTTGCTCTTTTATAAAAACATTTTAGGTAGTAACACATTTTAAAGACTTAAATTTTTGGCCTCAAGTCTTAAAGTGACATGATTTATTGAAAAAGCAAATGACTCTGGGTGTGTGTGTGCTCTTTCTATATAAAAATATAGTCTGCATACGTATATATAGGAAAGATTAATATTAAGTGTATATAAGATGTGGTTCAGCTTCAATGTGGGGTTTGGGAATTTTAATCTCTAATATTGAGCTGGATTTCAGTTTAATACGAAGTACAACCTTGATTTTCATGACTCTTAATGGTACAGAAAACTGTGTACTATAACTGTATTATAAGTTTTGGTTAGGTACATCTGCCACTTTTTATTGTTGAATTTTCCTTTTGTAATTCAAAAAAGTTGAATTACAGAGCACTTGGCTTTGGGTTTCTGCCCTCATTCACAATGAGTATGTGCAAATTCTTTATAAGATTAACATAATCTAAATTAATTAGAGTAAGATAAAAGATGTATGAAAATTCAGTCTTTACCTTTCTCACACTTTTCATATTATTTTTTCCTGTGTTTTGCAACAAATGAAAATCTTGGCTGGGCGAGGTGGCTCACGCCTGTAATCCTAGCACTCTGGGAGGCCGAGGTGGGTGGATCAGTCAAGGTCAGGAATTCGAGACCAGCCTGAGCAAGAGCGAGACCCCATCTCTACTAAAAATAGAAAGAAATTATCTGGCCAACTGAAATATATATAGAAAAAATTAGCCGGGCATGGTGGCGCATGCCTGTAGTCCCAGCTACTCGGGAGGCTGAGGCAGGAGGATTGCTTAAGCCCAGGAGTTTGAGGTTGCTGTGAGCTAGGCTGACGCCTCGGCACTCACTCTAGCCCGGGCAACAGAGTGAGACTCTGTCTCAAAAAAAAAAAGAAAGAAAGAAAATCTTTCCTGTATTTTTGCATTACTCAGCTGAAGTCCTCAAAAAAATCTGATATAATATTCATAAAGTATTATAATTTATTAAATTTGTTTACCATAAACATTAGATTACATTAAACATTACATTAAAGCGAAGGAAGAAACAGGGGTACTCCAAATGATTATACCCTTAATCCCATGTTAAAATATGAAATGATACGAAAGCCAAACATTTCTCTATTCAGCCAACTTTTATTTTTCCTTTTTGTTTTGGGGCAAATATACATAGCCATGCTTTGTATTTAATGTTAGATGTTAATGAATACTATTAATCATTGCCCAAGCTGATTGCCATAGGGACAATTAGTGGAATATATTTTTAAAAAATTCCAGTACTACGGACCTCTCCATGACTATTCTTATAATGTCAATTCATTTGTCACTTGGAGGATGGATGTCAACCCAGAGAATGGATGGTTTGGCGAGTTCACTTCTGCCACTAAGAACATAGCACAGACCTCACAATTACCCAGAGAGTGCAAAGGTCGCCCTTGTCTGATTAAGAGCCTCACTCCGGAGACCCATGTGGCCTGAGGCTAAGTGTATGTGGCTTCCCAGAGTGGCTGTTACTGTTGTGCTCTGTGTTCCGACTGGGGGTTGCAGTGTGGGACAGGTGTACTTGAGGCCTTCTGCTCATTAAGATGTCGAATGCTCTAAAATAAAAACAGGAATAATGGATTTGTGACACTTAGCCAAATAGATCTTACAGAAACTTCATGAAGACATGGCTTATGATTTTATTCTAATGTCTACCTAGAGGAAATTATCTTCTTGTATTAATAGTTAATATTAAAATTAGAAAGAATATAATTAAAAATGTTTCTATTTGCTTATGTTTTCAGAGATTATATTTCAATAACTATTCAGAACTATTAATCAGTACTATTAAGAAAATTATTCATTGGTTTAAAATTTGTACATTTATTTTACTATTCCCTTACATGTTTCTTTTTTCACTTAGTTTTTACATGAAAGCATCCATGATGAGGTTGTAAATAGACTTAAAAAGGCCTACGCACAGATTCGCGTTGGGAACCCATGGGACTGTGAGTATCTGGTTCTGTTTTCAAAGATATTGCTTTTTGACAGGCGGTGTTAAAAGTGTTTCTGATCTTCTGAGTTTTGGAGGCTTTTTCATTTTGCTGAGAGGCCTGAGGGCACATGAAACGAGCATTAGGCTTTGGGATGACGTGTCTGCTCCTAGGCTAGGACTGAGGGTGCTTCATGTTGGCTGGGGTGGGGGGGCAGAGCGGGAGATGTTCAGGTGGGATGAGATTTGGTGAGCTTTTCTCCTTTCACTGCTGTTACCCTCATCCAAGCCACCACCCACCCTCTCTTGGAAGGTTACCCTTCCTGCATCCACTGCTGCCTTCCACAGTAGCCGGAGTGATTTTAAAAATGCAATCAGATAATTCACTCTCCTGTTTAAGACACTCCAGTGACTTCCTGTGCTTTTAGACTAAAACCTAGATTCCTCTCGATTCCCTCTTCAGCAGGCTCCCAATCCTTCGTGGTCTGAGGTCTGCCTCCTGCCCTGCCTGGCTTCTGAGCAACCCCCTCCTGTGTGCATTTACCTCTAGCTTCCTGAGCGCCACCCTCTCCTGCCTTCTCTCAGTGCTGCAGGCACACAGGCTCTGTCCTGCCGCTGGAAATGTTCTTCACCCAGCTCTTCCTGTGGCTGGCTCTGCTAATATGCTACTTCCTCACAGAGCCCTGCCTAAATCTTACTCTTCCTCTGTCCCTGGGTCACTATCAGTGCTCTAATTTCCAGCAGTCATAACACAGGGCAGCGTCAGTCTCCCCTTGAATTGCACGCCAGTACTGAGACTGTGACGCTCTTAGAGAATGGTCACGCTGTAATGAATCAACTGATCCTATATTTTGAATGTAGTGCTCTGATTAATTGACAGCTGTTCCTCCAAAGCAGCGATTGGCAAACGCATTTGGCCCTTCCTGTTTCTATTAGTTTATGGGCACAAAGCCACACCCACTCATTTGCGTATCATCGGCAGCTGCTTTCCCACTACAGTGGGCAAGATGAAGAGCATTCCTTTTCTCTCTCCAGCTGATGTTCTCTATGGGCCACTCCACACCAAACAGGCAGTGAGCATGTTTCTTGAAGCAGTGGAGGAAGCAAAGAAAGAAGGTGGCACAGTGGTCTATGGGGGCAAGGTAAGGAAAGCTATGAGATCAGTTGCGATAGCTTTTTCCTTTCTTTCCCTTAGACACAAGCAGGGCTCTGGGTAAATTGGGGGAGGGTCTCTGTTTGACATCCTTCTTTTCTCATCTATTATAAGGGGAAATAAACATTTTAAAAGCATGACAACAGAAAATGCATGAGACATTTCTGGGAGGACACACAAGAAACTCAAGAGTCTTGAATGACTTAGAACTGGGTCCCTAAAAATTTGTATGGAAAGGAGGCCTCCTTTTCATGGTACAGTAGAAGACTTTGTATTTGGAGCAGTTAGAATCTATATGGATTGGTTATTTTAGAAGGTCAGTTAAGATAGGGAATCAAAAAACTAGGTACCGGCTGGGTGCAGTGGCTCACGCCTGTAATCCTAGCATTCTGGGAGGCCGAGGCGGGTGGATCGTTTGAGCTCAAGAGTTCAAGACCAGCCTGAGCATGAGCGAGATCCCGTCTCTACTAAAAATAGAAAGAAATTATATGGACAACTAAAAACATATATAGAAAAAATTAGCCGGGCATGGTGGCACATGCCTATAGTTCCAGCTACTTGGGAGGCTGAGGCAGGAGGATCGCTTGAGCTCAGACGTTTGAGGTTGCTGTGAGCTAGGCTGATGCCACGGCACTTTAGCCTGGGCAGCAGAGTGAGACTCTGTCTCAAAAAAACAAAACAAACAAACAAAAAACTAGGTACCAAATTTTATCTTAATCTAGCTCATATAATAAAATTTGTATACAGCCAAGATGTTTTCTTTCATGGAATTTGTTGTCTTCATATTTGCATAAGCCATACCTATAATGTATTATTATCTATAATTTAGTTTCACTTAATTTAAAATTCACTGAGACTTGAGTCTCTTGCAAAGCAATCTGAGAGCAGAATCTTTCTAGTCTTAACATTGATACACCCACGTCTAACTGGACAAAGGTGTGTATGTATATTGTGTATTTTTTTCTTATAATGGTTTTTTCTACAACATTCAACTTAATCTTGATGGAAATAGCCCTTTTTTCCCTTTGTGTAGTATTTATGTAGGTTACATAATGCGCTATGGCATTACGGTAACGAGTGCAGCCGCCACGCACGGGACTGAGAGTAAATGCGGTTGACGCTTGGTAAACACAGCTCAGGGTGGGAACAGAATCACAGGGCACGTTGGGGAGTCTCCCACCAGCCAAAGCCACTTCCTGTGGGCATCAGAATATTTATAGGAGGAAAGGCAGTTGTTAGTTAAGAGGAGATGATCTAGCAATGTGGTTGCGGGAGGCTGGGTAGGGCAGTGTCTATTCGCAGTAATAGCACCTCGCACAAACCTCACTGGCAGTGATGCTGCCGCGCGCACAGCTGGAAGAGCGTCTGCAGTACATACACCCCTTTGGAGTTTGCGGTTCTGTACAACGTGCGATAGTCTGCTTGGGCTGCCACAACGAAATACCACAGCCCGGCGGCTTAAACAACAGAAATTCATTTTCTCGAAGTTTTGGAGGCTTGAAGTGTAAGATTATGGGATGGGTTGGTGGGATTGGTTTCTCGTGAGGCCTCTTTTCTGGCTTGTGGACGCCGCTTCTCACTGTGCCCTCACATGACCTTTTCCGGAGATGGGGGTGGAGATCTCTGGTGTCCCTTCTTATAGGGACCCTTGTCCTATAGTTGGATTGAGCCCCCACCCTTGTGACCTCATTTAACTGTAATTACTTCCTTAAAGGTGCCATCTCCAAATGTAGTCAAATTGAGCATTAGTGCTTCAATATATGGGATTTTGGGGGGATACAATCTATCACACAATGGGTATAGATTTCCTATTTTAAAATTACATAAATTTTAAAATGACCCCTGGCAACAGCGTTTTGTCAGTGTAACTTGGTGTGACACATGGTATGGCTCCCCATCCTGACTCTTTCTTTTCTCTGTTTTTCCTCTGACCAACTAGATTAGAACCAATAGGAGGAAGGGGTAATTTTCATTCATGAGAGGAAGTTACTTTGGAGAAATAATTCACCTGTAAATGCTGTTTATTTTTTTCTCGTAAGTATAGGCAAAGATTGCATCCTCTGACCCCAAGTACTAGAAAACAAAGTGCTTTCATTGTTTTTGTTTCATTTCTGTGTATAAGCTTATGGATCGCCCTGGAAATTACGTGGAGCCGACAATCGTGACGGGTCTTGCCCATGATGCGTCCATTGCGCACACAGAGACTTTTGCTCCCATTCTGTACGTCTTTAAATTCAAGGTAAAAATGGATTCTGTTTCTCCTTTCTCTTGTCTAATGTTGAAATAAATGACAAGACAAGGGGAAAATGAAAGTGTATTAAATTTTTCTCAATTAGCCTTTAGGAAGGTTTTAGAAAGTCATGTGAATAGTAGACATTTGAAGATTCAGAATAAAATATGATGAGATAACACTTTAAAACTGTGAAGCATGGCAAGTTATCTGCCAGGGAACCCAGGATGGGTAGTGGGCCAGTGCTGGAGTCTATGGAGTGTGTGGCCCTCACTTCGTGTCACCTTATTCTGAGCTGGGTGGGCCGTAGAGGCAGCTCCTCCTAAACATGGGAACTGGATAATTTGATGGCCTGAGTGCTGTGTATGTGTCAGCAGACAAAAAGATGTGGGGGCAATCTAAAGACTTACAGTTATAAACTGCATTGGGGGACAGGCTGTGAAGGTTTTAAAGGTGAAGATAATTAGAAGCTCTCATTCCCTAGCATGAGATAGGCCCTATCCTTGCCCGCAAATATTTAGGATTAGTTTTGCAACTGCAGAGATTGAATCAAGATTTGAATATGCCATTATTCACAGTTAAAGGATAGTGAAAATTATACCTCGTTGCAATTATATGATTGCATTTCTTTATATCTTACTGTAAATTGCCTCTCATTGTTTCCTATATAGGGACTAGAGAGTATAATTTCCTGTTTCGTGGTGTGTGTGTGTGTGTGTGTGTGTGTGACTGTGAGCTCTTAAGCAAATTATTTAGCCTCTCTGGGCCTCAGTTGCCCAGTCTATAAATTGGGGATAGTATAAAACTTGTGTTATAGGGTGAGGATTAAATAACTGAATGCATGGTAAGTGCTTAGATTAATATGTTGCAGCCAGTAAGCACTGGATAAATAAATATTAGCTATTATATATAGTATCTTGAATGGAAGGAAGAATATACTAATCTTTTGTTTCCCAAAGTATAATTAAAGGGAAAACACCAAAATGTTTTACTTATTATATGTGGTCCAAATTATGAGAAACATAATTAGTAAGCTGTTGACTCTTTAGTATTTTTTTGTGCACTAGAATTATACTGTACATCTTAAGAAATGAGTTTAACATCAGTGAACTTTGATCTGAACACTATAACATCTAACAGCTTCTAATGTCTGTCCTTTTAGAATGAAGAAGAGGTCTTTGCATGGAATAATGAAGTAAAACAGGGACTTTCAAGTAGCATTTTCACCAAAGATTTGGGTAGAATCTTCCGCTGGCTTGGGTACAACTTTATTTGTCTATTTTGAAAATATATATAAGTCTGATTTGTGTGGTGAGTGGACTTTAAAAGAATGAAACCATCTAGTTGAAAATCCATTTTTTAGCATTGAGAATCTTTTGAGTTTGTGTTTAGGTTTTTTATTTGTGTTCGTTTTTGTTTTGTTTTTAATTTTCTGTCTATTGCTCTCACCATGCCTCCCTTTTTACACAGACCTAAAGGATCTGACTGTGGCATTGTAAACGTCAATATTCCAACGAGTGGTGCTGAGATTGGAGGTGCATTTGGTATGTAGAGAATCATTTATCCTTTTTCATGTTGGGCAGCAAAGGAAAAGCAGTAGTAACTTTTAGAAAAACTTGACCAAGAAACTGAAGCACTACTTACATTCTGAAATAATCTTTTTTGATCTAGCATGCCTGAAGGAGCTTATATTCCATATTCAAAATTATCGTCCAGAGTGCTGTATTTTCTTCTCAGACGCAGTGTCAGATCAGAACAGAGGCTCTTAACCTGAGATATGTGAACCCCTGAAATGGTGGCATCTGTTTTCTGGGGAAAGGATCTAAGACCCCCCCCAAAATTAAGAATCCCTGCTTCAAAGCCAGAGTGTTTTACATGAAATACTCTGATTTTAATTTGCAAAGCAGGCATAATAAGTATTAAACATATTATCTTTCACTAGATAGAATACTAAGTTGTTTCTTTTCACTGGGCCCTGCTCCTAATTGCTCTTAAATTAGCTGTGTGTCATTAATGCTTAAACTTGGTAATAGTTTAAATAAAAAAACTCTTTCCAACAAGTTTTTATTAACTTTTACTTGTTAAAAATGGTCAAGGCTGGAGGCTGGGTACAGTGGCGCATGCCTATAGTCCAAGTTACTCTGCAGGCCTAGGTGGGAGGATTGCTTGAAGTCAGGAGTTCAAGGCCAGTGTGGGCAACATAGTGAGACCCTGTCTCTAAAAAATAAAAATAAAAATAAATGATCCAAAGTATAGTAAAAACAGATTGCCTTGTTTTTAGATATAGAAACAAAACAAATACACATCAATACCTGTAAAAGTTTATATAATTAGTGACATTCTTTTATAGTAATATTTTTAGACCAGACACTGCAATTACTGTTCGGTGTGCAGACTTTGCCAGAAGGCTCCTGTGTTCAGTCCAGCCTCTCACCTCTGTCCCCTCTGTGCAGTTGCCTGAATGTAAGAGTGTCTGCTCCTTCTCTAGGCATCTAATCCCTGTTTCCAACCCATGCCTACTTTCTCCATTTGACCATTCTTGGTTTAAACTTTCCTTGTTAATTTCAAAATTTTCGAAAAAGTCTTCTTTCTAATGGAAGAGCAGTTCTGCCCACCCTTCTTTCCCAAAAGGCTCTTTGAGATTCTTCAGACTAAAAAAAGTAAATTTACCTTGACTTTATCTCAGTTTCCCTAAATAGTGTGCTTTAATTGCCATCTCTTTGACAGCTTTAGAGATTATGTATCAACCCTCTATTATGATAATCTTTCTAAACCCTCCTTCTCTTTTCCTATATTTTCTTAACATGTGATATGACATTATTGCATGGAGTGAGGTCCAGTGGAAACCAGGCGCAGACTTCTAAGAGTCTTCCTTCCCTGGAGTCACACAGGATGTGCTTAATTCCTGTGGCGATGAGTTGTGAGCACGTGTGTGAAATGTTGTCTGCCAGCAAAGCTCACTGGACTCAGTGCCTGAGGCTTTTACTGGGGGCTGGTCATGCAGGCACCCTCTGCCTAGCACATACCAAAACTCCAGGCTCTCAGAAGAAAAGCAGGTGTTGAACATAAACCACATTGTTGTACAGAAACAATTCAGGCTCAGTGAGTCACCCTTATCATTTAAAGAAGGTTTTATATTGGTATAGGGGTACTGTTTACTACCCAAGTTTTGAGATGCCAGTGATCTTACAAGGCAGCCTGCTGTACGGCAGGTCCTCAGATAATATTAGAAGTGTTTGGGGTCTTTATTTTAGAAGTGTGGTGATGTTTCTGTGATCAAAAATATGCTGCTGGAGCTTAGCTTTTGTTTGTATTATTAGCCCCTGGTAAAATTGGTTTTGTTTATTCATCATTTCATTTAAAGTCATAGTTTCTAAGAACCTACTGATGACATTAAGTGAGGACTTAATGTACCTTCTATGCTTTTTCTGCAGAGTTTGTAATAATTTGTCCTCAAAATTTTGAAGCCATTACTCATTTGTCTTATGGTTTCCAGTATTGCAGTTGGAAAGTCTATTTCTGTTTTTTTTTTTTTTTTTTTTTTTTGAGACAGAGTCTCACTCTGTTGCCCAGGCTAGAGTGAGTGCCGTGGCATCAGCCTAGCTCACAGCAACCTCAAACTCCTGAGCTCAAGCGATCCTCCTGTCTCAGCCTCCCGAGTAGCTGGGACTACAGGCATGCACCACCATGCCCGGCTAATTTTTTTTTATATATATTTTTAGCTGTCCATATAATTTCTTTCTATTTTTAGTAGAGATGGGGTCTCGCTCTTGCTCAGGCTGGTCTCAAACTCCTGAGCTCAAACGATCCGCCCACCTCGGCCTCCCAGAGTGCTAGGATTCAGGCGTGAGCCACCGCGCCCGGCCCTATTTCTGTTTTGATTTCAGATTGTTTTTTCCTCCTCTTTCAGAAATTTTTGGGTCTACTATTTATGTCTGATGTTCTGACATTTCATAATGATGTGCCTCATTGGAGATCTCATTAAGACTTTTTGGGACAATCAGTGGGCCAGCAACTGGCTTCATTAGTGTCTTGGGACTCATAGTTTTGAGTTCTAGGAAATTGTGGTTAGTTTTCTTTTGAGAGGTTTTTTTTTGATGATTTCCCCTGTTTCTCTATTTTAATTTGTAGAACTCCTATCATTTGAAAGTAGTCTCTTGAAGATTGATTGTCTGATTTTATTATCTTTTTCCTCCTATTTTCCCTCCCTTTAGTCTTTTTGTTATCTATATGGGAGATTTCCTCAATTTTTTTTTTTTTTTTTTTTTTTTTTTTGAGACAGAGTCTCACTCTGTTGCCCGAGCTAGAGTGCCATGGCGTCAGCCTAGCTGACAGCAACCTCAGTCTCGTGGGCTCAAGCCATCCTCCTGCCTCGGCCTCCCGAGTAGCTGGGACTACAGGCATGTGCCACCATGCCCAGCTAATTTTTTTCTATATATATATTTTTAGCTGTCCAGATAATTTCTTTCTATTTTTAGTAGAGACGGGGTCTCACACTTGCTCAGGCTGGTCTCGAACTCCTGACCTCGAGCGATCCTCCCGCCTCGGCCTCCCAGAGTGCTAGGATTACAGGCGTGAGCCACTGCGCCCTGCCTCAAATTTTCTTTTAATTCTTCTGTTGAGTTTTTTCCCCTCTGCTAGTGTTAAAAATATCACCAAGACTTATTTCTTGTACTTTCATGGCACACTTCTTAATACTATCCTTTTCTTGTTTTATGGAGTCATTACTTTCTTGTAACCTCTCTGAGGGTATTCATATAGCATTTAAAATATTTTATTATAGAACTATAAAGATATAGTAGGAAAGTAGCATATTTAGATATGCATAAATGAGAAAATGAAATTGTTTCCACCATCTAGAGGTTTCTACTCTTAAAACCTTAGTCTAATTTTTTTTTAAGGTTTTCTTCCTCTTGTATTTCTATTTCCTCTTAATTCTTTATATTTTATTTTCCCTCTTAGTTCCTTTTTTCTGTCTGTTTCAGTCTCTCGTATTTGTTTGCAGAGGAGATACTGTGCGCTAATTGTAATGTCACTGTCAGGCGGCTGTGGTCACTCTTTTTTTTTTTTTGAGACAGAGTCTCACTTTGTTGCCTGGGCTAGAGTGAGTGCCGTGGCGTCAGCCTAGCTCACAGCAACCTCAAACTCCTGGGCTTAAGCAATCCTTCTGCCTCAGCCTCCTGGGTAGCTGGGACTACAGGCATGCGCCACCATGCCTGGCTAATTTTTTCTATATATATTTTAGTTGGCCAGATAATTTCTTTCTATTTTTAGTAGAGACGGGGGTCTCGCTCTTGCTCAGGCTGGTCTCGAACTCCTGACCTTGAGCGATCCACCCACCTCGGCCTCCCAGAGTGCTAGGATTATAGGCGTGAGCCACCTTGCCCGGCTCTTTTTTCTTTCTTTCTTTTTTTTTTTTTTTTCTTTTTTTTTGAGACAAAGTCTCGCTCTGTTGCCTGGGCTAGAGTGCTGTAGTGACTGGCATCATCTTAGCTCACTGCAACCTTCGACTCCTGGACTCAAGCAATCCTCCTACCTCAGCCTCCTGAATAGCTGGGACTACAGGCATGTGCCACGACACCTGGCTAATTTTTCTATTTTTTATAGAGATGGAGTCTCACTATGTTGCTCAGGCTGGTCTTAAACTCCTGGCCTCAAGTGATCCTCCTACCTCGGCCTCCCAGAGTGCTAGGATTATAGGCATGAGCCACTGCGCCTGGCCTTGTGGTCTCCTGTTGCTGTTTTCATTTCAGTGACACTGAGTAGGAGCCCACACAGGAAGAAACTGCTCAAAAGATGAGAGATCACTGTGTACTTTTCCAGGAGGAGAGAAGCACACGGGCGGTGGCAGGGAGTCCGGCAGTGACGCCTGGAAACAGTACATGAGAAGATCTACTTGGTAAGAAAAGGCTTTGGGAAGACGGGCTTGGGCTAACGCCACCGGGAATGTGTTTTTATACTCTTCTACTTTCTGTACTGTCTTTGCCAGGTTGTCTTGGTTTTATTTTTCCAGGATTCCCCAGCTGTCTTCTCAGAGCATCTGTTTTGTGCTGTTGTTTCTCTAGCCTCCTTGTGCAGCTTCAGCCCATGCTCGGCACCCAGCTCTCACTGTTTCCTGCGTGGTTTCTGTCCAGGAGGTGGCAGAGTCGCAGGACATGCAGGGCCAGCCAGCAGGGAACGTGGAGGAAGCTGTCCTTTCATTTTCTCCTTGCTGCGGGGCCACCCTTGCAGACTGGGAAGCCGTGGAAAGGGAGGGACGGCGGGGCTGGGGGCACCGGGAGCGGGACCCTTGGAGGTGGACTAGCTGGTTCCCCCAGCATGTGCATGGCTGGCTCGGGAGCCTGTTTCTGAGAGATTCTGACCAGGACTTGTTTCTTGTACTTTAGTCTATCCGCCTCCTACCTTGGGTAGAAGTAGCTTTCATGCAAGTGTAGTAAAGCGGAGTCTGTGGGATCAGGTCCGTGGGGTGTCACGCTGTAGAAAGAGCACTGGGTGAGGAGCCGAGAGACGCCCATGCCATGCCATTTGCCTCGGAGGGGGCCTCGGCCTTGCCGCCTGGTGCCTCCCCAACAGGATTCCTGTCGGGAATGTCTGAGGTGCTTTTGGCTGTGGCCTGCTCAGACATGCACACGCTTTGCCGGCTTCCCAGTCTTTGAAGTCAGTTATCTCCCTTTTACTTTTCTTGTGCACTTGAGAGCCAGAAGGGTAAACATTTAGCTGTGGTCTTTCTAGAGCCTGTTTAATGGCTCTACTTTTCCTCTCAGGAGAAAGAGCAGGTGACTAGTTAATAGAGAAGCTTTTATTTTCTAATCTTTTATATTATTTTATTTCTATCAAAGTGAGAATATCTGTGTTTTCCCTGATAATTCAATGCAAGTTATTGAGAGATAAAGAAGAAAGTGACAGACCCCATATTCTTGTGCCTACTCAAAAGAAAAACTATGAATAACGTGTATGATGTGTATCTTTCTGGATTTTTGTTTCTCTTTTTTTTCTTTTATAAAACTAGATCCATACTAACATTGTCTTGCATCTTAAATTTTTTTCTTTACCAACATTTAACTTGGACAGTTTACCTTGTTAATATATACAGATCTGCTACATTTTTTAATGGTGTGAAAATAGTCTATGTCATGTATATACTACCATTAATTTTTGTTCATGTTTTTCCCCCTAGTACCATCAACTACAGTAAGGACCTTCCTCTGGCCCAAGGAATCAAGTTTCAGTAAAGGTGCTTTAGGTGGACATTACTCAGTCTTCTAGGCATTCCTACAGCTGCTTCTGAAGAAGATAAAGAAAATGAAGATTTTCCTGGAATAAATGCATTGAATATGACAGTGGCTAATTCTCTCTGATCCCAAAGCCCTAAGTATTTCAAGAGACTCATTTTTTAAAAATCAAAATAAAATTGTCATAACATAGCCATATTTACTAAAAAATGGGTTGGATGGATTTTTATGTCACTAGATATACATGGTTTTTAAAAAAGTTAATGATGGCCGGGCGCGGTGGCTCATGCCTGTAACCATAGCACTCTGGGAGGCTGAGGCAGGTGGATTGTTTGAGCTAAGGAGTTTGAGACCAGCCTGAGCAAGAGGGAGACCTTGTCTCTACTAAAAATAGAAAGAAATTAGCTGGACAACTAAAAATATATATAGGAAAAAAAAAATTAGCCGGGCATGGTGGCGCATGCCTGTAGTCTCAGCTACTCGGGAGGCTGAGGAAGGAGGATCGCTTGAGCCCAGGAGTGTGAGGTTGCTGTGAGCGAGGCTGACGCCAGGGCACTCTAGCCTGGACAACAGAGTGAGACTCTGTTTAAAAAAAAAAAAAAAAAAGTTAACGATTATTTTGTAATTAGAAAGAATAGTACATGCCAGGGTGGAAATATGGGAAAATACAGAACAGAAGAGAGAAGAAAAAAAGACGTTTTGCAGTAGCTGCAGAGGGTCCTCTGAGCAAGTGAAGAATTCTTATGGTGGGTTTTGGTTCACATCACCCACCTCTGGCATGGATTGGAAAGGGTGTGACGGAAAGGGAGGTGTGTCCCTTACGTGCTGAGGACCATCACACAGTACTCATGTGGAATAACACACTGTGTTTATTTTATTTTTATTTATTTATTTATTTTGAGACAGAGTCTCACTCTTTTGACCAGGCTAGAGTGCCGTGGCATCAGCCTAGCTCACAGCAACCTCAAACTCCTGGGCTCAAGCAATCCTCCTGCCTCAGCCTACCGAGTAGCGGGGACCACAGTCATGCGCCACCATGCCCGGGTAATTTTTTTCTATATAGTTTTAGTTGTCCATCTAATTTCTTTCTATTTTTTTTTTTTTTTAGTAGAGACAGGGTCTTGCTCTTGCTCAGGCTGGTCTTGAACTCCTGAGCTCAAACAATCCGACTGCCTCATCCTCCCAGGGTGCTAGGATTACAGGTGTGAGCCACTGTGCCTGGCCAACACGCTGTGTTTAAAGTGACAACAGACATTGACTACCAGTTACTGCTCTTGCTCATGATGGCTGTGTCATCTTGGAAGAGATTTGCAGGGTAGATACAGATTTTGCTCCAACCTAGAGCCTGCCACCGGCCAAGGACTCTCAGGCCAAAATGACATGTGTAGAATGCTACTGAAAGTACTTCTGGATTTGATAGGCAAGCGTAGACCATTTTCTTTAGTTGTTGTTAGTTTTCTGTAGTTGTTGGTTGTCCACAGTCTCCTCAGTGTGGTGAGGGCAGGTGCTCGCAGGGAACTGGGGAAAGTCCACTTTCTCTTCGCCGAGTGCTGACCCTTCTCAGAGGCTGCACAAGAGCCTTTGGACTGGTTGGTCCAGAGGCCCCTGTTCTGTCTTCCTGGCACTTTATCCTCCCCTCTGCGTGGCAGCCACCACCCCTCTCCTCCTGCCAGTTTGGACCAGGGCAGCAGCCTGTGAAGGAGATTGTTGTCAAAACCACAGGGGGTTTCGGTCTAGGTCCAGTTGCTCGTCACAGAAAAATCCAATTACTGAGATGACAAAGATTGCCAAGGAAGAAAGGATCTTTAATATGACAGGCATCTTCTCAGGAGAATGAAAGAAACTGCCTCAAATCCTTCTCTCCGACTAAGGGATACCATGGGCTTTTAAAGGAGAGGCCGTGTGCCTTGGGGCAGGCCTTGCAAGGGGCACATACGTGGGGGCAGGTTA
Organism: Eulemur rufifrons; assembly: GCF_041146395.1. Lineage (NCBI taxonomy): Eukaryota > Metazoa > Chordata > Mammalia > Primates > Lemuridae > Eulemur > Eulemur rufifrons. Next base: position 91,213,577 of record NC_090999.1, on the reverse strand, counting down.
TGTGGGATGGTGCATCTTGGCATCAGGAGGTCTGCCCCGGGGCCTTCAGAATCTCAACTCCTTTGTCTTGTAGAAAATCTATCATTTCAGGCTTGGTGTGGTGGCTCACGCCTACAATCCCAGGGCTTGAGGGGTCCAGGACAGAGCATCACTTGAGGCTAGGAAATTGAATCCATCATTTTTTGGGAAATAACTCAAAGGGTCAAGTAGTTAAGGGAAAAGATGATAAAAAACATGGGGGTTCATGGAGTTGGTTACAAGATGACATTTGCAGACAACCTGATACATCAGGTATGGAGAGATTTGGACAGTTGGCAACGAGTTTGGGGTTGAATTATGACCCGGAGAAGCAAGGAAATGAAAAACTAAGCAATTACAGATGTATCACGGGAGGAAACTATTCATACTGTGTTCCATGGCCAGCTGCGAAGTGTTTACTAGATATGCCGTTTTCAGCCCTGAGTGCGAATCAGGTCCAGTGCTGAGATGGACCTCTTGAGAGGATGTTGCTGGGAAGAAAGTGGCCAGGGTAGGTGAGAGTTCTAATCTTAGTTACAGATTTCAGGCAAAACTGATTCTGAAAACTTTCTTTGAAACAAATTCATAATTTTTTTTACATGTTTTTAGCAAAACAAGGACTCATTTTTGTTACAATGTTCATTAAAATTTTTTCTCTTAAATTGTTTCTCTTTGTTCTTATTTTTTACTGACTTAGCAAGTACAAGGTGCTTGTTGTTAATAATATCTGTAACCACAAGAGTTAAAATTCAGCGGTAAGAAACAATGGTGATCTAGCACCTCTTATGTTCTCCTGGATAGAGCTGGAGCCCATTATACTAAGTGCAGTATCCCAAGAATGGAAAAATAAGCACCACATGTACTCACCATCAAATTGGTATTAACTGATCAACACCTAAGTGCACATATAGGAATAACATTAATCAGGCATTGGGCAAATGTGGGGGCGATGGGTATATACATACATAAAATGAGTGTGATGCACACTGGGGGATGGACACGCCTGAAGCTCTGGGAGAGGGGCAAGGGCAATATACGTAACCTAAATATCCACGCCCCCATAATATGCTGAAATAAGAAAGTTAAGATGTACATTTGTGTTATTACTTGCTGTGTATTTGAAGGTGTGCAGAGTCTTACAGTGCTCATTACTGGTGATATTGAGCATTTTATGACTTTGCCACCCCCTCCTATATCCTGTGTTCTAGCCACTACGGCTGACACCCCCAGCCCCGCTGTGGATGTGGGGCGCTGCCGTAGCCTGCGGGCCTAGGGTCCTGCGGGTCTTGGCCGAGCGGAGCGCACGGGCGAGCCGCTACCGTGGGCAGGGCGTGCGAAGGCCTGGCCGGCTACCGCCGCCCCCCCCCACGCCCCCGCTGCCCCTGCGGGAGGCCCGCGCTCCCGATGGAGGTGACAGTGCAGGGGAGGCGACGTTCTCAAAGGACAGTGGGCGCTGCAACGTCAGCCACGTCTCTCTTTTGGGGAGTCTGTTAATCACCCTCTCTCCCCGGCTCTGCGACCACGACCTTCTCTGTGGCATTCTGTCTCCTGGGAATGCTGAAGGGACAGGGAAGGCTCGGTGTCCTTCCTCTTCCTCTCTTCCCTGGCACTTCCAGACCATTCTGTTTCCTTCACGCTAACAAAGGTGACAAACGGGAAAGCTGGTTTGGATGTTGTGAAATGTTTTCAGTTTCAGTAGTTGCAGATGAGGCTCACGCTTTCCATGCCCTGTGCGGGGGGGGGGGGGGGGGGGCCTCCCCCCATTCTCTTAGAGCTGGCTTGACTCGCTTGTTCACATCGGTTCCCTTGTGTATCTGCCTGATCGCTGAAGACATGTGCAGTGGAGACCATTTCTGCAATTTCTGTTCTCTTCACACGTACCGCCCCTACCACATCACTGCTCATGTTTGGTTTTAGTTGTTGGTCTTCGAGTTTTTAAAGAGGATGTGTGGAGACGTGAGGGCTGCCATTGCTCTCCAGTCCCAGAAACCGTGGATACCTTTTGATGTGTTGCAGTTTTGGATTTCTCATACAATCGATTCTATTGTTCTTTTACAGGTTTTTGAATTTAAGTTTAGAAAGTTAGGTTGCAAATATTTCCTTCTGCTTTTTATTTAAGAATTTTAAGGTGTATAACACTTGTACATAGTTAAAAATTCAAACGGGACTAGAATGCTTATAAAAACTAGCAGCTCAGGTTCCCTCCCACTCTACCCCACCTCTGATTCCCACTTGGAGCAACCACCCTCACCTTTTCTGCTGTTCTCTTATTCACCTCCATGTTTCTAACTAATAAGCTTGTACCACTATCTGTCTTTCAGTTTATCAGTTTAGATATTGTCTGGTGACTTCTTGATGTGAGGATTAATTAACTTTATTACCACTTCCCCAAACATAAACCTTCTCTCACCTCCATTCCTCTAATCTGTTAATATCACAGATTTTGGTTAAATCTGTGATCATTATTTATGACTATGCAAAGACAACTAAGCCAACTAGTGAACTAATATCATTTCTACTTTCTTGTCTAATCTTTTATTTTTCCCTGGGGTTAAAATTGCCCCTCCGGTGGCTTAATTTGCTTTGTATCTGTTTTCTTCTTTTTAAATTGAAAAACAAAACTCACCATTTTAGCCATTTTAAAGTGTGCAATTCAGTAATATTTAGTACATTTGTAAAGTTGTGCAACCATCACCACTGTCTAGGTTCCAGAACATTATCACCTTAAAAGGAAATCCTATATCTATTAAGCAGTCATTCCCCGTTCCTCTCTAATCCCAGTCCCTGGCAACCACTGATCTGCTTTCTGTCTCTGTGGTAAATCTGAATATTTCTATAAGTGGAACATATCTATTACTAATTATTTCCAAATGTTTGAATTATCTGTGTCAAGTGCCTGTCAGTATTTTCCAGTTACTCGGTATTAGTTTCAGTTTGTTTTGTTTTTCCTGGAATCAGCTCTCCAAGTGCCCTTTGTCCCACTGCTTCCATTTGCTCTCCGTGGCTGCTGCACAAGTGTCACCTTGGACTCCCCTTTGCTGCTCTTCTATATTAGAGCCTCTTGTTCCCTGGATCCTGTGTTTTCCTCTTTCTTGCTTTATACCCTTCTTTTGCTGGAGCATATCCTGCAGAAGCTTTCTGACAATGATTATTTTAGAGGAAATGAAAAAAAAACTTCTCCTATCCGGATTTAAAATGTTAGTGAAGTTATGGTGTTTTCATGTATTTTTTTTCTATTGAAAATGTCTACACATGTTTTATAGTATTGACATTTTAGTTTTTAATAGATTTGTAATTTGGGTATATGATTTATCTAAATTGATTTCCCCTTCTAATATCTAATTCTTCTTCCCCTAATTAGATGAACAAGTTGTCCTTTTCCCCACTGATGCTTCCTTTTGGATCTGCTTTTAGCTGTGTATTCTGATTCAGTAATTGGTATATGTATCTGTTTCTATACACACATATACTGGATAGATTTAATTCTGTGGTCTTTTACATTTCTTTTAAGTTTTTTTAGAGTCTTACATATTTTATCTATGTGACCTTCAGAAATTAACATAACCTCTTTGAACTTCATTCTTATGTGTACTTCTGTATATCCATTTAGTTTCTTTGTTTCAAGTTGCAGAAACCAATGATGTCTTTAGCAAACACACATGGAATGTTCTGGGAAGCATGCTGGCCAGACTGGGTTTGCCTTTCCAGATCCACCTTCAATATTCTCTCTCCTACAGTGTGTCTTTAGGGGCTGATCTCTATGGACTGCTTCAGCTCGGCTTCCTTTGTCCTCTGGCTTTTGATTGTGTTTGGCTGGTAGTAAAAAATCAGAGCAGAAAAGAGAGATTAGGGTGTTAATTTTCCCACTCCTCTGCCAGCCCTTGGCAGTTATTGTGTCCTTAAAAAAAAAAAAAAAGAAAAAGAAAAATCCAAAATGTGTTTATTAGGACGGTTCCCTTTCATCTTGATTGAGGTGCGCTCAGTGCAGCTTCCTCCTGGAGGAGCATCCTTCCGTGAGCCTCGCAGGGGCCATGGGAGGACAGCACAGGACTGTTCGTGTGGCTAAGCAGCGGGTGGTTCGTAGCAGCCTGGTTGTTTCTCGTCCGTGAAGTGGGAACCGGGCTCTGCACCAGATGCTGCTGTTTGTGTTTTTTCTCTTCTAGAGAAGGACGAAGATTCCCTGGGAGAGACACTCATGAGGAGGTTGGCACTGCCGGAAGGTTTATTCCTTTTTCTATGACTACATCTCCTTCCAGGTGTCCCCTCTGCTGTGGCTCCACAGATTTTGCTGACGCCACTCCCTTTCCTTGAGGTAGACAAGTGGAAACTGCGTTCTGTTGCTGCTTCCTGAGTTTGTTGTCTTACCTCCTGGGCTCTAGCTAGACGGCAGCTGTCTTGGCAGAATACCACTGCCAGAGTGAGTGAACTTCAACCATTTCTAGGCTTTTTGTTTCTCTACTCAAAACTAAAATTCCAGGGAAGGAGCAGGCAGTTCACCTAAAATGGATCATTTACCCTTGGAGAGCAAAACTCCTGGGTTAATAGTCCTAATTCTGGACTAATCAAGAGTGGATAATTCCCCTAAAAGAAATTAGAGTGATGTTATCATAGGTAAGAAACACAGATCCTGCTCAGTTTAAACAGTACATTTCCACTATTCGGGGATGGTAACACCCATCCCACACAACTGCCAGGATTACAGGGAAAAATTATAAAAGTAACATCGTGCCTGGTACGTGGTAAGTGCTCAAAAAATGTTGGCTAATGTCATTAGGGTGTTTTCCACAGTAGTGTTTTTGCAGTTTTTAATATTTTAGTTATTTTCCTCTATTTAGAAACATTTTTCAGTTCTTTTTAAAAATCTACACAAGATAGTCCTTAGTCATTTTTCAGTTTTCTAAAAAGAAAAGTTGTTTGGGATTTTTATTGGAATCATGTTAAATTTATAATTAGGAATAGCTGTAATACTCAGGCTTAAAAAATCTAAGGCCGGGCGCGGTGGCTCACGCCTGTAATCCTAGCACTCTGGGAGGCCGAGGTGGGCGGATCGTTTGAGCTCAGGAGTTCGAGACCAGCCTGAGCAAGAGCGAGACCCCATCTCTACTAAAAATAGAAAGAAATTATATGGACAGCTAAAAATATATATAGAAAAAATTAGCCGGGCATGGTGGTGCATGCCTGTAGTCCCAGCTACTTGGGAGGCTGAGACAGGAGGATCGCTTGAGCTCAGGAGTTTGAGGTTGCTGTGAGCTAGGCTGACGCCACGGCACTCACTCTAGCCTGGGCAACAGAGTTAGACTCTGTCTCAAAAAAAAAAAAAAAAAAAATCTAAATTATGGCTGGGTGTGGAGGCTCACGCCTGTAATCCTAGCACTCTGGGAGGCTGAGGCAGGTGGATCACTAGAGGTCAGGAGTTCGAGACCAGCCTGAGCAAGAGTGAGACCCCTCGTCTCTACCAAAAATAGAAAGAAATTATCTGACCAACTAAAATATATATAGAAAAAATTAGCCGGGCATGGTGGCACATGCCTGTAGTTCCAGCTACTCGGGAGGCTAAGGCAGGAGGATTGCTTAAGCCCAGGAGTTTGAGGTTGCTGTGAGCGACGCTGATGCCATGGCACTCACTCTAGCCCAGGCAACAGAGCGAGACTCTGTCTCAAATAAATAAATAAATAAATAAAAATCTAAATTATAAAAAATAACTATAATACTCAGGTATTAAATGGTGTGCATTTTGATTTGCTCGAATTTTTTTGATTCCTAGCAAAATTCTGTAGTTTATTTCATGCAGTGTCTTAACAATTTTTAAGTTTATTCTTATATATTGTATGATTTTAGTTATTGTAAATGAGATCTCCCCACATTATAAATAAATTATTACAGAGGCCGTTTACTTCCCAAGGTAGATTAGGCTTGAAAATAGAAACACAGATCCAACAACTGCTCCACATTTGCTTTTTGCTTGTTAAGAATCCTTATTGCTGGGCAAGTCTGGGGTTCTAGAAATCTGGCCGAAATTTGGATATTTTCAAATTGGCTTTGCAGTGTTGACCTTTAGGTGTCACTGTTGCTCAGAACAAAGGTCGTCTAGCAGGGAAGCGAGTTGTGCTGACTCTTCAGTATCCAGGTCACCCTGGAGAAGGATTTGCAGTCAGCAGACGGCTCAGTGCGCCACTCTTATGAGCTGCTTACTTTCCAGCACCACTGGTACCCGCCTCTCCTGCGGCTCTTGTCTTAACAACACAGATCACCAGAGCTTCAGCTGACAACCCTTCTTGGATAAAACTTAAGCCTCGAAGTGTTAAAGAGAAAAAACAATGTTTGCCTATAATTTTAGGTTTGTATCTTTTAAATTAAGAAATGTAATTACGTTGTTTTATTTTCTTTCCACTCTCCTTTCCCCTCAGTGAGCATATGTGTGAGTTTATTTTATTTTGAACAATTCCATGGGATATTCTATTTGCTTTACTTATCTGGTGCTGACTACGTTCCAGACATTTTTCAAAGAACTTAACAAATATAAACGCACGTAATTCTCATAACAAACCTAGAAAGTAAATGCCATTATGATCCTCATTTTATTGATGAGGAAACTGAAGTACAGAGAGGTTAAGTAACTTTCCCGAAGTCACACAGCTGATAAACAGTGGGACTGAGATTTGAATCCAAGTATCCTGGACTCAGAGTTAGTACTCTTCTGAATGTGAATAGTGTCCCTGAAATTGCAGAGCTCTTACTTGCCCTCCTTCCCTGCCTGAGTCTTTATTTCTTTGTCTTTTTTTTTTGAGACAGAGTCTCACTCTGTCGCCCAGGCTAGAGTGCCATGCCGGCGTTAGCCTAGCTCACAGCAACCTCAAACTCCTGGGCTCAAGCAATTCTACTGCCTCAGCCTCCCGGGTAGCTGGGACTACAAGCTTGTGCCACCACACCTGGCGAATTTGTTTCTATTTTTAGTAGAGACAAGGTCTAGCTCTTGCTGAGGCTGGTCTCAAACTCCTGACCTCAAGTGATCCTCCTGCCTCAGCCTCCCAGAGTGCTAGGATTACAGGTGTGATTCACCATTCCTGGCCTCTGACTCTTTCTTAATTGCTGACACTTCCTTTTTTCTTTTGTAATTTAAAAAATTTTTTTATTTCAACAATCACAAACTTAAAAGTTGCAAGTACGATACAAAGAACTTTGCCCCCCAACCTATTTGAGAATATGTTGTCAACCTGATGCCTCATCACCCCCAAATACTTTAGTGTGTATTTCCTACAAACAAGGACACTTTTCCTGCATAACTACAATACAACCATCAAAATCAGGAAATTTGTATTGGTAGGCTACTAACACCTAGTCCTCAGATCCTGTTCAACTTTTGCTGCTTGTCCCAGTAATGCCCTTTATAGCAAAAGGATCTATGTTGTCATATCTCTTTAGTCTTTGTTAGTCTTCTCTCAACTTTCATGACCATGACACTTCTGAATTTACACACCACTGATTGCTTAGATTGTCCCTCAACACAATGTTTCCTCATGATTAGATTCAGGTTTTGCATCCTAAGTAGTACAGTCACAGAAGTGACACTGTGTGGTCCTCACTGCATCCTGTCAGGTGGCGCATGATTTCCATGTGTCCATGCTGATGTTCTCTCTGATCTCTCAGTGGAGGTGGTGCCTGTCAGCATTCTCCACTGAAGCATCTCTTCCATCCTTTGTTAATAATGTGTTTGAAACTACGTACATGTCCTACTCAACAACAAATTTTCCATTTATTCACTTATTTCTATTTGTATGTACTTATATTTTCTTGTTTTATCCAATAGGTTATAATCCATTTATTAAATTACTTGATACTCAAAATAAATTTTGATGTCCTTGATTTGGCCAGCAAAATTCCCTTCAAGCTGATTCCAGTGTCCTTGACATGTCCCTGTCCTTCTTTGAGCACTTCCAAAAAGGGCACAAGATATTCCATGCTCGGTTTGTACTTTTCCTGCCCCAGCCCTGGCATCAGCCATTTCTCCAAGGAGCCCTGGTCTTTATTGGTAAAGCATCATATTTAAAAGCCAATATCTGGTTCAGGTGTGCCTGTTGATGTGGGGATGTCACTGCTCCCAGGCCCTTGCAGTGGGCAGACATTTACATCTCCATTTATTCCTAAATCTGTTTATAATGACAACTATGCACTCACTCCAGAACTTCCATGTCCCATCCAACATCGCAGTGTTCATTTTAGTTTTTTCCCTTTCAGTATCTGCAGCTCTTGTCTCTGATAGTAAGAAACTGCCCCATCACCCTTGAAGCGTTCTCTTTTTGGTCACTCCCTCTGTGTCGCCAATCTCCAGGCCTCCCCCTGGTTCTGACCGTGTGGTCTCATGTCATATGAGTGCTCTGCTTACCAGGCTCAGGCTCTGACACCCGTGCGTGTCTCCTCTACATGAGGGCACCTTCTCAACTATCTACTGGCTTTGGGAGTGAATTGTTCGGGAAGAAAAGAGGTAGAGAAAGAAGAACTAATCTTTCCTTAAATGCAAAATTTCGAGTCAGAATCAAAATAGTACTTGACTGCCCCCTGCCTGCCTGCTGGGAGCAGGGAGTGGCTGTGCCGGGGGCTTCAGCTGGAAGAGTGGGGTGGACACAGGTCCTGGAGGTGGGGCACCTTCTAGGCACAGGTCTGTGTCTCAGGGGCTGAATGATATGGGAGAAGCCATATGACTTCTTTGTGCCCCAGCTCTCTTACCAATGGGTTGGACCAAGTCTGAAGTCAGAGACTGCTGCCCCACGTGTCAAAATTGGCCTAAGTGCTTATTTTGTTTGGGTGTCAACGTTAAAAAAAAAAAAAAAAAAAAAATTTATTTAGTTGGAGGCAGCTCCACTAGCCCCAGGTGGGCCGCAGCTCAGATCATCTTTCCCAGCTTCACACATTTTTTTCTATCTGGTCTAAGTGGCATTTCAAGCCTCTTCAGCCCAGGGATTCAGTGGCTTCTTCTTTAGGTGCTGATGAGTCAAATAATCATTACAGAAAATTTGCTTCAGGGTTATTATTGCTGTTACAAAGTTTACTTCTGGCTTGTCATTACCTGTATTTCTTTTTTCTTTTTTCTTGTATGTGTTGCTTAACAACAGGAAGCAGGGTTACAGATGGCTTTGTATGACCAGCCCCGCCCCAGAGTCAAATGAACTTCTCCCTCTTTTTGCCCCCCCCCCCACATTTTGATGCACCGTTTTTTTTTGTTTGTTTGTTTTGTTTTGAGACAGAGTCTTGCTCTGTTGCCTGGGCTACAGTGGTGTGGAGTCAGCCTAGCTCACAGCAACCTGAAACTCCTGGGCTCAAGCAAGCCTCCTTGCTGAGGCTGGTCTCAAACTCCTAACCTCAAGTGATCCTCCTGCCTTGGCCTCCCAGAGTGCTAGAATTACAGGCCTGAACCACCATGCCCAACCACCCTTATTATTATTATTTTTTTCTTTGAGATACAGTCTTACTCTGTTGCCCGGGCTAGAGTGAGTGCTGTGGCATCAGCCTATCTCACAGCAACCTCAAATTCCTGGGCTCAAGCGATCCTCCTTCCTCAGCCTCCCAAGTAGCTGGAACTACAGGCATGTGCCACCATGCCCAGCTAATTTTTTTTTCTATATGTTTTTTAAGTTGTCCAGCTAATTTCTTTCTATTTTTTTAGTAGAGATGGGGTCTCGCTCTTGCTGAGGCTGGTCTCGAACGCCTGACCTGAAGCAATTCTCCCACCTCGGCCTCCCAGAGTGCTAGAATTACAGGCATCAGCCACTGCGCCCGGCCTCACCCTTATTTTTTAATGTCTGTTTTGCTCACTAAATGAAAGCTCTGTGAGGGCAGGACCTTTTTTAGATTGTTTAAGCTCTTTCTCTCCTGCATCTAGTGAGATGCCTGGCACACAGCATGGAATCAGTTAACATCTGTTGAATATGCAGATAAATGGAAGCTTTGCGGAGATACTGGCTTCTTTCTATATGTTCAGTAGAATTTGGTTGTGGTACAGATGGCTACTTCCTACCCCCACACCCATGCCCTCAGTCCCACAGTGGGCACACGGCTGCCTGGAATGAAGTGAGCCTCTCCCAGCTCCCGCTGCAGGTGTGGCCGTGCACGAACAGGCTGGGTGCCTGAGGACCTCTGGGCTGCAGCGGACCTGCTCTGGGCTGTCTACCCTAGGCTCCCCTGAGGGGGAGGGGGAACCTTCTGTCTTATTTATGTTACCAAAAGCTCGGCACTTGATCTCAAGGCTGCATCAGAAAAACGAGAACAAGTGGTTTGAGGGGAAGGAAAGAGAAGTTTTATTACTTTGCTGGCAAAGGAGGAGGATGGAGACTCCTGTCTGAAATGCCATCATCCTAATAATATGCAGAAACACAGAGCTTTTAAAGGATGGGTTCTCAGCTTCAGGCAATTGCTGTTCAACTATAGTTGATGATTCTGACCATTCTATCTCCACTGAAGACAAGCCTCTGACCTCTGCCCAGGACCTCCCTTCATCACGCCGAGCTGGGCCCTCTCCTGCTGTACAAACAACAGAAGACTCACCCTGCCCCTGTCAACCACTGGCCTGAGGCAGGGATGCAGTGCCACTCCTTTTTATTCTCAAAAAGGAGTGGAGGACGTTTTAAAGAGACAGAAAATATTTTTGCCATTTTTTTCAGGCCATTCCCTCTGTTAAATTTATGCTGTTGTCTTAATAATTGTGGTGTTTTATTACTTGCAGCCAAACCTAATCATAACAGGTGTGTTGGTTTAACATTTGCATTTATGAAAACCAGGGAGGGATAGGATTAAAAATATAGATCCAGCTGGGGGTGACCATAGAAAATCATGCCAGTTAGAGGTCGTCAGAATCTTATGACAGTGTTAGATAAGGGTTTGTTTTGTTGTTGTTGTTGTTGTTAATTTATTTCATATTTATCCTCTTACAAATGTGAAACATTTCTCCTTTTTCCCTCTTATGAAGTACACGTTCTGTGCCAGGTGCTGTGCTAAGTGCTGGGATACTTTGGGGGACAAGCAGGTGTAGCTTTTGCTGTCAGTCTAGAAGAAGGTAATGTCAATAAACAAAGGAGTCGGCAAATACGTTGACCACAATTGAGATATTTGAAACAAGGTGCCATTAACAAAAGGGAGAGTTGTGATATATAGAATTATGGGGTGAGAGAGGAGTGGGGACTATCCTAATTTAGACAGGGAGGTCAGAAAAGGCCTTGCTGAGGAGGTCACATTTCAGCTGGGGTGAGAATGGAAGCAGTGGTGCTCAGAGCTGAGTGTGCAGCCAGGGCAGTGAAGGGGACCAGGATATGCCACCCCAAAATACGGCACTATGGCGTATTGATTCTTTAGAGCTGAAGGCAGTTGAGAACAGCAGAGGCAGGAAGGGCTCCCTGCCCTCCCCCTTTCTACCTAAAAGCAGGGCATACAGTTTCTGATGAGAAAAGTACCCTTCCTGTGCCAGGAAGGGTAGAACATTCTTATCACTGGAGATAGGGAGTTAACCCTGACGTAAATCTATACAAGCAAATCTTACTAAAATAACCTTCATTTTCCTTTAGTTTCCCTATATATTTCCTAGTCACATTCCTGTAATTTGCCATCCCTAGACCAAATCTCTTTTTCCTTTGTCTTGTCACATCTCTACAATTTATTGCCCTTTGTTAAAATGGTATATAAGGTAGAGGGGTGAGGGGAAACTTGCCTTGTCCCCCAAAAGTTTGTTGAAAGATCAACTCACAATTAAGACAGATTAATAAGAGAAAGGTTTATTTACCAATACCACGCACATAGTGATTACCTTATATCCCGGTAAAGGTCAGGTATTTTTATACCTGCCTTTTTGGAGGGGAGGGGAAATGTGGAGTACAGGTAATTCCATTTAGGGGTGACAAATGGAACTAGGGAGGACAAAGGGATGGGGGAGACAGATTGACTTGTAGATCATTCTCTTTGCAAATTAAATTAACCTGAGAGACAGGGACTGTGTTTAAAATAACTTGGGCCGGGCCTGCTTGCAGTCTTGGTTTTCTTTCCTGTGATATATTGAGATTACAGTAGAGAAAGGGGCGTCCATTGCCCCCTTGATCTTGTGATCAGGTCAGTCTGGTTTATGCAGAGAGAGGGAGAGCCCCTGCCGGTGTTTTTTGATCTCAAATGGCCTTTAATTCAAAATATTCTTTATACCAAGGAGTCATGTTTTGGGGTGAAATTTCCTGAGTTCCTTCAAAGTCCCAGGGTCTAACAGTCCTTTGGGTTTTCACTTTTTTCTATGATGCCTCCCCATCCTGTACCATATAAAAATACTCACATCAGATAAAATTTGCATGCTTTTCCTCCTACTAATCTATCTGTTGTCAGTTCAGTTCATAGGCTGCAGACTGAGAACTCAAGGGAGCAGAGGAAAAGTCTTTCCTCCCCTCCAGCAGGAAGGAGGTTGGTCTATTTGACAATCATTCTGTGAGGAGGTGACTGGCCTGGGGTGAGTGAGGTAGGGGACGTGGGCCAGGACTTGGAACACAGTTGGAATTCTGTCTTATGGGGACATTAATTATAGATGTAATTTTAAAAATGGAATAATTCTATGTACATGGTCATTTGTTACTTGTTTTTCTTCCTTACCAAGACATGTGTATTGAATCTTTTTGATAGCCTGAGTGTCCTCATCCAGGTAACTCTGCCTGTTTATTGCTAACTGGTCTCTCACTACCTTATAAGAGAGAGAGCTAGACTTTGTATTTCTACCAACATAATGTAAATTAGGAAACAGAAAAACCGCCGCTTCCCTGTAGTTCCCCTGAGACTGAGTAAAAACCCATAAATGGGGCATTTTTCTGACAGGAAAAGATTCTTTTTTGTTGCTAGCTTGTCTGGTGTTCTGTCTGAAGCCCTGGCAGAAGATAAAGTCTAATTTGTACACAATGTTAATGCCATTAATTGAATTGTAACACCTTAAAAATCACATTATCTACCTACTCTTATTTTCACGTAAAGAAACTCAGGATTTGGTCAGAGCGATGCTCTGGTTTCCCCAAGTGCTGATGTTAACCTGCCTCTCTGCCCCGCAGCCTCAGCCGGCGGCCTGGGGGATTTGGGGAGACGGTTCTCCTAGGTTCTCTTCACTTCACCGTCACTATTTTCAGTTGCTAATCCCAGAATGACCACAGGGAGTGTGGCTGTCCCCTCGCGGGGGCATGAGTGACTTCTAGAGCTTCGACATTGAGGATTACCGTATCCAGTCCTGACAAGTGAAACTTCATAGCATTAAGTGGAAAAGATAATGTCCTGAGAGACAAGTACAGCCAAAAGGATCTGGCGCACTTTGGGTGGTGCTTGATGATGGGCTTACCCAAGACAAAGCAAACAGACAAAACCAGCCAGGGACCGTGCTATGCATGGGGGGTCATTCCCCAGGGTTTACAGAGGTCTCCGGGAAGAGAAATTCTTTTCAGGTTTGTGTACCGGAAAGCTTTGCTGGGTTGGGGCCGAGAAAAGACACCTCCACGTTCTCACACACCCTCCGTCCCACCCCACTGGAATTCCCTGCGGTAAAACCTAAGATCCAGGATGTGGCAGCTGGCTCCAGCTGCAGCCTTCTGAGCCCAGAATATTCCATGATTGTGTGTGTGTGTGTGTGTGTGTGTGTGTGGTGGTGACGGCCATGGTGGCCATCCTTTCTGCTGCAAAATCAGGCCAGTCTGAGATTTAGAAAATTTGAGACTATTTTACTTGGGAGTTGTTTTCCTGAATTATTATAAGAAAAAGAATCAAATTAATAGAAATAGGTTGTTGCCTTTAATAGATTTTCTTTAAATACATTAAAAAAAAATCCATGGAGTTTTTACTAGCCTTAGGCATCTTAAACAATTTAATAAATTTACTCTCAGGAGATTATTAAGAAATGGGAAGTTTAGACCCCTAAAGCTGTGGCAAGGTTCAAATGAGAAACGACTGTGATTCCTGATATCGCTGGTTCCAGGACAGGGGGCGCTGGCTGGACAAGTTCCAACCTGAGACTCGAGGAGGATCACGGTGCTGCCGCACAGCAGTGACTGCGCTGAGCTCCAGAGCCGGGGTCAGAGGGCAGGTCCTGCGCAGCCGTACAGAGCTCGTGTTCCCAGGGCTGTCAATTCCCTAGTCCCGTCTCTAAAAAGGAAACTTTTTCTGGGAATGTTTATCTTTAGGAAGTAAACTTGTGGTGTTGGGACATGTTTCCTAACCTAATGAGAAAAGCCTCAACCAGGATTCTTTAGCTGGTTTCTCATTTTGATCTTGGGCCTCACTTGGTTCCAGATGGTGGAAACACAGTTCAGGTATTCTAAGATTTGAGGGGCCTAATGAAATAGTAGAGCTGACTGATGTGCTATTGTAAAGAAATTGTAATAATCTCAAATTATTCCACATTATGAGCTTTATAGACTTCCTTTTCTTATACACTGCATAGGAAGTGTAGCACATGTAATCATTTTGTTACGAACACTGCTGTGAACTTCAGATGGTTTCTGAAGGTGCAGAAGATTTGGGTTTAGACACAAGACAACCTAGCATAGTGATCAGGAGTAAGGTTCTGGAACCAGAATATCAAATCCTGGCTCCACTGCTAACTAGCCCTGACTTTTTGATAAGTTGCTTAACTTCTTTGTGACTCAGTTTCACTACCTATAAAATGGGTTTGTGCAGTGGTCATTAGGATGTGCCTTGCAAACAGTCAACTACAAGGCATGTAACTGGCCCAGGGCCCAGCTGCTGTGCTCTAAATCTATCAGCATATAGGCAGACCCCCACAGCTGCTTCTAGACACCAAGGGCATCAGGCATACCAAGGCACACACAATCCTGGGCCACACAGAGCTCCTTTGTTTGCCACTTTGGCTTGTGGACTCCTTGATGTCTTGTCTAACCAAATCTTCATCAAGTTTCCACCCGACCTTTTCTCCCCAGCTCCCCACTGGGGTCAGACTTGCGTTGTGGTCTGAGGGCTTGTCTGGGTTCCTCCCTGTTTTCCCTCACACAGGCACTCCCCTAATATAGGGTTGTCAGATTGGCAACAGACAAGCAACAGGATGTCCAGTTAAACTTGCATTTCAGATAAACAGCAAATAACTTTTTATTATACTTTCAGTATACTTATATTTTATCTGGCAAAAAAAAAAAAAAAATCCAGACACCTTTAATCCTATTGGGGCATCTGCTTCTTGGAGGACCTGATCTAACACAAGGTGCTAATAATTGCATCTACCGCATAGGTAAAATTAAGTGAGTAAAAGATGTAAAGTAATTAAAGCTGGACCTGGCACATAATAAGTGCTCAATAAATATTAGTTATTATAAAATACAGAAGGTGTGATTAGTTCTGAATGGACCTTCCTTGGGTCTTTGTGCTTTTTAGGGGAGGGAAAAACTTCTTTCTACTACCCTCTTAGGTTTAGTGTCTGGGGCCTTGCAAATTAAACTGACATAAGACAGATTAAGAGGAGAAAAAGATTTATTTAATATGCATATGGGGGCCTTACAGAAAGGAAATGAAAACTCCAAAGAGGCAGTTGGACCCAGAGGCTTATACATACCATTTTAACAAGGGATGATAAATTTATAAAGAAGTGACAAGGCAAAGGAAAATAGTTTAGAGATCCTAGGGAGAGGAAATCGTGGGAAGGTCACTATATGTGGAAACTAACAGAAAATAAGGGCTATTTAAGTGAAGTTTGTTTATGCAGATTCAAGCCTGTACATCTCCAGTGATAGGAATTGTCTCTTTCCTGGTATGAGAGAGGAGAGAAAAGCACCTTCACAGAAGGAAATTTATGCCCTCCCTTTAGGCAGACAGTGGGAGGGTAGAGAGCTTTTTCAGCAGTCCACCATTTCTTCTTTATTTTTTGAGAGTCAGGGTCTTGCTTGCTGCAGTTTCTAACTTCTGGGCTCAAGCAATCTTTCTGCCTTAGCCTCCTGAGTAGCTGGGACTACAGGAGTGTGCCACCATGCTCAGCTAAGCAAAAAAAAAAAATTTTTTTTTTTTTTTTAGAGACAAGGTCTCACTATGTTGCCCAGGCTAGTCTTGAACTCTTGGCCTAAAGTGATCTTCCTGCCTCCACCTCCCAAAGTGCTGGGATTACAGGCACGAGCCACTGCACCCAGCCAGCCTGCTATTTCTCAATTGCCTTCAGCTCAAAACAATGTTTTGCTAAAGTGGCATATTTTGGGGTGGCATATTCTGATCCCCTTCACTCCCAAAGGTGACAGTGGCACTGCTTGGCCTCCAGGCCCTGTGCCAGGTCTAAGGCACAGCCCCATAGAGCGCCACCTGGTGTTGGTGCTTGTAGAGGTGAAAGAAGCGTGAGTGACCCACTCAGCAAAGTGGCTCTGCTCTCTTTTCTGCTGTCTGCATGAGCACTGCTGGGCCCGCGGCCACCATTGTCCCGCTTCTCTCCTGCAGCAGCTGTTTCTAATCTACCCTGCTTTTTCTCTCTTACGATCTTGTTTCCCCTTTGCTTTATAACCTGGACACAAAGAGCCAGGCTTGGTCATCAGAAAACCAGAATGCTCTTTCTTTTCTGGCAAACCTCCAAAAGTTGTGTTTCTAGTTAGTCTTTTTTTTTTTTTTTTTTTTTTTTTTTATTCAAAACTAATGTGAACAAAGTGTTTCTAGTTAGTCTTTTGGCTCCTTCTCTGTTTAGTTGTTTGGTTGACTTTTGCCTTACAAGTTCCTTTAACACCAACATTTTCCTTCTTTTTCTTTGACTATCCGGTTCTGCAGGAGTCTGTTTGCTGGAGAATTCTGAAGGGTTGAAATGGGCATAAGGGAAGTTTTGTAAATGAGTTACATAGAAGTGGAAACTAATGGAACAAATGAGGAATTTTATTGGTATCTAGTAAAATGAAAAAACAATTAAGCTCAAAACAAAATGCCTTGGGTGTTTGACATAGAATCTGGAAGTTTGAATCCTATGTTAGGACCACAGGTGTATGAGAAATTCAATAGCAGTAATACAATAATTGATTTCTATTTTCCTAAAATCCAAAAATAGTCATTTCAAAATACTGTGTGGATAATTTCTGTCGAAGATAACTTTCTAATGAATTTATTCCCCCTTAATAGCAGTCTTACATGTAGATTAGACTTATTCATACTGATGCAAATTATTACAAATGCTGTAATCACAAATGCTGGTCTTAGAACTGAATTTACCCTGCAGGTCTCATTAAAGTCATGGGATCATAGAGCAAAAACAGATTTTGAAAGGCTATTGAGCCTAGTGCTTTGCCCGTAGGCAAAGGCAAGTCATTGCAAACAAGATAAAAATCAATCTTATTTCAAAGTTTCTAGAGAAGGGTTTGCATAACTTGAGGCAAAAATGCAAATTCCTGAGCTATTGATACATTTAACAAAAAAGTAAACTGAGTTATTTATTCAAAGAATTGTGGTGCTAATTTGTGATGTTTGGTGGTTAATGAGATGTGATCTAACATGTAATCTACAATTTTGAAGGTTCTTTTCCTACTGGCTGTAACGTTCTTCAGAACATTACGCTGGGTATTTAGGTCGTACTCGCCAGGTGTATAGTGTGGTGGGAAGAGGCTGGGATTCGGAATCAGAACACCTGGATTCAAGGACTTCCCCCTGCGATTTAGTCCCTCGGGAAAGTTATTTCGCTTCTCAGAGCTTTAGAATGTTAGTAGTAATACGTGTCTGAACTTTTTTTTGGACCAGATTTTTCTGTGTCTTGAAGGGTAAGGCGGTATAAAAAGGCTTTGTCACAAGTTCATGTTACTGTTTGTATGAGGAAGACCGTGTTCATACAATTTGTCACTCAAAAGAAGGGACTGCAGGTTTGTTGTTAATTCCACTCGATTATGAGGTGTTCATCTCCAACACGAGTGATCCTTAACCAAGTAAGCAATGCCCATAAAGAGGGAATGTCCTGCAGGGGAAGCTCAGGTTAGCCCTGAGCTCACCATGGCTCTGTGACCGCATCACTGTGCTCATTGAATCCTACCGAAAAGCCTGCAGAATTGTGAGTCCTTATCCCCATTGCAGGTGATGTAGCAAACGCTTAAAAAAATACGAAATGTCACCAAACCTCACCGTTAGTAAGTCACAGAAAAAAAAAAAAAAAAATGTAATCCAGAAATTTGGGTTCCAGAATACATGCTCTCAACATGTGAGAAATTTGCCTTCCAGCTTACAAAGTCATTGTGTTTGGAAATACTGTCTTCATCGGTGTAGTTCCTCTCTCAGTGTAACTGGCTCTGGGAACAAATCTCAGTGACCCCTATTTTTTTATAATCCTCTTTCTCAAAGGTCAACTACTTGACCTTTTGAGTTGTCTCCCAGAAGTGGTGGATTTTCTGCAAGACAAAGGAGCTGAGATTCTGAAAGCCCCTGGGGAGGCTTCCTGATGCCAAGGTTCACCAGCCCCCACAGCCTGCCCCGAGCACTGAGCCCCTTGTTAGTTACATACCCCACACCTGCCCCGAGGCACGTGACCCCTCCTTTAAAAGCCCCTGGTATTCCTTAGTCAGAGATTGGAGGTGAGGCAGCTTCTCTGGTTCTCCTGACAGGGCGGCTGTTGTATTAAAAATGCCTTTTTTCCTTGTCAATCTTCGTTGTCTCAATAATTGCATCTTTTCGTGAGGAGCAGCTGGAGCCCATGGTTCAGTGGCTGCAGAGCAAGGAAAGACCAAAGGTCTCCCTTAGCAGCTGCCTGGCCATGTTGGCCAGAGGGCGGCTTTGGACTCTCCCACCAGCCCCAACCGGCCTCCCACGCATGTGATTGCCTCCGGATTGCCTCGGAAGAAGGAATCTCTGGATTTTGACATTTGCCTTGAGATGGATGAGTGCTGTTTGAAGGTACCCATTCAATTTGGGGAATTCTGAGGGAATTCTCACTAGTTTGGGGTTGGATAAGCCCTCAACCATTTGTAAAAGGGGGAACTGACCTGTTTTCATTTGGCACTCCCAGGGCTTATTAGGTGAAACTGCAGTTCGTTTGTTTGGAACCTCTTGAATTTCACTTTATGTTGAGCGTTTGTCTGTATTGGGTGCAGCGTGTAAATGTGGAGTCTGTTAAGTTCTTTGTCTCTATTTCCTTTTTGCCTACTTTAAATTTGCTGTTGATAAGTGCAGTTCAAGGTCTGGGAGGTTAAAGGACACCGGATACCAGTTCTCTTGCGGCAGGTTCTAGGGTCTGAAAAGTTAAGACACACTTCTGTCCTAAGGTGTGGGAGATGAGAAGACAGTTGAGATTTGGTCTGTAAAATTTGGATTCAGTCAAAAGGCAGCACTCAAGGATCCAGAAGGCCACATGTGTCCCCAAGGCTGCAGGTTCCCCACCCCTGCCCAAGGAGACTCAAAGACATCTCTATCTATGAAGGCAATCTGGCTGAGATGTAGGGATGCCTGCAGTCGGAAAGGGAAAGAGAGGAATGGAAACATAATGTATACAGATGTATGTGGAACTTCAGAGGATTTCATAGCTCGAGTCCTAAGATAAAAGGTATTGAGGCTTTGTGTATGTGCTTAGATGTGTTTTGTGTGTATATATATATGTATTGTATGTCTACATAGTACTAAAATTGGCTTATAAATAAAAGGAGTTCTCATAAATAAGTCCAAATGCTTTTCAAGTTCATGTAAATTTAGTAATCTTTGGTAAATGAGCTGGTTTTTAAAAATTATTGGTAAGATAGCGGTAAAAATATCTTCAAAATTGTCAGTATACATTTTTACCTGAGTTACTGGTCATTTTTGTATTTGAAGGTGTCAGGGTTTGACACAAAGGTTATAAAACTAACCCAGCCAAAACAAAATTATCCGGTAAAAAGAGCTAAATCTCCTGAGTTATTGGCAAAAATACCCACGTGTTTAACTTTAAGGTTCTTATTCAGGTAAGATGTAAACATACCTAACTAAAAATAAGTGCTAGTAAGTTCAAATAAATAAAACTAAATAAATGAGAGCACAAAAACAGAAAGTTATGGTCAAAGGTTTATGAAGATATTTTTTTTTTTATTTTTTTTATTTTTTGTTTGTTTTTCAGCTCATCAAGGGGGTACAAAAGATCAGGCTATATACATTGCCCATGCCTCCCCATCCCCCCGAGTCTGAGCTTTAGTTGTGTCCATTTCCTAGACAGTGCACATCACTCTCATCATGTAGGTGTGCACTCCTCCCCTCCCCCCACCCCATCCCCCCCAGAGAGAACTTCAAACGTGTCCATTCCCCAGGCAGTGCGCATCGCACTCATCAAGTAGGTATACACCCATCCCTTCCACCCAGCCCCGACCTCTGTCCAATACCCAATTGGTGTGAATCCCAAATGTGCTCTCAGGGAAACCAGTTTGCTGGTGAGTACATGTGGTGCTTGTTGAAGATATATTTTGATAAGTAAGGTCAAATAGGAAAAATATAGCTTTGTATGAAAAAAGATCTTATATGGTAAACTTTTGGTCTTAAAGTAAAATGATTGGTTATTTAACAAAAATATAAGACAAAACAATGTCTAACCATGCTATAGATGGTCTATGTAAGTTAGTAAAATGATTGGTTATTTAAGAAAAATGTAAGACAAAACTGTAAGGTTTCTTTGAAGTGGCTGGTGCCAGAGAAAAACGAGCAGAGTTGAAAGGGATATAAGTAAAGAGGCTTTACTGGGGCGCTCCCGGGTGGGGGTAACTAGTCCCCGAGAGAGGGACCCAGGCGAACCTCACAGTCCCACGAGTGGAACTAGAGAAGCCGCCCCACCCAGAAGTCTGAGTGGGTTTATATATGTTTTTAGGGATGGGGGATGGGGAGCTTCTTTGGCCAGGAGATGTCGGTGCGAGGAGTGAGGAATTTCTTTGTTTCAGCTTTAGGGTGGGTATTCAGGAATAGGAGGGGCTTCTTTTTCATTAGGGAAGGGAGGGGTGCCTGCCACCAGCCTTCCAATGTCCAAACATGTTATAGATGGTCTATGTAAGTTATTCAAACTTCCCTTTATAAATTTTTATGTGATTAACTTGGGTATAAATAAAAGGAAAAAACTTAGGTTAAAACAAGTTTCTCTTAAAATATTCATTTTAATAAAATTGCAAGAGGTCTTTCTTTAATTTCAAAAATTAAGGGGGAACAATTTTTTTTTTTTTTACATGGATGGCTTTTATAATGCCTAAGTCAAGGCTATAAGTGTACCCATGAACCCAGTAGTATTCATGGTACCTGTTAGGTTTGTACCCCTCCCCCACCCCCTTCTTGATTTCCAATGACTTTTACTTATCTCTGTGCCCATGGGTGCTCATCAATTAGTTCCAAATTATT
Source organism: Eulemur rufifrons (assembly GCF_041146395.1). Lineage (NCBI taxonomy): Eukaryota > Metazoa > Chordata > Mammalia > Primates > Lemuridae > Eulemur > Eulemur rufifrons. The sequence continues at coordinate 91,192,277 of NC_090999.1, read as the reverse complement.
AGAGACTACATGTGGTGTTTGTTTTTCCATTTCTGAGATACTTCACTTAGGATAATGGTTTCCAGTTCCATCTAAATTGCTGCAAAAGACATTAATTCATTTCTGTTTATGGCTGAGTAGTACTCCCTGGTATATATACCACATTTTGTTAATCCATTCATGGATTCATGAGCACTTAGGCTGATTTCACATCTTTGCAATTGTGAATTATGTTGTGATAAACATTCTAGTGCAGGCATCTTTTTCATAAAATGACTTCTTTTCCTTTGAGTAGATACCCAGTAGTGGGACTGCTGGGTTGAATGGTAAGTCTATATTTATTTCTTTGAGAAGTCTCCATACTTTTTTCCATAGAGGTTGTCTAATTTGCAGTCCCACCAACAGTGTACAAGTGTTCCTTTCTCTCTGCATCCACACTAGCGTCTATTGTTTTTTGTTTTTATTGATAGCCATTCTGACAGAAGTAAAGTGATTATCTCATTGTAGTTTTAATTTTAATTTCTCTGGTGATTAGTGATATTGAACATTTTTTCATATGATTCTTGGCCATTTGTCTTCTTTTGAAAAACTTCTGTTCATGTCTTTTGCCCACTTTTTAATGTAGTTGGTTGTTTCTTGTTGATTTGTTTGAGTTCTTTGTAGATTCTGGATATATAATCGTATATCCTTTATAGGATTTATAGTTTATGAATATTTTCTTTCATTCTGTAGGCTATCTATTTGCTCTGTGGATTATTTCCTTAGCTGTGCAGAAGCTTTATAATTTAATCAAGTCTCATTATATTTGTTGTTGCTGTAATTGCCTTTGGGATCTTAGTCATAAATTATTCGCTTAGGCCGATGTCTAGAAGAGTTTTTCCCACATTTTCTTCTAGAATTTTTATGGTTTTGTGCCTTACATGTAAGTTTTTTATCCATCTTAAATTAATTTTTGTAAATGGTGAGAGATAAGGGTCCTGTTTCATTCTTCTGCATGTGGCTATCCAAATTCCCCAGCAGCATTTATTGAATAGGGCTTCTTTTCCCAGTGTATGTTGTTGTCTGCTTTGTAGATCAGTTGGTTGTAGGTAGATGGTTTTATATCTGGTTTCTATATCCTGTTCCATTGGTCTACGTCTCTATTTTTGTGCCAATACCATGCTGTTTTGGTTACTATAGCCTTGTAGTATATTTGAAGCCTGGTAATGTGATGCCTCCAGAGTTGTTCTTTTTGCTTAAGGTTGCTTTGGCTATTTGAGCTCTTTTTTGGTTCCAAACGACGTGTAGAATTATTTTTTTCTGGATTTGTGAAATATGTCATTGGTATTTTGATGGGGGTTGTGCTGAATCTCTAAATCACTTTGGGCAGTATGGACATTTTAACAATGTTGATTCTACTGATCTATGAGCATGATACATTTTTCCATTTGTTTGTCTCATCTGCGATTTCTTTCCTTAGTGTTTTGTAGTTTTCCTTGTAGAGATCTTTCACCTCCTTGGTGAAAGATATTCCTATGTATTGTACTTTCTTTGTAGCTATTGTGAATGGTATTGAGTTTTTGATTTGACTCTCAGCTTGACTGTTATTGGTATATAGAAATGATACTGATTTGTGTACATTGATTTTTTTTTTTTTTTTGACAGAGTCTTACTCTGTTGCCCAGGCTAGAGTGCCATGGCGTCAGCCTATCTCACAGCAACCTCAAACTCCTGGGTTCAAGCAATCCTATTGCCTCAGCCTCCAGAGTAGCTGGGACTACAGGCATATGCCACCATGCCCGGCTAATTTTTTATATATATATATATATATATATATATATATATATATTTTTTTTTTTTTTTAGTTGTCCAGCTAATTTCTTTCTTTCTTTTTTTTTTTTTTTAGTGGAGATGGGGTCTCGCTCTTGCTCAGGCTGGTCTCGAACTCCTGAGCTCAAATGATCCACCCGCCTTAGCCTCCCAGAGTGCTAGGATTATAGGCGTGCGCCACCGCACCCGGCCTGTACACTGATTTTATAACTTGAGATTTTGTTAACTTTATTTATCAATTCCAAGACTCTTTTCATGGAACATTTGGGATTTTCTAGATACAAGATTATATCATCAGTGAGAAGCAATAGTTTGACCTTCTCTTTCCTGATTTGGATACTCTTTATTTCTTTCTCATGCCTGATTACTCTGGCTAGGACTTCCAGCACTATGTTAAATAGAAGTGGTGACAGCAAGCACCCTTGTCTTTTTCCAGTTCTTGGGGGGAATGCTGTCAACTTTTCCACATTCAGTATGATGTTGGCTGTGGGTTGTCATATATGGCTTTTATAATTTTGAGGTGTGTTCCTTCTATGCCCCATTTGTTGAGGGTTTTTATCATGAAAGGGTACTGCGTTTTGTTGAATGCTTTTTCTGCATCTATTGAGATGATTATGTAATCTTTGCTTTTCCTTCTGTTTATGTGGTGAATCACATTTATTGATTTACATATGTTGAACCATCCTTGCATCCCTGGGATGAAGCCCACTTAGTCATGGTGGATTATGTTTTCGATATACTGTTGAAAATTCAGTTTGCCAGTATTGTGTTTTGAGGATTTTTGCATGTATGTTCATAAAGGATATTGGTCTACAGTTTTCTTTTCTTTTTTTTTTTTTTGTTGTGTACTTTCCTGGCATTGGTATCAAGGGTTCATAGATACTGGGTTCATAGAATGAGTTGGGGAGGATTCCCTCTTTCTCAATGTTATGGAATAATTTCTGCAGTATGGGTACCAGCTCTTCTTTGTAGGTCTGGTAGAATTTGGCTGGTCTGGGGCTTTTTTTTTTCCCTTGGTAGGTTTTTTTTTAATTACTGCTTTAATCTTGCTGCTTGTTATTGTTCTGTTTAGGAGTTGTTTTTGTTGTTGTTTTTTTTTACCTACCCCCTCTCCCCACAGGAGTTCTATATAATGTTTCTTTCTGATTGAATCTTGGGAGGTTGTGTGTTTCCAGGAATTTGTCCATTTCTTCTACGTTTTCTAGTTTCTGTGTGTAGAGATTTTTGTATTTCTGTGGTACCAGTTGTAATATCTTTTTTCATTTCTGATTGAGCTTATTTGGGTCCTTTCTCTTCTATTCCTAGTTAATACAGCAAGAAGTCTTTCAATTTTGTTTATCTTTTCAAATAACCAACTTTTTGTTTCATTGATTCTTTGCATTGTTTTTTTCCTCTGTTTCATTTAGTTCTGCTCTAAGCTTTGTTATTTCTTTTCTTCTGCTGGCTTTGGGTTTGGTTTGCTCATCCTTTTCTAGTTCCTTGAGATGTGACATTAGTTGGTTAATTTGTGATCTTTTCTTTTTTTTTCTTTTACACATGGAAGTTAGGCATACATCTGTCTTTTCAATGTAGGCATTGAAGGCTGAATTTTCCTTTTAGGACTGCTTTTGCTGAATCCCACAGATTTTGGTACCTTTTGATTTTCATCTTAATTTCATTATCGACCCATGAATCATTCAGTAGCAGGTTGTTTTAATTTCCATGATTTTGTGTAGGTTTGAGTGTTTCTCTTGGAATTGATTTCTAGTTTTATTCCACTGTGGTCCGAGAAGATACATGGTATGATTTTGATTTTTTTGAATAGATTGAGACATGTTTCTGTTGCCGCAGATATGATCAATCTTGGAGAATGTCCCATGTGCTGATGAGAAAAATGTATATTCTGTAGTTTTTGGGTAGAATGTTATATAAATTTCTGATAAATTCTAGTAACTTTTTCATGAGGTTTGACTTCCAAGTTGTCTAAATGGGTTTCCTATAAGAAAAAACAATCATACTAAAGAAGGTTTTTCTTTTTTTTTTTTTTTTTTTTTTTGTTGAGACAGAGTCTCACTTTGTTGCCCAGGCTAGAGTGAGTGCTGTGGCGTCAGCTTAGCTCACAGCAACCTCAAACTCCTGGGCTCAAGCGATCCTACTGCCTCAGCCTCCCGAGTAGCTGGGACTACAGGCATGCGCCACTATGCCCGGCTAATTTTTTCTATATAGATTTTTAGGTGTCCATATAATGTCTTTCTATTTTTAGTAGAGACGGGGTCTCGCTCAGGCTGGTCTCGAACTCCTGACCTTGAGCAATCCACCCGCCTCGGCCTCCCAGAGTGCTAGGATTACAGGCGTGAGCCACCGCGCCCGGCCTAAAGAAGGTTTTTCTTTACGTTTTGGTAACTGGCCTAAGAAACAAAGATTTTATGTTTTATCAAGATAATTCCTATGTTGTCCTTATTAAGTTTTTGATTACTTGGGAAAACTGAGCTTTAAAAAATTAAGTTTTTTTTTCCATATGCCTTTAAAGTCTTCTGATTATCACTCTTGGTTAAGTGAATTGATATTATTTTACAATAACCTGTGATTATGTTTTGATCAAATGTTTTTAGCCTTTTAATATCATTGACAAATGTCTGCAAAATATAGATAATTTGAATGTTTAGCTACCCATAAGCTTCCATTATTCTGTCATTGTTAGAACTAGGCAAGACTTACAACATTTTTATTTAGAATGTTTGTTCATTCTGATACAAGAGTTTCTAAATCTTTAGCCGAAATGGTTTTAACATGTTTATGGTTTGTATAGCAAATTCCTACAAGTCTGACAGTAGCTCAATGCTTATAGATAAGTTAATTTTGTAACTTTGTTTTTGGTGGTTTGTTTGTTTTTTTTTTTCTTTTTTTTGCTCTTATATTGCTTAAACAGTTTTAAAGTTTGATAAATGCCTGTCTACCTCCATTCCCATCTGGCCTAGAACATTTAATTGGCTAGAAATCTTTTGATTTAAGCCCCTTTGCCACAGGGTCCCATTGAGGGAGACGGCATAGAGCAGGGTAGGTAGCCATACCACTGTGGCAACGATGGGACAAAATAAAAGTTTGGCCATTGATGCTGCCTCTGGCAAATCATGGCCAAAAGGAGGGAAATGTAAACCCTAGATACCTCCCTATTGTAGACTAAAGGACCCCCCTTTTGGCCAAGGGAAGCCCCAAGAAAACCTTAAAACTGAGTTCCTGGCAATGAGGGAAGAGAGCTCAGACATACCTCGTTATATCCCCATTCTGCCAGTCAAAAACAACAACAACAACAACAACAACAACAAAACTCTAAAAACCTGGAACCCAGAAACAACCTGGAACCTAGGTATACTGGTTTGTTTGAGATCTAAGAACAATAAACCAAATAGTGGAAGGTACTCATCCTGTGGTACCTAATCCTTACACCCTCTGTACCACTTTATCTTGACATTTTGCCTGGTTTTCAGCAATAAATTTAAAAGATGCCTTCTTTTGTATTTCTAGTGCTCCCAAATCCCAAGAATTATTTGCTTTTGAAAAGGAAGACTTAAAGTCTAAGGGCAAATACCAGTACTGCTGGACTCTCCTTCCTCAGGCATTTAAAAACTCCCCCAACATTCTTTGGAAAAATTTTGGCCAGAAATTTGAGGGAAATAGTTTTGGACAAGAGAACAGTTTTACAATGTGTAGATAATATCCTAATATTCTGATAGCCAGTGAGATTGAAGCTGAATCAAGGCAACATGCCATAATTGTATTAAATTTACTGGCTGACAAAGGATATAAAGCATCACAGAAAAAGCTCAGATCTCACTTTCCACTGTCAAATACTTGAGGTTTGAATTGTGTTTTGGAACTTGGAAGCTCCTCCCAGATTGGAGAGAGGTTATAAGTCAAATAGCAGTCCCTACCACCTGCAAACAGTTGTGAGGATTCTTGGGTATGGCTGGGGTTTGCTGGATTCAAGTTCCTAACTTCAGGCTAATAACAAAATCCCTCTATAAAGCCTTAAAAAGAGAAGAAAAAAAACCCCTTATTAGGACCAGAGAATTTCATAAGACTTTCTTGACTACTAACGAAAAATTAATGACTACCCCCATATTGGGGCCTCCGGACTTATATAAGCCTTTTGATTTGTTCATTCAAAAAAGGCAAGGAATTGGACTCGGGGTTTGGGCACAAACTTTTGGGGATCATAAGCAACCTGTAGCTTATTTCTCTAAGCAATTGGATGTGGTAACAAAATGATGGCCAACTTGTTTTGAGAGTGGTTGTTGCTACTTGTGATGTTTTATGGGAAGCTGAAGTTTACCCTCTGCAATTGGTGACTGTTCACAACATGCATTATGTATTACCCCTACTAGAACTAAAGGGAGGCTTTTGGTTAATGGCTGGACAGGTGGGTAAATATCAGGCTACTTTGTTGGATAATCCTAATATAAACATGAAGGTGGTGTCCACCTTAAATCCAGCCACCTTGCTGCTGATGGACTGTTGTTTCCCAGTCCATGATTGCATTTAGATTATTGACCAAGTGTATTCAAGTTGCTCAGATTCAACTGATCAGCTCCTTTTGGACCCAGATGAGGAGATGTTAGTGGTGGAAGCAGCTTTATGAAACAGGCACAATGCAAAGTTGGGCATGCTGTGGTCACCAGCTAGAGACACAAGCCCTACTCTCTACCCGGAAGGATAAATTAATTGCACTAACTAGACTGATTCTAAGTATGTCTTTATGGTAGTACTTGCTCGTAAAGCTATTTGGAAAAAATAAGGGTACCTTATCTCTGAAAACAGAAAAATTAAATATGGACCACAAATTGAGTTATTAAAAGTCATTTTACCGCTATGGAGGTAGCCATTATGCATGGCTGGGAACATCAGAGAATGGTCTGTGGTAGACTTGAAGGGCAACAGAGGAGCCTGGCAATTGTCTAACTAATTAGCCTTAATTCCCTCGCTCTAATTGGATAGCCTGGGGACATTTTTTGCACAATAGTATGTCAGCAAATGATGTTTCCCCAAGGTGAAGGGAAATTGACAATGTTTCAGTTCCCAGAGGGACAGGAAAACAGGAGCAGGAAGAGTGGGTGCACCCTGTGAGCATATTTTTGTCTGTGGGGTCAGTGGAAAAAGGCTCCTTGGGCCTATGATTGTCTAAACAGCTTGAAAATGGGGGACACTTGCTTGTTGGAAATTCTTACCACCCACTTTTCAGTCCATATCAGGTCAAATGTTGCCTGTTAAACTAGCTCCCTAAACTGTTTTCATGAATGACCAGGGAAATTTTGGATGGAAATTCCATCTGGGGGACACTGGGCCAATATTTCTCAGGAAGGTTCCCAGAAGGGGATGGGTGCTTCTTTTGATATACTTTGCTACCTTGGTGGGGAGAGGGTGGCAATTCGACAACATATACTAAAAAGTTTAGGTTATAAGCTCAACATTTTCACTCTTCCTCATACCCCAGCCAAACCTCATTTCAGCAGGAAGCAGCCAGTTAGATCAATGTCCTGAGTCTCCAAGATTGAGGAATGAACTAAAAAGAAGGATGGAGTTGTAACCGGCTCCACAAACAAATTTCAATGACCCCTATATGGTTTTATTTCAAATCCTCTTCCTTAACTAACTCCTTGACATTTTAGCTGTTTCCTAGAAATAGTGGGTTTTTTGCAAGACAAAAAGGAGTTGAGATTCTGAAGGCCCCTGGGCAGACTTCCTGATTCACTATCCCTCACAACGTGCCCCAATGCCCCAATGCCCCAATGCGTATAGCTGCATTACACCATTACCTGCCCCAAGGCACATGGCCTCTGCTTTAAATGTCCACAATCACTGTTAGTTGGGGAGATGAATTTGAGGCAGCTTCTTAGGTGCTCCTGACAAGACGTCTTTTGTATTAAAAATTTCCTTTCTTTCTTGGTAATCCTCATTGTCTTAATAATTGGATCTTTGTGCCACGAACAACTGGACCTAGGCTGAATCCCCTCTTGTGGTTTTGATAACAGAGAGTGTTGGGATTGAATTGAATAAGAGGACATCCAGCTGGTGTCCACTGGAGAATCTGGTGTCAGAACTGTTGGGTTGAGTGAGCAATCATGTGAGAAGAGGAAAAAACACTCCAGTTTTTTTCCTATGTAGCGCTACCAATCCCCTTTAGTATGTTTGAGAACTAGCCATAAGTGACCTAATAAGTGTGGTATCTAGATACCATCATTTGACACAATCCATGAAGACTCTGTTACTCCCTTCGCAGCTGATGAGCAGATTCCTTATAGGGAGGGCTGCAGATCTGTGGAGGCAGTGCCTGGAGAAACCCCTCAGGGACAGAGGTGGGGCTCCAGGGTGGGGAGGCTGGCTGGCTGGGGGGCTGCTGCCTGTGGCGCAAGGCCAGGAACATCCCGTGGTGTGACTCAGAGATCGGGAAGAGCAGTGCGCTAGCCCAGGCTGTGGAAGGCGCAGGGAGTGCTCTCCCCAGGGCCCTCCGCGGGCCCAGTCAACTTGCACATCAGGAACCTGGTGACTGTGTGTGTAACCTTGGAAACTGATGAAGATGGTGGTTTTCAGGTCACCAGCACCCACAGACATGGAAGTGGCAACATGGGTACCATGAGGAAGTAAAAGTAGGGGCAGTAAATGCTCTCTTTTTGAGCAAAAATGAAATATTAAAAGAAAATCACACTAGGCCACATAAGATGCCTCAATAAATTCCAAAAGCAATATCACATCATCAAGACTGTGTTTTCTGACTATACTTGTCAATAAAATTAGAAATTAATGACAGAAGACAGCCATATAGAAAATAGTATGGAGGTTCCTCAAAAAATTAAAAATGCAACTACCAGATGATCCAGCAATCCCACTACTGGGTACAGTCAAAGAATACGAAGTATCCAGCAGTTGAGGAGATACTTGCATGCTCGTCATGGTTATTGCAGCACTGTTCATAATAGCTAAGATATGGAATCAAGTGTCCACCAACAGATGAATGGATAAAGAAAGTGGGGTGTATATACACAGCGGAATACTATTCAGCCTTGAAAAAGAAGGAAATCTATCAATTGTGAAAACGGGTGAACTTGAAGGGCATTATGTTAAGTTATGGTAGTGACCAGAGGCTGAGGGTGGAGCAATTGGGGAAATGTTGGTAAATGGACACAAAATTTCAATTACATAAGAGGAATAAGTTTAAAAGATCTATTATACATCATAGTGACTATAGTGAATAACAATATATTACATACTGGAAAATCACTGGGAGTAGATTTGAAGTGTTCCCACCACAAAGAATAAGCATGTGAGGTAATGCACGTGTTCATTAGATGGACTGAGACATTCCACAATGTATACATATTTCAAAACATCATATTGTACGTGATAAATACATAAAATTTTTATTTGTCAATTAAAAAATAAGTAAAAAAGAAATAACAGAAGAATAGTTTAAACATATGTTGGAAACCAAATAACATTAGTAAAGAAATCTTGGAATTAAAAATAACTTCATAAAAGAAATTAAGAAGTATTTGGAACTGAATGACATGAGAGGTGAGGTGAACCTCTCTAAATCTCTGAGGTGCAGGAAGGCCCAACTGTCAGGGGTGTTTGTGCACTAGAATTAGCATATTGCTAGATAATACTGAGGCCTTGCTTTTGGTATTTTACTGCCAATAATGTTGCAGGGTCCTTATTGAGCAAGTGCACATCTAGGTGCTTGGAATTCCCACACTTTCTTGAATGGTATGTTGTTTGTGAATTATCACTTGGGTGTCCGTATGTCCTAGGTCTCCTGGGTCACTTCCAGGTTATGCCTGCTATCCTGGAAAAATTATTAACAGCATTAGCTCATACTCTCAGAAGTGTTATGATGTGAGTGATAAATCATGTCATCACCCTACTTATCAGGTATATATCAGGTATATATTAAGTTGGCCATGATCGTGAAGTGTTGATATTTTTGCATTAAATAATGTATTTGTAAAGTTATTGTTGTAGTTTTCTTTTGGTCATTGTTCTTGTGTAATTGCTGCATAATTACCATTTTGATTGACTTGTTCCTCTCCTCTAATTCTTTGTTGTCAAGCCTTTTCTTCCCATGGGAAAGTTGGAATGGATGAGGTGGGCAAGCTGTGGGGAACCGTCTCCCCGAATGCAGTACATTCAAAAAAGTTTGTGCGTCACATTTCTTTGAAGTCCATTTCCTGTTGCGAAGTTGATTTCCTATTTCAGCACATTCTTATATCTGATCCAGAAGAAAACACATCTTGGGACACTTAACGTTTAAATTCTATTAAGGAATTTATCAGTCAATTTAAATTTCATCACAGGTTCTGCAGAACAGCAAGGAATACAAAGTAGAATAAATTGGCCTAATTCATCATCTAGTGCATGAGAGCCCGATTTGGGTCATCTGGGTGCTTTCCTGTTCTGAGCGCCAACAATGTGGTGGTTCAAGGATCTCTGTTTCTGGTTTGAGAACGTAAACGTTTACTTTTCTCTAGAGATGGTCTCAGTTCATGACCTGCTTTGGACATGCACTGATTAGTTTATATCAAGGCGATTTCCGGTTTGAAATGTGCTTGGGCATCTCTCAACGGGCATTTTCATTCACGCTCTGCAGTAGTGATGGTTTAGATCTAGTCTTGCTGCAATAAATCTGGAATAGGTCTAACCAGCATAATGTGCAACCGTAAAGACAGTCCGAGGCCACATCCGCAGGGTTAAAAAGAAATGTGGGCTGGCTAAAGGAATTCCAGACGTGAGCAGATGCAACGTTGGCTGCTGCCTCTCCTTTCCTTTTCTGCTTGGCTCTCACAAAATTCACTGCACATCTGTTGTGTGGCTCTTTGCCTTTCAAGGTTCCTGGGGAAGAAAAGACAATGTATGGTCAAGATGCATGGAATGTGTATAATGCTTTAGGGGGTGCATGTAGATACACCCTACTTTTCTAGAGGGCAGACCTAGAGCAGTCTGGATATATAGAAACATGGTTAGAAACCAGAAGTTACTGGAAATTACCTTTGAACTCTGGAAATCAGTGCCCTGAAGCCCTGTACTAAAAATTCACTTACTCTCCTCCTAGGAGAGAACCTTCGGTTATTTTCTCATAGCACCTGGATCAGATTTTGCTCACAAGTAATGGCTCCTTTACACTTATTGTAAGCCTCATAGTTTACAACCAGGGACCAGTGAACCAATTTGAATGTAACCGTTTTACTTTCCTCTGACATATACTCCTGTGAATGAGTGAGCGGCACTAGATTCCCAAACCCAGCACTGGAGACTTTAATTCAGGAGGTCTGATGGGGGTTCAAGAATCTGTTTCACCAACAGCCACCTCCCTAGGCTTCTGTGGTGGGCATTCCTTGGACCACGCCACTTTGGTGGGAGGGCCCAGTCCTCTGAGATAGCTGAGGAAGCACAGACGCATTGACTTTGAGCGCCCAACCAAGGAAGTTCTCCTCAGTCTGAGTCATGGGCTCAGATTTGGAATGAGGGGTTGATAGCGGCAAATTTGTTGTGGTAGGCTTGTGTTTTCTCCAGGGCCAGAGCAAGTCAGGAGAGCAGTGCACCTGTGACACTAAAATACCTAGGGAAACGAGTGACTATAGCTTCAACATTTCAACCTTGGGGAGAGTTTGCGTCCTGGCTGATTAAATTAGAATCGCATCAGGGAATTACAGTGTTCAGTTATTGTTTGGTACTGTATTCATTATTGGTGCCGAATACCAAAAACTAAAGCAATAGCATTATCAAACACTAAATGAGAGAGTATATATGGGAACCTAAGTATTAAATGAATACCAAATTCATAGGAGGAAAAACTAAGTCCCATGCTTGTTCATTTCCTCCAACCAGGGTCTAACACAGTGCAGTTGTGCATGAAAATAAACATCCCCATAATGTGCTTCCAGAGACGGAAGGAAGCAGAATGGCCCAAAGTGAGTCCCTATTGGTTGATATTGGCTGCTTGGCCTCCAGAAAATTATTTAACTTCCTGTCTCAGGTACTGTTTGTGAAGCTGGAAGCAGAGGATGGGAGTGACATACATTGTCCTTTAAAGACGTCAAATTTACCCAAATGTCAGGAAGTCTTTCTGTGTAAAAAGCCTAAAGGTACTGGAACAAAAGACTGTAAAAATATTGATTTAGAAATAGGTGAACTTTCTATTCTTCCAGGAAGATCATGTGCCTGGCTCTATGCATCAGCTTCAGTAGCAGGTGTGGTCATGTGGAAATATTTACCTGGAGGAGAACCAAACAGACGGGCTTGCACGTAAATCCACTGCATCCACTGTGCTTGCCTGGGTGAGAGAAAATGCAGTTCCAGCTCTCCTAGTGCCATTGTCAGGGTATAGCCTTCTGCTTTAGGGCTTTACAGTTGTTCTCATGTCATAGTCATCACTACTCTGTCAGACAAAATTTAGCAAGCTTTTAACTTTTACTTAGATTCCATAAGAACCTTTGAACTTAGGTTCCATATAAAAATGGAAGGTTCTAGTTCCGATTGGACCCAGTCATGTTCTTTCCTTCCCTGGCTAAATTGGAGGAGGGCATATTTTCAAGATCCTTCTTATTTTTTTTTAAATTTTTATTTATTGATTGATTGATTGGCAGAGTCTCACTCTGTTGCCCCGGGGTAGAGTGCAGTAGCATCAACATAGCTCACAGCAACCTCAAACTCCTGGGCTGAAGGGATCCTCCTGCCTCAGCCTCCTGAGTAGCTGGGACTACAGGTGCGCGCCACTATGCCCAGCTATTTTTTTCTATTTTTGGTAGAGACGGGGATCTTGCTCTTGCTCAGGCTGGTCTTGAACTCCTGGCCTTAAGCAATCCTCCCACCTCTGCCTCCCAGAGTGCTAGGATTACAGGTGTGAGCCACCGCGCCGGGCCGAGATCCTCCTTCTTGAGGCCACAACTTGATGCAGAGTTTGGATTTCCACCCAATTTAATACTTTGCCCCTTAAAAGGAGAAATGACTCAATTGCTTAAGAAGGTTTTATAATTGTTCCAAATGACTACCAAATTCATCTCACTTTCAGAGACCTTTCATATCATTTGTTCTTTGAAATTAATGATTAATTGTGACAGCGAAAGTACAAGGAGAAAGATCAGTATACTTGAGGGGACTCAAGCCCCTCAAAGAGTGCATATGTAGTGTCATTTTCTTATAAAACTTAATTCAAAGATGCATTTGGGCAGAAGGATCAATACAGTCACAAGCCTGCAAGGCAGACCTGCCTTTAAACTTAATTTCATGTTGCAGTGTTAGAGAAGGGAGTGTTAGGGGCAAGCATTGGTATCCTATACAACTCACTGATTATACAAAAGGGCATTAAATCCAATTGATGATATCTCTTAAGGTTTCCCAAGAGTTAAAAAACAATGACAGCAGAAGGATGTGTATGCTAACCCAAAGATTATTCACTATTTTACCAAGATTGCCAACAGGACTCTGCTCCTGGGACGTCATTGGAACCTGGATGGAGACCGATTTACTGAGCCCTGCACGCTTAGGTCGCTGTTGGACAGGGAGAGGCAAGCAGGAGTCACCTTGTGTTTCATTGCTGAGTTAATCCCTTTTCCTCCCTGTGACTTAATTTTTTTTCTCTAGAGTGAGTTCAGGATTTACACGACAGTTTACCCAGTTCAGCAGCCGCTTGGCTTTGATTGTGCAATCAGTACTCTGCCTTCAATTTTCTTCTGTCAGTGAACTACCTCTCTGGAACAACTGCCTGGCAAACAAATTGGGTCACGGTATGCTCGTCTGTAAAGCTGACAGCACGTCACATCCGCTGCCCAACGCGACCCAGATCAGCCATGTGGGAGACCCAGCATTATCATGCGACTATTGTTTCGATTTCTTAGTTTAGCAGGAAATGGCTTAATTTTCTACGGATGAATTTAACCCTTGAATGGAAATTTGCCACAGCCTTAAAAATGAAGGAACGTGCAGCGGAGGAAATGCGGATTTCTCATTCACCGCCTTCTTTCCTGAAGGACGCAGCAGAGCCATTTAATGTCAAGCAATCTAGGAGATGTGTTCACAAGCCCCCAGACTGCTGGCTGCCTCTCACCGACTTGCTAACGGAGCATTCACTAAATAAACAGCTTTTTAACAAGTCCAGTGCTGATGGAGAGGCAGACTAGAAACTGTGAATGTCTCCACTGGTTTTTGGCAGTGTGGCTGTAAGGGATAGGGTCTTTGCTTTGTGTTCAATCTAAAATAGCCTATGCAAATATTAACCTTTAAGTAGAGACTAAATACAGGTTTGTTCTGGATTCACCCACACAGACCTCCCCTAAGTAGTGTGGACCCAGCAGAGTGCCTCACCTGGCAGCAGCAAACACAGCCACTGAGCCCTGGTACGGCGCCATTTCCCCGCAAACCAGTGAGCCACTTGGTGGCAAGGTGATTATGTTGGACCTCTTCCATCAGGGAGGGGAAAGGGATTTGTCGTCTTTGGGATAGACGCACGTTCTCAATATTGATCTGCCTTCCTTGACCATAATGTTTGTGCCATGTTCACCATCATGTGACTTCGTACTCCACATTGTATTGCTTCTAATCCAGAAACTCATTTCACAGCAAAAGAAATATAGTAGTGGGTGTGTACCCACTTGAGTCCACTTGTTTTACCACACATGCCATTACCCAGAAGCTGCTGGCTTGCTAGGACAGCGGCATGGCCTCCTGAAGACTCTGCTAGGCTGTCAGTTAGGAGATAACACCCTGAAAGCATGGGATTCTAGCTTACAGGATGCAGGAGGCAGAAACCAATATTCGTGTGTGCCTCTCAGATAGCCAGAACACATGGGTCCAGGAGTCAAGGTAGAAGCTAAGAGTGGTTCTTCTTACTATTACAACGAATAACCCATTTGCAGAATTCTTGTTTCCCACGCCTGCAATTTTGAGCTCTGCTGGTTTGGAGGTTTTGGTTTTCAAGGGAGAAATGTTTCCATTGAATTGGAAGCTAAGACTACCAAACATCCATGTTGGTCTACCAGTGCCATTGAACAGACAGGCAACTCACACCTACGGTAACAACAAATAACAACAATAGTGACAACAACAACAACAAAGAAGAAGAAGACAATAAGAAAGAAAGGAAGGAAAGGAAGAAAAGGACTACTGAGAATTCATACCCTTCAGGAATGGAGATTTGGGTCACCCCACCAGGCAAAGAATTGTGACCAGCTGAGGTTCTGTCTGAGGGCAAAGAATAGATGAAACAGGTAATGGGAGAAGGAATTATAACTTTGTCACTAGTTACAGAAATGAGAACTATAGCAGCTATGTATATTCTCTTCCTTGTTTTATATGTGTGTACATGCATACATGGGCATGGGCATGTATACATATGGTATGTATATTCTTTTTTTTTAGACAGTCTCACTCTGTTGCCTGGGCTAGAGTAGAGTGGCATGATCATAGCTCACTGCAACCTCAAACTCCTGGGCTCAAGCAATCCTCCTGCCTCTGCCTCCCAAATAGCTGGAACTACAGGCACACACCACTGCATCTGGCTAATTTTTAAATTTTTTTTGTAGAGATGGCATTTCACTATGTTGCCCAGGCTGGTCTCAAACTCCTGGACTCAAGCGATCTTCTCACCTCTGCCTCCCAAATGCTAGGATTATAGGTGTGAGCCACCATGCCGGGTCCCCTTTAATATTTTATGCAAGTTTGTTGAAGGCTAACTTCACACTTTAGTCATTAGGGAACAGAATATTCTGATGGCACTGTGCCAAATTTAAGGAATAATTAATATAGCTGAGAGATGGATAGTGTGACTGCCTTCCAGAGATGGAGACAATGAGTGTTGGACTTCACATCTCATTTTGAGGAAAAGGTGGAAATATCTTCCTTTGTATGATGCATAGTAACATCTTGTTAGAAACGTGTTTCCTGTTTTGTGAGAGTTCTAATATGTGTAGAAGGATGTATGTGGCTGCCCAGTAGCCAAAGGGGTGGATAAGCTAAGTTATTATCTCTCAGCTCGAAGCCCACCCTTCTATGCTCCGTTTTGTGATGCTAACGCTGAGACCCCTAAAAGCGTATTTCCGTGTTGCTAGCTGCTCCCTGTTAAATTCTGCCAGTAGGAGGCACTAGAGAGCGAGCCCGCGAGGCTGGAGGGAAAGAATGGCTCGCTCCTGCCTGTTTGCTTCCTAAGAACTTTTTGAATGCTTCTTGTTCCAGAGAGTGTTGTTCACCCTGACAACAGCAGCTTATTTTTGTAAGCTGAATCTAGTCTGCAGTTTCCCCAACGTTTGCAGAACCAGCCTCACTGTGCCCCTCCGAGACACTGGCGCCACTGGGCTGTGTCCCTTCCTCGGTCTGAGTTTCTGAGTGTCAGCTCCATGAAGCCTCCTCTAAGCGTCTAAGCTGAAACTGCTCCAACCTCTTCCCTCTTGTTCCCGCAAACCTGGGCTTGCCACTTCACACTATCTTAGTGTGCTGATTCCCTTCCCGTTACCAAGGTAACAATTTTTTCTACTCGGTTCACATTTCAGGATGTTAAATTTTCTCTGGCGTAGGACTTTCATTTCCACTCAAGGTGGAGTAACAAGGGCTGGCTTTAACTTCTCACCTGAAACAACCAAAAAATCCAGACAAAATATATGAGACAGGGGTTTTTAAGACACTGCAAATCAGCTAATGTAGGATAATGATGGACCGGGTGCGGTGGCTCACGCCTGTGATCACTTTGGGAGGCCGAGGCCGGAGGAACCCTTGAGGTCAGGAGTTCAAGACCAGCCTGAGCAAGAGTGAGAGCCCCGTCTCTACTAAAAAAAAAAAAAAAAAAAAGAAAAGAAAAGAAAAAAAAAAAGAAAAAAAAATAGAAAAAATTATAGCCAAGCAACTAAAAATAGAAACAAAAAATTAGCCCGGCGTGGTGGCGCGCTCCTGTAGTCACAGCTCCTTGGGAGGCTGAGGCAGGTGACAGAGCCAGACTCTGTCTCGAAAAAAAAAAAGGATAGTGATGCCTTTGCGAAGGGAAATAACAGAGATGACCCAGTGATTGCTTTTCTTACTGCCTCCAGAGAGTGTTCAGGCTGCGTGCCGTGCAGAGAGGGGACCCAGGCAGAGCCCAGGGGTCCCCCTGAGATCCAGAAGTGCAGCGGAGAATGAGCCAGATGTCTGGAGACTGCAGAGCAGAGCGTCCTGAGGAAAGACCATCTCTTGGAAAGACATAAAGAGAATGAAAAGACAAGCCACAGTCTGGGAAAAAACATCGGCAAATTAAATATCTGATAAAGGACTTTTATCCAGAATATATAAAGAATTTTCAAAGCTCAATAATAAGAAAACGGTCCAGTAAAAAGTGGGCTAAAGATTTGAATAGACCCTTCACCAAAGAAGATATACGGATAGCAAATAAGCATGCAAGGAGATACTCAACATCATTAGTCATTAGGGAAATTCAAATTAAAACTGCAATGAGATACCCCAACACACCTACATTATAACAACTAAAATTTAAAAGACTGATCATATCATGTGTTGGTGAGGAAATGGAGAAAATGGTGCTCTCCTACGTTGCTGGTGGGAATGTAACATGGTATACTTCGGAAAAACAGTTTGGCAGTTTCTTAAAAACTTAAAAATATACCTACTATGTGACCCAGTCATTCCACTCTTAGATGCTTGCCCAAGAGAAATGAAAGTGCGTATCAAAGACTTGCAACAGAATATTCATGACAGCTTTATTTTTAATTAACAAAAACTAGGAACAACCCAAATGTTCACCCACAGGCAAATGGATAAACAATTTGTGTTATGTGCTCTGTGTAGAAAGTATCCAGCCATTGTTAATAACGAGAATGGTTAGCAAGACATTGACGTAACCTGGCAGCCAAGGGGAGTGGACTGGAATGCGCATGCGTGAACAG
Source organism: Eulemur rufifrons (assembly GCF_041146395.1). NCBI lineage: Eukaryota > Metazoa > Chordata > Mammalia > Primates > Lemuridae > Eulemur > Eulemur rufifrons. The sequence goes on along the minus strand of NC_090999.1, from coordinate 91,174,596 downwards.
CCACGCCTTCCCTGAACCAGTCAGTGGGGCGCTAGATGCCCTTGAGCCAGCGCTGTGTGGCTGTTACATTCAAAATGACTGAGTGAGTAGAGCAGCGAATTTGCATCAAATTTTGCGTTAAGCTTTAACATTCCTCTGTGGAAACCATTCAGAAGATTCAGAAGGCTTTCAGGGACGATGCAATCGGTGCAGTGCAAATAAAAGTGTGGCACAAACACTTCAAAGAAGAATCTGTTGAAGGTGATCCACATTCTGGAAGGTCTGCAACAAGCAGACCACCTGAGAATGTTGAACATGTACAGATTAGGTTAAGGGATGCTGGGAGAACGGTGTGAGGTCCCAAAGTGTCTACTTTGAAGGGGACTTGAGGTGTCATTGTCCTATGTACAATGTTCCTTGTATCATCTTCAATAAATGACTCTCTTTTTCTTATTACATGGCTGGATACTTCCCAGACAGACCTCATATATACATACAATGAAATGCTATTGAGCAATATAAAGGAATGAACTATTGAAATATACAAAAAATGGATAAATCTTAATTATGCTGAGTGAAAGAAAAAGAGTACATATTGCATGATTCCATTTATGTAAAATTCTAGGAAATGCAAACCAATCTACAGAGACAGCAGATGAGCAGTTGCTTTGAATGGGGAATATCAGGAGGGCTGTGAGAGAGGGGATCGCAAAGGGATTTCTTGGAGGGGTAATGAACATGTTTATTACCTCAATTGTGATGGTTTCACGAGTACACCTGTATGTTAATACTTACCAAGTTGTACACTTTAAACACATAATTTACTGTATGTAAATTATATATCAATAAAGGTGTTATAAATTGAAAATCAGATTGCTGTCAGGATGATGCTTGTTAGACAAAACTGCACAAATATTCCTTCTAGCAGCCAACAAAACTTCTCTCCTGCATCTCTGGCCTCGGACTGAACTGTCACTAGAGCGCTTTTACTTTGGGACAAGAAATCCTTAGCTCTAGGTGTTGGGGGCGATTTTTGTTATTTCCTACTATGGCCCATATATGTGCAGACAGGAAGAAATAGAGTTCACGGTCATACTCCTTGAATGGAGAAGGAGCAAAGGGATAATAGAGTCACTGCCTGGCCAGGACCCAAGAATGAAAGAAGGTAAGAGCTTACATTTGCTTGGGTCTGGAGATTATTGGCTATTCTACCACTCCAATATCATATGGGGTGGGGGATAAAAAAATATATACAGCACATGTTTATTATTTATGCACATGTAGCCAAGGGAAAAAAAAAATCGAACAAGCAACATTCTTCTCAATGCATAACTGTAGCTTTCTGGAGGCAGAAGGTGGCATCTGCTTAGAGTGGCAGGACAGAGGGATGCATGCTTCTCTGTATGACATGTTCTCTCACGTTCATGTATCAGAAGGCTTTTATGGATTTATATATTTAAAACTTTGGCTGGGCGTGGTGGCTCACGCCTGTAATCCTAGCACTCTGGGAGGCCGAGGCAGGTGGATCGCTCGAGGTCAGGAGTTCGAGACCAACCTGAGCAAGAGCGAAACCCCGTCTCTACTAAACATAGAAAGAAATTATATGGACAACTAAAATATATATATACAAAAAACTAGCCGGGCATGGTGGTGCATGCCTGTAGTCCCAGCTACTCAGGAGGCTGAGGCAGTAGGATCGCTTAAGCCCAGGAGTTTGAGGTTGCTGTGAGCTAGACTGACGCCACGGCACTCACTCTAGCCTGGGCAACAGAGCGAGACTCTGTCTCAAAAAAAAAAAAAACAAAGAAACAAAAAAAACTTTTATTTTTTTTTTTTAAGAGACAGAGTCTCATTCTGTATGTAGCCCAGGCTGGCGTGCAGGGCTCACTGCAGCCTCAAACTCCTGGGCTCAAGGGATCCTCCTGCCTCAGCTTTCTGAGTAGGTAAGATTACAGGCACATGCCATGCCTGGCTAATTTTTTTAAAAAGTTTTTATATGATGGGGTCTTGCTATGTCGCCCAAGCTGGTCTTGAACTCCTGGCCTTGGCCTCCCAAAGTGCTGGAATTATAGGTGTAAGCCACCACACCCAGCCCACAAGGCGTTTTATAATCAAGGTCATTTCTAGAACAGAGACTTTCTAGCAGAATTCTTAGAGACTTAAAAAGAATGGGCTGCAGGGTTCATCAAGACTTGCTGAGATAGTGGCTCTGTCTGTGAGAAGCAAGGGCCATCTTCCCCTCCCACGTTTCACCACCACATACTGTGGTAATGAAAATTGTTGGTGTGGTGGATGCTGTCGTGTGTGTAGACAGAGAAAAAGACATTGCATAGAGTGGTAAGAAACAGAGAGGAGAGAAACTGCAAGAGGTAAACAGAATCAGGTCACCACTTTTTTTACCCCCCCAAAGTAGGAAAGAGCTTAGCATTTGGACACAACAAAGAAGTGCTGGAAATTCAGTGGTCAAAGATGCTTCATTTAATGACTCTGATTTTTTTTTTTTTAAGGCAAGAATCTGGTAACATCATAATAATTAGCAGGGACAGGCTTGAAAGAAGCACATGAAAAGAATATTATATCACTGGGCTTCTTTTAGTGGGTCAGGTTATGACCTCAAATGCTATGTAACTATTACTGATATGTAGAAATTTGACTTTTAAAAAGGTGCTTGAGAGTAAAATCACTCCGGATACCTATAACATGTTAATGTCCACACCTTTTAGATCACCAGAAACAAAAAGATAAAAATAAAACATTACCTGAATTTTACTATTTTTAGGATACACAAATCAAAACAGCAAAGACAGTTCACACTTAAGTCTGCAAATTTTTGGTCTGACTCCATGAATTTATGAGAGGATGAGTTGTGAAAGGCAAAAAGAGGCATCTTAAAAATGCGAAAGAATTGCATAAGTGAATACCTGGGAAATGCCTTGGAGTATTGTGGAGTATATGTAGAAAGGTATGTTAAATATTCACAAAGCTTGAGAGGTCAATAAAAACAGCAGTTATAGTTTATGGAAGATTGGTAATTTTTATTCACCCAAATAGTATATAATCATAGATTAAAATATCAGCATGTATAGAAGTAGCATTATAGGCTGGGCGTGGTGGCTCCCACCTGTAATCCTAGGACTTTTGGAGGCCAAGGTGGGAGGACTGCTTGAGTTTCAGACCAGGAGTTCCAGACCAGCCTGGGCAACATAGCGAGACCCTGTCTCTACAAAATAGTAATAATAAAAAAAATTAGCTGGGAATAGTGGTGTGTGCCTATAGTCCCAGCTTTTGGGAGGCTGAAATGGGAGGATCGCTTGAGCCTAGGAGTTTGAAGTTTGATGTTACATTGAGCTATGACACCACTGTACTCTATCCTGGGAGAGAGAGCAAGGCCCTGTCTCAACCAACAACAACAAAAATAGTGTTACAATGGGTAATCCTTTTTTTTTTTTTTTTTTATGATTCTAGAAAGGTTATACACACGTTTTTAAGGGCAAGATATATGGTGGACATTTGCCACTATTTTGGCCACTCAGCATCTGAAACCCCTTCTATGTCAGAATTCCCTATATTTACATGTTGGTGATAAAGGCTGAAAAATCCCAGATGCGTGCTTTCCCATGCTTTGTGGTTAGTATGCTGCCATATGACCTAGGTTTCACCATTCAGACACACCTATACTAGATTTTTGACTTAGGAGCTAGTAATGAAAAGCAAAGTAACAGTAGCCCCAAGCAAAAATGGTGACAACTAAACCTACGATGATGGAGCTTTATTTCACTTTGGGTGAGTCAACTGTAGTGGTTGTTGGAAAGTAAATTTCTAGGTGCAGAACTAGCAGCCATGCTGTTGGGTGGAAATTGTGACATCTAATTCCCTGAGAGCCACCCCATCTTTTAAATTAACTTATCTGATTAAAAAAAGGTAATGACTAGTCATTATTTAAAAAAATCTGTAGAATACAGAAGAGGTCACTGTGTTTGTGCTTCTGTGTGTATGTAAGTATGTGTGCATAGATATAAATACACACACGTAGGATTTTCTTCTTAAAATTGGGATCATACCATATAGTTTTGTGCCTGCCTTTTTAGTAAGATTTTGATTATATTTTCTATGCCTCTCGTTGACAATACAATTCTAAATAACTACATTATTTAACTGTTCTGCTATTGAATATTTAGACTCTAATATTTTGCTGATAGAGGCTTCAAAGAATATTCTTGTATATAAAACTTTATCTCCAATTATTGCTTTAGGATAAATTCCTAGATGGCAAATTACTTAAATTTTAACTTTTTTAAGGCTCTTCATACACTTGTAAAATTGTTCTCCAGAGGTGGCTGACCCACTGTGGAATCTCTAATGGATTTTGAATATAAAGCATTGACGTTGAACTTTTATAAAACAGGAATGACATAAAATTATTTTTAAAAATAATGAATATAGTACCCGTTATGAGAATATACTACTTGTCTGACAAGGCCATGTGCTTTAGAGATATCATCACATTTGATCCTCACAAAGATACTTGTAGCCCCTTCAAAAAAATGGGGGGAAATGGCCAAATGTCTTGCTGAAGGTCATACAACTCATAAAATGTGGAGCCAGGAATCGGGCATTGGTTTTCTGATTTCAAAGTTCATTGTCTTTTCCCTATACCATTGTAACCCAAGAACTTAAACCATTTTTGAGTTTTGAAATGAATACTTGGGAAGAAAGAAGTATGAAGTGAGTGATAGTAGTAGAGAAGAGGTGGAGAAAAGAGTTAAAAAGCATAGCAAGTCTTAGTCAACAGAATTTACAAACTGGCAAGACACAATGTTAGCAGGGCATTTTAACCAATGAGTATTTATTAAAAGCCAGTGGTGCGCCAGGCACAGTTGTTGTCCAGTAGGCTAACAAATACAAATGCTGTAACCAATTCACTTATTAGCTTATCTGATTAACCAAAATACATTTCATAGAAATGATTATAAAATACACTGCAGATAGAAACAGAATCTTTTATGCTTACAGATCTAATGGTACCCTAAATAATTATTAATAAAAACCAGCCAACCCATATGGTAAATAAAGTTAGCAAACCACAAGTTCTTTATTTAAGTTAGCAAAGGAGGAAAACATACAATTGTCATGCTGACATGATTTTCAGCGTTGAATGCTGAATACAGACATCCTGTTTCAAAACTGCTAACACAATCCACCTACAATCTTAAAAATTCAGTGTTTTTCATCCCGTATTAAATAACTATTACAACTTTTGGCTTAAAGGTTAGTTTTGGTTTAAAAGTAAGTTTAATTTAGTACTTCAGTCTCATGCCTCACAGATTCCTGTCCTGGGCTGGGTGAAAATCACTCCAGTTGACTACTAGTTATGGCAACAAAACATAAACGGGATAGTTCCATCCACTTTGCCTGATATTCCTGCCAAAATGGAATTGAGAAATTAAGATACACAGGCAATTTAAACGAGAACACAACAGCAGAAGGAAAAAAAAAAAAAAAAGACAAAACAAAATGTAGATGTTATTAGTTTGAAGCAAGCCTGTTCATTTAGAGCCATTTATTTATTGTCTTTTGATACTCATGGCTAATTCTTTAAAGGACCACATTGAATTCGCTGGTATAGAATATAACACATCCCGTAGTTTGAAGGCTGGTTAAGGGGGCTGTAAGGGAGAAAAACGCAAGGTGGCAAGGACTAGAAAGGCGTGGAGTGTTGCTGACACCATCACGATAATGGCTGAACCTCAATCATCCAAGAGGGGGGTCCACCGGGGCCCTTCCTGAGGACTCCAGAGATGGGTCTGTTTTCTTCAGGCAGCAGCAGCAAAAACTTCCTCAGAGTCAAGGTCAACTTTTATTGCACAAGAACCACAATGATTCCCCTTCCCCCCTTTCCTGAGCTGGAGCCCTCCAGGTGCAAACACGTCTGCGTTCTCAGCCGCTCGCGCCGCCGACCGGCAGGGGGCGCTCTGGTCGAGCGCCCGGGGAGCACCTTCTCCCAGGGGAAACGTGAGGTATTGGGTCGCCCAGGAGAGCTGGTCAGTCACCGTTCTCAAGCAGCTTTTGTAAGTTACTTTGTATCTTGAAAAAATAAAAGAGAAATTCTTATTATTAAACAGAATGGAATATATTAAGGGCATATTTGCTATGGCCTACGTAATGATCGAGATTATTCTACCTTGAATAAAAAACACATGGGTTAAATTTAGATGAGGCAAACAAATGCTTTTCCATGGACTAAAATTCTGTTTGTCAGTCCACTTTAAAATGAAATAGAGATCGAGAGAAGTAAGATGGAAGAAAAAGAACTAGCAACACCATGTGTGAACGAAATGCATTCCCAGACAATGGGAAATTGGTCTTTATAGAACCCCTGTAATGGTTTTAATAAGACAAATGCCATGTAATAATGTTTAACGCTCCTGTAGACATTATGCAGAATTTCCAAGAAGACTGTAGCTTTCACAGGGACAGGGACCAACCGTGTCATGTCAGATGTTTAAGACAACAGTCCAATATTGGGCATTAAAAATGTTCTCAGTAAATGCCTGTTGAGTAAATGAACTTTAAAGAATCCAGAGCAAGAAATTCTAAATAACCAATACTATGATGGGAGGAGGAACCCCTCGAATCAAAAGAAGAGAATATGTTCTTTTGGAGGAACAGCGTGTGATGTCCCGTGGGCGTGCTCAGGGTAAGTGAAGCGGGAAGGGTTGTGACACGCACGTGCTGGAGACTGCACGCACGCCCCCCTGAGCCACTCAGCGCCGCACAGGCCGGCTGTGCACACGCAGCTCAGGGCCAGAGAGGCTAAGTGACGGACCGGTCACAGCGGTAGTGAGTGAGTGGCAGAGCAGGGATAAGCACAAAGGTCTGACTCCAAAGTGTATGTTCTTTCTACTATCCCGCTCCACCATTAACGTCAGTTCCAGTACTAAGAAAGTAATTGTTTATTTCCTTCTCCACAGTCCTGCATCCTGTCTTCCCACCTATCCCTCAGGACCAAGGATAAATGGAAAAACAGGAATGGGGTGGTAGAAAAAGGAATCAAACCAAGGACTGACGTCTAAAATCAATAAAACACACCTACAAGGACAAAAAACCCAGAAGTAAAACAAAGGAGGTAAACAGGCGATTTACAGAAGAAATCCCAAACCCCAAAAGGCCAATAAACACACGAGAGACTCAACCTCAGCAGTGATCAGGAAAATACAAATAAAACCCATAACGAGACCCAGTTTCACACCCTCCCACTCGACGTGGGCGGCCTGGCTGCGCTAGGGTGGTGCCAGTGGACAGAGGAGTTCAGGAGACTGTGGGAGACAGTGGGAGACAGTTCACGGGACTTGCCAACTAATTAGTCAATCAGTGGCAAGTGAAAAGACGAAGGAGTTAAAAGTTATTCTTAGATTTCAAACAAGGGTGACTGAAAAGGCAGGGAGGCCATGAGCAGAAACTGGGAAACTGTGAGCAAAGATCATGGGGCGTGGACATGCCCGGTCTCTGAAGGAGGGTAGAAAGGACTTGCTGGTGTGGAGGGAAAGGGGCTGAGCCAGGTCTCGGACCTCCACGGCCTGTGGCTGCTACTTCCGCAGCGCGTGGTGCTGGGTAGTGCTCCACCTGTGCTGGGTAGGGCTCCACCGCCTCTGCAGGGGTGGGGTGGGGGGCAACCCATCAAAAAGAACATGGGTGTGGCCTGGTACTTTTTCTTTTTCTCCCTCTATTGCCCAGGCTGGAGTGCAGTGGCAGCTCACTGTAACCTCCAGCAATCCTCCTGCCTCAGTCTCCCCAGTAGATGGGACTACAGGTGCAACCACCATGCCCGGCTGAGTCCCCCCTTCCCCGCCCGCCCCCTTTTCTTATCTTTTAGAGATGGGGTCTCACGCTGTCGCCTAGGCTGGAGTTCAGTGTCGTGATCATAGCTCACTGCAGCCTCGAACTCCTGTGCTTAAGCGAACCCTCCGCCTCAGCCTCCTGAGTTAGTGTGATTAGAGGCCTGAGCCACTGCACCTGGCTGGTACCTCTTTTTGTCATACTTACGCTCCTTTGAACAATGTGTGCAACTTATAACTTTTTAGAATGTCAACATGTACATTTTGACCCCATGTCCACTTCTTACTGATTCTGTTCTGGGACAAAGGTGGTCTCCACTGGTGCTCCCGTAGGCCTCTCTTAACCTCCCAGCTGGGCTCTGAAGCCCTGCATGAGACCTGGCCAGCTGCTGGCCTGCTGTGACCAAGCCCTTCCATAATATTTTCTGTTCCCTGATTATGGAATGTGGCGTGGCAGGCAAGTGGGAAGAAACGAAAAAGAAGGCAGCAGGATTCCGTGTGTTTCTGATCCAAAGAATATCATTTGTATGGCAGAGTGAACAAAATTGAAAATTAATACCACCCCATTTTCTAGGTCAGCATGAAAGCCAAACATTTGGTGGGTTTTTTTTTTTTTTTTGGTTTTCTTTTTTGAGACAGAGTCTTGCTCTGTTGCCCGGGCTAGAGTGCCGTGGCATCAAGCTCACAGCAACCTCAAACTCCTGGGCTTAAGCAATCCTCCTGTGCCCAGCTAATTTTTTTCTATATATATAATTTTAGCTGTCCAGATCATTTCTTTCTATTTTTAGTAGAGACCGGGGGTCTCACTCTTGCTCAGGCTGGTCTCGAACTCCTTATCTCAAGCGATCCTCCCGCATCGGCCTCCCAGAGTGCTAGGATTACGGGCATGAGCCACCGTGCCCGGCCAAAAGCCAAACATTTGTAAACATTTCGTTAAAAAAAAAAAAAACATCATTTATCTTCAATTCTCAGAACATAATGTCTTAGAAAGAAAAAAAATTTGGTAGCTAACCCATCCATACCTTCTCTAGGTTGATTTTGGATGTAAAAGAGAAACAGTTTCCAAGTTTCCCATAGATACAATGATTCCATATGAATTATCTGTCCTGACTTAGTTTAGAAGTTCGGAAACTCCTTTGCTCTCAATGTTTTTGTTGTTAAATGCTAGGTAACTAGCGTAGGCAAACAAAGAAAATTTTACTCATTTGTATTTCATATTTCTTCCCAAGTAAGCATAACTGCACTATTATGTAAAGCCACCAAACGCTGGGCATTTCTGACAGCCATTCTAACTAAACGCTTGATTCTTCATTCTAAACCTTTCCTTTAGGGTAAAAAAGTAGTTATCAAATGAGAAGGGAGAGAAATGTTGAAAGGAGAAGAAAATAAGACATGTTAATCAGGTTTAACTTCTGGGAAATTTCTGGTGTGCCTTTCTTCTCGTTCACCCTCCTTCTGAGTTCTAAGAATGCCACAAGCTAAGGACAGATTTGCCCTAGACTTGCCCCGTGGGAAGATACTTTTAGAGGTGAAGGTCCCTCAGTGGCCTTGTCAGCAAGGCCTAGAGCTGGATTCTGAGAAGCGTCAAGCAGAGGCTGCTAAGCACGACTTTGCAGTCAGGCAGACCTGGTTCAGACACCAGGGCTGTTGACTTTCTAGGAGTGTCATCTTGAGCAAGCTAACTCGAAACTTTGATTCTTCCCCTGTCAGACGGGAACAATGACACCTGTCTTCCATGGCTCTAAGGGACTCAATGCAATATTTTATGTATGGCAACAAGCAGTCCGGGTGAAGCTGGGGCTGCGATCTTTGGTTGGGCCACTGGTCTCCAGTTCACTCCATACTGTGTCCCTTCATTGAGCCTTTGTACCATTGGGCCCTATGGTACAAAGAAATACTATGTCTAACCAAGGAGGAACAACAAAAAACAGACCAACAAGACCATGTATTCCAAGGAAAACGAGATTAAAACCTGTTTCTTTGTGGAAATAAAAAATATTCTTCCACATTGACTTTGCAACACCTGCCCCCGGCCAGGTTTGGTCATTTAGGTGGTTTAGTACAACACTAAAGGTGTTTGAGTGTGTAAACCTTGACCCGACCTATGGCAATCCACAGGCACTACTGTTTTTGCCCCCATACATAGGAAAGAAATAGATCACCTTTTCTAATTTCACTATGTTAGCTGTAAGCTCTTGGCAGAGGACCTCCACATTTAATTGTACTTGTGACCCCAGGCCAGATGGTGCTGTCTGTCTGTAAGAACAAAGAGAAAAATTATTATGCACAGGCATGGTAAAGAAAGAAGTAGAATGAACATATTTTAAATTTATTTGAACGGAAAACTAGTTTATAATAAAAGAGTAAGCATTTCACTCGCTAACATCAGAAAGGCCCTGCAGTAATCCACAACTCCAGAGTAGATGTTTAGGGAACTAATTCTTAAAAGCTCCACTGAAATCTCTTAAGCTATTTTTGTTTAAGTGGATCTGGTATGCTTTCTCTTCCAAGCAAAAATCAGAGAATTATTCTCAAGTACGTGGGTTTTCTAACCCTTTTATCAACCCCTAAGAGCCTCACTATCCCCACACAGCATACATTTGTAAGAGTGATTGCTCTTTCAGTCATATATGTTATTTCTTAATGGGAGAAGGAGCCATTTATATTAGAACTTGCAAAAAGTTTAGGAATATCTTTATCTAGTTAATAAAATTTCCATTGAAATGTGAGATTTTTGTAGTTCCTTCTGTGAGACTTGCTATATAAACATAATTGCCCTTACAGTCTAACAGATGTGTTCACTATTCACCATTTGACTATTTATGGCACTGGCTCTTACTCTGGGGTCCCCTGGAGCCCTGCACCGGCTAACACTAGAAAATTTGGAGATGTACGTATGTTTTCCTGGAGAGATGATCTAAAGCTACTTATCAGATTTTCATGTTAAGATTAAGAACCATGGTCTGTCTCGTCTCTGTATTTCTTGGTTGTGATTTAATTTTAGCTATTAAGTTTTTGAATGGCAGTAACTGCTCCAACTTATTTTATATAGGGTCCATTTTTGAGATACAGGCACTTGGTAAAATACTGATGATTATCTAGATTTTAAGAAAGCAATCAGACATCTTTCTATTTTCTAATACTGAAACAAATAGTGCATTCTTTATCCTTAGCTCACAGAAACAGAATCTAAATCCTTGATTTTCTAGATCAGTGACCCAAGGCCTGGAGAACTGACTCATCCACAGGAGATTCTGAGCAGCAGCTGTGCCCTCACCCCTGGGCTAGGAACCTGGATCTGCTTTAGTCCCATTGAGGAGTCCACGATCTACAGGCTATTCATGTGTTAGCAAAGCTGGTAATATGTGTAGATTTGGAAGGATGGCTCTTTAGCAACTGGATTACCTGTGTGGATTCAGCCACCTGGGTGGCACAGACGGATTACTCTGAGTGAATGAAGTAAGGTACCGAGGGAGCTCAGGTCTTGGAATGGTGTTTATTAACAGATCTTCCCATTATGGGTGTTCCCGAGCTCATGTCAAATGTGATCTTTGTGGTTTTTCCTTTAAATGGTTATTTTTCGGATTGTACTTCTTCCTGGGTTGACTGTTTTAGTAACAGAATGAATATTCCAATTGTGTTCTGTTAGTGGAATTTCCCCCTCATTATCACCACGGTAAGTAAAAGATGGGAGAGACTGAAGGCAAGGTATGAATCTATTCCAAACTGTTTATTAGGCTTCTGTGTTTTATTGGTTCAGATGTATACTGATGAGTCAAAAATAACCTGTACACCAGCACACATATATGCCAAAGAACAAGGATTTAGCTGATTCTTAGTAAAGAAAAGTCCCAGAATGGCATAGCACAGTAGTTCTCAGGGTATAGAACCCAGGCCAGCACCATCAGCATCACCTGGGAACTTGCTAGAAATTGCAAATTCTCGGTCCCATCCCATACCTACTGCATCAGAAACTCTGGGGATGGGCCCTGAAATCTGTTTTAGCAAGCCCTCTAGATGATTCTGATGTCCATTAAAGTTTGAGAGTCCCTGCTAGACTGGGAAGCACGTGTGCTTTGTAGTTATATAGACGTGCATCTGAATACAGATTCTATTACAAACTGTAAGACCTTAAGCTAATTATTTCTCTGATCCTCCATTTTCTCATCTGTAAACCAAGAACAACAACAGCTTTCTTACAAGGTTATGGTGAAAATATAATGAGAGAAAATTGTTTGCATTTGTATATGTATATATCCATTCTAATAGAGTCTGGAGCACATGGTAGATACTCTGTAAGGGAATATCTCCACTTTAAAACTTGGGCTAAACATACACTTTCTAACATGGAATAATTTATTTCACTTTTGAGGCAATGTGTCAAAATCCTCATGTAAATGAGTTTAAAGAAAAGAACTCTATGTCTGAAAAGATTTAATTAGGTTGAGCATGTTAAAAATGACCCCTGAAAAAATCTTCACAGATACATTCAACTAATTACTACTCACATGGATCTGTATAGTGTCGTGAGTTAAATATAAAGAGTTATACATGAGAAAGGTGCTGAGTTACTTGAGTTTCTTCTTTTGTATGAGTGTGTTGGCTCACTGCCATTTAACTAAGATAAAAAATTTGCATAGTTTAATAAACGGGGCAAGGTTGCAACCACATCTTAGAATAACCCAGCAAGATAATGTAAAATTAGGCTTGTTTCTTGCCATTTACTAGCAATACTATAACAAATCAAATAGTGCAGAGTTAGGTCATTCATTTCTAGGACCGTCCTCTTTTCTTTCCACATACTTACTTAACAAAACGTCTCATACACAATGTATGTCCAATTAATGTTTGCTAAGAAGCATGTTAAGCTCAGGTGAATTATTATACTAATCTGAACAGCAAGCAGGTGACGGCACTGAAGGGAACTGTCTTACTCAGTATTACGGGTGTCCACGAAGGAGGTTAGTGACCCCAGCCGCTCCTCCAGAGTATTAATTCTATATCTCATGTAGAAGGTCGAGATGATTAGTGCACAGACACTGGAAAGAGATAAAAGAGAAATTTTCAATAGGATAATGGTCAGGACCTGATGTTCCTGAAACAATGAAATGTTCATAAAATAAAATCTTCTACCCCAAGTCCCTCAGTTTGCAAACAATGGTCATTCTAATAGGACCGGTCAAGGCCAGACCTGAGTTGGAGTACCAAGCCAGAGCTTCTCCTCCCTTCTCCCTCCTCCCTGCCTGTCACCCTCTGCTAGCAGAGCCCGGGCAGAGAGTGCCCAACCTCCTTCTCTAGTGACCCTCAAATTCCCTGCAGTATCTGGAAACCAGACAGGGCATATCCTGCTTGGTTGTGAGGAACAGCCTAGAACTGGGTCAGGCTGTTTTCAGAAGAACAACTGGTTCCAGACTAGAAGAAGGTGGGGAAGCTAAAAAAGTCAATGCCTATGTTTTCAGTAAAGGGGATGAAGATGACATTTGAAAGTTGTTTTGGCCTCTGTCCAGAGGACATGGGCTAGATGGAAAAACATTACAGCTAGATAGGCGAAGTAAGTTCTGGAGTTCTCTACCACTGTATAATGACTATAGTTAACAGAGAAATGATAAAGGTGATGGATATGCTAATCACCCTGATCTGATCACTATACATTATATGTATCGAAACATCAGTATGTACTTCATAAATGTCTAATACAACTATATGTCAATTAAAAAAATAAAAAGGCAAATAAATAACAAGGATAATGATGCCTCATAATTCACAGAACTATTTCCCCATAGTATCCACTCAGAACTTAGGCCTCTGCTGGATTTGGTACAATCATTATGAAAATATGACCTAAGCCTAAGAAAAAAAGTGTTGAAATAGGAGACAGAAATTGTCAAAGAAAAGATTTGGGTCCCATTACAGAAGAGTGAGCTTTACAATGGCTCTTGGCAATGTGAAGTGATGATTCCTTTAGAAAACTGAATCATTTTCTGAAGTCACTCATAATAAATTCATTTACTTACACAACTGCGTAGAATATAAGAATATGGTGGAGAGTCGGACATTTCTGAGGCCTGACTTTATGTAAGACTCCAGTGGTTTCTGACGGACCTGTTGGGTGGGAAACAAAAAGCAACTGTTTAAAACCATAACACACTTCCTTCACCCGGCAGCAACCTTATAAGGGAAGAGGTACTGGAGAGAGGTAACTATTCCCATGTAAAAAAAATCAGAGAAAATATTAACTGAAGCCTTCCGGGTGTCATTTTAACCAACAGTTACAATACCTTCTGATACGTTTCATTTAACACATATTTATTGAGAGCCTTCCTGGTGTCAAGGACTGTGTTAGAGCCAATGGCGAACAATGTAACACTACCCTTGCTCTCTTACCGGTATAACCGGTAACTAGTTATTAGAATAACTAGTAAATAAGAAATCAAGAATTTAAGTTTTACTAGCAATTTTTGAAACATAAGCCCATGTATTCAGAGTAACAAAGTGGCCTGCATGAAGGCTCTTCACCTTGGTATCCCCCACAGCAAAGCACAGAACTGGGTACTGTTTGTTGAATGAATAAGTGAACTAACATGCAAAGGCCTAGAACAGGAAGGGAGGAGGGAATATGCAAGGCAGTTATAAAGTGAAACATGGGGACCCTTTAAAAGTTACAAACAGAAATCTCTACCACCTGCCTCAGAAAACCCCTTCCTTACCATGCGCAGGGAGACTCTTGGCTTTTCCTTCAGGCGCTCTGTTCACATGGCCGTCTGCCCGAGTTGGTTTTGCTTCTCCCTTGGGGACATTCAGAACTGTCTGGGATTCTGTCACATGGAAATCTACCAAGCCAAAACGGAGCTGGGTAAGTTTTCTCTCCAGTGTATTTAAAAGCACAGAACCAACCGCAAAGCAAATCGGTGTGTTAATATGCATAAGGAGCAAGAGTATACACGGGCTTTCTGCAAGCTGGCTGTGGTGGCTGGGGACTGCAACCGAACGCTTCAGTAAATAAGCAGTAGGATGATGCAGGGACAGTCTTTACTCTGCTAACCGACTCACAGGGACGATTCGGCTACAACAGTGCATAACATTCCTGAAATAAGAGGCAGGAAAATACTGTATGTTTCTCTCTCTCAACTACCCCGACAGTATGTCTGTTTAAGAGACTGTGGTAGGTGTGAATAAAGGGACGTGAATTTTTACCACACAGGCAATTCCTTGCCCTGCAACTTCCAAGGCACCCTTTCTCCAGACTCCCTTCCCAACTACCAACTAGGGAGCCCAGACTGAGTTCTGTTTGTTTGTTTTTGTTATTAAGGAAATAAGGTGAGGATGTTTTGTGGGGAATTAAATTTTATTCAAAATACAACAATTCCCATATTGTCTAGCAGTGAGAAACAAATAAAAGTGTAATAATTAAAACACCCCCCCCAAAAACCCCCAAAATACAACAATTTCCCAGACCTCGAGAGTTCTCGGATTCGGGGGTTTGAGAACCAGAACTGCTGTACCCCTCCATGTCTTGCCTCCCTTGCTGAACCACGCCATCCAGATCTGAGAATTCATCGTTGAAATCCTGAAGGGAAACAACGAAATCAGGAGAGGCCGATTTTCCCTTATCAAACAGGCAGGACTCTGCACCTCCCAGCCCTGTGACCTGGGCCGGGCCTATGACACACGGAGGAGCAGGGAGGATTCACCCACGTTACTGGGATTTTCCCAGCAGATCACTGGCTGTCTGGGTACCGCAACTGAGATTTTTCTAGGTAGTTAGAATTCTGTCAACAAACAGTGGCCAACTTGCTTGACACGTGGATGTCTAGAGAGAACCCCAGAATGCTGATGATTGACAAACTTCCAGTGGGAAGCTGCAGCGGCCTCATTAGCACTCTGTAGTGAGGAAAACTGCTTCGAGACACACGCAGGAGAAAAAAGCAGGTAGAACGCTCCAAATCCAGAGACATAGATATTACTAGTTGTGTTTTTAAAATATTGGAAACAGAAAAGAGAAAATGTCTTTAGCAAATTTGACCGTGGAAAGAATGTTTGCTTTTTTTCCTCTCCCTCAACTAAATCAGAATAGGGTCAGGGGTATCACATTTAGAAGGGAAAATGCAGAGATGTTTTACTTTGTATTCCATTGGTTCCCCCAAAGTGCTTAAGAACCGAAGGAACAGGTGCTGTCATTAAAATGTCCTGGTAAAGGTACAATTGGCCTGAGCTTTTAATAATTTTGTTAGCTTCCAAATGAAGAAGAGACTCATCTTGTAAGCAACTTACCAACCTTTCACCTTGAACTAACTGTCTTTTGTTCATCTCAACACTCATTTTGATTTCATGCAAGAATTTATAGGGAAAGGAAAATTGAAAAACTTAAATTTTTCTCTCAATTTAATACTTTATTGAATGCCTATCATGTATCAGGCAGTAGGCAAAGCTCCTTATATATATATATATATATATATATATGATTGCATTTAATCTTCATAGCCTCATCGTGAGGTTGGCATATTAATGGACGAAGAAACTGAGTCAGGGCAGGTAGAGAGCTTGCCTGGTGACATGCAGCTGGGTGGAGCCCTGATTTAAAACCAGGTTTGTTGGATTCCAAATTGTACATGTTTAATTGTATTTTGTACTGCTTCCCACTCCTTTTTTTAAGGTAGATTTTTTTTAAAAATTGAGATACGATTCATATAACATAAAATTTACCATTTTAAAGTGTATAATTCAGTGGTTTTTAGAATAGTCACATGTGTAACCACCACTATCTCATTCCAGAGCATTTCAAAAAGAAACCCTGTGCCCATCAGCAGTCACTCTCAATTTCTCCCACACCCCACTCCCGGGCAATCGCTGATTTACCTTCTCTCCCTATAGCTTTGCCTCTTCAGGACATTTCAAAGAAAGGGCATCATATAATAGGTGGCCTTGTGAGTGTGGCTTCTTTTACTTAGCATATGTTTTCAAGGTCCATCTACATTGTAGCGTTTTTCACTACTTCATTTTCTTTTTATGGCCAAATATTTTATATGTAGATATACCACATTTTAAAATCCATTTATGAGTTAGTTGATGGACATGGGCTTTTCCCCACTTTTTGGCTATTATGAGTAATGCTGCTATGAACATTCTCGTACAAAAGTGTTTGTGCACATATTTTAAATCCCACTACATTTTAGTAGCTTTAAAAAAAAGATTTGTACATGTTGAAATGATGGGCTCGCATTGCTGCACTACAGGTGAGTATTTGACAGTAACCAGTTTGGGAATAATCATTTGAATGGTATGATTAGAACTTTTTGGAAAACATTATACCATTACAGGTGCACATTTTATACAAACAGATTTACTGCTTCCCACTGGAGATTTACTCTATAGTCAACAAAAGTCTAAGGGAATCAAACAATCTCTACCTGTCACTTGGGTGTTATACAATAGCTTTTTTTTTTTTTACAGTTATTTCTGAGTATGCCTCATCTTTTGTTCTCAGTTGTAATGTCTCTGAAGGCAAGAATTAGTTTTGTTTTTCCTGGTATACTACAGTATACACTAGCACGGTATCTTGAACATAAAAGACATTTGTCAATTTGTAGGATTACTCAGCCCTACCTCAAATAGATTTGTGAATCCCTCTAAAACAATATTGACCATCAAACAGAGCAAGACTTCATAAATGTCTTCAGTGACCGGTAACTCACCAAGACAGCCCACTATTATGCTGCTTTTCTTTTGCAGGACAACTCTTCAATTATTTGACAAAAGTTTATGGCCTCCTACGGTTCCCTCTTCTTCAGGACAGATACGCCCTGTTTCTTCCACTGTGCCTCAAACATCCTGGTCCTAAGTTCTTCCCACACCCTGGTCATGGTATAAGCACAGGTGTAATGGTGGGACTTACTCCCTTTCTTTTGCGTTTAGATAGTTACGTAGGCAACTTACCAGAGGCAAAGATGAAGGGCGATCTGCCCGGAAACTATTTTCAGCCGAAGACGGATTGGGGCTGTTACCAACACTTGTGCTCTGAAATTATTGGAACGAAATGAAAAACCAGATCAACTAAGAAACCATAAGAAGTACAGGAGAGAGACAGTACTGAGGCTTGGGGATGTCATACTCACTTCTAAGTGTCCACACACAGATTTGAGTAGTTTGTAAGTTGAATCTCTGGAGAGTAAGGAGACAAATATGTACTGAAAAACAAAACACAATAATTATTAACAGATATTGCCTGACAAGAATCAAGAGTTTGGAGTTCAAAAAGGTGTCTGTATATAGTTTTTTCATTTTCAAACGATGTAGACCATTTTCTGGCCTATATTCTCATTCCTCTCATCCAAACATTCAACTTCTTTTCTCCTCTTCTTTTTTTTTTTTTGAGACAGGGTCTTGCTCTTTTGCTGGGGGCTAGAGTGCAGTGGCATCATCATAGTTCATTGCAACCTCCTGGCCTCAAGTGATCCTCCTGTCTCACCCTCCTGAGCCTCCTGCATAGCTAGGACTACAGGTGCACCAACACATCCGACTAATTTTTATTTTTTGTAGACATAGGGTCTCACCTAGGCTGGTCTTGAACTCTCTTGGCCTCCAGTGACCCTCCCACCTCGGCCTCCCAAAGTGCTAGGATTATAGGCACGAGCCACCGTGCCTGGCCTAAACATTCAACTTCTATTCCATTTCTGGAATAAAGCAAATATATTCCCCAAAAATAGCAACAAAATCCCCAGACCCAATTTCAGAGTAATAAAGAAACATAAGGCAAAAATGAAGCCTCCAAAACCCCGACACTGGTGCTCTAAATAAGCACAGAGAGGAAAAGGCCTGGACTTTAAGGCTAGTGATATTTGCTAGATCCTCTTTACAGTCTCTTCCCCTCTGTTTTTGTTTTTAAAGGTATTTAACAATTCCCAAGGGTCTGCTCTCTCTGCTCTGACCTAGATTTCTACTGAAAGCTTCCCAGTGGCTCTAATAGGCTAGTTGTTTTTCACGCCATTTCCAGTTTCTTCCTGGTCCAAATATGGAGATTTTCTAGTGGATGCGTGTAAGTGAGCTATGGGAAAGGAGTAAAATCAGAGCTAGACAAATAATTTGGAGACAAAAGACATAAGGAGGCCGGGCGCGGTGGCTCACGCCTGTAATCCTAGCACTCTGGGAGGCCGAGACGGGTGGATCGCTGGAGGTCAGGAGTTCGAGACCAGCCTGAGCAAGAGCGAGACCCCGTCTCTACTAAAAATAGAAAGAAATTATATGGACAACTAAAATATATATATACAAAAAATTAGCCGGGCATGGTGGCACATGCCTGTAGTCCCAGCTACTCGGGAGGCTGAGGCAGTAGGATCGCTTCAGCCCAGGAGTTTGAGGTTGCTGTGAGCTAGGCTGACGCCACGGCACTCACTCTAGCCAGGGCAACAGAGTGAGACTCTGTCTCAAAAAAAAAAAAAAGACATAAGGAAAAACCTACTCTTTCTCCATCTATTTAAGCCAGAGAATCTCTTCAGACCTCCTTTCCATGAGTTCGCGATTATAAGAGAACTTGAACAATTTCCAAGCAAGTACTATGTTCCAAAGTAATTAACATTGTGGGCTCTGGCATTAGACAGACCTAGTTGCAGATTTTGGCTCTGACATCAAGTGGGTGACATTGGGAAAACTGTGGAACCCCCCCCCCCCCGCTTAGCTTTAGTTTTCTTAACAATAGTTATCCCTTATAGGGTGGTGGTGTAGAGTAAATGAGAACATGTAAGAAAAGCATTTAGCGTATGCCTGGCAAGGAGTAAGCACTCGATGCCTGTTGGCTATTAGTGTTAAGAAAAATCCCTAAATAGATATTAACCTATTTTCTAACTTATCAGAATAGCTTCTTTTATCTTTTCTTCTCTCTTCAAGGTTTCCAGTATGGTTAGAATAGAATGTAGTTTTTATGCTTTTATAGAAATAATAGGTAAAAGATTAAAAAAGAATTTCAAGTGAAAAATGAGTAGCCCAATGACTCCACTCCCTGTCTTGCTAAGCTGAAATAAATACCACTTTTAATGCACATATTTCTGGTAGCACATGTCTGGGGTAGCCCAGTAGTCAGTGACAGCTCTAGGATTTCTGTACGGAAGAAAGGTAGCTGGGCAACCCGGTAGCAAAGAGGGTGTAGGAAATGGTCCTACGGCTGCCGCTGCGGAGTAGGCACACGCCTGGCGTCCCTGGGATGGGTCTGGGCAGGTACTGACTGAGGTTAGGGGAGGCTGGCCACCCCACCCCAGGGACTGCGGTCTCCCTGCCAGCAAGGTTATGGTTTTTTTTGAGACAGGGTCTCACTCTGTGGGTGGGCTGGAGAGCAGTGGCATCACCCTAGCTCACTGCAGCCTCCAACTCCTGGGCTTAAGTGATCTTCCTGCCTCAGCCTCCCTAGTAGCTGGGACTACAGGTGCACGCCACCACACCTGGCTAATTTTTCTAGTTTTTGTAGAGATGGGGTCTCACTGTTTCTTGGGCTGGTCTTGAACCTCTGGCCTCAAATCATCCTCTCTCCTTGGCCTCCCAAAATGCTAGGATTATAGGTGTGAGCCTTTATTTTTTAAAATAATATTTAAAAAACTGAATATACCGTTTAGCCTGACTTGACAGATATTAGGGAAAAGGAAGTTGGGAAAGAATTTTATTTTTTTGACCTTGGTCAGGCAAGTATTATAAGGGAAACAACAGTACATAAACATCTATAGGCTATAATTTCTAAAATTAGTCTGACAGAATATCTCCTGATTTATGAGGAGATAATGCTATTTACAGTTCAGGGTAAGAGGCCCTTGGCTAGAGGACCCTAAGGGAACAGAGTCCAGGGCAGGAGGACAGAGCAAAGGGCCCTCGCTCTGGTGCACACTCACCCTGTCTGTGACCGTCGATATAATCAGGGCATTTGGCACCAGAAGAGCAGTTTTGGTTTTCTTTATCAGGGTTACCGAGAAAACGGGAATGGAGATCTGAAACAGAAGCACCAAGTTAACTCTGGTTCACACTTCGAAGAACAACACTTCACATCTTTGTGTTAAAGAAAAAAAAAAAAAAGATAAACAGAAATCAAAACCAGCAGCAAGCTCTCCAGCCTTCCTGAAAATAAAGGAATACGGAATCTTAGAGAGTGACAGACGTGTGTCCCTGAGCTCCTCAAACTGGTCTTTGCAAAGCCAGAGGATAAATCTGGATCATCAATTCCACTGAAGGTCTCGGTGGGAAACCTTTATCTGCAGACGTGGGAACAGAATGCAAAATTTACATTCATTTTGAAGAGAAGCACAAGGCCTTACAGAAGCCTCGAGCCTGTGGTCATCTACTCTGGCCAACCTCCACATGCCCCACTCTCTTCTGTATTCAGGTGCACACGGGTGGGGAAATCGTTAAAAAGCACTGGTGTACTGGAATCATCAATGGACAGGAAATCTGGGACCTGAATTCTCAGCTCAGTTCTGTGACTACAGGCTGAGCATCCTTAATCCAAAAATCCGAAATCCAAAAGATTCCAAAATCCAAAACTTTTTGCGTACCAACGTGACACCCAAAGGAAATGTTCACTGGAGCATTTAGGATTTTGAGATTAGGATGCTCAGCTGGTTATGTAATATTGTGAAAATATTCCAAAATCGGAAACATTTCTGGTCCCAAGCATTTCAGATAAGGGATATTCAACCTGTATCTACATGACCTACTCAACCTTATAAACTATTCTAGCCTCAGTTTCCTGATTTATAAATTGGAGATAGTCTTGTGTACTTCTAAGGATTTTCTGTGGATTAGAAGAGATAATACATGGAAAATGCCCAGTGCTGAATAAAAATTTCATTCATTTTCTCACTTATCTCATGAAATCAGGATGAGTGAAATGGGAGAACTCTAAGTTCTCTACTGGTTCAATATAGAATAACAACAATGATAATGACAGTGTAGAAGTTACCATTATTAATAACTATCAGATAAGAATATAATTTAATTATGATGATCCTATGAAGTTGATATTATAAGAGATAAGGAAATTTGTTTAGAGAGGAACGTAACTTGCTTAAAGTCTTACATATAAGAAGCTACAAAGATGGAATTTGAACCAATCTGATCCAAACATGGGGGCTTTTCAATACAATTTGCTATAAGAATGTATCAGATGGCACAAACAATAGTAGAAGTTCCTGATACTTCTACGTTATACCCCTCTAACCAGGTCTGGTCTCAAAGGAAAACAGGTCACATCACTTTGATCTCTGAAAATAGAGTCACACACTGCAGGGTAACAAGAAAACGATCTGATTCCCTCCACAGGTACACACGTTCACTTGAACATCTGCTTCGTAAAAATGCTTCACGTCTTCAGAAAGACCCCCACGAGGTGAGTGAGGAGGAGGAGGGGCTAAGGTAAGCACTGCCAGCTTGAAGGAATAAGAATGAGCTTTTCATTTTGAATATTTACATTCACATCTTGGTTTATGAGACGGTGTTATTTACTGCCCTGCCACGTTCCAAACATGAAGACATGGAAGAACGAGGGACTACAGAGACAATTTCTAAAAACTAGTATTTTGCCAGAGGACTCTACTCACTAAAAATTTTACGAATGGGAGATAATTCAGAAGTTATAAGTTGGGAAAATTTTGGCAAAAAAGAATTTAAGATCTACTTAGATATGATATCAAAATGAGTCTAATTTTGTTTTTGAGCAGCAACACAAACACAGAGTGACAAAGGGTTATAAATTTAGATTTTTCATAATCTAAGGCAAGGAACACCCTTAAGAAGGAGTTTTCAATCAATTGCTTCATGAGTATAAAATTATAATGAAGTAACACTTGTGAAATAAAGCTTAAATCACTTTTCATTTTGAGCCTAGACGGAACACAATACATACATGTTAATTTTATTAACATCTGAAAATACCAACAGCATCGGACTAGATGGTCCTGATTAAATTAAGGCTAAACTTTATTAATAGTTTTCCTGGGTAGGGTGCTTAGAAGGTTCCCCTTCTTAGCGCAAATTGTTTGGGTGCCTTCAGTACACTGGATCATGTCAGACGAAGGTCTGTTGGCAGTGAGGAAATTCTGCAACATCTCTGCAGCCCAAGTCTCCTTTGACAGCCACTCTGAGAAGGGGAGACACATACAAGCCACTATCATGGTTCTTATTCCCACCCTTGCTAACTTTCAGTCTCCTGCCTCTGAGGTTAGACACAGCCCATGCCAAAGCGATTTCAGCGTGTCCATGTCTTTAGAAAACCTGGGTGACTCCTTTGTAGCTTCTTTGTGTCAGTTCTCGTTACAACCATATTAGCTTGAAACTGTACTTACTGCCTTTGTGAATTTCCCCATCTCTTAACAAAGACTCATTCTCCCTTCACTAAAATCTCTAACTCCTGCTGCTTTGTTCGGAGATGTTGGCGCTCTCTGAATTCCTGAGAACGATCGGTATCACACTGGTCAGTATACTCAACCCTTTTCCCACTCCATGAACAAGTCCTTATGATCCAGAAATCTAGAAGTACGGTGGGATACTGCGTACTGTCACTTCCATTATCCTGATTCAGATGATACTGCCAATGAAAATGTTTATCTAAATGTAACTCTATATAATAAAGACACAACATGAAAATAACAAGTTTTACCTAAAGAATAGTATGCTAGTCTGTAGACCCAACACCAACAAAATAAAGAGTTTCCATTACATTTGTTACGTGGTCATTATGTGACTACCAGTGGCTTTGGAGAGAATATTTAAAGCACATCTATTGCTCAAAACACAGAGTTTTTAATTGGCTACTTCATGAGTATAAAAACTGCTTCTTCATAATCATGAATCAGAATGCCTGAAAACTCAGCGAGGTCACACAAACCCACGAAGGTGTTTCTCTGGAGGCTGGACTGGAGGCTGGACTGAACTGGGACGGGACCTCGAGCTCAAAGGTGAAGAATGCGAGTGGGGGGTGGAATGATTTTCCTTCTTAGGCCATAGCCCCAGGGTCCTGGGCTTAGAAGGCGGCGCCTTGGGCAAACTGCCAGTTCCTCAGGCTGTTCCTCATGGCTCAGG
The DNA here is from genome assembly GCF_041146395.1 of Eulemur rufifrons. Classification (NCBI taxonomy): domain Eukaryota; kingdom Metazoa; phylum Chordata; class Mammalia; order Primates; family Lemuridae; genus Eulemur; species Eulemur rufifrons. Next base: position 91,150,732 of record NC_090999.1, on the reverse strand, counting down.
GTGTGAGGCGCCTCTGCTCCCCTACATCTGTGTCTAATGAGAATGAAAAGATGTAATATCAGCATATACTTGGGAGGGTGGGGGTCTGCCTCCCCGAGACTAGGCCTCAGCTGCTCCAACTCCTGCTCGTTCTGTGCTGGTGAGGGTACAGCGAGCTCTAACGAGGAGCTTTCTCATAGGCTTGGTGTCCTGGATGTCTCTGATGGCAACTGGTATGAATACGGTACAAAAATTGATGTTTCTTAAAAAAAAATTGCTTTGGTTTCAATGACCGTCTTTGAGATAAATTATGGCGCACACTCTGTAGAACGTTGTTCTCTGGTGGCGTGGGTAAAGGGGTCGGGGTGTGGTCGCGGGAGACGCATGTGCACGCGTGTGAGGACATGACCGAGAGCCGTGCCTGGAGCACAGGGGTGACAGCCGTCTGCAGGTGCGTAGAAGCCGCAGTGCTTGGGACTACAGCAAAGGGAAATTTGATATAACGGCATAACCATGACACACATATTTATAAATATAGCTAAATTTCAACCAATTAATATTCACAATATATAATAAAGGGTTAGCTTTCTTTTTAAAAAGTTACACTAACCTTTGTGTCTTTTCCAAAGACCTTGGAATGAAAACAAATCCAGTTTTCTGATACGAAGAGCTTTCCTTGGTACAGTATTTCTTTCTGTAGAGCACAGGTGAAGCCTGGGAGAATTTATACAGGTATAGTATCATACAGAATTTTCCATTTAAAACACAAGTCATGTCTATATTTTGGTGACTCAGGATGGGCAGAGATAACATACTCAAAAGATCTATCACATGTTTTTTAGTCAGTTTTACTGGAAGAACGCTGTGGAGACTAATTTGTTTTGTACTGCACAGTGTTACAAACTTTAGTATAAATCATGATGGAAAGGCAAATCTACCATTGCACATGAGAGACCAAGAATGGTGTTTCAAAAGTCTCCTTTATTTGGGTTGGTGTGTCATCCGTGGGCTAATACTAGCTCACCTGTCCCAATCCTTTTGGGAATTCTCACTAATGACTCCTTTTGGAACAGATGGTCTTGTTGGGGGAAGAGCACAGGACCCACACCTTCTGTGTGGCAATCACGGCAGAAATCCAGCATCCTGCCTTAACATGTGCACACCAAGAGGCTAGAACGGAACTTTGGGCCTTGGATGAACCCCTGCAGAGCAGAGTAGGTGCTTTTTTCTTTCTTTTTTTTCTTCCTTTCCTTTCCTTTTTTTTTTTTTTTTTTTGAGACAGAGTCTCTCTCTATTGCCCAGGCTAGAGTGAGTGCCGTGGCGTCAGCCTCGCTCACAGCAACCTCAGACTCCTGGGCTCAAGCGATCCTCCTGCCTCAGCCTCCCGAGTAGCTGGGACTACAGGCATGCGCCACTATGCCCGGCTAATTTTTTCTATATATATTTTTAGTTGTCCATATAATGTCTTTCTATTTTTAGTAGAGACGGGGTCTCGCTCTTGCTCAAGCTGGTCTCGAACTCCTGACCTCGAGCGATCCACCCGCCTCAGCCTCCCAGAGTGCTAGGATTACAGGCGTGAGCCACCGCGCCCGGCCTTCCTTTCCTTTTTTAAACAGTGTCTTGCTCTGTTGCCCAGGCTGGAGCACAGTGGCATGATCATAGCTCACTGCAGCCTCCAACTCCTGGGCTCAAGTGAGCCTCCTGCCTCAGCCTCCTGTGTAGCTGGGACTGCAGTTGTGCACCACCATGCTGGCTAATTTTTTTTTTTTTTGTAGGGACGGGGTCTTGCTGTGTTGCCCAGGCTCAGAGTAGGTACTTAACTAGCATCCTGGGCAAGATACTTAGGTGTGATCCTCACACCCTTCATAGTGGCATCAGCAGGTATTTGTCCACGTCTAAGGACTGGAGTTTCCTTTTAGCCTTCTAGTGGCCTCTTGTCCCAGGCTCGTTATCCTAAATCTCAGAATAATCCAATCACGTGCATTTCAGCAATAAATAAAGAAGGCAAGGATATCATCATTCTGGAATCACCTTGGGCGATTCCCTATCATGTGGAGAGATTCTGTTTCTCATTCTATTCTCTTATCTTTCAAGATTTGCTTGGTGAAAGCTGACTGAAGCTGGCATTCCTGTCATGTCATGACTTGCAGAAGTGACTCTGTCTCTGGACTGTGCCCTCTTTCTCCCCCAAAACTCATGATCAACTTTTCAAATATGTAGCTTAAAACATCAAACAGGCCGGAACTTACTTTGCCTCAGTGGTTCCTCAGTCGGGACATCAAGAAACAACTTGTGAAAGTGCATATTCGCTTTGTACTGCAAGGAGAGCAGAGCACAGGCATTACTGCATCCATCTTTTCATGAAACATCACAAATTTTAACATCAGTTTGAATTAAATATGAAGTTTTCCTTTTCTTAATAGTATCTTTCTTTTTTTTGAGACAGGGTCTTGCTCTTTCCCCTGGGCTAGAGTGTAGCGGCATCAGCCTAGCTCACAGCAACCTGAAACTCCTGGGCTCAAGCGATCCTCCTGCCTCAGCCTCCCGGGTAGCTGGGACTACAGGCATGCGCCACCATGCCCGGCTAATTTTTCTATTTTTTGTAGAGATGGGGTCGTACTCTTGCTTAGGCTGGTCTTGAACTCCTGGACTCAAGCAATCCTCCTGTCTCTGCCTTCCAGGGTGCTAGGATTATAGGCGTGAGCCACCACACCTGGCCCCTTAATATTAATTATTTAATTAAATTTAATTAATTTAAATTTTTTAAAAATTAAAACATTACTTCAAAGGGATGCCATAGGCTTAAATGGGACAATGCATCTAAAGGACCTGCCGCCTAGGGCACCATATGGTCACCATCCCTACTGTGGTGGTGTCGTGAAGCCATTTCCTTAGCCAGTGACAGGCTTTCACACACAGACTTCACTCTCCAGGGCAGGAGGGGGCCCAGGACTCTGAAATACTGCAAATCACTTCATTGTCAAGGCACTGATTTCACAACTAGGGCGACAACAACGTATAGCCCGCAATTTATAGTTCGTAAAATGCTTTCACAAACATCCTCCTCACAGTAACCCTGGGAACCTGGCGTCCCCACTCCCTGGGTTGGGACACCGTGCCTCAGGGATACTGAGTGACGTCAGTCGCACCACACAGCTGTTAAAGAGTGGAAGGTAAGCTGGGTCCCCTCCACAGGATCACTGTCCCCTAGGGTGCTGCTGGACACCAAGTCTCATAAGGAGAACAGAGAGAGACGCACGAGCAGGACCCGGGTGGTTTTTGATCCAAATCAGGAGTGGCCTCAATGGCAAAACTGGCCCTATTACTGCTGTACAGACCAGGTCATCGAGAAGACAGGCGGTCCCTGCAGGTCAGCTACTTTATAGACAACACCTACATGAAGTAAATTATCTCATGCTGCTTTCCAGGAGGACATTTTCCATCCGGAAAGACTCCTTGATTAAAGCTAGGTATTCTATGGGGGCTTCACAGAGATTTTGTTTTTAATGGCTACAAGAAGCAATGGTTGTAAACTTGATTTAAAATATCCTAGGCCACAAACTCTTCAAAAATGTCAATGTGAACAAAGGCAAACAAAGGTAGTGGGACCCATTGATCTAAATTAAAAGCAACATAGCAAATAAATGCAGTATGTGACTCTAGATTGGATCCTGGAGAGGAAAAAAAACCATCTTTATAAAAGACATCATTACTGGGACAACGGTGGAAATGCAAAAGAGATTTTATAGTAATATTTTTGTATATTTCATATTTAGTTAAATTTCTTGAGTGTGCCAAGTTTTTTGATTTAGCTCTTAGGAGATAGCTATTCAAGTATTTAGGGGTGAAGTGTCAACAAAAGCCCCCCAAACTCCTGGCCCCAGTAAATGTATCACACTCTGTGATGACACAGAACTGGGCTTTGTTTCCTATCTGGTCGCATTTTCGAGCAGAACCCAAATTACTTCTGGAGGAGAATGATGACCCCGCCCATAGGTCCTCCTCTGTGCGTAGGTGGCCTTCTGCTCAGGCAGGTGCCTTTTCAGACTCTTCAATTTTCATACAAGGATGTCACGGATCCCCTTGTTTTGCTAATTATGAGACAAGCACATGGCTCTGTGTTGGTCCCTGATCTCTGGGTACTTGTCAGAGTTGAGGGTCACAGCATGGAACTCACTACCACTCAGTATGTGTCGAAAGGTCAGCTGCGGAGTATAATGTTGATGAAAAATTGACTGCAGGAACTGCCACCTGTCCACTCTTGTAATTCTCTAGACCCTAAGTCCACATCTGTACTGCCCAGCAGGAAGCTGCATGCTCAAATTCCTTCTTTCCGTTGGCTTCAATAGTTCCATTACCCTCTGAGACAATCCAAATCCCATTCCCAAATTACCTGACTAGAAGACGACGACTTTTTCCTTTCAGTCTTAGGGTCATTTTTGCTTTCTGTTTTACAATCGCTCTTATCGCCTGCTAAAGAGGCACCATCAAAACTGGATTTTGACCTGGGGAAAGAAAAATCCAGGGAGTCTATAAGATAAATCTTTTATGCTACTAATTTATTGTAATAAATCTTGATTATTATACCATCTCATAAGAAAACCTGACGTTTGTTTTTCTCTTCTAGGTATCAATGATCATTCATGCTACTCTGCGGGCACTTACATAGCACGTGTTTTGGGAGCCTGGGGTGATCTGCACAGGCTGTAATCACAACCTGTAGACGTGGTAACTTATAAAGGGAGAAATAACAATCAGGTTGTGAAAGTATGTCATTTTAAAAGTATCTTAATCAGTATAAAGAGGAATACTTGAGGCAAATTACTAAACAAAATTGCAGTCATAGTTTAATCAAAGAATATTTTTGTTTCAGAATTCCATTAATATTTAACAAGGATTAATTAAGTGGGGCTTTGTGTTAAATGCCTCGGGGCCCACAAGACAGTCTTCATCCTCAAGGAGCCTGTGTACACATGCATCAGCCATTTTTTAAAAAAGGCAGTACATGATTTATTGCCAAAGTAATACACATCGTAGGAGTTAGGAGCAGGTATAGAGACAGTAAGTCTAACAGGAGGTCAGAGAAGAGGAGAACAATGGGATGATGTGGGTTTAATATGCTGGGACGAGAGGAATCGGTCACAATGAGAGGCGAGACACAACAGCCCAGAGCAGAAAATCGGTAACAGTGAAATCAGGAAAAAAAAGGGAGAGAGAACAAGAGAGAGAACATGTTTGAAGTCAAGTCTTCTTTTGTCGTGTTAAGGGCAGAGGACAGAGCTCCAGGGTTTCTTTCTACGGTGATTGTAGCCCTGGCCGTCCATTTTAGTATATGTGTAAATTTGCACTATCTTCAAACCAATAGTTAAAAACAGTCATTTCAAACTGGAATGTATGTATGATTTTTAGAGCAAGTTTTATAATGATGTAGTTGCTTTATCACTAGGAGGAAACGGCACATGGAATCCATGATTTCCCAATATCATTCCTTAAAATGATGCTCAGTTAAAAAAGTATTTGGTTCAAAGTGGACTTAAGAAGAATCTGAAGTAATTCAGGTAGTACATGGGTGTCACAGAGGGACAAAAATGACTGAAGTCACAGAGCTGTTAGGTCCCAGTTTTTTTAGCTGTAACAAGATGGACCATATGATGTCCTCAGCCCTTTCCGGCCACAACAGTTTATGACTCCACAATACTCCAATCGCAGGAGAAACATCTGTCAGCAATTCAAGGTAGATGGATTTCATTTCGGCTACAGAACATTGAACCTATTCACAGATATAAATTCCCTGGGAATTCTAGGGATTACTTTTTTGGGAAGCTATGAGTAAACACTTGTACTTGAAAATAAAATTATTTTTACAAACGTCAACTTACCTTTTATTTATACTACTCACTAATTTGAATTTATCACCTCTACTGACTCAAATTAATAAATGTTAATGGAATTGCCAAGAAAAAAAAAAAAAAAGATCCGATCTTTTGAAGAACTGTGGCCTGCAAGCAAATGTGAGGAGTTGGTGCTCTACCCTTGATAATTTCAAAAAATATGCGTCAAGGGAGCTTGCAGGGGTACTCATTTACACGGTATCGATTTCCTTGAGTCTTCTCAACCATGTTACTTTCACTTTCTACAGGTGACGATAAGCAGGACCAGAAGCCCCGTGCAGAATGAGCCTGTGGGGCCCCTTACACAAAAATTATTAAGCATTTCCAGACGGTGAGAGCAGAGCATTCACCAAGCATGGGGTTTGCGACTGCATAGATTCTACTCCCATGAAGGTTAACACACATCCCTGCTGATGAGTACATTATGTTCCCTGAAGCCTGGGGAAGCTGGAGCAAAATCAACAGTGTTTTTAAGGTGCCTGCTATGGCCGGTGGACAATGGTGAAAGATCTGAGAAACAACATGCTTTGTGCTTTTGAGAAGAGAATCATTTGGTGAGTGAGGCAGGATGCTCTGACAGGAAACAACTATAGAAAAAAACAGTGAAAGTGAGATGCCACGAAACAGACATGCAGAAAAGATGGAGAGATAATTGGGAGTTTGAGTCAGAAAAGGAAAGTGGGGGGGAAGAGTTAATTAAGACTTACGCTTGGTCTTGAACAAAGCATAGGTGTGGAGAGAAGACATGGGCTGGGTAGCCAGGAAGGAAGCAAAAAGCAAGAGTTAATTACTCTCCCTTAGCAGAGGCCAAAAGAAGTAGAAGGTAGCAGTTCTAGCATTTCTAACAATGGTGAAGACAACAGTAATTCCACTACTTAGTAACGGTAAAATCATGTTTACCCATCACTGACCATTCCTTTAACCACTCCCTTTTAAGTGCTAAAATACAACTTTAAGTCTCTGTTTGGTAGTTAGTGCTCCTGAGAGTAACGGGGGCCACAGCTACACACCTTAGAACCGCCTCTCCCCGCCAGCCCCGTGACCAAACCAGCCCCCTGCCCGGCCGACCCAGGAAACCGTGGCCCCCAGGAAAGTGAGCCCCCAGCGAGCAGACCCAGAGGCTGAGCAGACACTCCGACCTGGCCGGCCTTCCCCCGTGCTTTAAGGATCTACGCCCGAGACTAGGCCACCCTGGCTCCACCTGTTAGCAAAGTCAGCACTTTCAGAAAGGCGCCGGTGGTCTGCAGAAGGCTGGGGCGGGGAGGAGGAAGACACGCTGCCAGGAAGAGATGAGAGAGGGAGCCAGACACCAGTGGCCGGGGCATCTAGCAAAAGCGCCCACGCTTTCTCAGGGGCATCACTAGTCTATAGCAGATTCTTCCTCTTAACGATGACCATGAAACTAGAAATACCTGCTCCTCCCGCAGCCCCTCCTCCCCAAAAGGCAAAAGAGAACAAAGAGAGTCAACTGAGGACTCACCGTAGGGAAATGATTCTCTTCTGGTCTGGGGACTCGGCCTCCATGGATGGGGTAGGGGACTGGGCTGTTGGCGACCTGCAGATTTTCTTTTTCTCCTCCACACCATTCTCAGCCTCTGAGCTGGAGAGGAGACAAAGACGCTTCACCTTAGACATCCAGAGAGAGATGGAAGGAAAAATGAAGTAACCCCGGTTTCTGGAGAGTAGAATGATCTTCATTTCCCACTGACAGGCTAGTCAACGTGGACAGCTCAGCACTTTCCCGGTTTCCATGCTAACCCCTCGCCTGGTGCCTCCAGGGCGGTAGCTGCAGGTCACACCTGCTTAGCCTGGAAATGTCAGCTGTGGGGACTTGCTGGCTCCCAGTCTGAGCCTGAAGGCCCTGCGCTGCCCAGCTCTGCTCTGCCAGGCTGTGCCGGGGCAGGTCACCTGGAGGCTGGGAGGGCCCCAGAACACAGGCTCACGCTCACCTGTGGCCTCCCACAGGTGTGCGCCTTCCTGCTGGGAACCCCCACCCCTTTGTTTGTACTTCTCTTATGTCACTTATCACCTTTTGTTGTAGTTACCTGGGTCCCACTTACGGTTACTGTTTTAACCAAGAACTTCCCTAAGCAATTTACAGTCTATAATCTTTACAACCACCCATGTTAGGTAGGAATTATTACCCTCGTTGGACAGATATTCTCATTGAATATCTTGCCCAAGTTCACAGAGCCAGCGTTTATTTTAGTTGGAATTCAAACTCAGTTCTGTCCATCTGTAAGGGCTTTGTGTTCTCTTTCTCTCTCCCTATGCATCCCTCCCAACCACCTACCCCTCCCTGTAGCTCCCTTATTAACTCTTCAGTGTGACAGCTCCCCAGTGGGGTGGGAATCTTATTCCTCTTTATCCTAACCACAGGGTCTAGGGGCAGCGCTGGCATGCAGCCCTGATCAAGGCTTTGGAAAAACCAGGTCTGACCTAGTACAAGAGAGTGGTGGGGAGTCGAGGGGAAGGTGAATGAGAGGCTTTGCACGCTGACCCACTGGCAAAGGCAGGACGACTGGCTTGGCAGATGCAGAAGTGAACTCGCTTAGTCGGCAAGTGCAGGCCTTTTGGGAAATGGGAAAACATTTCCACTGTGGGAAGTGGGAGAGGAAGGAATGTTGAAAGGAGAATACAAAATGTTACATATGACTCAGATCCTTACTGTCAGCCTGGGCAGCAAAGAACTCACAAAACTTACTTCTCAGGATGTGGGAACTCCATGGGGCCGAGCATAAAGACAGACATGTTAAGGTGGCATTGCCATGACAGAGTGGCTCGTTTTGATCCTGATTCATCACCTGTTTGGTATTATCACCTACTTGCCTGCGTATGACTGCTCAGCAGGAAATGTCACTGCTCAAGCTAAGCTTTGTGGTTATTTGCTCACTACTTTTTACAGCCTATGGAAATTGCAGCCTACCACTAGAAGTCCCAACCCAGCACCAAGATCAAGACCAGTGGCTCACGCCTGTGATCCTAGCACTTTGGGAGGCTAAGGTGGGAAGATCGCTTGAGCCCAGGAGTTCGAGACCAGCCTGAGCAAGAGCAAGACCCTGTCTCTACTAAAAGTAGAAAAAAATAGCCAGGTGTGGTGTTGCGCACCTGTAGTCCCAGCTACTCGGGAGGCTGAGGCAGGAGGATCACTTGAGCCCAGGAGTTTGAAGTTGATGTGAGCTAGGCTGATGCCACGGCACTCTAGCCTGGGTGACAGAACGAGACTGTCTCAGGGAAAGAAAAAAAAAAAAAGACCAAGCATATCTGACTAGAGTATCTAACTAATAACCCCTACAAATGGCTGATGCTCTCATTTTGCAGTATGCCTTTCTCTTTTCCTAAGTAGAAGAATGCCTGAGGACAGAGGCTCAACCTTCCATTTCTTCAGTTCTTCTCAAAGTACTTAAAATATTAAGTACATTAAAAGGGCTCAGTCCATAAACGAGTGACAAAAGGTACATGGAAGGCCTTGAAATATTATTAGGAAAACGCTGCTTTGGTTTAAAATCAAACAATTGGACTTTATTAAACTTAGCCCCAAGTTTCATTTATGAACTCAAAGAATGTTTAGATTCTGTGGCTAAGGGGCCTTAGAGTATATTTTTGCCTTTTTTCTCTATCCCCCTCAAGACACACACATTACCGCTATTCTTCAAAACCATCAGGCAGAAATCCACTTGAGCAGCCCTCTTTAAGTAGGGAGACTGGAACCTCAGTAATCCCTCTCAACATTCATGCAAATATTTGCTGAATTCTACGCAGGGTCAGATCAGGACTGAGGGGCAGAGCTGTAGCTCTGCGCAGCACCTTTGTATACACGCAGAGCCACTCCTGCCAAGAACCGCTAAGGAAAAGGTGCCACTGGCAGAGATGAGGTGCCTCTTGCTCTGGGCAGAAAAGGCAAAGGTGCAAAGGCAGCAAAGCTCAGGCTGGATTTCAGCCCTTCCTTGACCTTGACTCTTTGTGGTCAGGCACTTTATGCAGTGCAGGGTGCTAAGTGCTTCACCACACGTGGCAGTCCTGTTTCGGGACCCCTAGCACTGAAAAGATTACAGTGCGTTACTTTGTATCATCCTACCTAAACGAAGTCTCTCAAGGACAGAACATGCAGTTGTGCTCAAGTTAATGTGGCCTCTTTCTGATATTCCCCACGCCACTTTTCCCTAACCTTGGGTGTGGTCTTCAGCTCTGCTTCTCTCCTTGCAAGCCCTACCCAGGAGGCATGTCCTCCACAAAGCTTTCCATTCACCTAGTCTCCTCCGTCCTGCTGCTGGTTTTCTAATTCACTAGGTACCTATTCAATTAATGCCTTGTACTGTTAACTTTTCTCCCAGATGTTTTAGTTATCCAGCTATTAGACTGAATTCCTTAAAGGCAGGGAACACCATCTGTAATCCTAGCACTCTGGGAGGCCGAGGTGGGTGGATCGCTCGAGGTCAGGAGTTTGAGACCAGCCTGAGCAAGAGCGAGACCTCGTCTCTACTAAAAATAGAAAGAAATTATCTGGCCAACTAAAAATATATATATAAAAAAAAAATAGCCGGGCATGGTGGCGCATGCCTGTAGTCCCAGCTACTCGGGAAGCTGAGGCAGAAGGATTGCTTGAGCCTGGGAGTTTGAGGTTGCTGTGAGCTAGGCTGACGCCATGGCACTCACTCTAGCCTGGGCAACAAAGCGAGACTCTGTCTCAAAAAAAAAAAAAAAGCAGGGAACATCTGTTTTTATCCATAGCACTCAGCTTAGCATTTTGCTCATAGTGGTCATTTATGTGTTGATTGATGTGGATTAATGATGTAGTATCTCAAAGGGGAAGTGAAATTTGTCTACGGACCAATTCAATTTCAGTTTTTGTTTACTTAAAAGTGCTGTAGGCCTAAGCAAGTTAATTCCTAACACAGGTGAAAGTATTCCTGCAAGTGCCCCTTACCCTAGAGGTCTTGCCAGAAGCAGACTGGAACTATACAGAGTCCCATCCGCAGGGACATGTCTGTGTCTGCGTGAACAGAGAGGGAGGGGAAATGGAACACTTTCTCAAGCGCCCTTGGGAACGTTAAAGTTACTGTCAACGAAGTTGAACAGGTGTCATTCAAATCATGATAGTAAGGAAATCAGTTTCTTTTTTTTTTTTTTTTTTTTTTTTGAGACAGAGTCTCACTCTGTTGCCCAGGCTAGAGTGAGTGCCGTGGCGTCAGCCTAGCTCACAGCAACCTCAAACTCCTGGGCTCAAGCGATCCTCCTGTCTCAGCCTCCCAAGTAGCTGGGACTACAGGCATGCACCACCATGCCCGGCTAATTTTTTCTATATATATTTTTAGCTGTCCATATAATTTCTTTCTATTTTTAGTAGAGATGGGGTCTCGCTCTTGCTCAGGCTGGTTTCGAACTCCTGAGCTCAAACGATCCGCCCACCTCGGCCTCCCAGAGTGCTAGGATTACAGGCGTGAGCCACGCGCCCGGCCGGAAATCAGTTTCTTAAAATAAGAAGACAAAGACCTTTCAGGGACACTGACTAAAAGAGTCAGCTGAAAAAATAAAGAATCCAATCCTCCTCTTTCAACAAATATTTACTGGAGTGGTGCCTGCCGGCAGGGTGCTCCCAACTCTGTAGGTGAGACAGATAAGTGAGTTGACAGTTTCAAGTATCCATAGAAGCGGCAGAAGATGCTGGAAACAGGATCAACCTCCACTTGGCCTTGGCAGGTTGTGTCTTCTCCCAGCTCCAACCCACTGTAAGCATCAGTCGTGAGCCCCGAAAGTTTTTCAGTGGGAATTTCAGAGCAGTAAGACAGTCATGCTTGCTTGTACCAACCAAGCCAGACTTCAGAGCTATCAGGGGCAGCATTCTTACTACCTGCTAGGCAAGCTGGTTTTGATAAAACACTGCCACATACTGTTACACAATCTGTAAAGAAACAAGTTGGACAGTCCCTCTCTACAGTCCAGTATTTGTCACTCTCCCCATACCTCATTAGTCTGATGATTTAAATTGGAAAATTTCACAATTTTCAGAATTAGAATTCTTCCATGGAGTCAACTATCTTCTTCCTGGAGATAGTCTCTGTGAGTTTTAGGCAAACTCAACACTCCTTTCTCTTGTCACATCATTCCCCAGGCCCTTTCCCCTCTGCTGAGAATGTACTAGATTCAGGCATCATCACATGAGTCCAGGTAAATAAGTAGCTACAGGGCAGAAGCTATGATTAAGCTGCATCTCAGGTGAACGAAAACAAGTGCCTCCCTGTGGCTCAGTCCAAGAGGGCGTGTTCCTTTCTAATTACAGTGACGAATGTTAAATCAGTCTAAGCTAAGGCATAATAATATGTCACGAGACTTTCTTATGGTAGGAGAGGTAGGGCAGTTTTACATCCACTATCATTTCTGACACATCCCTGATCATCATTTTTAAAACCACAGTCTTGACCAACCAAGGTTGAGAAGTGACTTGAAGGTAGAATATGTTTCACCAGAGGATCTTCGTAGGATCAATTCCTGGAAATGGGATTATTGTGGCCACGGCCAGGTCCGTGCAAGTCGAGCGTTGCTGAAACTCCGTACTGAAAACTAGGCTGGCGCCTGGACCCACCAGGCCTGGGGGCCTCGCAGACCCCTGCTCTGGCCGCTGCCTGCTTGGCGGCCCCAGAGCCGGCCGGGAATGGTGGGGCTGCAGAGACGGAGGGGGGCCCTGGGGACTGCTGGGCAGCAGCCATGGCACAAACAACAAGTAGCACCACAGTGACCAAAAAAGGAAGTAGAATGGGGGGCAGAAGGCAGAAGTGGGTGCTGGAGACCAGGACACCGGGAGACCCTTTAGCTTCTCCAGTTTCATAAACTGAGAATATCTCAAATCAGATTTTGTAAGTCAGGAAGAACAGCCTTCCACTGACAATTCGGGCATAGTATATGTTTGTCTGGGCACTTTAAATTTGATTTATTTATATATCTAATTTTATTATTTATCAATTTTAATATTTCTGAATAGGTATAAATATGAGTACAAAATTTAAAAGTTACAAATGGAAAAACAAACTTCCCTCCCACCCCTGGTTGGTGGCGGCCCCGTTTCTCACCAGAGGCACCTACGGTTCCCACTGACTGCTGTGTCCTCCAGAGTCTGTGCACACGTGAGCGTGTGGCTTTGTAGAGCACCAATGATAGAGAACATGCTATTCTGCACCTTTCTTTTTCTTTCTTTCTTTTTTTTGTACTTGTATCTCAGTGCCCTTTCCCTATCAGTACACACAGATCTTCCTCATTCTTTTCAATGACTCCATAGAGTTCCAATGTAATGGATGAACTATAATTCAACTAGTTCCTTATTGATGGGCACAGAGGTGGATTCCAGTCTTTCGCAAATGCGAACAACAATGCAATGAATGTTTTTATATGTTTATTATGTGTGTGAATATATCCATAGGATAATTTCCTTTAACTGGAACTCCTTGTCAAAAAGGGTATGATTTAAAAAATTTTACAGTTATTGCCAAATTGCCCTCAGTAGAGATTTTGTGATCCATACCCACAATATATAGCAGTATTTATACATTCTCACTAATCAAGTCTTAAACTTTAAAAAAAATGTATTTCAAAGTACCTAGCAGAATACCTGGAACATGAAATAACCATAATCATTTCAATAATGACTGGTATTAAACTTTTTCATCTTTGCAAATGTGAGAGGTTAAAAACAAATCTCAGCCTAGGCAATATAGTGAGACCCCCATCTCTACAAAAAATAAAAAGTTAGCTGGGTGCAATGATGTGAGCCTGTAGTCTCAGCTACTTGGGAGGCTGAGGCGGGAGGATCAGTGGAGCCCAGGAGTTCAAGGCTGTGGTGAGTTATGATTTTGCCACTGTACTCCAGCCTGTGTGACAGAGTGAGACCCCATCTAAAAAAAAAAAAAAAAATCCCATTACAGGCTTTTAAATTTTTTTTGAGACAGGGTCTCTCTCTGTCACCCAGGCTGGAACGCTATGGCGTGATCACAGCTCACTGCGGCCTCAAACTCCTGAGCTCAAATAATTCTCCTGCCTCAGCCTCCAGAATAGCTGGGATTATAGGTACACGCCACAGCGCCTGGCTAATTTTTTTGTAGAGATAGGGTCTCACTATGTTGCCCAGGCTGATCTTGAATTCCCGGGCTCAAGTGATCCTCCTGCCTCAGCCTTTCAAAGTGCTGGGATTATAGGTATGAGTCACTGAGCTTGGCTCCATTACTGTTTTAATTTGTATTTCTCTTCTCATGAGTAAGGTTGAGTATATTTTCACATATTTAAGAGCTCTTTAAAAAATTTCCTGTTTTATGAATTAGCTGTTTACATATGTTCGTTTTGCCAATTTTTCTAATGGGTTGGTGGAGACATTTAGGAACAACAATTCTTATCATAACTGCATCACAGATTCTTGGCAACATCCTAGAATTGACTTTTTAAATAAATTATCTTAAACATTTAGGAAAAAGTGGGTAGTAGGGGTTAGCATGACATTAACATAAAATATTAATGTCAAACTAACTTTTTTTTTGCTGTAGAGCGACTTACAGATATTCCTTGGCAGATAGATAAAGGAATGCCAAAAGCACAGTATTCTCTGACTTCAGCAAAGCCTTCAGTGAAATCCGACAGGCTTCCAGTTCGGATGGAGAACGGGAATACAAATGTGACTGTCTCTCTTTTCTTTCTAAGGCCCCTGAAATGAGTATTTATAAAGGAAGTAATAATCCTGCTACAATATAGTGGAGGCAAACCATCAATAGAAGAGCGATTTCCCCAAATGTCTGAAGAATGGAAAGCAGAGAGTAAAGTGTGATATTCACTCGTGGGTAAAGGAAGCTGTAGTGCAGAATCCGGCACCAGTGAGGGATAAGAGGATAGGGATCTGTCTGTCAAAAGTCCAGTGAGATGCTATAGTAGGAGTAAGTGAGAAGCTGACGAAAACATTAGATTTAATTAAAGGTGTACCTGTGAGAAATCTTTGACACCCCCTTCCCTGAATGGCAGGCAGTCAAGAGCTTGGCACATGAGGGAAAAACATCAGAAGGGTCATCACTAAAAAAATGGAACAACTGAGGTGTAGAAAACCAGGGTGCCTATTAATAGCATGGGGACAGAGCCCCAGAGTACACCCTCACCCTTCTGTTTTGAGTAAGGTGTCCTCAAAGTGCCAACTCCCCATCCACGAACGTACAAGGATCCGGGACAGCTACTCTAGTCCCCTATTCTTTTTTTTTTCTAGTACCTCATTCTTAAATATGAAATGACAACCAAGGATTGCTAGATCTTAGAAGAAAACCTGACGTCCGAAAGAAAAGACCAAGATAAACCAACACAAAAAGGAAAATCCGGGGGAACCTGACTTTGATGAACAGAAGAAAACTCAAGAGAAACAAGCAAATAAGAAAAACAAAATCCAAAACCTCATTAACATCGTGCTTAGCTATGTTAGAGAGAAGATAGCACCCACAAGGCAGAATCGCATCATGAGGAATCCTTTTCACAGCCCCCAGGCACATCGGGAGCTGCCCCCTACGCCTCCCCTGGGCCTACGGCCTCCTTCACCCACCCCACTCCTGCCGCACTCCCAGCCCCAGCGAGAACCGGCACTGGCTGTTCCCTCTGCCTTGGGTGCTCTGCCCCAGAGAGCCTGGGGGCTCTCACTGCCTTCAAGTCTGCACTCTAATGTCACCTTCTCAATGCGACCTATATATTCAACCAAAGAAGGTAAAGCATCAAGGAAGCAAAGGAAGACAGCATCAAGATACAGAAGTTCAAAAGGAGAAAAGGGAAAAAGAAGACATATCAGTCAGGCACTTCTGTACCAAATGCACAGGCATTCTAAACAGAAAACAAGATGGGAAAGGCAGACATTATTAAAGAAAAAAAACGGAGGTAAAAGGGCAGAGGTTACTAATTTCTTATTCTAAAAAGTGGGGAGTCAAAGTGATTTAACAAGAGATTTAGGCTGATGTATTATTTAAAGAGACAAATGCAAGACAACAGGATCTAGAAAGAGTGTTATGCCTATTTAAAATGGAGAGCAGGAAGAGAGGGAGGCAGGGAGTTACTTTAAGTGAGTTGATTCTTTTCCATCAAAACAGGAAGGTGAGAGATAAGGCTTAAAACTAATAAAGCAAGAAAGAGCAGGATACACGCTTTTTTTTTTCTTTTTTACAGATAATGAAGTAACCACTACAATTACAATCAGGCACAGTTAAGTGGTAGCTACTTACCAGGCAGCTGGGGGATGGGAGAGGTGGGAGTGAGTTCATAACCACACTCTAATGCACGATATTATTTTGGTAAACATTTATAAATTTAAAAAATCTTTAATAATATCCTTGTAGAAAAGACAGAAAATATAGAGTAGATAATAAAAATGGGCAGATTTACTATCTTCAAATGTTTGGGCTCTTACTACGTATAACACCTAACATCACATTCTATGTTCTTAAGGGACTAAGACTTTATTGTGAATTTTAGTTTAGCACATAAAGAAAGAACAAAACAGGTCGTAAGGGTCATGTGCCATAAAGATACTGTCTAAGGAATTCAGAAATCTCTTCTAATTGTGAAGAGGAGACTCAGGGAAGTTGTGTGGAAGAAATAAGCATCACATTGTGTACATGCGGGGTAATATGTCTAATCTAATTTAGCAGAAACAAAGTATGACTGTCAGAAATGTATTTCAGTATAAGAAACCAGAAATGTAAATTATATTTCTATTTGTTGTATAAAACAATAAAGATAAAACAGTTCCTCAGATTGGAAAAATCAACACCTTCCGTTACTGCATCACAGCCATTGGTGCCACTTCTCTGCCCAAAGAGACGCTGTAACCACACAATGTTTGTTGTCGAAGGATTGAGATTTAAGCTGGGTATGTATGATTTGGATAGGTAGCGATACCAAAGGGGTATGAGAAATGCAAGGAAAGGCAGAATCAAAAATAGGCAGATGAGGAAGACTCACACGCATAAGAAAATTGAGCAGTTGGTTTTTTTTTTTTGGAGTATAGGCAGCAAGAAGCAGCAGAAGCTAGGTTGCTGTGAATTTTGATTCCTAATCCAAGAGGGCTTTGCTTTTAGACTTCATTTGATTGGCAGTAGGGATTAACTGAAGAGTTTTAAATAGAAGGAATGAAATGACGAGATACCAAGTGCCTGGCTTTTTCCACGTATACATCACGGGGGCCTGATGAGACACGTGCTTCTGGAGGAGTCTACCCATGTCAGGGTACAGGAATGGGGAAGGCGGAAGCTGCAGCCGGAGAGAAAATGGAAAGGCAGGCAGGGCGTGAATCTGAAGGCAAGAGGCAGAGACTGCACTGGCTAATTCAGAGGTAACAACTGGAATGAGCAATGCAGAGGAGCATCCAAGATGACTCCAAGGCTGTCGGGGGATGGAGAGGGTGGCATTGCCTCCAACAGTTACAGGGAACTCGAGAGGAAATGCAGTTTGCTGGGAAGGATTTTGCAAATCTAAGTTTAGATATAATATGCATATATTGATAATAGGCATAAAAACTACCTAAAAAACCAAAAGAAATCAACAATAAAAGAGCATCTGACTTTACAGAGGAGGAGTTCTGCCAGCATGGAAACTAATTCCGTTGAGTCACACGCACACTGCCACAGCAAAGAGTAACACCTCCCCGTCAGCAGCTACCAGGGCTGGAGCAACGGTTTGGCAGAGGCCACGGTCTGGCTCCATCGTACCCTTCACCTGCTCCTGAGCGCCCTCTGCTCTCATTACTGTGGACAAGTCAATTTCGAGGCTCATCGCCACCTCTGTATCTCTTCCTAATTCTGTCTTCCTAAAATATCACTGTTCTTTCAAAGCCTAAGGCAACTCACACAAGTCCAAAAAGCATTTAATTGTCATTTAATTCTGATTCTGAAGGGGCAGAAACACAACTCAAACTAGCTTATCTTTAAAAAAAAAAAAAAAAAAAACCCACCAAAAACCCCAACCAAACAGCCCCGAAGGGCTTTTGTGACTGCTTTACGATGAGGTCAACAGCAGAGAACAGCTGCAGCTGCAGAAGTTTCCCTTCCAGCCCGGAACACACAGCGATGATCCCCAGGGTCCCCCTCTTCAAGTCTTCGGGGACATCAATGCGAGATTCATCCTCCTGAGACACCGCCTCCATCACGTCATGCCGCGGCTCCACAGCCAACAATGGCTTTCTATTGAGCGCCAGATTGAGGCATTTGGACGTGAGCCAAGACCCTCTAGAGTGTCACAACCTCCCTCTACTTTTCAAAAAGAATCCTCCATTCCAGCCACGTTAGCCTTCTCACTACGGCCTTGCTCGTGTTGTGTTCCATCCCTCTGTGCACTGGCTCTCTCTTCTTCCAGCCTGGAAAATCCTCTCTGCTCCCTCCCAACTGTCCACAGCTACCGTCATTCTAGACTCAGGACAAGTCCAATCAATCCCGCCTTTGAGACTGGCCTCCATCTCTTTATCTTCAATGTCTGGATGGGAGAAATTATGCAATTAATACTTGTTGACTGTACAACTGGGTATATTTGCAACACGGGACAACAATCAGCGTTTTAAAAAGGGTTTGGGCTTAAATTTTATCTCAAAACCTACCTGGTAAACTCCTTCCCAAGTGTGGTTGACAAGTCCCATTGGAAGAGGGCCATGTTGGACTTGGGAGAAAAAGCCAGTCTTTTCCCTTTCCCCATTGCTGAATCAACGTTGTATGCAAACTTACTTTCCAAACTGATTATTAATTAGATGAGCAATAATCTGGAACTATATGGAAACTTGAAAAGACTATCTTCACTATCGGAAGAAACAATAGCAAGCAAAACCATAATCAGACCAAGTAACTTCTCAGCTGTGGCATTTTGAGGCCAAGTACAGTTGAAAAACAACAAAGGAAAATAAGAAAATGCATCAACGAGACAGCAATTGACTTTTCCAATTTCCAGTCAAGGTAGATTGATGCTGCTGATAGTGAGTTCTCTTTTGTGATTTACACCTTCAGTACATAAACATTATTTTGCATTGCTCAGTACTAAGAAAATTTCTAAAACTATATATTGAATATATCTCCTTCAAACTAGTATATAACCTTCTCAGGAGGAGGGACTTTAAATATTTTTTGAATTTCTATCTCCATTGCATTTTGAAGTTCTTCTTCCACCAGCAATTGCTGAAAGTCAGAATGAGCCACTTTTCATACACCTCTGATGTAATAGAGGACATTTACTTGATTACGGTTTTTGGCCTGAAGAATATATTCAGGGAATAACTGGCTTTTTAATAGAATGAAAACCTTACTCAAACAGAAAGATAGGAAAGCAAAAAAAAAATAAGGCATAAAGTCCAGAAAAAAAAAATTTAGAGAAAGTGTAATATTAACAAATCTTCAGCTATTAGGGTAAATAATCAAAAGATCATAAATATCAAATAAGATTGAAAAGGAGTTCAAGTACGTTAGGAATAAGTATACATTAAAACCTGGATTATGAAGAGCAATATGGTCACTGAGAATACTGTTTTGGAGGTAATACAGGGAAAGAATATGCTCAGTGAAGAACAAACATTTACGAGGGGTCCCTGTTCTCAATATATTTACAGTTGAAATGAACAGTTGAAGCACACACACAGAAAACAAAACCCACAGCCTTATCAATGCCATTAAAACCCAGAATAAAGAATGTTAACTCTTCTCTTTTGGATTTTCCATAATTGAGGCTCATCCTACAGGAGATTAATTTGGAACCCTGTTTTAAAGGAACAGAAGACCAAGGGTAGTACAAAATTGGGTGAATTTCAGGCAAAAGTCATAAAAAGTTGTAGTATACAAAGAAGGAGAAAGGAAAGCACGAGTAGCTTATAAATGGGGAAGGCCAAGGAGAAGTGTCTGGGGTACAGTGAGTGCCAGGCGAGTGGAACCGTAGGCAGGGAGGGGCTGAGGTGTGGCACCCACCGGCGGAGGGCTCGGGGTGCAGCTGAGCTGAGTTCTGAGTCCAGGAGGGAAAAGCAGGTCCTGTCACGGTTGCCTGAGATGTGGCAGTTTGTGAAAATGATAGTCACAGGAGAATTATTGTATCTCTTCTGGTAGATGGTACTGCAAGAGAGCAACTTCAGGGAGACCGGTGCTATGATGTGAATGTTTGTGTCTCCCCCAAATTCATATGCTGACATCCTAAACCCTGGGGTGACAGTATTAGGAAGTGCGGCCTTTGGGAGTCGATCAGGTCATCAGGGTCCTTCTTCCAGGTGAGGACACGGCACAAAGACAGCTGTCCGGAACCAGAAAGGGGCTCCACACCAGACACCGAACCTGCTGCTGCCTTGATCCTGAACTTCCAGCCTCCGAAACGGTGAGAAGGAAATTTCTGCCGTCTATAAGCTATCTCGACTGTGGGTATTCTGTTATAACCGTCTCAGTGGACTCAGGCATCGGGTTTAGAGGACCCCTTCCAGGAGAGAGAAGGAACAAGCACCAAGTGGGAGGTGAGAAAGGGGAGGAGCAGGAGGCAGAGGTGCCCTAGAGTGAGGCATGACCAACACCTTCCCGGGCAGAGCGTTTCTTTACGTTAATACAAATTCCACTTGAACTAAATTTCAATTCTCTTGTCTGACATCAGTAAAATTATACCTATGATAAGAAATTTTATTCAGAGGGAGAGGGAGAGGAAGGTGAGGGGAGGGGGGGAGAGAGAGAGAGAGGAGGAATATGTGTCATGCCAGAAATACATGTATTTGGCCAGAAGGAAACTTTTTAACTATTAATATCACAGTAACCTTTTGGTTTAAAACAGACAAACGTAAATTAGGGCCATTAAAAACACACTTGGGAGAGAGAAATGTTTGCTTTTGTTTCGAGGGCCCCTCTGTCCCCACGGATGCGTGGCCCTCAGCTAAGCACAGGAGGGAAGAGCTGCCTCCCGCCGCCCGGCATCCGTGATGCCTACAGCCCTTTCCTCCCTCTTGGACCCTTCATTTCCTGTAACTCTATCTTCTGTTCCACGTCGGAGGGGAGGAAAGAGATCAAAAGCCGGAGAGAACTGAGAGACCAGGGTACACGGGCATTGCAGCAGAGTTAAAAGTTACTACAAGAGTCCAAAATAGCACCAGAGAATGTCCCAGACACCTGTCTCTGCTTTGTTTCTTTCCCACTCAAACCGGGCTTTCCTACTTCCTCAGTCTCCTGTATTCCGTCTCGCAGTTCAGAGCTGCGTGCGTATGAGGACAGCACAGGCTGTTCCCAGGATGTGCCACGCAGGAATTTCCCAGAAGCCAGGCCGGGCTTCATGCTCACACCACACCAAGTGACGAACACGGGCACAGAGCACGACGGATGTCATCAGCACACATGCAAATTCTCTCTGCTTAAATGCCATGCATTATTAAAACTCAGCATTCCTTTTCTGATAAAAAATTAATGGGACTCAACTTCTAGAGAAGAAAGAGATTGTCACTTTTAAAAAATGGGATACTATATATTAGAGAAAATAGTTTTCTGTAAAGAGCTTTGGTTTAACCAAAACACTCCCAAACTAGACACGCTTAATAAAGGAAAGAGCAGTTCGTGCTATCCCATGGCAAAATAATAAAAGAGTATAGTTTTAATTACTTCACATTGTAAGTGAGGTTTCAAAGTGTTAATGTAATCTACCTAAGAAATGAGTGTCTCTTGTCTGTATTCGGTTTTCCCCAGAATCTATCCCTGTATTTTGTACAGATTAGTGTCAATAATATGGAATTATTCCATATTTTTATTATATAACATAAATATATGATTTAATACTATTATATATTGTTTATATATATCAAAATATGAATTGAGGAACTAATTAAAACTTCTCACTACTATTGAACTGTGTTTACCGCAATATTGTAAATACAATTAACTTGTACAGGATAGAAGAATTAGATTTGATGTAATTTATACGTGACGATTAGTACCTCTTTCAAGGAAATAAGCAGTGACTCTAAACAGATTTTAATCTTGTATTTGACATCCTTATTTACTGTCCTTAATTTCTCCCACCAGTGCAAACATGCACTGTCTCTATCTGCACTGAAAATATATTGCTTGGAGAACAATCTGTGCCTCTTCCCTCTTCCTTGCCACTCCTTTCTACTGGATTTTCCAGATGACTTTATACTTGCAATGTGCTTTGCTGATCTCAAAGAGCGCTCACGCCCACGACGCCATGATACCACACTAACCCACACGCCAACCTTTTGAGGCAGGCATGTAAGGAAGGTGTCACCCCCGCCTCACAAACAAGGAAACAAAGATGAGTGTGTGGAGGGCCCACACAACCCAATCTCAGTGACCGGAGCCTCCATTACTCTCAGACGTTGACCACCAATAGCTTTCTCTCGACAAGCCCGATCAGACACCAAGACTCGTGGATTTTTACCTACTTAAATAGTTTCTACTTAAGTCTCCTCTTTTTCTTTCCCTAGCTTGGCAGGCTTAGCTAGGGTCCTCAATGCTCCTGCCTGGACCACACTATACCTCCCTGCCTCATTTCAGTTCTGTGTGATACCCCCTCCTTCTACCTGCATGGAAGATCACCTTTGCCCGGTGATCTTTGAAAAGCCCAAATACCAGCACATCATTCCTCCGCTCCCTCTAAAGCCCCTTGGGTTCTCCATTGCCTACAGGATGAAGCTGAAGACGAGTACAGTAAAGAAGTCCTCTGCAATGTAAAGCCTCCCTTTCTAGCTTTTACCCTCCTGTCACGCTTTCCCCGGAGCACCCTCTGCTCGGGTCGCCATGCCGTCGCTGTGGTCCCCCATAACACAGTTTATCTTTCTAGATTTAGCCCTGGCTGGGGTCACCTCCTACAGGAAGACTCCCCCAACTCCCTTTGGGTCCCAAGGACTGACCTTTCCCTTTTTTGTGCTCCTTCCCAATAGCCCATAAGGTATGATTATCATGGCAACTATATCACTTTAATATGGGGGGGCTTCCTAAAAATTATGAACTGGCTATTATTTATCTTTCCTCAGCTAGGCCAGGAGCCCCTGAAGGGCAGTTTCCTGGTCTTACCATATCTCTGCATCCCTACAAGGGTGCTCAATTCATTCCATGTTCCTTACACCAGTTCTGAAGGCCAGGTTTTCTGATTTCTAGCCTAGAGCTGTTTTTTGGCTACACCAGACAGTATAAATAGCAACAGGAAAGGATGTGTTTCACTTGGAATTCCTGGGCTTGGAAAGACTGGCATGGGAAAGGCCAGAGCAGCTTTCTGCCGGGGGCTGGATCCTGTCCTGGCAACCTTAGACTAAACCAGTGAGGGCGGTTTTGGTGAGGCAACAGCTTGCCCTTCCAATTCCTCCAGACACAGATCAGACAGACCCATCCTGTCCTGGTGCTGGGTAAAGAAGGGACATTTCCATTGAGGAAGCTTTGCCGTTTCTTCCCTTGAAACTGGGTGAAAGGTGGTGCAGTCTGCCCGGTTACTCAGGCCACACGATCTCATCATCAAGGCTGGGAGGGGCCAAGACGCCTTAGCTTGCTTTACGTTGTTAGTGTTTCAAGGGCAGTGCTGAGATATTGCAGATCCCAAGAATCCAGAAGAAAACAGGGTTGCTTTTCTCCATTTTATGCCTTTTTGGAAATGGAGAAGGTTCTAAGAGAAGATTCTCTATTGCATGACCTGGGGCTTCCTCACGGTAGCTCAATGCCCAGTTTCTGGGAGTGGCATCTTCATCAGGGATGTCTGGCATATTTCAGCGTCTTAGTAAGGCCCTGGCTACCCTCGCCCCACACCAGATCCTCCCTCCCACAGCCTGTGCCACATGGCTGCTCTCTGTCAGGTCCTATTCGAATTCAGAAAACACAGACTCAGGCTTTCCCCACCCCTCATCTTTAGGAGCTTTGGGGGAAAGAATCTTTGGGGAGTGTTCCATAGGACCACTGAAGCTAGGCCTTGTTGGTAAGAGGAACAGTGGCAGTATCTGAAAATCAGTCACAGTCCTTGCTGGATTCCATCAGAAACACTCAGACTGGTCTATTTTTGGGGCTTAATACTAAATTTACAGAATAGCTGAGTCATTAAGGGCATCCATTTATTTTCATAAATGGTTAAAAAAGTTTTAAACCACTTACTATGAACATTTTCTAACATACACAAAAGTAGACAGGACATTAGAAATATTATAAACAAGCCAGTATCGTTAGTTTCATCTATGTTCTTGCCCACTACTCCCACCTCCTACTGTTTTGAAGCAAATCCCAGACAACATTATCTTTTCATCTGTAACTACTGCAGGATTCTAAAAAAAAACCAAGAAAACAAAATACCAATATCAACCTAAAAAGATTAAAATTTATAACTGATTTTTAAAAAATGAGTGAAATCTAGGTGTTCTTCAGGGACGGTATTAGCACTACATGGTAGTATTTAAGACTGGTGTGGACTAAAGCATTTCTCTGCACAGTGCTGGATATTTGGGTGCCCAATAGGGCACTGGGAGGGTTCACGTTCCCTGCACTGGTCCACACGGCTCCTGCCAGCATGGCAACAGGAAGTACCCACTTTGACATCACCAGGTACCGGAGTCCCTTTGTTCTTGGGGCCCTACCTGTGCTGGCTATTCTGGAGAGAGGAAGAAATAGAAATGATCTTCCCAGATCTCAACATCTGGGTCAGATTAGGCTTTCTTGAGGATGAAGAGAGATTCCTAATTACATGGG
This sequence comes from Eulemur rufifrons, assembly GCF_041146395.1. Classification (NCBI taxonomy): domain Eukaryota; kingdom Metazoa; phylum Chordata; class Mammalia; order Primates; family Lemuridae; genus Eulemur; species Eulemur rufifrons. The sequence goes on along the minus strand of NC_090999.1, from coordinate 91,126,188 downwards.
TCAGCATAAAGCAAGTTATAATTACGACCAGAACGTATCAAAGGGGACAGGCTGCCTGACTCTGGCTGTGACGACGGAGCCACATCCGTACCGTCTGCACCCACACTTCAGCTGCTCCCCTTCATGTCCCCGAGGGGCAGTGGAGAGAGAAACCTGAGCAGCAGCAGACACAGGGGTGATGTGCCAGCCGGCCGCCCACTTCCTCGGGCCCGTCGGTGCTGTGTGTCAGCAAGATCTCGGCCGTGCTGGCCCTCGAGACGGCCTGGGCTCTCACGTGGCCGTGCTCACTGGTCTCTGAGAGTTTGCAGGGTTAGGTCAGACCTCCTGAACACAGAAGATAACGGTTCTGCACTGATTTGAAAAATGAGCCGTATGTGGGCTTGAAGCAAAATATGAAATTGTAGATGCAAAGCTCAGTGCTCTCAAAAAAGTATTATATTCTCAGAATTTGTCAATCATAAACATTGACAAATCCCTCAAAATTACCTGTCCCCTTATTCACGCAAGAGGTTCTTGCCAATTCTTAGAACAAAAACCTACAGAATTCTGTTCACGAAAAACAGCTCTTCTGTAACAATTCCCAACCTTCCCTTGAACGGCTTCAGATAGCAAACAGGCAGGTTGCCTTAGGGCACTGAAGACACAACTTTTCCAAGCTGGGGGGCCAGCTTGTTTTTAAGGCAGACACCTGCATAGCAGGGCTTGCTCAGCAGCGGGAGACAACGGGAAGGACTCTTCTCTGTAGTGCCCATAAATTCCCTCCAATGTCCCCCTCTCATGTCCCCCTCCCCTAAAGTGCTCCACCTAGATTTCTTCCGAATAATCTCGGGAAAAGGTAGGTCAGGATTGGTGGTGTGGTAGTGGTGGCACAGTGTTGGAAGCCATCTATATCTTTTACAGCTCACAGTTTTCTGTTATGAATCTAACAACACGAATGGAGGAGTCGCCGATGGAATCTTTCTATCACAGCCAAGAGAAAGCCGGTTTTACAGAGAGGTGACAGCAAAGGTGTTGTGCAGGTAGGTAAGTTATCAACTATGTCAACATCGTCACTGGCAGAACTGCAGGGGACTGGGCCTAGGGTGTCTTTGAAGACGGAGGGGAAGGGATGTACGAAAGAGGATGTTGGGGGATTCTGAAGCCTCAAGGCTTGGCCTGTGGGGCCCCATTTTCTTTTAACTAATTCATAGGGCCCTGGCTCAGCACAGAAATACACAGACTGAAACAACACCTACCAAAAGACCAGGACTGAAAATACAAATAAGGTTGAAGAACTTTTCTCTCCTCCATTAAGGGTCATTCCAGGTGTGCTTGAGCCATACAGTTTCTGAAAGATCAGTCTCTGAACTCCATAAATTAGTGGTTCTCAAAGTGTGGCCTAAGAACTCCTATGTCAGAACCACCTGGGATGGAGTGAAGGGGCTTATAAAACTGCACTTAGCCCTGCTTCGGATGTTTTTAAGACTTAAACCCTCTAAAATCTTAGAACTATTGAGGCAAGCGTCAACCAAGCCAAGATTATTGGGCCAAGTGGGAAGCAAATCAATTACTTTCGTTTCCTTCATCCAGCAATCTTGTAAGGGGGGCTGGAAGACAACGGTAAACTTCTCAGCACAAACCAGTACTACTGGAAGAATAATCCTCATTAATGATGAATCTGTAATCTTACTTTCAGGAAAGAAGTTTCTAATTAGTCAGTACTGAGTTTGGATAATGAGATACATTATCCCAAATAAAAATACGGACCACGTTTAGGTTTCCTTTGGGAGATACAATTAGTCATGGTTTTTGTTTTATTTTTTGCTATCATCTGTGGTTGTCAAGGTTTCTACAATGAGCTTCTTAGAATCATAGATGTTAATTTTTTTTAAAGTTCTTTGAATAAGAGGAGAAAGAATAGGGACCATTCTTTCCTTCTGAATCTTTGTTAGGATACCTTTATCATGATAAGCTGCAGGTCTATCTTTCTATCTTTCATATTTAGCCTGGATAGTTCTGAATGCTTCATTCTTTCAGAAGAATTTTAGAATCACTCTGTAATGTTTTCTCAAGAGTCACTGAGATTTTGTTTGAAGTAGCAGTGAACTTTAAGGAACACTTTATAAGTTTTCCTTCTGAAGAAGGTAAACTTCATTTATTCAAGTTGTCTCCTTTAGTAGGTGTATTGTTTTACTTTAAGACCTTTTAAATTTATATCTGGGTGTATTTTGATTGCTCGCCTGTACCTCTTTCTCCCATTTATTTTAATAACTTGTTATTGTTGCTAAGAAAGGTAAATGATATTTACAATTTTTTTCTGGTAATCAGTCAACTTACCGAACACTCTTATTTCTAATTGCTTGTGTGTTAGTTCACTTGAGTTTAAAAAATATAATCAGTCTTTACCTCTACTCAACATACGGAAAGTCCAATCTCCTGCAGGATACTCTCGAGCCAGCTGTCTGTAATTTTTCTTATTGCCTTTATCCTCTGACATACTTCCCCTTTCTTGAGGACTTTGACATTTGGATTCTTTAATGTCCACATGGACAGCATCCAACAACCTGGCTTCAACACCAGTGACCTTTACTGCCATTTCACATAAATCCCTCACTGTCACTGCCTGACTTCATGATTGCTCAGACTGTCTGTACAGGACTCTTTTTTGTCACTGTCATCTCTCACGGCCCCATCGTCTGCCTGTGATCCCTTATCTTTCTAATTTTCACCTGTTGCCATTCCCACCACTGTGCTTTGCAGCCTCAGAGATGGGCACCAGTCCTTGATAGTCCACGTCCCCTGAGCCTATCAACTCCTTCTGGACTTTACCTTTTTCCTGAGGTAGTTCAGACCATATATGTGGTTGAACACCCTCAATTTCCAGTCATGCCTGTCGTCTGCCATACATACTCGGCATAAAGTCCCCCACAGCAGCTCAAAATTAGCCTTTATGACTTCTAATCCCTGGATTCTGAGCATGCCGAAAGGGGAAAAATCAGTCCTTATTGTGGATTGGAGCCTTTGCTGTCAGCTGGGCCCTCAACGGCCCTTGGACGTCCCCCTCTCCTACTCCCTTGCTCGTGTTCCAAACACTCTCTGTGCTCCTCAAACCCCTAAGGAAACACAACTCATCTTTCTAGATGAAAGGGCCCATGTCATGACGCCAGTAAAAAACCCTGAGATTTCAAAGTCTCAGATGAGACCAGCCCCCTTTCCCCCCCACCTATGCTTATCTATATCTGCATCTACTACATCTACTCATTCCTCCAGTTGCAGAAGGCAAGGCCTCTCTTATTCACGTTCAAGCTCATTTTCTGACACGTCTGGGCTTGTTCTGTCAGTTACCAGATGTGCCACGTCCCCGGCTCTCTTCCTGCTGGCTCCTTCTCCTAGGTTCTGTACGATAGGCTCTCTCACCTAAGAGACAAAACCTTCCTTCGACTGCACTCCGCGAGTAATTTCCTCTCTCTCCTTCACTTCCCAGCCAAGCCTCTTGAAGCCAAAGTCTACACATGCCCTGTCGCTTCCTCATTCCCCACCTACCCAGGCCACCGCAGTCGGGCTCCCGTGCCCATCACTCCACTAAAATTTCTCTGGACGACTTCACTGGTGATTTCTACACGACTAGATGCCAAGGGGAATTCAGTAGTTCTCTTAAGGCTACTCTTGGCTGTACTTGCTACTGTTGACTATCTTTTATGATTCTCCTTTCCTTGTTTTTTTATAATTCTATTCCTCTGTTTTGTTTTATTTTGTTTGGTGTTTTTTTTGTTTTGTTCTCCACTGGGCTATGTATTCCCCATCACCTTTGTGGCCTTTTTTTGAATTTCATTCCAACATAGGATCATTCCCACGTGTTCTCTCTTTGGTTTCCTCCTCTCTCCCTTGGAAAATTCCATCCACTCTCATACTTTTAATTGTCAACTATAGGCCAACAATTTCCAAATCCATCTTCCAGCTCTGACCTCAATGCCAATCACAACTTTTATAAAAGAGAACTCATCATTTTAACACCTCAAATCTCAGTTACTGCCTATGTTCCATGGCTTCACATAACGGCATCGCAGTCCACACAGCCTTCCCGAAGGGAGGAACTAAGCGTCACTCTGTGTTCCTCGCTCTATCAATCCAATCCATCACCTGGTCCTTCCAATTTTGTCTCCCCAACATTTGTCAAATCCATTCTCCCCCTTTCCCCTACCAGACCAATCTTACCTGGATTGTTTTAAGCTGGCTAATCCCTGCTTCCTGCTTCATTCTCCAACAATCTGTCTTCACCTCTGCCACTGGAGTTATCTCTAAAAAACTCAGACCTGACTGTGTCCTACCCCCGGGTAAATCCCTTCAGTGGCTCCCTGCAATTTGTGGTTAAACCCAAGCTCCCTTTCATTGCATGAAATGTCCCCTGTGACCCTCCTCCATCCTACTGCTCCCGCCTCATGTGTTGCCATTCAGTATGATACATTCTGTGTTCCAGTAATACTAACCGGTTTAGGTTGTTTTTTCTGGTTAGAATTTCTGTCTTTTTGTGGGGAGGAAGGAACCAACTCCTATTCCTCCCTCAAAACTTCTCTCAGATATCGTCATTTACTCTAGGAGACTTTCACTCAGTCCTCACACTGGGCTAGTTTCTTCCCCATTGTTCTCTTAAAATCGTCTGTACATATTCTTATTTATCACAATAGATGTAAATTCATATTTAATGTCATATTAAGACATTGCTCAAATTATAATGAAACCTGCCCTAATGATCTTGAGGGCAGGGTCCATGCCTAATACAGCCTAATATCCTATACCATAGTATAGTGCCTAAAAATAGTCCTCAAAAAATGTGCATGCAATTATTGATACAAATATAAGAACTTTAATGAACACAGAGTACATTAAAAATGCTAGTATAATTATTTTTTGTTTGTTTGAACACACTCTAGGAAACAATGTTAGTATAATTATTAAGTTGAAGTGAGAAACTAACATCACTTAGTTATTCCCCAATTTCATTTTTAAATTAAAAGGCTTTTTAACTTGAAATTGTATTTTGTATTCAAGTACAATCTACGATTATTTTCAGACCTTAAGTATACCAGAGAAGCTTGTAACTCTACTGATAATGAATTTGGTCCCCATTGGTGTTATAGATTTCAACTAAGGTGCCCCATCAGGCATTTCTGCGATGGCCAGTCCAGAAGGCACGGTGGCAAAGTAGGGCTGTCTGAATGCAACGTGAATGCCGATATGTATCTATAAATGTGTAAGAGGATAGTTTAGGTATATTCCAGTGGCAGTCCTGCCTTAAACAGGTACAAGTTTACCTAAGGAAAGAAATAATAAAATAAAATAAAATGAGGTCAAACCAAGTAAGAAAGCAAGGATTCTATTCATATTTAAAAAGCTTTCCCCGGTTTGTTCAGTCGATAGAATTCTTTACACAAAGGCTACAGAAGCATGCAGAGAAGTAGGGCAGTTTCTTCAAAGACTCTTCAGGTTGGAAGGGATCTAACAAATCAGGTCATTCAGCCCTCTCTCTTTACAGAGGAGGAAACTGAAGACCAAAGAGGAGAACGACTTCCCTAAAGTTTCAAAGCGTGGGTAGTAGAGCCAAAGCCGGAAGTGAAGCAAAGAGAATAAAGCCAGAGGGGAAGTGTAAACGGGGGCTCCAAGTCCTTCCCCCTTCAGCTTTCTCCGTGAGTCCCCCCAGCTCCAACCAGTCAAGCCACGGGAGACCCCTGAGTGCTCATCAAAAACATGAATTTGAACTTTCAAGTATCCTAGCCTTGTTCTTCCCTCTGCCTGGAATAATTTTCTCCCTTTCGTTGGGGTAAATTCTTTCTGATTCATCAACCTCACTTCAGATATCACCTCTTATCCCTGCTCACCCCAAGAAAAACAGACTGCCTACATCGCTATTCTCATAGCACTTGATAACTACTGCGGAATCTTAGCACGTGGTATTAGTTATGTGTATGTGTCCTGCTACCCTCTGCCCAGACTGGGAGCTCCCACAGGGCATCACGCACACCTCATTTGGCCTTGTATTCCCAGCATAGAGTAAGAGCTAGGTAAATGCCTGCGGAATTACATTGGATTAGAGAAGAGTGGAGACATATCACATAGAAATTACTGAACAATACATTGTTAAAATCAGACCTCAGATAAAATGGCTGTGCAACACTGCTATGCTAATGAATCCATTCTGACCAAGTCAAGAACACGAAAATATGCTTGTCTTTAAGTATGCTCAGGGACTCACTAGGGGTAGGCCAATCAGCTAACAGATGTTAACAATCAGGTGACACTTAGGCAAAAATGAAAGCTTATTGCTGATAATTGACAATTGTCCTGTGGGAAAGTCAAGAGTAGTGCCTTATATACAGTGAAAAAAACCCATTTGGTGTAAAACTATAACAGGGGGAGAGGACCTGAAAAAATATAATTTCCATACAATTTCTCATAATGTGCAATGTAGTAGAAGATAGTACAAGATTATGATAGCTGAACCTTCAGTCTAAACTCACAGAAATTTCTTCAAGAATTATGTTCTCCATAAGACATAGGATATATTCTTCAAGAAAAAGGCTTACCATATATTACATCTACATTCTCAAAGTATTTTTTAATGCTAATGATATGCCAACACCTACCTAAGTAAATCATAAACACTGAAAAATGATTTTAGGAGAGAATAGTAACTATAAAATTTTCCTGTTTTCATAATAAGATTACAAAGTAATAAACCTAGATTTGGAAGTGTGGAAATTGGTAAGTATTGCCAGAAACTCAGTCTTATTATTTTATAGTCACATCTTGTTTTTGATAAAAAAATGATCTTATCCACAGAGTGGTTTAAAGGTATTTAAACTATTCTTATCCACCTTATTCACCAAATTTGGCTTCAAGTAACTTCAGGCTGTTTCCAAAACCTCTCAAAGGAAGAGGATTTGCCAACCTTATGACTATTCAAAGAATTGGCTCCAAGCTTTGAAAGTAACTCTATGAGAAGAATATAAAAAAGATTTTGCGCAATTAGAGCAGTGTTGGAAAAGTTCTTGGGTTCCTTTGGTAACTGCTTTTAAAAAGACAGCATTCACATGCTTTTTAAACAAATCAGTCACATTACTTTATAGATACACTCTGTACTTGTGCAAAGAAACCAACAATGGTTTTTAAAAATTGGACTCTATGAATGATTGCTGTGCAAATCACAATGTAAAGCTGCAACTGAAAAAATTAACTTCTCTATTACTTAGGTTTGAGCATAGGTAAACACACAAGTATCCAAAGAGGTACCTGTGTTTGACAAATAGAGAGAAAGCACTAGTGCTCAATTGACAGCTAATCTTGTCTTCTGTAGAGCATTAAAATCCTTTCAATGTTAGACTGTTGGAAAAGTCCACTGCAGAATGGAAATGAGCCTTAGTTTTCTAGTTGAGAAAACAGACCTATAAAAGTTAAGAGATCGACTCAGGGATACACAGACATTTAATGGGAAGCATTTTGCCTTTTGCGTCTTCACCCTTCCTAATCTGGTAAAGTTGTATAATTAATGATTTTAGGAGGCTGGTTCAGATTACACTGCCTGTCTTTGAATTTTGGCTTCAACACTTTAACAGCTGTTATGACTTTGGCCAAGTGACTGTCTCTGTTATACATAAAATGTGATGAAAATAGTATTTACCTCATCATATGTGTATCTGTAAGAGCACTTTGAATAGTGTCTAACTCATAGCGGGGATATTACCTCATTTTGTCTAAACTTTGATACGTTTTCTGGAGCTACCTAGTTGCTTTTTAAAAGAAGATCAAGGCCGGGCGCGGTGACTCATGCCTGTAATCCTAGCACTCTGGGAGGCCGAGGCGGGAGGATCGCTCAAGGTCAGGAGTTCAAGACCAACCTGAGCAAGAGCGAGACCCCCATCTCTACTAAAAATAGAAAGAAATTATATGGACAACTAAAAATATATATAGAAAAAATTAGCCAGGCATGGTGGCGCATGCCTGTAGTCCCAGCTACTCAGGAGGCTGAGGCAGGAGGATCGCTTGAGCCCAGGAGTTTGAGGTTGCTGTGAGCTAGGCTGACGCCACGGCACTCACTCTAGCCCGGGCAACAGAGTGAGACTCTGTCTCAAAAATAAATAAATAAATAAATAAAAGATCAAACCTCAAAATGAAACGTTTCTTTCCTCTATCCTATTTTCCTTGTGAGCAAAGTCTTTCTCTTTTTCATCCTGCTGATCTCTGTGACACTCAGCATGGCACCAATGCACAAAATACTCAGTAAATGTCGTTTGAGTGTGTGGTTGTTACCAACTGTCAAATACTGCCTTTCTCTGAGCTCATAAGTCATTTGTTATTCTCCCATCTCGTAGGTTCTGGTGACAGGTCTGATATTTTGTTAGTTTAGAATTTGAGAAAAGATGTTGTGTTTTTTTCTAAAATTTTCAGAAAAGATTCTGATCAAATCAAGAATGAACCTAAGAAATCTACCAACTTCACATCAGAACCAGTCCGACTTTATCCAACATGGAACTTTGCTATGAAGGGAGGAAGGGAGAGTGGGAGAGAGAGAAATATGCTCTTGACAGTTTGTACAGGCTCTGGGAGGACCATCTTATATATTATATAAAGCATTCTGCACAATATTTAAGTATTAAATGGATCAAAAGAGGTGTCATTTTCCAACAAATTGTAGAAACAATATGGCAATAAAAGTTGTCATGATAAATTAGCAGTTTTTCATCACTATTGACATATAGCAACTCAATTCCCAATACACCTTTTACAGCACTATACACTAGGCGTTTCCAATAATTTGTAGGATCACAAAATGACTGTTTTCAGATAATAGTCCTTAATAGTAAAGGATGCAAAAACTAGCATACTGTGTTTCTGAGGTTCTGCCTAGTTTTTAACTCACTGCACAAGATGGAAGATATCATTTGAAAAATCTAGAAGATAACATATATGGATATAATCATATACCTGATATATATGGACTTTAAGAAAACACCACCATGTATATACAGATCAATATCTTAAGGAAGAAGAGGCATGTCAGCCACCCGTCTCATTGCCAAGACTTCATTGACAAGACACGGATCAACATATGCAGAAGAGGAAGATCATACAGTTTAATGATAAATTGGCATTTTCTTCTCTTTTCAGTATAACTCAATATTATTTCCCTCTCTCTTTTTCCAACTCTCTTCTATTCTTTTCCCATCTCCCTACTCATTTTCTCCAACTTCATTCACGTTTCCATTTCTCCACCTTGGTCTCTCCTCTTTTGAAACAGTTCTCACCACCCTTGTGACCTCATAATCTTGTTGCTCACAGAGTGGCCCAGATATTGGTACTTCACTAATTATGGGCCTGTCTAGGACTATCCAGACTATAAAAGGGGAAGAGAAGAGATAAGAAAATAAATGGATAATTTAGGATGGCTCAGTCAGAAGCCAATCCCTCTATTTAACACTGGGAATCCACTTTGCTAAGATCATAAGAAAGTTGTATTCTGATGGGTTTGTTTATTACTGTTAAAACTGTGTAGCCATTTTATGGATAGATAACTATTCTGCAAAGGAACTTGGAACAAAATAGTACGTGAGAATAATGCCTGCCATTTTTTGCGCTCTCCTATGATGTGTAGTCTGGAACTGTGTGACCACACTTAATCATCAGAACCACCTCACAAGTTGTTTCACTTTGCCAAGTCCAACACACTTATATATACACTGGAAGGTGGATATTCTAAGGGGAAACAAAATAAATCAACAAAAAACTTGATTCTAGTCTTAAATGATAATAGCATAAGAAAAAAGACCAAAAAACCTTAGGAATTGTTACTTTTGAGACCAGGAACTCTAAGGTGGGAGACAGGAAAAAGGCCTTCACTTTTCATTTTGTATGCATCTATATTGTTTTAATTTTCTAACCTTACACATGTATTGCTTGAAAAAATGTCAGCACAGATGGGAAAATTATGGTCCAATTCTGTCATTAAAAAAACTGGTGAAAATATTACCTGTAAAATTTTAAGAGGCTGTAAAATAAAAAAAAAAAAGTACCCAAGTATCACAGCCTGAGCTATCTTTGACATTGTGGTTTGGGGAGTTTTCAAAAGCCCTTTTTCTTAAACCTACAACATGGGCCCCCATACATTGCTGGTGGGAATGTAAAATGGTACAGCTACTTTGGAAAACAGTTTACTAGTTCCTCAAAATGTTAAATATAGAATTACCACATGACACAGCAATTCCATTTCTAGGTATATACTCAAGAAAAATGAAGGCATATGTCCACACAAAGACTTGCATACCAACATTCATGGCAGCATTATTCATAATAGCCAAAAGGTAGAAACAACCTAAATGTTCAAAAGAAGAACAGGTAGACAAAATGTGGTATATCCATGCAATGGGATTCTATCCATGCAAAGGAATGGACTACTGGCACATGCTACTTCATGGATAAACCTCACAACATGATGTGAAGAAAAAAAAAAAAGAAAAAAGAAAAAAGGCAGACACGTGGCTAGGTACAGTGGCGTGCATCTGTAGTCCCAGCTACTCAGGAGGCTGAGGCAAGAAGGTCACTTGAGCCCAGAAGTTTGAGGCTGCAGTGAGCTATGATTGCACCTGTGGATAGCCACTGCACTCCAGCCTGGCCAACATAGTAAGACCCCATAAAAAAAGAAGGCAGAGACAATAGACGACATATTGTATGATTCCAGAAAAGGCAAAACTATAGAGATAGGTAGCAGATAGTGAGTGATGGGCTGGGATTGGGAGCGGGACTGGGGATTAAGTATAAATGTGTCTGAGGGTTCTTATTGGAGGGATGAAAATGTTCTAAAACAAAGTGATGGTGATGATGCACCACTTGGTAAAGTTGCTAAAAGTTATTGAACTGTGTACACTGGAAATGGTAAATTTTATGACATGAAAAATATACTTCAATACAGTTGTTAAAAATAATATGTACCTTGGGACGTCATATCCCATTATAAATATGGGAACCTTTGCTACACATGGAGTGATCGATCACAGCATATAAATTAGTCTACCTTCAGGAATGTAGTGTAAGTTGGTCCTGCTTCTCTTTTAAGTGTAAATAATCAAACTTATGTTTGGATAAAAACATTCTTCCTTTTTAAGGAGAAAAAAGTAGTCATTAAGTTGGTTGAGGAAGAGTCTGTCTCCAGGACCTTTGCTTTATTCCATTTGAAAGTGTGTGAAGTGCCTGAAGCTGAGCATTTAAAAAAGTAGAAAGGTGTTGAAGGACAGTTCTGCTGAAATTTAGCAAATGGAAAAAACCCTGCCGTTTAAAGCTGAGGATCCATTAGGGAAAAGCTCAGTGCCAGGAAGTGGGATGTAGAACTCAATGGATCACAGATAAAAGTATTGTCCAACAGATGTGATAACACCAAATCAGTAAGTAGTATTTACATAAGCTGGGAGGTCAAAAAATAGCCATGACATGAGATCCTTTTAGCAAACAGTAAAATCCAACATGCCACATTAGAGGCATGGAAATGCTCAGGTGCTATCAAAGAATCCTCAAGATCACTTAACAGAACACTGTTGCATGCCACTGTGAGAGTTTAACCCGATTTTGACTCTTTAGTTTAATTACATTTTGTGTCATCCTCTCCTCCCCATCCCATAGCATGTCCCAGACCCTCAGTAGCGAGGGCTAACACAGCTACAGTTTATGGGCAGCTGACAATACGCAGGCACTAGGCGAAGTGCATTTATTACAGTTCCCATTTAAACCTCAAAGCAAGCCTATATGCAAGACTTAAGTATTCTTCTTTACAGATGATGAAATGGAGACTTAGAGGGGCTTAGTAACTTGCCAGGGTCACACCTCTAAGAGACAGGAAAGGCAGAATTCAAATACTAGTTTCCAGCCAGGTGTGGTGGCTCACCCCTATAATCCCAGTGACTTGGGAGACTGAGGCAGGAGGATGACTTAAGGCCAGCAGTTCGAGGCTACAGTTGGCTATGGTCACCACTGCACTCCAGCCCAGATAACAGGGTGAGACGCTGTCTCACAAAAATTTTAAAAAAAAGAATACTAGTTTCCTAGAGCCTGCATTCTTGACCATTTTACATACTGCCTAGATAAATCAGTAATTTTCCATAATATTAACCTCCAGCCATAGAGCTGATTTGGTGCGTTATATTTCTTTCTAAAACCTTTCAAACTAGAACATTGTTTAGTTTTCTCCATTTTCGAACTCCTCCATTGATTGTTTTACATTAATATAATTTTTATATTTTCTAATATGTTATATATAATTCTTTCCTACCCCAGAGTTTATACTGAAAAGTGAATGGGGTCTGTGTGATTTGATGACTTGGAAATTTAAAAAAAATTATACATGTACACAGATAGAGAGATAATATTCTCTTGCTAAATGGACACTATCAAAGTTTGGAGTTAAACAAGCACTAAGAAATTGAGTTACATTCAACAATTATATGCCTTTATTTCTCTTGCTTCCAATTCAAGATCAAATTCCAACTCCAACCTTTATTCTGCTTGTCAGGTACCCCAAACATGTCATGCACAAAGATAACATAGCTTAGATGATACATGTTTCTATTGCAGTTAATTTATTTTTACTTGAATTCACTAAAGTAAAAATATATACCTAAAATAATTAGCATTTATTGATAATACCAGGGAGCTTCTTTTTAAGATGAATGTTTATATTGTCCACATCCACTCTCTCCTACATATATGAACAAATTTCTAGAATTCTTATGCCCCAATTTATTAAAGTTCAAATGTTAAAAATTCAAATTGCATTACAAATGTATATTATTATACATGTAATATAATCCATTATTTGAAATGAGTCAAGATAACTTTTGCTCAGAATATATCAGCATTAGTCTTGGACATCTGCCAAAATTCATTAAAAGTAACCTGGCCATTACTAAATCAGATCCAGAAGCAACTTTAAGAAACAAGTGTGGGCCAGGCGCCGTGGCTCACGCCTGTAATCCTAGCACTCTGGGAGGCCGAGGTGGGCGGATCGTTTGAGCTCAGGAGTTCGAGACCAGCCTGAGCAAGAGCGAGACCCCATCTCTACTAAAAATAGAAAGAAATTATATATGGAAAGCTAAAAATATATAGAAAAAATTAGCCGGGCATGGTGGTGCATGCCTGTAGTCCCAGCTACTCGGGAGGCTGAGACAGGAGGATCCCTTGAGCTCAGGAGTTTGAGGTTGCTGTGAGCTAGGCTGACGCCACGGCACTCACTCTAGCCTGGGCAATAGAGAGAGACTCTGTCTCAAAAAAAAAAAAAAAAAAAAAAAAAAAGAAACAAGTGTGTTTCATAAAATGTGTGTCAAAGAAAGTTAGGCTATGCTACAACTGTCTATGTACCGGGAACATTAAATTCAGAATGAAAAAGGTAATAAAAATGGAGAAAACTAGGATCTCAGAAGGAAATATACAGCTAACCTACAATGTATCCGGGATACACTGTACTTTTTTTTAATCTAATACGCACTCTAGTGATGAGTAAATCAACCGCTTCACATTCTAGCACAAAGATGAATAAAATAAGCCATACCTCTTGGGCGAGTAAATGTACCTACACATTCTAACAGCTACTGATAGAAAATTTGATTAAGAAAAATTTAAAAAGAATTTTCTCCTGACACAGTCAAGCTGAATGTCAGCTATCAGCATAATACAGTACATATCTTTTTTTTTTTTTTTTTTGAGACAGAGTCTCACTCTGTTGCCCAGGCTAGAGTGAGTGCCGTGGCGTCAGCCTAGCTCACAGCAACCTCAAACTCCTGGGCTTAAGTGATCCTACTGCCTCAGCCTTCCAAGTAGCTGGGACTACAGGCATGCGCCACCATGCCCGGCTAATTTTTTTTGTATATATATATTTTAGTTGTCCATATAATTTCTTTCTATTTTTAGTAGAGACGGGGTCTCACTCTTGCTCAGGCTGGTCTCGAACTCCTGACCTCGAGCGATCCACCAGCCTCGGCCTCCCAGAGTGCTAGGATTACAGGCGTGAGCCACCGCGCCCGGCCACAGTACATATCTTAATTAGCGTGTCTGGGAGTCTCAGCCTCCTCAGCTCACCAACAGATAGTTATTGAAAGTGATTATTTCTTGGGCTCTGAGAAATTCAATAAGGAAAAATGTAATTGGAGTCTGTAATCTATTTAGGGGAAAGATAACTAATATAAGCTGGATTAGTGTGTGAGTTAATATATGTTAATGATTTATAATAGTATTTTGTGCAAACTAAACCATCAATAAACATTGTTAATTAATAGTCCTAATAGCAGCAGCTAAATTCTATAAGGCTGACCACATACATACGAGGTGAGCTCTAATAAGGAAGAGATGAGTGTGGCCAGTGAGAAGGGAAGGCTTTAAATGAGGGAAAACTTGAGCTGGTTTCTAGAGGTATCTGAAGGAAGAGGAGAGAGGGGACTGCTTGAGAAAGGCAGATAGAGGTGGGTGGGAGGGAAGACGGGATTCATTCAGTCCTTCGTTTGGCACACTGGCTCTTTATTCCTTTTGCAGATCTTTTTTTTTTTTTGGAGTCTCGTAAGAAATATATTTTAAAATTATTTTTTAAACTCACACCATTTTTAATTGACAAATCATAATTGTATACATTCATGGGACACCAGGTGGCAAGATTAAATCAAGCTGATTGACATATCCATCGCCTCGCCTACCTGCCATTTCTTTAGTGAGACATTTGAAATTTACTTAGTTATTTTGAAATATACATTATTATTGACTATAGTCACCCTGCTGTGCAACAGATCTCAACACTTACTCTTCCTGTCTATCTGAAACTTTGTACGCTTTGATCAATAACTCTCCATTCTCTCCCTCCGCACCCTTCAGCCGGTGGCAACCATCATTCTACTCTCTGCTTGCACCAGTTTGACTGTTTTAGATTCTGCGTGTGAGATCATGTGGCATTTGTCTTTCTATGACTGGCTTATTTCACTTAGCATAATGTTCTTCAGGTTCATCCATGTCACAAATGGCAAGATCTCCTTTTTAAGGCTGACTAGTAGTCCATTGTGTATGTATACCCCCTTTTCTTTATCCATTCATCCAATGACAGGCACTTGGGTTGAGTCCGTATCTGGGCTATTGTGAACAGTGCTGCAGTGAACACGGGAGGGCTGCATGTTACCTCTTTAAGTACAGGGCTGCTGGTATGACTGTTTGGCTATAAAAGATGTATGTGCTGACTAGAATCAGGATGTAAGGTTTCTATGTGTATCCAGACCAGTGAGGATCTCAAAATCTTGGCAGAGGAACCTGCTTTTTAAAGTAGGCCATGGAGGGCCATCATAGAGCATGGAGCAGAGGAATCTGGATGAAATATAGTGCAGTGGTTATAAGTTCAGGATCTAGAGTTAGCAGACCTGGGCTTGAATTTGAGCTGCTCTCTTATTAGCTGTGTGACTCTGCCTAGCTGCTTAACGTCTCAGAGCTTTAGTGTTCTTATTTGTAATGGAGATAACAATAGCACCTACCTTAATCTGTGTGCAAATGCAGGTAAAGGGCTGAGCACACTCCCTGTCACATAGTAGGCATTCTCAGGGAATGCCAGCTGTCATTACCTATGAGGCTAGGCTCTGGGTGATGAAGCCCATGTGGGTGCAGTTAGAGATGCAGGGGAGGAGCAAGCCATTCTAATACTCTTAGGAGGCATGTCCACTGGGACACCTGGACTTCAACAAGACTTTGAGCTTAGTGATAATTAATCCAAGTTATAAAGTTCAAAACAGGTTAGACCAGGTTTCTAAGCATAAAAATTTGGCAACCTAAAATGATTTCAATATGGAATTATCACATCAGTATGTCATTATGATATTATACTTCCTTCCCTCCCTCTTAAATTACCCTTATTCTGATACTAACGCAAGAGTTTAACAGCTCAGGTGAGTGTCAAAAATCTTAGACATAATCAGAAGTGACTTCAGTAGGCTTAGAAAATACCACTTTGTAGGAAAAAACAAACCAAAAAACCCCCAGACCAACTGACATTTATCAAAGGCTGCCAAATAGGTAAATATCTTAATTGTTGAAAAGATTTAGTTATAGGCCAAACTTTTTATAGGACCTTTTCTGTGTGTTTAATGTGGCAATGGCCACCAATGTCCCTTGAAGTATAGTAATACACATTTGTGCCTCCCCCACCCCTGCCCTACTCTTGGAGTTCCAGAAGGGCAGATCTGAAATCACATCTATCCTTGTACTGCCCACCGCTATTGAACAAGTAGATATTCCATTATTTGTTGAACCGAAGTGGATTCATGAAACTAGTCACTCCAAATGAAGGGCTGTGTTGGGACACTGAGCTTCCATGTGGTTGGGCTTCTTTTCTACAAAACTATTTTTCGAACATATAAAGAGGTTTTTTTTTTTTTTTTTTTTTTTTTTGAGACAGAGTCTCACTCTGTTGCCCAGGCTAGAGTGAGTGCCGTGGCGTCAGCCTAGCTCACAGCAACCTCAAACTCCTGGGCTCAAGCGATCCTCCCGCCTGAGCCTCCCGAGTAGCTGGGACTACAGGCATGTGCCACCACGCCCGGCTAATTTTTTCTATATATATATTTTCAGCTGTCCAAATAATTTATTTCTATTTTTAGTAGAGACGGGGGTCTCGCTCTTGCTCAGGCTGGTCTCGAACTCCTGAGCTCAAACAATCTGCCTGCCTCGGCCTCCCAGAGTGCTAGGACTACAGGCGTGAGCCACCACGCCCGGCCCATAAAGAATTTTGAATTAAGAGAATTTCTTTAAATGCTACAGTAGATGTTTCAATCAAAACCGTCTCCTTAACTGAATATCTAGACAACAGGGAAATGTAAAGATTTCAAAACTTTGTAGCTATTGGGTAGATTTGAATCATTCTGCTTTGTGCAACTGAAATGCTACCTTTGGATAAGCTTTGCCCTGGGAGTTTAACGTCCTGGGTCCTAGTCTTGCTTCTGCCACTCAACATTCCTGTCACTGCCAACAACTATAAAATAGTGAAAAGTCTATCCTATGGTCTCTTCTTCAGAGAAATAATTATATAAAATGATTCAGTGCAAAGAAAATAGGTGTTATTTGATAGTTCATCTTTTTCTTAGATTTGAAGTATTATAAAGATATGATTTTATTTTTGGGTCAGAAAACAAAAACATTTTAGGGTGGTTTTACATATAGCAATTTGTTCTCAGTCATTTATCTGTCCTAAAGAACGTCCGCTTAAGTTGACAATACTGGGAGGAAAAAGGAAAGTGTAGCCAAGAAAAGCAAAGACACTGGAAGAGGATATGACCAAAAGCCTTTGAAACAACAAACCAAAGCAGCTCATACAGTTATTCTTCTAAAACTTCAGCCCAGACTGCAAAAGGCACACAGATGGAATATGCTTTTTTTACACACAATTCTTTATGTAAAATAAGGCTGTGATTTAAAAAAAGAATGACTAAATGCTGAAATGAGTGATGGAGATTGAATCTTTACTGTTAAAAGAATTTAGCATCTTTTCATATTGGCAGCAACACATCATTTTAGTTACCCCAATAACTTGACACCACAAAGTACAACGGGCTTCTTCAGATATTTACCTTAATATCTTATTTAGATATTTATCTTAATATCATTTAATGTTATGGTGATGTTTTATGGTGATATAGCAAATAAGCAAATAGTGAAAGATTCTTTTCTTTTTTAAAAGAAGAATGTTTGGGAATAACAATCATCAAATAATCATAGTTCCAGATTTTAAAAAAATCCAAATTAGTACCGGAGAAGATTACTAAATTTCATTCCAAGTAATCCCTGTGATAAAAATATCTGCGTTTTCAGTGTGTAAAAACAGAAGGGTTTATAGGTCAAACGATGTGCAAACCCTCTTATTATGCACATAATTTAAGAGAACAGTCACAACCCACGTGTGAAATGTTTTGTTTTACTATTAATATATATTCGTTGTGCTCCCCGACCCACCTCCTCACCCTCTCTCCAAAAAAAAAAAAAAAAAAAAGTTCAACAAGCTTGTGTGAGGTAGCCAAGGCAGGCGGTCTCTGAAAGGAAAGACAAAGCATATTTCACGTTTTCCACTTTTCTTCTCTTGAGGGGAAACAGGGAAGAGGGTGGAGGACAGACACCCACCAGCTCTGAATCAAATAACCAAACACACATCACTGTGAAGCTAATAACCAGATGACATCTAATTACTAGAGACAGCTGGATGTCGTTGAGAAGTAGGACAGCTGGAATAAATGTTAGCGCCGTGTCTCGACAGGGCTGGGGGATTTGAATAGTTTCCCCAGACGTCCCTCGGGACTTACAAACCACCAATCACGCTTTCGGATCAAATCATCTCACCCCACCGACTGCGAGCTACAGCATTCCTGAAATGCTGCCGTGCTTTCTCTCTCGGGCATCCGAGGGAGGAAAAGAAAAGGGAGAGGAGGGGGGAGCGAGAGTGCACAAAGAGTTCAAGCCGCAGGATCGTCCCTGCGCAAAGCTGCGGACAACCGTTTGCACTCGAGCCCGTCCCCGCGAGGAGGCGCGTGGGCTGCGCGTCCCCGGCCCGGGGGGTCCCGCGGGGCTACTTACTGGGCCGGGCCGACCTTGCTCTCTCTCTTCCCGAGCACTTTCGCAGGCTTCGCGTCTTCCACATCTTGCTGTAGTTCGGTCATCGGGGCCGCGTCCGGAAGGCACCTTCCGACCTGCGCGCCCCCGGTCCCGGGGCGCAGGCTAAGCGAGCCTCGCCGCGCCCGGCCCCGCGCCCGGCCCCGCGCCCGGCCCCGCGCCCGGCCCCGCGCCCGGCCCCGCGCCCGGCCCCGCGCCCGGCCCCGCGCCCGGCCCCGCGCCCGCCGCCCCGCGCATCCAGGCAGCCGAGCTCGCGGGCCGCCGACCTGGACTGGCTGGAGCCGGCGCGATTGGTCCGGGCCGGCGTGGAAGGGCCGAGGGGGAGGGAAGGGGAGGGTCGAAGCGAAGTGACAGCCTCTCTCCCCAACCCAGGAGGCAGAGGAAGAGCAAAAGGAAACCTGTTGAACGAGTCTTCCTGGGAGAGGAAGCTAATTGGCCAGGCAGGTGAAACATTTGCTTAATGAGGCACAATATATTTAGCCTGCTGGCAAACTGGGCTTTTTTTGGTTTTTGGTTTTTTCCTACCCGACTGTAACAGGGGAAATTTTGAGCAGGGCAGCCGGCTGTAGACGCAGGAAATGGACACGACGCAGGGGGACTCTCCCCACACTGTGCGCGGTGTGGGCTGGCCCGGCCCCGTCCTAAATTATTCAGACAGGATATTGCCTCATTGAGGACTTTCTTCGCGCTTAAACAATAAGTCTGCTCAATTTTTTATGTGTGAATAACACAGATAATAAGTAGTTGCCCCTAGTGGTTGCCTGGGTAACGCTTCCTAGTTCTATGGGGGCGGGGTGGGGGAGGAAGAGAAGCAATCATCAAAATCTCAGTAGCATCTCATTTCCTATGTACCCAGACACCACGGACGCCTCTTCCTCCTTTTGGTGAGATTTTGACTTGCTGGTTCTAAGGTTTTGCATTTGAAGCATCCATTCGCTCATTCCACACATTTTTGAGAGGCGTTGTTCTAAATGTCGCTAAACATAGCAAACAACATTTGTGTTGGTGGTTTATTAATTTGCTATAGAGTAGTCAAGAGTAAGAATAACTAGTATAAAGCCTATTGTTGGAAGCCTATCTTTACTTTAAAACAATTACGAGTGGCAATAGTTCAGCATGACATGCCTGAGAAAAAATTACTCTTACTAACTCTGCTCTGGTGCTGAAAGTCCAGTATTTTTCTTTTAAAATTAATTTTAGATTTAAGAATATTAGAATATGCAACCATTGTATGTATGTATGTATATGTTTGATGTGATGTGTGGTGCATGGTGTGTGTGTGCGTGCGTGTGTGTGTGTGTGTGTGTGTGTCTGAAACACCTACTCTTCTAAATAACCTCAAACATTTTGGAGATACAAGTACTTTCCGAAGTTTTCTTATTCCCTTTCCGTTGGCATATATATCATTAGGCTGAGAGAACTAAAGCATCTTTTTGTAGGCTGCTTGCTCCAAAATTGATTCTCATGACACTTGGAAAGTAAAAGAAAAAAGTTTACATAAATTCCAGAGAGTTGGCCTGCTCAGGTCTCTCTCTCTTTTTTTTCTTCTTTCTGACCACTGATGACCTTCCCTGCGTGGGGGGCTGGGGAAGGCCCTGGGTGACCTGGAAACTCGGAGGGTGTCTCTTTGGTGCCCATAGCTGTCTCTTCCTGGGGACATTCCGAAAACCTTGACTTCCAGGTCTCTTTTCTAGATCCTTATGCTACGCAGGATAGGGGTGGGCTTGGGATATAGATGAGGTTGTCAACCTCCCAAATTCTGGGTAGTGAAGATGTCCTCAAATCCTAGGTGCCCTCTAAGCCACCACTGCAGAGGTCAGACTGACTTTTTTCCCCTTAAGTAATTTTTTATTGTGGTAAAATATACATAACAATAGTTATCATTTTAAGCATTGGCAAGTGTATAATTCAGTGGCATTAAATACATTTACAATGTTGTGTAACCATCACCACTATCTGTACCCAAAACTTTGTCATTCCCAACATAAGCTTCCATTGAACAGTGACTCCCCTTAAACTCATTAAACAATAACTCCCTGTTCCCTGCCCCCTCCCAGCCCCCCGTAACATCTATTCTACTTTCTGTCCCTATGAATTTGTCTATTCTAGATATCTCATATACGTCGAATCACACAATATTTTTCTTTTGTGTCTGGCTTATTTCATTCAGCATAATGTTTTCAAGGTCCATCCATGTGGTAGCATATAATCAAAATTTCATTCCTTTTTTTGGCTGAATAGTGTTACATTGTATGGATATACCATATTTTGTTTATCTATTCATCTGTTGATGGACATTTGGGTTGTTTCTACCTTTTGTGTATTGTGAATGATGCTACTATGAACACGGGTGTTTGCGTCCCTGCTTTCAGTTCTTTTGGATATGTGCCTAGGAGTAGACTTGCTGGGTCATACATATGATATTCTATGTTTAACCTTTTGAGAAAGATGCAGGCCTCTTTTGGTGCGTGAATGAGCGCAAGTGTTCAGAGTGGCCCTGGCATGCGCTTACAGCTCAATTAAAGGGCACTCAGGTACCCTGAACTGGTTCGAAGTTCTCTAGTGTGTAGGATGAGGACCTGCAGTGGTGTGAGTTTCCGTGAGAAAGAGCAGGAGCAGTTGAGGGGGAGGGTGGGGCAGGTAGGGAAAATAGCAGATGGTCTTTTCCTAGAATGAGAGGAGTTAGAAAGGAACAAGTACACTATATTATTTTACCTACTGATATTTGCTTACGTTTAAAAGACATCCATCAAACAGCTGCCTGATTTGTTTATTCTTGGGGCTACTGTACAATAAAATGGAATACAGTATTTAAAAGGCAGCAGCAGACAAACAATAGGGGAAGTATCATTGCTGTGTGACAAGATGGAGATGTATGATTATGCCTAACATATATTTTAGGAGGCCCTTTGATATTGGCCCAATAAGAGACACTGCTTTTCTTCCTCCAAGCCTCTGGGAATCTACATTTTTGCTTCTCATATCAAAAAAGGACTTCTAGCTGATACTTTTCCCAGTTATTGAAACAGCTTTGGGAGAAAATGCCTAACATTTCATGTTCAAGGAAGTGGGAGCTTCTATTCAAATAGCTTAGAATATTGGTCAGATATTAGTTTCTTTTTAACATTGATCAGATACAATGTGTGTCTGTCCTGGGCTTGGGGGAAAAGTTCAAATCATGAGTTTGGAGATTTGAGTGGAAATTTTGTTGCAATGTATGGCCAAATAGTTACCTAATAGTTTCATGCGGCAGGGTGTTTGTTAGGCAATATAAATATAGGTAATGTATCTTTATGTGCCTGTAATTATATCATGTGCCTGTGCATATTATCTGATGACATGTTTTAGGAGATGTTGACCTTATCAAGATGAAAACTGGAAGCTCCGTAATAACTTAAGTATGCATGATATTTTATAAGTCATAGAATTGCAGGAACACTTATCAGACCATTCCTCTTTTCAATTAAGGTCAATATCTAAAGGAGAAAATGGGAAAACAATTGAGAGTTCAGAAGAAAGCCATACAGTAATATTGAAGAACTTAATTCTAAGACTTTTAAAAAAAAGTTGTAAGAATTAAAGTTGAATAGGCCGGGCGCGGTGGCTCACGCCTGTAATCCTAGCACTCTGGGAGGCCGAGGCGGGTGGATCGCTGGAGGTCAGGAGTTCGAGACCAGCCTGAGCAAGAGCGAGACCCCGTCTCTACTAAAAATAGAAAGAAATTATATGGACAACTAAAATATATATATACAAAAAAAATTAGCCGGGCATGGTGGCGCATGCCTGTAGTCCCAGCTACTCGGGAGGCTGAGGCGGTAGGATCACTTTAAGCCCAGGAGTTTGAGGTTGCTGTGAGCTAGGCTGACGCCATGGCACTCACTCTAGCCCGGGCAACAGAGTGAGACTCTGTCTCAAAAAAAAAAAATTAAAAAAAAAAAAAAAAAAAAAAAAAGAATTAAAGTTGAGAAGCATTACCTGAAGAAGCACCTTTATTGAATGATTTATGCCAAATATGAAGGAAAGGTTCCCAATGAATACAACCACTTAACACTTGAATGGGAATGTATAGCAGACTCTGGAATCTCCTACCCTGGAAGTCTTTGAAAATAAGATTTAAAAAAAAAATCAATAGGGTGGTTTAAAATGTTTTAAACCAGTATTTCCCAAGCCAAGTGATACTGTAGATTGGGACATTTGAAATACTCTATTTCTGTCCCTGGAGATGGAGCAAGCACCAAGCTTAGCACTTGTTTTGAGAGGACTAGGCAAGACTGGTAAGGGCTTACTGGTCTAGGGGTCAAAGGGTAGTTGGAAAACAGTACTGTAAATCTGGTTCAGTGAAAAAGCAGAAGAAATAAACTCAGTTCAATACTTGTTTGAAAAATTAAGATACATGATGCCACATAAACAATAAATTAAAATCTATCCCAAAATTTTAAAATACACATCTGTTTTTATATGGTAAGTGTTATAGATCACAGCATGTGAAGACGGAAGGCCTCTGAGACCATCCAGGGCAGTGGTTTCCGTCCTGGGTTCCCGGGGAGTCCAGGGCTCTTCGGTCTAGAGAGGGCAGGGCCTGGCACTTGAACTTAGGTCTTCTGACTGCAGTGCTCGTCTCTTTCTACCACTCCAACACAGGCTCTCCTGCTTCAGTTAGAACTCTTCCACTGTATCTGTTTCACCTATTTGTTCTGTCTTAATTTCTATTTGGCCTGCCACACTCTAAACAAAATGTAAAAATCAAATCCCCGCCATCATTTTTCAGTGAAGAGCCTGAGCTACAGGAGTTTAGTGATTTGGCCAAAATTACAGTGCCCCCATGAAGATGAAGATCCAGTTTTCCTGACTTCCAGTGGGGTGCTTGTAGAGTTGTAGGTGAACAGAGCAAAATGCATATTTTTTACACATGCCTTGTAGGAGAGTGTGCTGGGGAGAAAGCCCAAGGACCTTCAGGTGTGAGTATAATGTTTGTAGGGAAAGAAATGTTTGAATCTAGAGGTATCTTTGGTGGCTACATTTTACAGTAATCTATTGCTGCTCTGACTAACCACATCAAAACTTGATGGCTTAGAATAATTTATTATTACCTTTCAGGATTCTGAGAGTTGACAGGGCTCAGCTGGATGGTTGTTACTTGTCTCTAATGCATTTGCAGTCACACAGAGCCTAGGGCTGGAGTCACTTGAAGACCCAGCTGAGCTGAATATGCAAGATCAAATTTTTAGTCCCAGGTCTGGTGCTTCAGCTGGGATTGCTGGAAGAGCTGAGGGCCATTTTGGTCTCTCTGTGTGGCGCTCCACGTGGCTAGCTTTGACTTCCATACGGCACGGTGGTCTCAGTATAGTTGGTTTTTTTACTTGTTGGCTGGCTTCCTCCAGACTATATATCCTATAACACCAAGGTAGAATCTGCAAGGCATTCCTATAGCACTGGAGGTCATGCAGATTCATCTATGCTACATTCTGGGGGTCAAAGGTGAGCCACAGGGCCAGCCCAGATTCAAGGCGAGAGGACTGCACAAGATATAAATACCAGGAGGTGTAGTTCACCGCGGGCCATCTTGGGAGACCGGATACCACAGTACAGATAATAGATTAGGCCCTCTGACTATACATACTTTGTCACTGGAGGTGTTTAAATGGACGTTTCTAACAGCACTGTTCTAAATGCATGAGATATGGAAATGAACAAAACAGGCAAAACCTATGCTGTTGTGGGCCTTATATTCTAGTGGGAGAGACCAAAAATTTTAAAAGTACATAAATAACACAGTTTCAATAGATAAGAGATATAGGGTCTGATGGATGTGGTGACATCGCGCCCTCCCGGGCCTTAAGCTGCACCCCAGGCAAGGGATGGGCCATTCCTGGCGAATGGGACCGCTCTTCTCTTTCCGTTCCCGGGCACCTCATTTTTCCTCCCTGCCCGCCTGTGGTGGGTGGGAGGCAGGGGGTGCAGAATTTTTTTTTCTTTTTTTAAAAATTAAAAAAAATAGATAAGCCATATAAAGAAAATAAAATAGAAAAGGCTAAAGTGAGGGAGGCCTATTTACATGGGATGATCAGGGAAGCTTCTTTGAGAGGTGACATCTTGGCTGAGCCTTGAGTGAGGAGGAAGAAGCCATGGGAAGGTCTCCAGCCAGGGGGGGATGGCAAAGGTAAAGACCCTGGGGCAAGATTGAACTTGGCACATTTCAGCAAAGGCAGGAAGGCCACTGTTCTCTGTGCTGGAGTACAGGGAGGCAGGAGAGGGTTGTTGGGAGAAGGTTGGTGTCTCACAGAGGTTATATATTTTCTGTCCACTTGTTTATTATCTGTCCTCTCCCTCAAGAATGGAATCTTTTCAAAAACAAGGACCTTATCTTTTATGTTCACCACTGTATCCACAGAGCTTGGTTCATGTCAGATGCTCAATAAATATTTGTTGTGTGACTGAATTGTTGGTTGTTTCTAACCCCTACTCCCGTGGAACTCTAACTGACCTGAGATGTTCTAATGTTGAATAATACTGGCCTTTTTTTTTTTTTTTTCTTCCCACTTTACAGGAAAAAAAGACTGAATGAAAAAGAAATATAACAAAATCCTTCCCCCCTCCCTGACTTACAAAAGAAAACCTTTGGCTCATGCTGTTTGTCACATATCTGCTAGCCAAGTGCAGGTGCCCCAAACACATGGGAGAGACCCCAGGACTCCCCGACGGGCCAGCTCTGGAGCAAGTCCAAGAATCACTGTTTATAATCCACAGGCAACAATTAGAGTTACGGAATCTCTCATATTTTCTTAGAGAAACATTCATACAGCTACTTCCTTTCCTTGTTTTGGGAACTAGTGATAACACCATCAATATTAGGACTGGCCTTTCTCTTTCCTGCCACCACGATTTGGCATGTTCTGTTTTTCTCCCTGTGAAATGTTTTGACGATGCAGTTCATGCATTGCAAGCAACACATCGTTTTGAAGCAGCTCATATTTAATTGCGGTTAGAGTAGTTTCTGCAGATATTGCATATTATATTGCATACTTTTTATTGATTATTCTGACTTTTCATTCTTTTTAAAATATATTTTCATTTTCTTTTTTGACAATTTCTATTAGTAGTTTGTTCGCTTCTAATCTTTTCTCTGTGTAGCACTATTCATTTTTAAAAATCATTTCCAACAAATAAGGTGAAACAAGAGAAAAAGGAATGCAGAAGTTTCCTCAGGCAAATAAGAAAGTTTTTCTATTTCTCCCAAGTTGCTACAGATTTACTTTCACTTTTTGGTCGAATCTTATTCATTTGAGGCAAATTGTGCAGTCCACCCTACTGCCCTCCCTCCTTCCCTTCCTGTCTTCCTTCCTTCCTTCCTTCCAACAAACGTTTTTTGGATGACTTTTATGTGCCAGGCTGTATCCTGGGTGATGGAGATATAAAAATAAATAAGCACCATACTTGCTATAAGTGAGTTTACAGCCCAGTAGGAGAAACATATCAATAAACAGATATTTATAAAACATACATACATAGAACTCTAGTCAAAAGCTATCATGCTCTTATATCGTAATTGGAAATTAGTGCCAGGTAACACTATGGTATCAAATGGTAAGAAGTGGAAAGGGACAGCCATTTGATGGTTTGTATTCTTCTGTTTGGGGTCACACACAAGCCACCCTCTCTGCCCCATCCCCCCACCATATCTGTACAACTTTTAGAAAAGGCCCTAGGCTGAAAGTGCAAAGAACTGGGCTCTAGTCCAAGCTGTGCGCTGGAATGTTATTCTATTAATGGAACATAGCACTGAAGTAAGAGAACTGCTGGCCCTAAGGAAAGGACCATAGACCACAGTTATAGCAATATCACTTCTTTCTGCCTTTACATAGACAAACTATAGGAATGAAGGCAGAAAACTTTTTACATAGAAATGTATAAACCAATTGCAATATATTTCAATAATTTTCATGAGGAAAGACTACTTATCGAAATCTATTCACCTGACAGGATAAATGCATTTACTCCCTTCCTGTAGGGCTTTATACTCAGTGTTAGTTTCTACTTTTAAAAGCATACCAGATGAAAACAGAAGGTTTCCGTGAGTGCTAAGATCATAGACTAATTAAAATCAAAATTTTAGTTTTTATTTTTGTAGTAGTCGAAGAAATCAAATTCAAAATTCATCTTTATGCTATATCAACAAATACATAATAAGCTCTCTAATAAGACACACACCAGAGGGTGATTCAGACATTGGAAATGTTTGCCCTTATAGAATCCAAAGCCCCCAGATTCTGAAAACATAAATGTATAAATATGCAGTAGACACTATAAAGAAGCAGGTGACAAGAGCTGGTGGGAATAACCTTGGTTCCTGGCTGCTCAGTTGCATTCCCCAGGTGGCCCTGCAGTATTTACTTTTATGCTCTAGGGTTGGTTTGTGGCATCCTTTCAGTGAACACTCTTCTTGTGTGAGTTAGTTGAGTGAGTTGTACTGGCAATGAGAGAGCCCTGATGGGGCAGGGGGGTAGAATAAGGGAATGGTTAAGAGTAAGACTGCGCTGAGAACCCTGTGATGCATTTTACTACCTGGGACAAGTGACTTACCTTCTCTAAGCCTCAGTTTCCTCATCTGGGTGCAGAAAATGTGACTAGCAGTAGCATCTATTTTATAGAATCATTGGGAATACAAAGAGATAATGAGTATAAAGGACTTAGCACAGCACACCAGACACATAGTGAGCCCTCAGTTCACATCGACTATTGGTTATCATCATTACCACATTATTACTGACCAGTATTGTTTTAACAAATGGAGGATATTGCCCTCCCTTAGTTCATCAGCCCTCAGTATTTACTGGCAGCCCTCAGTATGTGAAGTAGTATGTCACTTGCTACAGGGAGTTACTGAGGGTTTACAAGATGTGACCCCTGTGCCCCTCTGAATCCTCAACCTACCTGGGCTGATTTCTTCTTGTCAGAAGTTAAGGCTGTGTCCTTAGATCAGAGACATGGATGTGTTTAGCTTGCTGGATCTCAGCCGTAACCTCTCGTGTCTCCGTGTTTGTTTTCCTCTCTCAGATGTCTTTGTCACCACAAAAGCTTTAGCTTAATTAGTAAAAGAGTCATTAGACTTAAGAGTTAATCAGTATGAAGTCTCGTGGAGTGGAGGCTTGTGACAGTCAGGGTGACTATATGGCCTGGTGTGCTTGGGACAGACCTGATTTTTAGCCCTGCTGTTCTGGCATAATTGTAACAAGAGTTCCCTTTCATTCTGTTTGTAAAATTTATGGATAGCCAATCTATAGTATTGACCAAATTACATTGTTTAGTCATCTAAGGAGCCAAAATCTTGGATCTGATTGTCTTGCTGCTCAGGAGGCTACTCTCTTGTCACTCATTATACTCCCAATGTCTGACCGGAAATTTATCAGAAGAGTGAGATAAAAACAAATGTATGCAAGAATGTCAAATTATCACAATTACTAGACAAACAACTCAAGCTCACACTCCACTGATGTCAAGTCCGAGGCACCTCTTTATGCACAGAGCTGATAGCTTCATGACCCAAGCAAGAGTTTGCGTCTGACCAATTTATTGCCATTACTTATCTTGGCTTTATTGACCACAAGGCAGAATTTTTGTTCAGACCTCACTGAGTCACACTTACATTGACATGGAGGTTGCAAACAACCTGACTTAAGTCTCTAGATGCTTTCTTTGCCTATTTTGCTCTAAGAGAAAAAAATCAGTAATCTGACTCTTCTACAGTAAGAACTTAAAGGTTGCTTCTCTTAAGCCCCCAGCTATGGTTTTTAGTTTATCACCCAGTCAGCTAATTCCTTAGAGCCTTGGGTATCTAATGGTTACCAAACTTCCAAGGAGTAGGCTGTGCAATGAAAAAAACTCTAGCATACAATGTAAAACACAAGAAAATTAGATTTAGGATTCCTTCACTTTTTCATTTATCATTTTCTGTTTTTGTTACCTGCTCTATTTAAAAATGTAGGTAGTGACTTCCTTGGGGGTATGGACTGAAAAGGGGCCGAGGGCTTTCGGGGTGTCAGAAATGTTCTATGTGTTGGTCTGGGTGGTGGTTAGTTACATGGGTGTGTGCATATGTAAAAACTCATGGAGTGTACACTTACGATTTGTGTATTTCAACATATGTAAGTTAACCTCAATTTTAAAAACAAAAAAGGCCGGGCGCGGTGGCTCACGCCTGTAATCCTAGCACTCTAGGAGGCCGAGGCGGGTGGATTGCTCAAGGTCAGGAGTTCGAGACCAGCCTGAGCGAGACCCCGTCTCTACTAAAAATGGAAAGACATTATATGGACAACTAAAACTCTATATAGAAAAAATTAGCCGGGCATAGTGGCGCATGCCTGTAGTCCCAGCTACTCGGGAGGCTGAGGCAGTAGGATCGCTTAAGCCGAGGAGTCTGAGGTTGCTGTGAGCTAAGCTGACGCCACGGCACTCACTCTAGCCTGGGCAACAGAGTGAGACTCTGTCTCAACAACAACAAAAAAAAAAAAAAAAAAAAAGAAAAGCCTCAAATCTCTTTAGTCAGAGTTGGTAAAAAAAAAAAATGTATTCGGAGTTAGTAGAGTAACAGAAAAAATAAACAAAACCAACCAACATAAATATCTCTTCTTTCTCTTGGATACCAATATGATTTTGTCTCTTTATTTACTCTTTTCTCTGGATAAATGCCTCATTATCTCTACCTTTACTTAATTTTGACAATAAAACTTCAAATTATGACAAAAGGTTTTGGATATGACTTTTTCTGTCCACTTTAATTCACATATTTATTTTAGTGGATAACATTATAAAGTTTTAAATTCTTGACTATGCATTTCTTTGGTTTTCTATAACCTATGACCTATCTATTGAAAAATTCCTAGGCCGTATCAGTCATGGTTTATGAATAGTAGGTATCTTCACCACTTGGTTCGTAGCTTATCATATAGCTATTTAATGTCAGTTGAATTGTATAATAAAAAGAATCAAGAGAAGGAAAGAGTATTTTAATATAAAATAGCTGCCTGGCAAATTAAAAAAATTCCAGATTAAAAAAAATGCTGTCAATGATCGTATCTTTTTCTTTCTATCTATCTCCTAAGGATATTCTAATAATGTGTAGCCAACCATAGAGTGATCTGGTTCACTAGATTTAGGTGAGCTTAAGTTCAAGAACTGAGATTATATGCAATTAAAGAGAAAGGAAGGGGGAAGAGGAGAGTAAATTCAGTGCTTCCTTACTACCTCCCCCCCACCCCTCCACCCCTGTAAAGATGAGGTCTCGCTATGTTGCCCAGGCTGGTATTGAACTCCTACCCTCAAGCAATTCTCCTGCCTTAGCCTCCCACGTCACTGGGATTACAGGTGTGAGCTACCATACACAGCTGATTGAATGCTTCCTGTGTGCCAGCCACTGTGCCTAGCACAGGTTATTTAACCTTCACAGCAACCCTATGAGGATTGTCTCATTGCATCAGTGAAGAAACTTAGGTTCAGAAAAGGTAAACAATTCACCAAAGATGACAGAACTAATAATTTAGTTGTGTTGTTTTCCAAAGCTTGCTCTTTTTCCATGATGTCCTATCTCTGGTGATGCCACAAGAGGTAAATTAAGAAGTGATTCAAAGATTCAAAGGGATTTTAGTGATAATCTCATCAATATCACTTATTTGGAGATAAGGAAACAAGTTCTAGGGAGCAACATACAACACATGGGCAACATACAACTCAACTACCAGTTCCTCTGAGAAGCTGCTTCTACTCTTCCTGCCTCCTCCCCTCATCCTGCCCCCACTTATAGTCAGAATTAAAATGTTTGCACACTATATTATGGTTTCTCAGGAGTGAGTGGCCGCTAAAATGGGTATATGAAAAAATGCTCAACATTATTGGTCATCAGAGAAATGCAAATCAAAACTGCAATGAGATATTATCTCACCCCAGTTAAAATGGCTTTTATCAAAAAGACAGGTGATAACAAATGCTGGAGAGGATGTGGAGAAAGGGGAACCCTCATCCACTGTTGGAGGGAATGTAAATTAGTATAACCACCATGGAGAACAGTATGGAGGTTCCTCCAAAAACTGAAAACAGAACTACCATATGACCCAGAAATCCTACTGCTGGCTACATATCCACAGGAGGGGAATTCAGTATATCAAACAGATATCTGTACTCCCATGTTTATTGCAGCACTATTCACGATAGCCAAGAATTAGAATCAACTAAGTGTCCATCAGTGGATGAATGGATGAAGAAACTGTGGTACATATACACAGTGGAATGCTATATAGCCACACACAAAAAGAATGAAATCCTGCCATTTGCACCAACACGGATGGAACTGGTGAACAGTATGTGAAGTGAGATAAGCCAAGCACAGAAAGAAAATTTCCCATGTTCTCACCCATATATGGGAACTAAATATTAAAAACACTTGATCTCGTGGACACAGAGAGTAGAATGACGTTACCAGAAGCTGGGAAGGGTAGCGGGGAGCGGGGATAAAGTGGGGATGGTTAATGGGTGCAAAAATATAGTTAGATAGAATGAACACTATTTGATAGCACAACAGAGTGACTGTGATCAACAATAAGTTAGGATATATGTTAAAATAGCCGAAAGAGTGGAAATGTAATGTTCCCAACACAAAGAAATGATAAACCCCTGAGGTGACAGATGACCTAATTTCCCCGATTTGATTAATTCACATTGTGTGTCTGTATCAAAACATCACATGTACCCTAAAAAGATATACAACCCTTATGTACCTATAATCATTAAAAATTAAAAATTTTTTAAAAAAGTGGAACTTGGATTTAAATCCCTGATCTACCACTTATGAGCTGTGTGACCTTGAATAAGTTATTTAACCTCTCTGAGCTTTACTTTCCTCACTATAAAAAGGGACAGAGTCATAGAGGTTGTGATAATTAAATTAATTAAGGCACAAGAGCCCTTAGAATGGGGTGCAACATGCAAAAAGTATCTTATGAGGATTGACAATTAGTTTTTGCAATTATGCTGCATAATATTAATACTTTTCTCTTGATTTACGGTGACAGGAGTACAGGCTTGTGTCGTGGCTGACATGGAGATGGCGTCTGACATATCTTTGTAATGCAGTCCTCTTTCTCTCCGCCCCTCAGTGCTGGGATCAGTGCTTAACGATTCTAGACACTGAGCAAAGGCCTGCTGGATTGACTTGGTTTTCCCACTCAATGACTTTCCAGATGTTCCACATTTTCCAAGTTGCCCGTTAATGACTCCATCAAGTACAGAATTCAAGCCTCCCAGACCTTAATTTGCTACTCTTGAGGATCCTAATCATTGATTTCCAGGCTGGCATTTTCCCCCTATATTCCTCATTTCTTTTAGAAATCTGAAAGTATAGAGGTAGTCGCAATGCCCATGATTCCATTCAGGAATTAATTATTTCCTCATTGTTCCTTGAGAACAACGGGCAGGGACTGACTTTCTGTCTTGGCATCATGTAGTTGGTGCAAACTGGCCTAATGTAGCAGGTAATCCGAATACGCGCTTTTCCCCACAGCTTCCCATTTCCATTGACACTAGCTTCAGCTCCCCTGCTAGCTGCCGCAAGGAAAATGAGGGCTTTTGCCTTTTTTCTTTCCTTGACATTTCCCCTTTCTAGCAAATATTGCCACCGCAAAAAGGGCTAGTTTAACTCCAAGGTTTCCTTTCCTCGGGTTGTGTTGAGACCGTGCAATCCTGGGATTTCTTGATTTCAGGGAAGGTAGCTATTGTTTTTTTGATTTCCACTCAGAAAATTTAACCTCAGCATTTCAAGAACACCAGACTATTGTTTTCAAAAGTATGATAAGTAGAACTTTGTGACAAGCTTTCTAAAAATATGGACCATAGCTATCAGACTTTAGCATTCCATTCTCTTTTGGCAAAGTTGTGGATTCTTTGTTTTTTATACTCACAAATTTCTTCTGCATTATTCTAAGATTCAAATATTGTTCAGCATCTAATATTTGGAAATATGATGTTGTTATTCCACTGTGAACTTTGTAAATTGTTCTTTTCCTGATAGTCTCTTCCTTATTAGCAGAATATGGGGGATAAATATATGTATTTAGAAAATCTCTCTGAACTTTGCTAAGGTTTAGGGACTTTTATGTTACTAAATGTAAGTCTTTTAGTGTGTCAGACTCTATTTCTAGAGATATAAGTTGCCTTTAAGTAAGACAAAACTCAGCATAGTAAAGTTTTTTTTTTTTTTTGAGACAGAGTGTCGCTTTGTTGCCCTGGCTAGAGTGAGTGCCGTGGTGCCAGCCTAGCTCACAGCAACCTCAAACTCCTGGGCTTAAGCAGTCCTACTGCTTCAGCCTCCCGAGTAGCTGGGACTACAGGCATGCGCCACCATGCCCGGCTAATTTTTTCTATATATATTTTAGTTGGCCAGATAATTTCTTTCTATTTTTAGTAGAGACAGGGTCTCTCTCTTGCTCAGGCTGGTCTCGAACTCCTGAGCTCAAACGATCCACCTGCCTCGGCCTCCCAGAGTGCTAGGATTACAGGCGTGAGCCACCGCGCCCAGCCCAGCATAGTAAAGTTTTGATGTGTAAAGTTACGACCAAAAATTTAACCTTACTGAATACTTATTTTTACATTAAGATGACTTGACTTTAACCTGTATTACATTTTTTTCCCCTGCTATCCCTTTCCTGAGAGTTTAAACTTTGTAAAGCCTGGGTCATTGTTATTTTTGTTGAGCCCTTTATTCATAATGCATATTATAAGTACTCAATGAATGTTTCTTGAACAATACATGATGACAATTAATTAGAAAAACACTCTACATATTTCAGGCAACATCCAACTTACAAATGCATTACGTTTTAAATGGCACTTTGTAATTGATTATTGGTGATGCAGAATATATTTTTCCACATAAAAAGTAATAGGAAAAGAACTTAGGTCCCTAGGTTTGCTCATAAAATGAGTTTATCCTGTGTTATAAATTCTACTGTTTTAGCTATTCCAGGAACAAACTTTTCTAGGTTGGCTTGGGAATCAAATCATTATTTTAAAGCTTATTTATATGGAGAGAGCACTTCTTATCCCAAGGTGACCTTTCCAAAGAATTCAAAAATAGATTTCCTTGTATATAGTCAGTCTCTTCCCTGGCTGAATGTCAATCAAATGGTATCCAGAGAGATGAGGGTCTGGCTGCTCAAGGGGGAAATCTTGTGTTCTCTTGGGCTGTGGAAAGACTCTGCCCTAACTCCTGGCTCCATAAAAGTACTCTCCTCTCATTAAATACCCCCACGAAATTATGAGGACCTCTAATTCCTTATGTAACCTTCTCCTTTTAGCCACATATCCTGCATAATTACCTCAGCCTCTGAGGAAAATAGTGAACAGAAACTCTAGAACTAATTTTGAAGTTACTACAGATTCCTAGGGCTTTATCCAAAACTCATAGGGCCAGATGTGATTTGGAATGGAGAGACATTTTTGGGCTTTAGAAAGGTAATATGACACATATGTTACATATTACATAATGTCTCTGGCCTGTAATTCAACACAATAATATTTCTTTGGCTAAATGTATGACTATTCCTACTAAATCAGGAAAATAAGCACTGCTTATAGCCTCATGTCACTTCAGTTCAGGTTCTGCTAGCAAAATGATAAAAGTTGTTTGCTGTTCAAACCCCTTTCTATCTCAGACTTGTGGGTAGGAGATTGTGGACCTCTAATACCAAAGAGATTATGTCTCAAAGAAGAAAATCATGGGCCGGGCGCCGTGGCTCACGCCTGTAATCCTAGCACTCTGGGAGGCAGAGGCTGGTGGATCGCTCGAGGTCAGGAGTTCGAGACCAGCCTGAGCAAGAGTGAGACCCCTGTCTCGACTAAAAATAGAAAGAAATTATCTGGACAACTAAAAATATATATAGAAAAAATTAGCCGGGCATGGTCGTGCATGCCCGTAGTCCCAGCTACTCGGGAGGCTGAGGCAGTAGGATCGCTTGAGCCCAGGAGTTTTAGGTTGCTGTGAGCTAGGCTGACGCCACGGCACTCACTCTAGCCCGGGGAACAGAGCGAGACTCTGTCTGGAAAAAAAAAAAAAAAGAAGAAAATTGTGAAAGTTGTTTCAGTCGCTAGCCTGGGCTCTTGAACTGCAATGACTCTACTTAGGGACAGAGGGGAATTTGAGGAGGCTGGTGCAGCCTCAAACAATGACTAAGTGTGTAATTCAAGGTGGTATTTAACATG
Organism: Eulemur rufifrons; assembly: GCF_041146395.1. Lineage (NCBI taxonomy): Eukaryota > Metazoa > Chordata > Mammalia > Primates > Lemuridae > Eulemur > Eulemur rufifrons. The sequence continues at coordinate 91,091,310 of NC_090999.1, read as the reverse complement.
ATATTTGCCTCCTACCTCAGTCAACTCTTGGGCTCATTGGCCTTAAGTGTTATTGGCCAATGAAGCCACAATTTCTGAATTGGCTGAAAGAATTGTCACACTTGGAGAGAAAACTCTTCCACTTTCCCTCTTTCCACTTGGGGTGGGGTGATAGGAAGGCATAGTGATGGCCTGGAGTCCCAGTAGGGATGCTGGCAGAAGCCCCACAGATACATAAAAATGAGAGATGCTATTGGAGGCACTGGAGGAAAGGGCTGATACCAGAATAGGGAGGGGGAGTGGAACCCAATTCAGCTGGGTCCCCCACCTAGGCTTTGGATTTTTCTGTGGCTAGTTTATCAGTATAAAATAGTGACTCTTAGCTAAATATGACCAATCAGTATGTTTTATTAGAATTTAAAAGCCTAACAGTAAACCAAGCATTTTCCAACTTGCTATAGGCCCCATTGTCCCTTTTCTCTTCTGTGATTTACACATTTATGTTACTCACTGGGGTCATAGAGTTACTTCTAAGCCTAATCAGCAGCAATGATATCTTGACTATGCTGAGTAGATGTAGTCTATTCAAGGCACAGTGATTAGAAAGTTGTATAATCATGTAAGCCATCATTGTCCTATTTGATAGTAAAATTTTCTAAGTACTAGGTAAGGCATATCTGTATTCAGAAGTTTCCATAAAGCACTCCATGTTGGAACAAGAAAAAAGGAGCAGGTGCATCCATAGAAAAGATCTGAGAGCCCCCCAAACCCCCAACATCCATAACCGGGATGACTGATAAAGGTTTTTCTCTCCTGAAGCCAATCAGTAAAGACCACAGGAGCTGGCTACTTCTTTAAATGTGAAAACAGCTATGAAAGACTTCAAAGAACAGGAAAAAATCAAGGAAACATGATATCATGAAAGAAACACAATAATTTCCCAAAAACCAACCTCAAAGAAATGGAGATCTATCAACTGCTTGACAAAGAATTAAAAATAATTGTTTTAAGGAAGCTCAGTGAGTTACAAGACAACACAGACAACTCAATGAACCAGGAAAACAATACATCAACAAAGTGAGAAGTTTAACAAAGAGATAGAAATCATACAAAAGAACCTAACAGAAATTCTGGAGCTGAAGAACACAATAACTGAACTAAAAAATTCAGTAGAGAACTTCAACAGCAGACTTGATTAAGCAGAAGAAAGAATCTGTGAACTCAAAGACAGATCATTTGATATTATCTAGTCAGAGGAGAAAAAAGAACAAAGAAAAAAGAATTAATAAACTCGATGGGGTTTATGGAACACTGTCAACCAAACCTATATATGCATTATGAGAGTTTCAGAAAGAGAAGAGAGAGAAATGGGAAGAAAGCTTATTTAAACAAATATTGACTGAAAATTTCTCAAATCTGAGGAGGGATATGGACATCCAGGTTCATGAAGTTCAAAGATTTCCAAAAAGAATCAACCCAAAGAAGATTAAATGGAGAAACATTACAATTGAAAATCAATGGCAAAATTTTGAGAGCAGCAAGAGAAAAGTGACTTTTTACATACAAAGAAATCTATATAAGGCTATCAGCAGATTTATCAGCAAAAATCTTGCTGATCAAGAGAGAGTGGGATGATATATTCAGACTGCTGAAAGCAAAAGAAAACTGCCAACCAAGAATGGTAGACCTCGCAAATCTGTCCTTCAGAAATAAAGGAGAGACAAAGATTTTCCCAGATGAACAAAAGAGGGAGTTCTTCATCACTATACCTGCCTTATAAGAAATGCTTAAGGGAGTTTTTCAAGTTGAAATGAAACGATGTTAATTAGTAATATGAAAACATATGACAGTATAAAACTTACTGGTAAAGGTAACTATGTAGTCAAATTCAGAATACTCTAATCCTATAATGGTGGTCTGTAATTCATTTTAAATTCTAGTATAAAAGTTAAAAACCAAAGTATTAAAATAACCATAGCTACAATAATTTGTTAATAGATACACAACATTAAAAGATGTACATTTTGAAATCAATAACATAAACTGTATGTGAGAAATAAAAGTGTAGAGTTTTTGTTTGTAATTGAAGTTATTATCAGCTTAAAATAGACTGTTATAACTAAGATGTTTTATGTAAACCTCATAGTAATCACAAAGAAAAACCCCTAGTAGATACACAAAGGACAAGGAGAAAGAAATGAAAGTAAACCACTACAAAAAATTTATCAAATCACAAAGGAAGAAAATAAGAGAGAAAGAAAGGAATGAAGGAACCATAAACCAGAAAACAATTAACAAAATGGCAATACTAAGTCCTCACTTATCAATAATTACAATAAATGTAAATGGATTAAACTCACCAATTAAAAGACATAGAATGGATGAATAGATTAAAAAAGAAGAATCCAATGATATTTTGTCTCACTTTACATTTAAAGACACACATTAAAGTGAAAGGAGGGAAAAAGATATTTCATGCAAATGGCGACCAAAAGAAAGCAGAAGTGGCTGTATCGACACAAATATATTTTAAATCTAAAACTGTCACTAGAGACAAAGAATGTCATTTATAATGATAAATTCAACAGGAAGAGATAGAAGTTATAAATATATACACAACCAACATCAGAGCACCTAAATATATAAAACAAATATTGATAGATTTGAAGATAAAAATGACAGTAATACAATAATTCAATACCCCACTTACAACAATGGATAGAACATCCAGACAGAAAATCAGTGAAGAAGCATCTGACTTGAAAAACACTATATAACAAATGGACCTAATATTAATAGACATATATAGAATTTTCCACTCAACAGCACCATAATACTCATTATTCACAAGTGCACATGGAACATTCTCCAGGATAGATCACATGCTATGTCACAAAATAAGTCTTAACAAATTTAAGAGGGTTGAAATCATTCCAAGTATCTTTTCCAACCATAACAGAATGAAACTAGAGATCAATAAAAGCAAAAATACTTGAAAACTCACAATACGTGGAAACTAAATTACACACTCTTGAACAACCATTGAGTCAAAGAGGAAATCAAAAGAGAATTTAAAAAGTATCTCCAGATAAAGAAAAATGAAAACCCAACATCCAAAAACCTACAGGATGCAGATAAAGCAGTTCTAAGAGGGAAGTTTATAGTGATGAATGCCTACATTAAGAAAGAAGAAAGATATCACATAAACAACCTAACTTTACACTTCAAGGAACTAGAAAAAAACAAACAAACAATAAACTAAGCCACAAGTTAGCAGAAGGAAGGAAATAATAGAGATCAAAGAAGATACAAATCAAATAGAAAATTTAAAAAATAGAAAAAACATCAATGGAGCTAAGAGTTGGTTTTCTGAAAAGATAAACAAAATCAACAAACATTTAGCTACATTAGGAAAAAAGAGAGAAGACTCAAATAATTAAAATCAGAATTGAGAGAAGAGATATTATAACACATGCTTCAGAAATAAAAAGGATTAAGTATTATTATGAATAATTACACATCAACAAACTGGATAACCTAGAAGAAAGGAATAAATTCCTAGAAACATACAATCTACCAAAACTGAATCAAGAAAAATAGAAAACCTGAACAGATCATTAACAAATAAAGAGATTGAATCAGTATTCAAAAATTTCCCAACAAACAAAATCCCAGGACCAGTTGGCTTCACAGGTGAATTCTACCAAACATTCAAAGAAGAATTAATAACAGTTCTTTTCAAACTCTTCCAAAAAATAGAAGGAGAAACACTTCTAGACTCATTCTATAAGGCCAGCATTGCCCTGATACAAAACCCCTGCAATGACACTACAGGAAAAAGAACTACAGGCCGATATACTTGGTGAACACAGATGCAAAAATCCTCAACAAAATATTAATATTAGCAAACTATAACAAATATAGCAGCACATTAAAAGGATCATACATCATGACCAAATGGTATTTATCCCTGAGATACAAGGATGGTTCAACATAAACAAATCAATAAATGTATACAACACTTTAACAAAATGAAAGAAAAAACCCCTATGTGATCATCTCAATAGGCACAGAAAAAGCATTTTGACAAGGTTCAACATCCATTCATGATTAAAGTTTTCAACAAAATAGGTATAGAAGGAACTTACCTCAACATAATAAAGGTCACTATGAAAATCCAACAGCTAACATCATAATCAATGGGGAGAAACTAGAAGCTTCCCCTCTAAGATCTGGTACAAGGCAAGGATGTCCACTCTTGCCACTTCTTTTCAACATAGTACTGGAAGTCCTAGCACGAGCAATTAAACAAGAAAGAGAAAAAAAAGGCACCTAAATCAGAAAGGAAGAAGTAAAATTATTTCTATTTAGAGATAATGTAAATATATGTAGAAAACCCTAAAGACTCCACCAAAAAACTGTTAGAATTAATAAATTCAGTAAAGTTGCATGATATAAAATTAACATACACAAATCAATTGCATTTCCATATAGAAACAATGAACTATCTGAAAAGAAAATCAAGAAAACATTCCCATTCACAATAGCAACAAAAAAGAATGAAATACTTAGGAATTAATCAAAGAGGTGAAAGACTTGTATACTAAAAATTAGAAAACACTATGAAAGAGATTGAAAATATGATAAGTGGAAAGACATTCTGCATTCATGGATTGGAAGAATTAATACTGTTATGATGTCCATACTATAAAAAGTGGTCTACAGATTCAACACTATCCCTACCAAAATCCCAATGGCATTCTTTACAGAAATAGAGAAAACAATCCTAAAATTCATATGGAACCACAAAAGAATGCTAGAGCATTCTTGAGCAAGAAGAACAAACCTGGGGGTATCACACTCCCAGATTTCAAAATATATTACAAAACCATAGTAATCAAAACAGTATGATACTGGTATAAAAATAGATATGTGAACCAATGGAACAGAATATAGAGCCCAGTAATAAATCCATGCATCTGTGGTCAACTGATCTTTGACAAAGTGCCAAGAAAGGATAGTCTCTTCAATAATTGGTGGTGGGAAAACTAGACATCCACACATGGAAGAATGCAATTAGATCCTTATCTCACTCTATATACAAACATCACCTCAAAATGGATTAAAGACTTAAATGTAAGACCTGAAATTTTATTTATTTATTTTTTTATTTTTATTTATTTATTTATTTATTTTGAGACAGAGTCTCACTCTGTTGCCCAGGCTAGAGTGAGTGCCGTGGCGTCAGCCTAGCTCACAGCAACCTCAAACTCCTGAGCTCAAGCAATCCTCCTGTCTCAGCCTCCCAAGTAGCTGGGACTACAGGCATGCACCACCATGCCCGTCTAATTTTTTCTATATATATTTTTAGCTGTCTATATAATTTCTTTCTATTTTTAGTAGAGGTGGGGTCTCGCGCTTGCTCAGGCTGGTCTCGAACTCCTGAGCTCGAACGATCCGCCCACCTCGGCCTCCCAGAGTGCTAGGATTACAGGCGTGAGCCACTGCGCCCGGCCAAGACCTGAAATTTTAAAACTACTAGAATAAAATGGGGAAAAAGCTTCTTGACAATGGTCTGATCTTTATTATGTTGAAGGAAGTTCCTTTTGTACCTATTTTGTTGAAAGTTTTAATCATGAATGGATGATTTTTTTTGTATTTGATTGTACAGCACAGGCAACCAAAGCAAAAATAGATAAATGACATTGCATCAAATTAAAAAGCTTCTGCACAGTAAAGGAAACAATCAACAGAGTGAGGAGGCAACCTAAGGAGTGGGAAAAAAATATATGCACCATATACCCGACGAGAGGTTAATATTTAAAATATATAACGATCTCATGCAATTCAATCACAAAGAAAAACCAATTAATAAATGTGCAAAAGAATTTTAATAGATATTTTTCAAAAGAGAGCATACAAATGGCCAACAGGTAGATGAAAAGTTGCTCAACATCACTAATCATTAGAGAAATGCAAATCAAAACCGTGGTGAGATATTGCCTTACGTGTGTTAGGGTGGCTATTATTAAAAAGACAAAAAATAACAAGTGTTGACAAAGATGTGAAGAAAAAGGAACCCTTGCACACTGTTGGTGTATTGTATACTTCAAATTTGCTAAGAGAGTGGACTTAAGAGTTCTCATCACACAGAAAAAATCAAAGGTAACTGTGTGAGGTGGTGGATATGTTAATTAGCTTGTGATAATCATTTCCCAATGTGTATCTATATCAAACCATCTCTTTGTACACCTTAAATATATACAATTTTATTTTTCAATTATACCTCAATAAGGCTGGAAAAAAACACACTTTCTTGTTCTGGAAACTCAGTGGCAGGCTCTCTCCTGCTGCTTTTGACGTTTCAGTCCCTGACATTTGTTCTGTTTCTCTTTTAAACTTCCAGCATTCTAACATTGATTAATACTTAGTTTACTAATAGATTTTTGGGGATTAGTCTTAGCAATGAAAAGAAGCTTAAAAAAAAAAAAAAGAAAGAAAGAAAATGAGTGTTTGTGAATGCAAGCTAATTTTCCATGAAGACATGTTTGTGAATTCTGTGGAGCCTGGAGCCATGGCAGTTCAGTGAGGCTAATATCTCTGGAATTTCCCCGTTGCTTCTCTCCCCAGCCTCCTGTCAAGGCAAACTCTAAGACGGCTTTAGGCTACAAGAGGCGTGATTCCAAACCAGACTGGGAGTTCAGTTTGAGATCATAGTTAAATTCAGAGTAAGGTAAAGTGATCATATCTTGAAATATTAGGAAAGTGATGAGAAAATGAACTTCACTGATTATAATTAATAGACAAGGATAGATTGTATTTAACCAGTTTTGTGCATTAAAGAATTCAATTCTGAGGCCAGATGCAAACCATATTTTAAAATCCTTTCTAGTATGTCTTTTGACCAGCTTCATGCTTCTTTCCTAATTATGAATCATTGTTATTCCATTTTTCTGAAGGAAAGGTATCTTCTAATCATAAAACACAAGTAACTCTAAGTTATAAGAACTGTAATCAAAAGCAAAAGAACGATTTTAAGTAGTTAACTTTAGGAAAACGGTTTTAAGTCTTCTTCATTAATGTACTTTGGAGATGCACAGTTGATCCTAATAGTATCCCAAACATTCTCTGAGCCAGCCTGAGGCTGTTTCATAGATAAGGGTTATTAATTTGGCTGGTTCATTCTTTTTTTTTTTTTTTTTTTGAGACAGAGTCTCACTCTGTTGCCCAGGCTAGAGTGAGTGCCGTGGCGTCAGCCTAGCTCACAGCAACCTCAAACTCCTGAGCTCAAGGGATCCTCCTGTCTCAGCCTCCCGAGTAGCTGGGACTACAGGCATGTGCCACCATGCCCGGCTAATTTTTTCTATATATATTTTTAGCTGTCTATATAATTTCTTTCTATTTTTAGTAGAGATGGGGTCTCGCTCTTGCTCAGGCTGGTCTCGAACTCCTGAGCTCGAACGATCCGCCCACCTCGGCCTCCCAGAGTGCTAGGATTACAGGCGTGAGCTACCGCGCCCGGCCATGGTTCATTCTTAGTAAGAAAAAATCCGGGCCGGGCATGGTAGCTCATGCTTGTAATCACTGTGCTTTGAGAGGCCGAGGTGGGAGGATTGCTTGAGGCCAGGAGTTTGAGACCAGCCTGAGCAACACAGTAAGACCCTGCCTCTTACAAAAGGTAATAATAATAAAAAAAAAAAAAACACAAAAAAACTCCCAAACCAAGTGCAGTGGTATGCACCTATAGTCCTAGCTACTTGGGAGGCTGAGGCGGGAGGATGGCTTGAGCCCAGGAGTTCAAGGTTACATTGACCTATGATTGTGTCACTGTACTCTATCCTGGGTGACAGATTGAGACCCTGTCTCTATTAAAAAAAAAAAAAGAAAAAGAAAAAGAAAAGAAAAAACCATAAAACCATATTTGGGATACTCCAAATGTGGAAAAACCTATGGATTTTATTTCATAGAATTACAGTTTCCTGGGATTAGGAAACACTTCACAGTTCTTACCTGTATGTATATTTGAATCTCCTCTAAATATCTGAAATCGCCTCACCAGAATCTAAGTTGGTTGAGAGCAGGTACCATGACTATTTCCTTCATGTGTTGAGCCTCCAGAGTAAGCCTTCAATAAAGGAATGCGGAATATTGAATGAATCAATCAAGACTTGAACACCTCTGGCTACAGGCAACTCATTACTACTCAAGGCAGCCCAGTCCATCCTTGAGCAATTCTGCTTGCTCAGAGTTCTTTTTTCAGTAATGATTGGACTGCCCATCTCTTTCTACTTGTTTGTTCCACTTTTAGCCCTTCAGGCCATGTAGACTTGCTCTATCACATGACAAACCTTTAAATATCTGAATTGACCCTCATGCCCTACTCTCTCCACCTGACCTCTGACGTTTGCCTCTACGGTCTAATATCTGGTTTTTTAACAATTGACATAGATATGAGAGTCTCCTGAGGCTCTCAGATGTTCCCCTGTGAGCAGGCACCAGGTTGTCACCTTTACATGGCCCCCAGGTAGTTCAGGGAAGGCCCAAGCTGCATGGGATTATTACTTTATGCATTCTAGGTCTGTTTATGCTCTTTACTATCAAATTAACTTTTTCACATTTTGGAGGAAGCAACTTTTTTTCAGTTTTTTAGAGAGAACTTCTATGTTTAGTCTTAGCAAAACCCTGTCTCCATGGAAGGCAACTGAAGCGGGAGATGCTTATTATCTTGGAGGCTGGTTTAGCCAGCTAATAGTTCTTCTTTTGTGTCTTGTTTCCAAGGTGATTAATTTGGAGATTCAAGACAATCTGATTCTTTGTGAAGATTAAACCTGGAAAGTTATATGGAAGGTACCTTCTTAGATAATCTCTGCGAGGAATGTTTTCTCCCTGGCAGCCAAATTGATCATTGGGACCACCAAGTCTGAGTCCAGTAAAGAAGGGTTTGCCCACGTGTCTGCCTGATGGCTAAGGAAGAAATCTGAAGATTTTGAAATATGTAATGTTTCAATGCTGCTGCTAAAGAAGAATTTACTGTATATTTTTCAAGGGACTGAAGTTAAAATTTAGTAAAAAAAAATTATTAGTACAACTTCTACGGAAATCAGAATGAAGATTTCTCAAAGAACTAAAAGTAGATCTACCACTCAGTCCTGCAATCCCATTAATGGGTATTTACCCAAAGGAAGAAAAATCATTATATCAAAAGAACACCTGAGCCGGGCGTGGTGGCTCCCGCCTGTAATCCTAGCACTCTGGGAGGCTGAGGCGGGAAGGTTGCTTGAGCCCAGGAGTCTGAGGTTGCTGTGAGCTAGGCTGATGCCACAGCACTCTAGCCCAGGCAACAGAGCAAGACTCTGTCTCAAAAAAAAACAAACAAACAAACAAAAAAAAGACACCTGCATTTGTATGTTTGATGCAGCGCAATTCACAATCACAAAGATATAGAATCAACCAATGAGTGGACAAAGATAATGTGATATATGTTAAATATCTACCATGGACTACTACTCAGCAATAAAAAGGAATGAAATAATGTCTTTTGCAGCAACTTGGATGGACCTGGAGGCCATTATCCTAAATGAAGTAACTCAGGAATGGAAAAACAAATACTGCAGGCTCTCACAAGTGGCAGGCAACCTATGGTTATGCATGGTCACACACAGTGGTATAATGGACGCTGGAGATGAAAAAGGCGTGAGGGTACTAGCAGGGTGAGGGATGAAAAATTACCTGTTGGGTACCATATACACATTGGGTGAAAAATTACCTATTGGGGGATGGGTACACTAAAAGCCTAGACTCTACCACTCTACGATATATACATGTAACAAACTCTACTTGTGCCCCTTAAATCTACAGAAATAAAAAAATTTATTGATTTCCATGAACTTTGATATTTTCTGAAGACAATTTTTTATCAAAGTATTAATTTGGAAGATGGAGATAAATATGCAAACATGTAGTTTTTATGAGAAATCATCTATTAGTGAGATAATATCTTACCTTCAGGAAACCAGAGAAATAAAAATGTAAAGGAAAGCAATTTTTTCCATTTGTCCAAATCCTTTAAAATTACAGTCAGTTTATAATTGTTTGGGGAGATGGTTGTGATGGAACCGGGGAAAACAAAGGGAAGGAAGTTAATGAGTGAAAGTAGGAAAGGGAAAAAGAGGGAGGGGAGAAGAAATGGAAAAGGCAGAAAAGATAGAATCTCTAAGAAATTCCAAGTGGCCACTGAGTCCTTAACTATTTTCTTGTATGCACTTTGAGCCTTGAATTGGAATTATATATTTTGTAACTAACTGGTCAAAAGTTAAACAATTAATTCTTATGCAACAGCAATTTATCGTTCCAGGAAAAAAAGACGACTTTTTACTTTATTTTTCAAATGTGTTCTAGTTGATTTACTATAGTTACCAATGCCAAAAAAGCTAGGACAGCAAACAGATCCTTGCCCCCTTATTTAGCCTAGATAGACTATGCAAATAATATGATTTATACTACTGCTTTCCTTCTGGCAGTTTGAATTTGTGGAATGTGTTAGGCAGAGGATGCTTGTGTGATCAGTCTCCAAGAAAAATCTTGGGTCCTGAGTCTTTAATGGGATTCACTGGGCAGAAACATTGCACACATGTTGCTACATTTTTGTGGCTGCTACATTTGTGCTGTCTGTGACCCTTCACGGAGGGAGAGAGCCTAAGGAAGCCTGGACATGGATCCTTGCAGCCTCCACCTGTGTCTTTTTCCCTTATGATTCAGCTTACGGGGTCGCTCTAATAAACCTTAGCCACGAGGACAGCTGTATGCTGAGTTCATGAGTCTTTCTACTGAATCTCTGAGAGGGAGTGGTCTTGGCAAATCCTGACACGACTCCTCTTCTTGCTGTACTCGTCCTCATACGTCCCTACTGTAACACTACACAATTTCAGTGAAAAGATAGAAGGGAAGTGTTTGTGAAAAGTTAAATGTCAAATAAATAAAATACTGATTGAGAAGATCTAGTTTAATGAAAATGTGTCCATGTTTTTGAAAATCAGAAAGCCAATTTATCAGTCATGGAGAAGTTATTTACACTTTGTACTTACAGAATATAAACTTTCAAAAAAGAAATGGCTTTTAAGAATCTCTCATTAGCTTTAAAAAAACAGCTTTATTGAGATATAATTTATATACTACAATATTCCACCCTTTCAAATGGTACAATTCAGTGGTTTTAGTGTCGCTAAACAGAACTGTGCAACTATCACCACTATCTAATTCTAGACCACGTCCATCAACTCCCCCCTCCCCACCGAAAACCCCGTACCATTAGTAGTCAGTTCCCATTGTCCGTTTCCCCCAGCCCCTGGGAACTACTAATCTACTTTCTGTCTCTGTAGATTTGTCTATTCTTTGTATAAATGGAATCGTGAACTTTTGTGATTAGCTTTTATAACATATGTTGTAGCATTTAACAGTACTTCATTCCTTTTTATGGCCAAGTAACATTTCAGCCTACGGGTAAACCACATTTTATTTATACACCCAGTAGATGACATTTGGGTTGTTTCCGTTTTTTGGCTACTATGAATAATGCTGCCAAGAATATCTATTTACAAGCATTATTATTGGACAGGTCTTAGTCCAGCTTTATTGATGTATAATTGAAAAATAACCATGTATAAGTTTTTGTGTGGACATGTGCTTTCAATTAATTCTCTTGCATCTTAACACCCATTTATGTAACTTCTTTGGTGAAAAATTATTCAAATTCTTTGCCCATTATTAAATGTGTTGTCTATTTATTATTGAATTGAAAGAATTCTTTATATATATTCTGGATACTAGACCTTTATGAGATACGTGATTTGCAAGTGTTTTCTTCCATTCTGTATTTTGTCTTTCACTTTCTTGATTGTGTCTATATTTTATTTTGATGAAATTCAATTCATTCATTATCTCTTTTGTCACTCATGCTTTTGGCGCCATATCTAACTCTTGTGTCAGATTTTAATCACCCCACTACGGCAGGTGGTCTACATCATGTAGCCCAATTCTGTTACTCCCCAGCGGAAGGAAGTTAAAGGTGGGAGGAGTTGCAGTGTAGTGAAGTGGAAAGGGCATGGGATTTAGGGTGTTAATATTGAGTCCAACCCTTTTATTACGGGAATTAGGTACTTAATCTTTCCAAGCCTCAGTTTTCTACCTAGAAAATGCGGTAATAATGGTTCCTATTTCATAAGGTTATTGTGAAGCCTGAATTAACTAATTTGTGACTAGGGCTTAGGAGGAGATATCTAATGAACTTTAGCTTAATGTCGTTTTTATTAAGAGATTGTAGAACTGGGGCTGGACCTAGTCAAGAATTGCTTAACAAAATTAAAGTTATCACTCTGTGCCTAATTTATGAATTTCTAAAAGGCTGCTGAAATTACTTTGCTTATGGTTATATAGCCTTCTGGCACCATCAAAAAAACTAATAGGCACACAACAGAATGATTTTCTTTCTTTTGATTTCAGAAATAAACAATGCTTTTGCTCTTTGGGATTCTAAAGAAAGCCCCCAAAAACTCTGGGTTCAGCATAACCAAACATTTCATCATGATGTATGGTTATTATTTATCATCAATTAATGGCCATTTATATAACTACATGGAAAATAACAAACACAAATCCTCCCCCGTCTATTAGGCATAAGACTTTAAGAAAGATCACTGGTATTTCAGTTAAATATTTACCATGCTTTACAGCATCACCTCAGAACTTTCATGGACATGTCCCAATCATTTGGTGTTCATAGGTACAGAAGCAGGTTAGGGCCACAATAAAACACACTTGGTTTTATTATTATAAACCCAGACACTGGTGAAAGTTCAAAGTCAAATCTTCTCAGTTCAGCCTGCTCCTACATGGCAGGTAGAACAATAAATGAGGAGGCCCCTTCCGATAGAGATATGCTTATTAATACGTAATGGAAAAAGACCTTTCTACAATTTTTATTTAAACAACTCAGCCTAAATAAAATTTTGCCATTGTATTCATCATCACGAGTAAAACCCTTGGTCAGTAATTGGCATAATTATATTTCCCAATGTGGACAATTTAGAAAATATTAAAACACCATTTAAAAAAACACATAATCATCTTATGCTGTGAAACATTTACTTTAAGTTAAGCCACACAGCTTTCTACTTTAGTTATTCCTACATTCACTTGCAATCCTCCCAAAATCATTTCAGGAATCTTACTAAGGAGAGAAGACCAAATAATACCTTAGGAAGATATAAAAATGAATAATATAGTCTTTTCCACTAAAAATTGGCAATTTAGTAGGTGATCTAGAAGCAAGATGTCCTTACTAACGGGAGAATGACAGTGGGACGGAAGTTTTCAGTCATTACCCAGGTTGATGAAGCAATTTGTGAGATGACAGTCTAAGTTAGAAATCTACCAAAGGTATCTTCTGTAATACTTACATAGCGCTTATATACGCTAGGCAGTTTTCTAAGCACGTCACAAATGCAGTGATTTAATCCTTACAACAACTGAGTGAGGGGTGAAGTTTCACTCCTCCTTTGACAGGAGGCAAACTAAAGTGCAGACGTGCTGAGCAACTTAGATGAGATTGGAACCCAGGCAGACTGCGCGCTTGGTTCTCTTAACTATTTTATGCCATTTCTCAATTCAAACAGGAATTACTGCCAGTAGAGTAACTTTTGGATTTCTGGAAGCTCTAGTTCTTCAAAACCCCCTAAATATAGAATACAATAGTGTGGATAAATAATATTCAATGGTTTTTTCTCTATTCAGAAGGAAAATAAAGATCTTATCACCTTTATCTATGGTTTAGTCTAAGATAAAAGTCTACATTAAAATATTATATAATCTGTTGTGCTGAATTATATGGCTTATATAATAATAATATGAATGTTCCAAAAAAAAGTTATGTCTGTGTAGGGGATAAATTTCATTTCCACATTTTCCAGGAACCAATCATTTTGGAAACAGCCTTTTATAGCATAATAATAGCTTCTTATATAGGTTTGTTAAACTACCTGTTAATAAATAATATCCCATTAGCTGGTATGAAACCCTGATTATAATATTTAGCAAATTAGTCTTTGTTAAAAAATGCATCTTTAACAACAGCAACTGGGGCAGATTCAGTTTTGTAAGGCCTGAAGCTTATACCATATGGGGGACTTCTTTAGGAAAAAAAATAGAAAATTAGGTGTAAACAATGAGTATTGAATTAGAAGAGGCTCATTCAAGTGATAGACTCTGAAGTTTCAGCTCCATTAGGTTCATGGCAAATCCACCACTTCAGACAGTGACTAAATAAAATCTTTAAAAACACCGTAAGAATGTAGTAATCCCTGAAAAGAATTCGTCAGTTTTTTTCTCCCAGAAGGAACTTATACTTAAAAATTTTTTTATAGACATAAAAATATCATCTCATTTGATTTTTTTTTTTCCTTTCGTTTTTCTTCTCCATTGTCTGGAAAAATCCTGTTCACAATGGATCTTTTCATTGGCGAGATGAGGCAAAAGAGAGTTAGCGATTTGCTCCAGGAAACAGAAGCCTGCCAGAGCCAGGTCTGGGCTCCTTGCACTTACACTCTTAGCTTACGAAGTTGGAGAACTAATATTTTGAGTATGCAGATGAAGAACTCTCTTCTCGTGTTTTTATTGTTATTTTACCAGGGAAGAAACTAAGGTCAGAGACATTTAAAACCAAGCCAAAGCACAAACTCTCAAATTCCTGAGAATAGAACATTGTTTAAACTTTTAAACCAGTAGCAACGTTGGAAAATGTTTCATTTTGACCTGAGACAGAACTAGACCATTTGACCTTGTCTTTTTTATTTTGTTTGGAGATAATCTATTTTGTTTTTTCAGAGGAGCTATAATTTTGAATAACCCATTTAGCTCAGTATTGGTGTTTTTTCCCTTCCTGTTTTCCCTTTCCGTGTTTCTGTAAGGCCATCGTGTTATAATATGAACCTCAGCCATGTGAAAGAACTGAAATAGCTTCACAGCTGTTTGACTTCAAGTTTGGCTCTTAAAGTCCTTATGGTTTCTACATGTATTCAAATACATAAAAGTAAATGATTTCCCTTTTAGCTTCATATACCTTTTCTTCCCCCTGTGCTTGGCTCTCACTGTGTTATAAGAGAATGTGTGGTGATGCTAAAACAAATGGAAAAAAAAACCTTAGAATTTGACATGGGGTTGTATGGATAATGACTACTGACTGTGTTTCTATAGCAACAATTCACTTACCTTGTAGCTATAATAGCACTTCTTCAGTGCCTCCTACTTGCTGGCCACCATAATTATCCATACTTAATCCTCAAAATAGTCCAGCAAGGTAGGTGTTATTAGCCCCATCTTACAAACGAGAAAATGGAGCTTAGAACGATTAGGTAGAAACTGGGCTAAGGTGATATAGTAAGTGGCAGAGTTGTGACTCAAATACAGATCTGAGTAGCTCCAAGGCTAACACCTGTCGCCAGATACCGCCTTTCAGATTAGAAATATCCAGTAGCTTTTGTGGTGGCCAGCCCCCAGGATGGTCCCCAATCATTCCCCGCCCCCCCTTGATATCCTCAGTCTTGAATTTTCCTGTCCACATTGAATACACAGGGCTGACCTGTGTACCCAAAAGATACTGCAGAAATATAATGGGGTGTGACTTCTGAGACCCAGTCATAAAAGACACTGTGGCTTTCACAGTGCTCTCTCACGAGTTGCTTGCTCTGGGGGAAGCCAGCTGCCATGTTGGGAGGACACTCAAGCAGCCCTGTATTCAAATGGGGAGGAACCGGGGCCCTCCCGCAGACAACCAGCACTAACCCACCAGGGGTGTGAGTGAGTCACCTTGGAAACACATCCTCTTTGGAAGACTGCAGCCTTAGCTGGTGTTTGACTGCAACCTGATGAGAGTCCCTAAGCCAGAACTACCTGGCTAATTTGCTCCCAAATTCAGAATCTACAGATACTGTGTGAGATAATAAATGCTTATTGTTTAAGAGGCTAAGATTTGGCATTATGTGCTGTGAAGCAATTGACAACTCATACAGCTTTTTGTCAGCCATTCTTACTCAGTTTGGAACGTGCTTCCTTCGTGATTTCATGCTCATGTCAATGACTGACTTGGAATTTGGATTTGCCTTTGAACGTTGGGCAGCATGGAATCACGTGAGGGTCAGTGGGCAGAGCTTGGGTAGACACATGCTGCACAGCTACACATGAGAAATGAGTGTCTTTTGTTCCCAAAGTACAGCATGTTGCAAGAGTCACTGCTAACTTTGCTTCTACATCAACTGGATACAACCTCTGAAAAGAAAACAAATAGGATGATATTATTTCTGGAGAGCGTTTTGTTTTGTTTATAGCTTGGGACATGATTAAGCTTTGGAGTTTCATATTTACTCTTTGAGGAAGGTGTGCCTGGTCTCCCTCGTTTCCTCTGAGCCCCCTCCCTCTCTCTGCCCCGGAGATCCAGCATCCTTTCAGCACCTAGAAATGCCTTTTCTCCTCCACGGAGAATAGCAGATGCTATTTCTTCAATGAGGGATTCTTCTTTTTCTTCTTCCTCTCTTTCAGTCACCCCCTTTGCCTAACGTTCAGATCTCATCTCCTGCTTCATTTCTTCCGGGACTGCTTTGCCCCCTGGCTCCATCTGCCTTCTGCTCTGCACCCCCAAATGCAAGACACTCAGAACCCTTTTTTTTTTTTTTTTGAGACAGAGTCTCACTCTGTCGCCCGGGCTAGAGTGCCGTGGCGTCAGCCTAGCTCACAGCAACCTCAAACTCCTGGGCTCAAGCAATCCTCCTGCCTCAGCCTCCCGAGTAGCTGGGACTACAGGCATGCTCGACTATGCCCGGCTAATTTTTCTATATATGTTTTTAGTTGTCCATATAATTTATTCTATTTTTAGTAGAGATGGGGTCTCACTCTTGCTCAGGCTGGTCTCGAACTCCTGAGCTCAAACGATCCACCTGCCTCTGCCTCCCGGAGTGCTAGGATTACAGGCGTGAGCCACCGTGCCCGGCCAAGACACACTCAGAACTCTCTTTAATGGCTGTCTTCCTCTGATGGCAGCCAGCGTAAGAACTCCGGCCACACTTGCGTTTTTCACCTCTGGCTCTCTAGTGCCTCATTACACAATACATACTTGTTGATTAAATATTATTTGAGGAGACTATTATTCCAGGCAGAGGGAAAACAAGAGCAGATGCATGAAGATATTAATATGAAAGTATGTGGCATGCATGATGGATTATTAAATAAAATAAAACAAATATAAGTAAAATTTAATAAATTTTTAAATTTAATAAATAAACAATGTTTTCTTAAAGTAAATGCTTATCTCTTTCATATGTAGTTTAATTCAATTTTACAGTAATTAAATTTGTTTTAAAACTTAATTCAATGTGAAATTAAGCTAAAATTAAATTTACATTTAAATTTATGGAGTTAGAAATTTTAGCCTATATTGCTCCTTGCAGCCTTTTTGTTGTGTAAGTTTTCCTTCTCTTTACCCAGTTGCAAGGATAAAATATTTGGGACCACACAGAGTCAAATACCAATTCAGATCTCATACTGTCCCTGGGGAGCCGTGAAAAGGTCCTGGATTATGAGTCAGAAGGTCTGAGGTGCCAGTGACGTTGCCACTAGCTGTTCTCCCTGCATTGTACATGTTAATGACTTGTGTGTTCTCAATGTTCCGCTGAGCTTCAGCCTTACTGGGGTGCAGTCAGCAGCACCCTGAGCAAGGCTCAGCCTTTCTTGTTGACTAAGGGGACTCCTCATTCATCCCTCCCCCTCCCCCCAATATTTGTTTACCAATGCAACATTTATCGTGGTCTACTTTGTGCCAAGGACTGTGCTGAGTGATTGGTTAGAAAAAAAGACACAGTGAGGAAGGAGGCAAACATAACAAGTAGAGTTTACTGTGTGATGAATGCTATACTAGAAGTAACCAAAAGGCGTAATGTGAGCACAGAAAAAGGGAGACTGGTGCGAGGGTAGGCTTTCTGAAGGTAGCGATACCTGGTCCAGTTTTGAAGGACAGCTCAGAATTTACTCTGCCAGAGTGTTGGAGGCAAAGAAGATGGTGCAAAGGCCCTGAATTAGTGCACATGCGTGGAGTGTGGACTTCCTGGGGCATAGGGAAAGGCGAGAGATGAGACTTGGGGAAGCTGACCAGGATCCAGAGTGTTCTCCTTAGAGGCTAAATAACAGCCCTGGGAGAGCGATGAATATACTTGTACTACTTCACCTTTCCTGCTTCCAGGTTTATTTCCCCTCCACGCTGGAGCATGTTTGGAGTGAGGCCTGTTCATGGCACATTATTTTGCCCCTGTGGGGCTATTAGAAGGACTAAAATAAAAACTTTGGCAGCTGTTAGTTTTTTATATTAGGGAATGTTTATTTTATTGCTCTACGCATTTGAAATGTGCAGTTTATTTTGAGATCTAAGTGTTGCAACATGAGGATGAACAGGAAACATGCTCTGGGAAATTACAGTTTGGAGAGTTAGGCTAACAATTTAATTTTCAAAGTTCATGTGCATTGTTTGACTTCTGTATTAGCTTGGGTCTGTGTCAGTCACCAACAGCAATTTTAGCCCCTGGAAGTAGAGCTGGGTCTTCAGCCATTTGTTTATTTAACAAAAACCTCTTCTCAAATGTGGGTTTCTTCTATGTGCTAGGTGTCAGGGATAGAGAGGAAAGGATGTACTTATAGCCTCCAGGAGCTCTAGGTAAGTAAATATGCCATCATTGCTCTGGGGATCTCCCTCATTGTCCTACAACACCACAGCTAGCGTTAGAACATTTGCTGTGTGCCAAGCACTCTATATATGATCTCATTCAATACAATCCCCTGATTATTCCTATTTTTCAGTTGAAGAAAGTAAGGCACAGTGAGAATGCAGTTAGTAAGGTGACAAAACCAGCTGTGCACCAGGCAGGCCTCCCTATGCAAAGCATCCTCATACGGAGGTTATATAAAGCATTCCGTAAGTGTTCAATAAAGTTATCCATTATCGTGGTTTCTTTACCACTCCTCAAAGGCACATAGAGCAAATAACTGTTGTCTTTTTACAGACAAGTTTAACTGAATCTCTCGGAATTACCTCATGAGTCAGTGCAGAATTGGGAATCCCAGGTAAGTCTCTTTAACCTTCTCTTTCAAACAGTACCAGGCCCACTTCTGAAACTACTGTCCCCTCTGAGGCTTTAAAAATCACCTGGGTGAGATAAAGAAACGGAATTAAATGACCCTTGAAAATGGAGTTGATTTTTGGAAATAGCCCAGATACTTTGAAGTCAAGCCAGGTGAAGAAATTGGTCCATGAAGTTGGACAATGCCATTTTGGTCATGTATCTGGTTATGCATTTACTATCTGAACTAATTTTGCCATACAGGGATAACAGAAAACTTTTCTTTTTCTGTTACTTGCTTTCTTCATCTAATCAATGTAGAGAATAACTTTAATCCATCTACCATAGTGAAAGGCCACTGTGATTTATAAGGTCATGCCTGTAAAAAGTTCCCATGAGTAAGCCACTGTGCAAATAGAAAAGATGATTATTTTTACTGCTTGGCTATATATAAGAGCTCATTCATCATTTAAGTGATTCTTGGCAGGGCTTCCCAATTTGCCCTCATGTAGCTCCAGGCTAGATCTTCTACACAGTTACACAGGAAGCAACTCCTAGAACCTTCAATTCAATTACACTTGCCTGGTTTTGTTTTTGTTAAACACAAAGGCTAAACAAATAATAAAAAAAATAAAGATGAAGGGATATAAATAAACAGGATTGATATTTTTATCTGTCAAAAAATAAAAAAGTTTTGGCTGGGTGAGGTGGCTCACGCCTGTAATCCTAGCACTCTGGGAGGCAGAGGCAGGTGGATCGTTTGAGCTCAGGAGTTTGAGACTAGCCTGAGAAAGAACGAGACCCTGTGTCTCTACTAAAAATAGAAAGAAATTATATGGACAACTAAAAATATATATAGAAAAAATTAGCCGGGCATGGTGGTGCATGCCTGTAGTCCCAGTACTCAGGAGGCTGAGGCAGGAGGATTGCTTGAGCCCAGGAGTTTGAGGTTGCTGTGAGCTGGGCTGACGCCACGGCACTCTAGCCCGGGCAACAGAGAGAGACTCTGTCTCAAAAAAAAAAAAAAAAAGAAAAGAAAGTTTTAATGAAAGTGGGGACTTTAAGTTGAATTCATCCAAAATAAATTTCCATGAGGTCTTAAAATTTTATTTAAAAAGTGACTCAAGAACAGAAACATAGACCAATGGATCCGAAGAGAGAACCCAGATATCAAACCATCCTCATATAGCCATCTGATCTTTGACAAAGCAAACAAAAACATACACTGGGGAAAAGAATCCCTATTCAATAAATGGTGCTGGTAAAATTGGATAGCCACATGTAGAAGGCTGAAACAGGATCTGCACCTCTCAACTCTCACAAAAATCAACTCATGGTGGATAACAGACATAAAACTAAGGCATTAAACCATAAGAGTTCTAGAAGAAAATGTTAGAAAAACTCTTATAGACATTGGCCTAAGCAAAGAATTTATGAAGAGGACCCCCAAAAGCAATCACAGCAACAACAAAAATAAATAAATGGGACCTGATCCAATTAAAAAGCTTCTGCACAGCTGAGAGAACAATCATTAGAGCAAACAGACAACCTACAGAATGGGAGAAAATATTTTCATGCTATATATCCAATATAGGGCTGATAACTAAAATCTGTAAAGAACTCAAGCAAATCAGCAAGAAAAAATCGAACAATCCCATTAAAAAGTGAGCAAAAGACATGAACAGAAACTTTTCAAAAGAAGACAGACTAATTGCCAAGAAACATATGAAAAAATTCTCAACATCTCTAATCATCAGGGAAATGCAAATCAAAACCACAGTGAGATATTACTTAACTCCAGTGAGAATGGCTTTTATCAAAAAGTCCCAAAACAACAAATATTGGCATGGATGTGGAGAGATAGGAACACTCATACCCTGCTGGTGGGACTACAAACTATTAATAGTACAACCTCTAAGGAAAGTAGTATGGAGATTCCTCAAAGAACTAAAAGTAGACCTACCATTTGATCCAGCAATTCACCACTGGATATTTACCCAGAGGAAAAAAAGGCATTCTATTAAAAAGATACCTGCACTCAAATGTTTATAGCAGCACAATTCACAATTGCAAAGATGTGGAAACAACTCAAGTGCCCATCAGTCCATGAGTGGATTAATAAAATGTGGTATATGTATACCATGCAATACTACTCAGCCATAAAAAAAAATGGTGAACCTAATACCTCTTGTACTAACCTGGATGGGACTGGAGACCATTCTTCTAAGTGATGTATCTCAAGAATGGAAGAACAAACACCACAGGTACTCACCATTAAATTGGATCTAATCGATCAACACTTATGTACACATAGGGAAATAACATTCATTGGAAATGAAGCAGCAACATGGATGGAATGGAGGCCATTATCTTAAATGAAACAATTCAGACATAGAAAGACAAATACAGCATGTTCTCACTGACAAGTGGGAGCTAAATAATGTGTACACATGGAAGCAGAGTGTGCAATGATGGACAATGGAGACTCGGGGGGTGGGGGTGGGAGGAGGTGGATGAAGGGTGGTGCTTGGTGGGTACAATGTGATTGCTCCAGTGATGGATGCACTGAAGGCCCTGACTTCACCACTCTGCAATAAATTAATATCAATGTAGCAAAACTGCACTTATACCCCATGAATATATACCAAAAAAAGGAAAAAAATAAAAATATATTTATAATAGGAAAAGTGTAAAGTACTTAACAATAAATCTAACAAATAATGTGTAAGATTTTTGTGTAGAATATTCTAAAATTTTATCAAAAGACATTAAAGACCTTAATAAATGGAGAAACATACCATGTTTATGAATGGGTTTTTTAACCCCACAAAGATGTCAAATTTCCTCAAATTGAGCAATAGATTCAATGCAAGTTCAGTTAAAAAAAACTTTTTACTCAAGGACCTGATTCTAAAATTTAAATGGAAGAAAAAAAGGTCCAGAGTAGTCAAACACCTCTAACTACATAAGGAGTCTTGTCATGCCAGATTTTTCATTGAAAAGCAGTAGTAACGAAGACAGTGACATACGACAAAGCCGGCATTACAGCTTTGTGAGGAAAGGACAGACTATTCAGTACATAATATGGAACGATTTATTATCTATATAAAAAATTAGAATGATGTCTTGATTCACACCAGGAATGGAAATAAATTCTAAACACATAAAGAACCCTAGTTTGAAAGGAAAACGTACTTTTAGAAGAATATAGATAAGAGCATTCATATGACCTCAGGGTAGGGAAGGTTTTCAAGTCACAGAAAGCACAAATCATTAAGAAAATAATTAATAAATTGATAATTTAAAAGAAAAACTCAGACATAATAGAGCATGTAACCTGACAAGCCATATGCTGGAATAAAACATTTGCAACACCTGTAACTAACGAAAGATCAGTGTCTGGAATATTTTAGAAAAACTATCTCAAAAGAAGAAAAAGATAGTGATCTCCCTCCCCAACGGGCTATAAATTCATAAGCAGGCATTTTACAGAAGAAGAAACAAGAATGACCAGTAAATATGTTGAAAAGATGCTCCTCCTGTTAGCTTAATGCATATAAAAACCACATTGAGATGCCATTTCACACCTTCCAGATTGGAAGAATTTAAAGTCAGACAATTCCAAGGTTGTTGAGGCAGCAGAATAACTGCTAGTGGTAAATGGCTCAGAACTTTGAAACAGAACCTGACATTAACAGGGGAAGTTAATCACGTTCATAATCTATATTGAGCAATTCCTCTCCTAGGTAGGTGCCTTAAAACACTCTTGCACAAGCGCACCAGGGCCACCGGCAAGAGGTAGCATTGCTCGAACGAGCACAACACTGGAAATCACCCCAGCTTGTTCTAAACCCTCAGTGGCTTCTTGTCATCTGCTCCTCTCTCTGATGTCACGGGGGCCGCTCGCCCCAGGCTGCTGGAGACTCCAACTCTTTCCCGCCTCAGCTCAACATGCTCCTTCCCAATCTTTTCATGGTTGGCCCGTTTTCATCCTCTCAGCCTCAGTGTCACTTCCTTGGAGAGTCCTTTACTTGCTATCCCATCTAAATTAGTTTTCCCTATCTTGGCTTTGATTTGAATATTACAGGCCCAGCACGCTTCCATTTTTTTGGCCTATCTTCGACATTAGACTAATAACTTCCATGACAGCAGGTCTAAGTCTGTCTCGCTCATGACTGTATCTCTTGTGCCTGCCCCACCCCATAGCCTGGTATATAACAGTTACTCAATAAACCTTTGTTGAATTGAGTGATTGAATAAAAACACTGCATAACTTATATCTGTGACTATTTGAAGTAGTTTGTTGATCTGTGAGTATATTTTATTAGCTCTAGTTCATGGAAAGGATAATGGGATACCAAAGCAAACACATAAATTCTTGATAGTTATTTAGAAGGTAAAGGGAAGTGTTTACCTGGTCTTATTTTTGACCTCAAAAACTTAACCAACATATGCTTGAATGCTTCTACAAATTATTTTCAATGGTTTTATACATAATACATTAAACAAATCCTTCAACTACATTAAATAAATCCTTCAGTGCTCAAACTATGAGCATTTGGAGATATGCCAAGTGTTTTTAGTATGGTTCCAATACACTTTTTAAAAAAAACACTTATAGATGCTAATACAGAGATATAATGTTGAATATTCAAATATGCAGGATACACAGATCTGGGCTCTTTTTGAAAGAGGATTGAACTTACGTTGGTGCAGGCTTTTATTTTATTTTTACTTATTTATCTATAATTATAAAAATTATATTTATTCACATTATACTTTATGTATTTTGTATTTGTTTTAATACGTTTTAATTTAATTTTACTTTTCCTGGTTAGAGCTTGAGGTTCAAAGAAGAGTTTGCATGACAGTCTACTTAAGAGATGAATTAAGCAGACAAAGCAATTCAAGAGACACTTGAAGTTCACCAAAATATAAAAATAATGCAAGAGTTTACATTTTGAATAATGGAATTGTACTTTTGCTCAAACAACCACTAATGCAAGTAAGATAGATTCATTTTAATGATGGATAGAAAAAATTAAGCTAACTTGAAAATAGATGTATTAAGCAACAATTTGCATACGTTCAGTCTCTTGGTCTCTAAAATTTCTTTTCAAAATTATTTGTTTTCATAACCTGACATTCTAATATGTGAATGTCATTAAGTAAAACAGAATTTCTTTGTTTTCTATGTAATTTTTGAAAGCTATAATTTAAACCACTTTTTTTGAGTAAATGATTTAAAATGATTTTTAAAATAAATGATCATGTTTAACCCTTGGCTTTCTGAATATGGTGCTATCAAAAAGTAAAGTCTGCGTGTGCAGGTTATTCTGTTGGCTTCACCTGAAAAGTTTACATGAATGTTACATTAAAGCTGACATACAAGTTGAATGAAAAACTTTTTGTTTTCATTTCCACTTATATTTAATTTCTACACTTTATAAGTTGCTAGAGAATTATTATGAGACACAATGAATAAAGAGTTAATAAATAAAATTTCATTAAGAACACATAGTTATCAGAGTGATGCTGCTGCAGACAGTAATGTTTAAAGGGTACGTTCTGAATCTGGCCAAAGCTGCCACAAATCCCTATGCGGTAAATACTTGAACCAGAGCACAGCTAGTACTATTTTAATATTTAATTTACAAAGGCAAAAAGAAGGCAATTATCTTGATATTTTAATAATTACTATTTTAATAACAACCCAGGTAATTTTCATACCAAAGTATATTTTTGGTTCAACTATTTGGCTTCACTCTCTATGAACCTGACAGTAAGTCAAGAGTTGAGTTATCCCTTTAATAGCGATAATAATTTTGTTGGCTCAGAAGATCATATTTCCTGTTACTTACCCACTTCCAATCCACTGGCTGGGATGCTTCTCCCTTGGCAGATTGCTACCTCAGGAAATGAGTAAGGAGCTCTCTGAGGGTCACGGGTTGGGTAGCCAAGGTCGCCAGGGGACAGACAGGATGGCCGGGCCCAGGCGGTACCCACCTGAGAAACACCCAGCCGGGGCTGTCCGTGGAGCTGTGTGTGGCCTCCACCCGGGCCTTCCTTGGGCTGTCCGGACTCTCAAACCGGAACACCGTGTCGCTGGAAGACAGCCTCTTCTTCACCATTGTGCGCTTGTCGATTGCCAAGTCCAAGAAATAAGCTCAAAGAGTCATTTCCGAATCTCCCAAGTAATATAAAAATCTCTGTGTTTCAGCTTTGCACAATTCTCACAGTGCAGGAAACTTTCTTCACATGACTCCTAATCTAGCTGAGGTTTTTTTTTTTTTTTTTTTTTTAAAGCCAGTTAATGAGTAACATATCAGTATGACACAGGGTGGTTTTCATCCTACCCATATTTGCTCTAAAGGAGAAATAAACATGTTTGGAAAATTCAGCTTTTAGTTTACTAGTTGGAACACTACTAAATCTGGGAATTTATGCAGGAAACTCTATGGAAGAGTAGACACTGAAACAAAACAAAACAAAACAACGAGGTGCAGAGACTGGCAGCAAACACCTGAGCCTGACCAACAGGGTGAGGAACGTGGGTCTGCTTTATGCCTTTATGGGTACAGGAAACAGCCAGCTGGCTTCGTGTGTCGCAGCCAAGGTTTGGCAAGATGTACAGGAGGTTTAAGGCTGCACTCCTTGTTCCTTGGGACCTGAAGGGTCCTGGGATTTTTATGGAAGTGATATTACAAAGTCAAGGGAGTCTCAACATTTAGTTTGTATGTTTTGCTGGTTACAGAAGGCTGTGACCTGTACCAAAACAAGGGCAACAAATACAGACCAACATTAGGTGGTGGGAGCCCGAGCTCCATCTCAGTTGCTTGCTGGTTGGGCCCCACAGCGATCCTAGCCCTGCTCTGCTCGAGACCTGCCGTGCCTGTCCCATGGGATGAGAATGAAATTACCCGGGAGAATATGCTATGCAGATTTGCTGTGTATTATTATTATCTAGATACACATTTTACTTAAAACACAGCAAGTTCAGACAATGAATGTCTTTATGTGACAAATGCTCATGCGCAGGGAAAACATCAGCGTCCCTCCACCAATGTCACAGCAGCAGTAAAGGGTTTGTTCCACGGGAACTATGCTCTCTCTCCTCCTCCTTGTGATTAGTCAGTGACGTCAGACAATGGCTGGCTTAAGAGAGGTACACAGATTGGGATTGTGGAAGAGAGCAAAGTTTCCTGGGAAATCAAACCAAACCTTTAGCCTTGGCCTCGTTAGCATTTTGCTCTAACCAACCGATAACCAGGCAGGGACAGGTCTGTACTGCTCCATGGGCAGTGCTGACTCTAAGCACACTTTTGAAATTAGAACTTTGAAATTAGAAAAAGAGTGTCTTTCAGTGGGATTTTTCTGCTGCCTAATAGGGTGGCCAACTTATCCTGGTTTGCCTAGGATT
Organism: Eulemur rufifrons; assembly: GCF_041146395.1. NCBI lineage: Eukaryota > Metazoa > Chordata > Mammalia > Primates > Lemuridae > Eulemur > Eulemur rufifrons. The sequence goes on along the minus strand of NC_090999.1, from coordinate 91,064,760 downwards.
TTCCCGATTTTAGCACTGAACGTCCTGAACCCTAGGGAAACCCTTAGAGCTGGGCAAACTGTACCGGGGTCACCCTAATGCCGACTGCCTCATGCTACAATTCTGAGGGCGCCCTGCCCCCAGCTTCTGTCCTTCTCCTTCTTTGACAGAGCATAATCTGTATTTCTCTTTCCCTCTTATTTCTACACTGCAATTGGGTTGGAAAGACGTTAAATAAGCTAAGTTATATTAATGTGTTCAATTAAACCAATCACCACACTCCATACAGTAGCACAACCTGCTGGTAGTTTCTGCTCCTTGTAAAAAGAAAAGTCTAATGAGCACAGATATTAGTAACCAATGAAATATAGCATGTTACTCTCTCTCATGCAGGTTTGGATTTTAACCGGGGCAATGCTTAACTGTGAACAAAACATCTCTAAAGGAGGAAATTCCAGTGTTAGCAGTCAGTCTTTACGCATGTTTTCTCATAGGTAAGCTTTCCTAGTACTTGCTCAATCAACAAATATCTATTTATTAGCTAGCTGCAGTGAGTGATACCAAAAATTTTAAGAAATGGGTCCTTGCTTCAGTGATGTAGCTGGGAAGAGACAACGTGCATAACTGAAAAGTTAACTAAAAACATAAGAGGTGGGGCAGAATGGCAGTAAATCGGGCCAGTATTTCTTGAGTCTCTGTCCTAGCTAATATCTTTTGAATCTATTTATCATCTCAACTATGTAACTTCATATATAACATCTCATTTAATCCTTGCCCAAATTACATTTTTATAAACAAACAAACTATATCTTAAAAAGGTTAAGCAACTTGGCCATAATCCAATAGTAAGAATGTGGTCATGCTGGAATTCATCCATTCAACAAACATTTATCGAGTATTTACATTTAAGAGGAAGCAAGACCATTTGAGACCAGGCTGACTGAGGAAAGTGAAATGGAAAAGGTGGGGTTTGAGCCGAGTTTCACCTAGGGGACATTGGAAAGGGAAGGGAACAGTGTTCATGAGCATGTAAACGGGCAGGGGCCGGGTGCGTGCGGGAGTGGAGAGTTCGTGCTGCTGATGTACAGGGATAGGTTTGAACGTGTACATGGGGGCTGACTTGTGAAGGATGCAGTGGTGCGAATGCCAGTGTGGCCAGTTCAAACTTCCTCCTGTTGGTGATGGACATAAAATGGTGAAAGGTTGGCTTGATGCCATGTGAACGGTGCTTGGGGAGCAGACGGAGAGGAGTCGGACCCAGCCCTGCCGGCGTCTGGGTGACCCGGTTGTTGCATTTTGGCCGCGACCCGCCAGCCTGTGGGAAGTGCTCTGGAGTAGTTAGAACAGCATTGACTGAGCTCTTGCGTAAGAGGCCGAGTTAATTCCTTACCGTAAGAAATTGTGTCAAAGATGAGATGAGATTTGCTGAAGTCTAGAGCACGGTCACAAACTCAAATGCCTTCAGGAGCCAGAGAGGTCAATAAAACCCCGAGGCGGGGACAGAAATCAGCAGTGTGGAAGAAAACTGGACCGCTTGTGCCCTCCGAGGGGCATCTGCGTCTGATCCGCGGCAGGTGCGGGGGGAGGCGGCGGCCTGAACCTCCCAGGGCTGGAGTCCCCCGGGCCTGCCCTGGGGATGTCACTGCTTGACATGAGCTGCCTTTGACAAATTGGACAAAATTAGTAAGCAGTTATGTTGGCCTTTATGTTCAGATGGGAATAAGGTTTTGATGGCGTTCGGAGGAAATGTGAATTCGCACTGCTTTAATTTTGGGATTAATGGCAGTCGGCTGCCGTGCAGTGGCGACGTCTGACCGCCCGACCTCCTCAACTGTCTGGATGTGGCCTCTGCCCAGGGCGCTCCCAGCCTGCGCCACAGCTCTCATTTGCGGTGTGGAAATTGAAACAAAGATCAGGTGATCGAAGATAAGCACATGGAGTAGGACGTTCATGTAAATACAGCTATCAAAGGAGCATGCACGCTGGCCAAAATGAGTAATATATGATAATAACCAGAATACCACTAAAATAAAGGTAGCAGAGACCATTTTGTATCCTTTCATGGAAATTGAGATTAACAAATAAAACTGGCCGGGCGCGGTGGCTCACGCCTGTAATCCTAGCACTCTGGGAGGCCGAGGCGGGAGGATCGTTTGGGCTCAGGAGTTCGAGACCAGCCTGAGCAAGAGCCAGACCCCGTCTCTACTAAAAAAAAAAAAAAAAAAAATAGAAAGAAATTATATGGACAGCTAAAAAATATATAGAAAAATTAGCCGGGCATGGTGGCACATGCCTGTAGTCCCAGCTATTCGGGAGGCTGAGGCAGGAGGATCGCTTGAGCCCAGGAGTTTGAGGTTGCTGTGAGCTAGGCTGATGCCAAGGCATTCTAGCCTGGGCAACAGAGTGAGACTCTGTCTCAAAAAATAAATAAATAAATGAAATAAAATAAAACCAAACAAGACAATAACTGACACTAGCAGGCAGTTTTAAGTAAGACCAGCAATGATTCAAATATCTCACTTTTATGATACGCTCTAATAAATCACGATATTGTATCTGATAAGGTGAGTTTGTAACAGAGAAAAGAGCAAGGAGTTTGGGCTCCCCCCACTTGGTAAGTCAGTTAACATCTCTAGACTTTACTTTTTTCTTCTACCAGTTAAAGAAATTTTAGGCCGGGCGCGGTGGCTCACGCCTGTAATCCTAGCACTCTGGGAGGCCGAGGTGGGCGGATCGTTTGAGCTCCGGAGTTCGAGACCAGCCTGAGCAAGAGCGAGACCCCACCTCTACTAAAAAAATAGAAAGAAATTATATGGACAGCTAAAAATATATATAGAAAAAATTAGCCGGGCATGGTGGCGCATGCCTGTAGTCCCAGCTACTTGGGAGGCTGAGACAGGAGGATCTCTTGAGCTCAGGAGTTTGAGGTTGCTGTGAGCTAGGCTGACGCCACGGCACTCACTCTAGCCTGGGCAACAGAGTGAAACTCTGTCTCAAAAAAAAAAAAAAAAAAGAAAGAAATTTTAGGCTGGATGTGGCCTGCTGACATGTTCTGTTTGGCCTTTAATAAGTTTTATAAGTAGCCGGGCGCGGTGGCTCACGCCTGTAATCCTAGCACTCTGGGAGGCTGAGGTGGGCGGATCGTTTGAGCTCCGGAGTTCGAGACCAGCCTGGGCAAGAGCGAGACCCCATCTCTACTAAAAATAGAAAGAAATTATATGGACAGCTAAAAATATATATAGAAAAAAATTAGCCGGGCATGGTGGTGCATGCCTGTAGTCCCAGCTACTCGGGAGGCTGAGACAGGAGGATCGCTTGAGCTCAGGAGTTTGAGGTTGCTGTGAGCTAGGCTGACGCCACGGCACTCTAGCCTGGGCAACAGAGTGAGACTCTGTCTCAAAAAAAAAAAAAAAAATAAGTTTTATAAGTAGAACTTTATAAGTAGAAATGTCTTATACGTTGCATGTAAAACATGGTTATCTGGTCTTGCTTGAGAATCTGGCAGATCCTGGCGATCCTGGCTGGTGTTAAGTACCAGTGCCCCTCGTGGCGCGCGGACCCGGCGGGCTGCCGCAGTCTCCCGCCCTCCTCGCTGGGCACTCTGCCTGCTTTGCTTCACCCGTTCCCACAACCCGCATTGGAGTTTGAAATCCTTGGTGGAGATGATGTTGGAAGTCTTCTCAAGCTCAAGTTTTCCTTGCTTAAACCCTACCAATTGAAGTTTGACTATAAGAAGTTTTTATTTCTTCAATGAAACAAGGTCTATAGTTCAAAGAATATAGTCTTGTGTAATGATGATAATCTTTGGTTATTGTATTCAACCATTCTGAAGTCGACCCACAAGAAACTAATATGGCTACTGGTGCTATGCTAGATAGGAGGTGGAGAATTCATGCCTGTATATCCCCTCTCTTCCTTCTTCTTCTCCTCCTCCTCGTCCTCCCCTTTCTTCTACAGGGATGGGATTTGGATATTAAGGTGCAAGACCAAACCAAAACACCAAATAAACAGAGCTTCAAAACTGAGCTTTCCAGAGGCATGGAATATACATTTTCATTTATAAATAAACTAGATTTCCCCTACAAATAAGCAAAGTTAGGAATATTTGTGCCTTAAGATTTATTTGGTGGATTATGCTGTGGTCAGGCTAGTATTAATCAAGTTAGCTTGTGTACTCTAAGCACACACTGCACTTGAGTAAAGAAGCCTTGGTCTGATAAAGTCACCTGGAGTTTCAGACTTCACCATATATGGAAAACTGGTGTGTGGTATAGAGTGAATATGCCCACATTCCTGGGGTGGGCTGTGTGATTTTATGGTTTAGAGTATGGGCTTGGGGTTAGGTTGCCTGGGTTGCAAGGGAGACTCTATTATTTCCTTGCAGTTACTTTAGAAAGGTACTTAACCTCTTCAAACCTTTGTGAAAATGGGAATAACAACAGTATCTGCCTCAAAAGGCTGTTGTGAAGACTTGATGATATATAGTACATGTAAAGTTCAAGTATAAAGCCTGTGTTCAGAAAATGCTATTGATGGTGATGAAGATTATGATTTTGCAGCTGGTCATATTTTCACTAATGTTGAGTGGAGTATTAATATAACTGAAAGGTATGACTTGCTTTTCTCAATGGTGTCAGCTGTGTGTCTGCATGTGGTTTGTGGAAGACCTAATCCCAGAGGGAGAGTGAGTGTTAAGAATCTGGGCCCATGGAATGTTGACATTGGTGACAATGGCCCAGCCAAGTAGCCTGGAATATTCCAGTCTAATTTTTGGACTATCTGCTCCATATCTAAAGTCCCTTCCTCTCTTCTCAAACTCCTTCATTCTGTGGTTTCTATGATAAAAAGGAGAGGAGGCTAATTTCTTCCCCAAAGTTATGAACCCTGCTCTGAGAGGATGCAGAGAAAAGATATAGGTCACCCTTGACAGCAAACTATTACAATCTGTAGCAAGTCATGACTTTAGGGGGAGTTTTACCCCTAGAAAGCTTAGAAAATTGGTCTTGCAGGTCCAATAAACATGATAAGATCAGACAAGGCAAACTTTCTTTTTGTGTACTTGGTCTTTGTGATATGAGGGTATGAAATTTGAAAACTTAAGTTCCTGTTCTAGCCCTGGCTCTAATTTTAACTGCTTCATTATATTTGCGTAAATTTATAAATTGAGTTGACATAGTTGATTTTAAACATCTTGTTTGTAAAAATTTCTGTTGATTTATTGATATATCCTAGTCCCCACAGATAATCAAAATTAATATTTTATCCTCATCAAAATTATGTTTTATACTCTAAAGGATTGTTAAAATCATTTGATAATTCTGAAAGTATATCCAATATTTACTAAATGTTTTCGTTGTTTTCAAGAGGCCTTACCATTCAAAGTGAGGCACAAACACACGTCTTCTCTGTTCCCTCCCAGCAGCGGGAGCGCCAGAGGCCAGAGGACTTAAAACAGAATCAAAGCTATGTTTGGAGAATTCCGAGAAACAGATTTGAGGAAGATTTGTTTGGGAGTAAACATACCACTGGCCAAGATGTTTTTGAGATTAGTCTAGAAACTAGATGATAGGTGATGAGATTTTAGAGCCAATAGGGACCTTAGAATTCATCTACTTAAGATAATTCATGTTATGGATACATCATTTGTGTCTAGAAGGGACAGACGACCTACCCAAAGTCACATGAATAATTAATTAGTGACAGAGCTAGGGCTGCCTCCTGACTCACCCTTCACTCCTGACCTGGGAATCTGGGTCCTCCTCACCTTGTGCTGCTGCGTGGAATCCCTCCCCCATGCGAGGCATGAGAGAATGGAAACACAGCAGGAACTTCCCCCAGCAACAGCCCGTCTGTGGTTTAATATTGTCTTTATAGAGGACAAGAGAGGGAAATGATCACACAACCTACAGTCTTTCATTTTCCACTGCTGTTGTGTGAAGTGATGCACATACATACATACATGTAACACACACACACATTTTACTCTCAGGCGTTAGCTTTCTTAGGCTCTGTCATTAATTATAATACTTAAACATCTTCCCGATTCTCTGAATTTCAGGGATTTCCTCTCCATATTTTGGAACTGGATTTCAGGCCCAGCACATATTTTGTTAAAAAAATGCAGACTCTTTCTGTTTGAATTCTTACTGTGCCACTTAATTGCTGAGGGACTTGAAAATCTCTAGGACTGGTAGGCTTTAGTTTCCTAATCTGTAAAATGGGAATAATAGTACCTATCAAATGGGTTTGTTAAGAAAGTAAATTAGCTAATGTTTGTAAAGACTTTGAATATTGCCTGGAACATAATAAGTATTCAACAAATTTTTATATTTATTTTGACCAATATTTATAATGATTTTTACTGACTTCTTTTTGTTTTTTATACTTTTTAAAAATTTCAGCATGTTATGGGGGTACAAAAGTTTAGGTTACGTATATTGCCCTTGCCCCCCCCCCCCCCCCCCCCCCGTCAGAGCTTCAAGTGTATCCATCCCTAGACAGTGCGCATTGCGCTCATTATGTATGTATTCATCCATCCCCTCCCCCCCCACATCTGCCCGACACCCGATTAATGTTATTCCTAAATGTGCTTTTAGGTGATGATCTTTACTGACATTTATAATAAAAGCACAGGGTCTTATTTAAAGTAACCGATTATCTGTTTTTGGAGGTTTTTTTTCCCAAACAGCTTTATTGAGATATAATTCACATAACACAAAGTTCACCTGTTTAAAGTGTATAATTCAGTGGCTTTTGGGACATTTACAGAGTTGTGCAACCATCACCATCGTCTAATCTTAGAACATTTTCATCATTCTCCAAAGAAACATTGTACCCAAGAGCAGTCACTCCCCGTCCCTCTTATTTCCACTGTGCCCTAGGCAACCACACGTCCTACCGACTTACTTTCTCTGAGACATTTCTTATCTCATATATATAGAGAGAGAAAGTACCTCTTCTGGACATTTCATATTATAAATAGGACCATACTATATGTGATCTTTTGTGACTGGCTTCTTTTACTTAGCATAACGTTTTCAAAGTTCATCCATTTAGCGTGTATCAGCACTTCATTCTATTTTATGACCAGATAATATTCCATTGTATGGATATGTCACATTTCATTTGTCTATTATTCAGTCGATGGATATTTGGATTGTTTCTACTTTTTGGCTATTATAAATAATGCTGCTGTGGACGTTTGTGTGTAAGTTTTTGCCTGGACATGTGTTTTCAATTCTCTTGATTACATATCTAGGGGTAAAATCGCCATATTTAACATTTTGAGAAACTGTCAAACTGGTTTCTAAAATGGTTATAACACTTTATGTTCTGATCAGTAATAGATGAAGGTTCCAATTCCTCTTGCCAACAATTTTTGTTTTCTTTTTGATTATAGCCATTCAAGTGGGTGTAAAGTGGTGTTTCACTGTGGTTTTGATTCACATTTTCCTAATAACTAAGGATGTTGAACATCTTTTCATGTCCTTACCGGCCATTTATATATCCTCTTTGGAGGAAAATCTATTCAAATTCTTTGCCCATTTTAGAATTGGTTGTCTTTTTATGATTGAGTTGTGTCCTTTATATATTTTGGATATGAGTTCCTTAAGACATATGATTGGCAAATACGTTCTACCATTCCATAGGTTGACTCTTTGCTTTCCTATGGTGTCCTTTGAAGTATCAAAGCTTTTCATTTTGATAAAGTCCAACTTAGTAATCTTCTCTTTTATCACTTGTGATTTTGGTGTTGTACCTAAGAAATCATTGCCTAACCCAGGGTCATGAAGATTTATTTGCATATCTTCTTCTAAGAATTTTATAGTTTTAGCTCTTTTTTTTTTTTTTTTTTGAGACAGAGTCTCGCTTTGTTGCCCTGGCTAGAGTGAGTGCCGTGGTGTCAGCCTAGCTCACAGCAACCTCAAACTCCTGGGCTTAAGCGATCCTACCGCCTCAGCCTCCCAAGTAGCTGGGACTACAGGCATGTGCCACCATGCCTGGCTAATTTTTTCTATATATATTTTTAGTTGGCCAGATAATTTCTTTCTATTTTTAGTAGAGACGGAGTCTCGCTTTTGCTCAGGCTGGTCTCGAACTCCTGACCTTGAGCGATCCACCCGCCTCGGCCTCCCAGAGTGCTAGGATTACAGGTGTGAGCCACTGCGCCCGGCCAGTTTTAGCTCTTATGTAAGTATAATGTCTACGACTACTTTGAGTTAATTTTTGTGCATGTTGTGAGGTGGGGGTCCAACTTCATGTTTTTGCGTGTTGTCCTGACCGTAGTGTTGAAAAGACTACTCTCTTCCCTTTGGATTGTCTTGACTCTTTCATTGAAAATTAATTAATCATAAATGTTAGGGTTTATTTCTGGATAACTATTTTTAACAATGTAAGTAGAAACTTATTCAAAATTGGTGAATTTGATCATCTCTGTCCCTTATGAAGACATTCTGTTTTTATTCTTTTTTATATATGACTACATAAGTCCAAGACCAGTACTATTGGTATTTCCCTTTAATCCTTCTTGATAATTCTGAACTCATACTTTTCTAGGTAGTTGTTTATTTCACCTGTTTGTAACAACGGTGATAACAAAGAACACTCATCATGATGATTCTCTACAAAATCTTCAGGCATTACGAAAGCATGAACTTAGATAAATAAGTGAAAGAGTCTTGTATACTAATGAGCATGTATGTTGCTGTTAATTATATACATGTCTTCAACTTAGCATTCATCCTGCAATATTTTAAAACAGTGAAATGCAGTGAGGCCAGATCAAATTCAGAACAGGTGACTGAGATGGTGCCTCCTGTGGTAGTTCGATCTTGAGAATTGAGCTCATAGGATCTTTAAAATGTGAGTCAAGTCGTACGCATGCAATTTATAGCAGAAGAAATGCATGTGGCTAATAAATGAAAAATATTCTTTACTAGTAATAAAAAAAAGAAGGAGATGACTCAAATTGGCAGAGTTTTTTCAGGTCACCACATTTGTGATGATGGTGGTAGGCTTCTTAACATGTTCATGGGCAATGCTGGGAATGATTCTGGAAGGAAGTTTTTTTTTTTTTTTTTTTTTTTTTGAGACAGATCTCACTCTATTGCCCGGGTTAGAGTGAGTGCCATGGCATCAGCCTAGCTCACAGCAACCTCAAACTTCTGGGCTCAAGCGATCCTCCTACCTCAGCCTCCCGAGTAGCTGGGACTACAGGGATGCACCACCATGCCCGGCTAATTTTTTTCATATATATTTTTAGTTGTCCATGTAATTTCTTTCTATTTTTAGTAGAGATGGGTTCTTGCTCTTGCTCAGGCTGGTCTCGAATGAACTCCTGACCTTGAGCTATCCTACTGCCTGGGCCTCGCAGAGTGCTAGGATTACAGGCGTGAGCCACCGCCCCGGCCTTGGAAGGAAGTTTTTACAGTCATTTTGCAGAGGAGGAGGCTGAAGCTCAGAGTGTCTAATGGACTGATCTCTTGTCTCATAGCTTGTGAATGTCAATATTGAGACTCAGACCCAGATGTGGATGCTCTCCAACTCCTCGATAGCCACGGTGAGCATGAAACCCACACAGGGAAGATGTCATTTCGAGATTTTTGGTAAACCAGAGTTTGAATTGGACATCTCCCCTATGCACCTGTGGAAACACTCCAGTGTGAGGTGGGGTTTGATGACTGGGCTGGGCCGTCATGGGAACTGCAGCGCTGTGCCCAGTTTCTCTGAGTTACCGTGTTTCGGTGTTTCTTGTGAGGTTTCAGGAAGGGAAAATGAGGAGCAGAGGGAATTGATATATTGTTAATTTCCATATGCCTGACACTTTACGTATAGAAGCTTATGGAATCCTCCTAAGAATGCCAGGAAATAGGTATGTTTTTCACCATTTGGAGATAAGAAAACTGAAACTCAAGAGAGATCGTCTCTTTTCCTAGTCTGCACTTCCAGTTAAGTGGCAGCAGAGCTGAGATTCAAATTCAGGTCTGTAAAATCCAAAGCCCTGTCTCTTTCCACTGTCACACACAGTCTCCCCAGAAGGGAAATAAAGTTCCTAATTTTCTCACCCATTTACATTTTATATTAGTTTCCCATTATGCCCCCCAGACAGCGCTTGTCTTCACAGTGTTCGTATGCACCCCTGGTGGTGCCTGGGAATGTCTTCTCCAGACAGTCTCTTTATTGCCTTAGGTGTGGACTGACTCCAATAACCCTCCAAAAGAATTCTTTATCCTTTGAAGATGGGATTCTTTTTTTTTTTTTTTTTTTTGAGACAGAGTCTCGCTCTGTTGCCCGGGCTAGAGTGAGTGCCGTGGCGTCAGTCTAGCTCACAGCAACCTCAAACTCCTGGGCTTAAGTGATCCTACTGCCTCAGCCTCCCGAGTAGCTGGGACTACAGGCATGCGCCTCCATGCCCGGCTAATTTTTTGTATATATATATTTTAGTTGTCCATATAATTTCTTTCTATTTTTAGTAGAGACGGGGTCTCGCTCTTGCTCAGGCTGGTCTCGAACTCCTGACCTCGAGCGATCCACCCGCCTCGGCCTCCCAGAGTGCTAGGATTACAGGCGTGAGCCACCGCGCCCGGCCTGAAGATGGGATTCTTTGAGAGATTTTAAAGCAATTATAGTTTGAATGATAGAGGAATTTTTTTTTTTTTTTTTTGGAGACAGAGTCTCACTCTGTTGCCCAGGCTAGAATCTGGTGGCCTGATCATAGCTCACAGCAACCTCACACTCCTGGGCTCAAGATATCCTCCTGCCTCAGCCTCCCGAGTAGCTGGGACTACAGGCATGCGCCACCATGCCCGGCTAATTTTTTCTATATATTTTTAGTTGTCCAGCTAATTTCTTTCTATTTTTTTAGTAGAGATGAGGTCTTGCTCTTGCTCAGGCTGGTTTTGAACTCCTGACCTCGAGCTATCCTACCGCCTCGGCCTCGCAGAGTGCTAGGATTACAGGCGTGAGCCACCGCGCCTGGCCTGATAGAGGAATTTTTAAACGAATTAAATATCTCTACACATATATTTGGTATTCTGCTAGTAATTTTACAAAATTTAAACTAGAGAACAAAGTAAAAGCCAAAAAACCAAAAACCTAACTATAGTGCCTACATACAAGGAACTCAAAGAAACCTAACCTAAAACCAAACTTCTCTTTCTAGATTAAAAGGAACTTTAAACCAACACTTACAGAGTTGCCAGCGCAAGTGTGACTTAGTGCGTGTGTATTTCAATCCCATTTTCCCTTAAGTGAGATGGGAAGTACTGAGTTCTCCTGAACAAATTGTCCAGACTGCTACAATGCCTTCCGAGCCTCTCCTAGCACTGCTTGGGTCCCTCTGTGCTTGAATTCCTTCCTCAGCTGGAGTGACATGAAAAACCTCAAAGTCTGCCAGTTCTTCTAGGCCAACAAACCTATAAGCAAAATGTGCTTGTGTCAGAGCTCCAGAGTACATGGAAGTATGTGGGTTTGTTCTTGCTTTTGCTCAAGCTCCTGATGGTAGGCCAGGAAAATGCCCACATTTGGCAACCAGAGCCATTCTCCACGTGGAGACACTCTGTCCTTGAGATACCAACAGACCTTTCACATAGCAGAGAGGTAATACTCCACTCCTGGCTGTTTTTTCCAGGTCTGAGACCCATCACTTACAATTCCAGGTCTGGGTCCACTGGCTTCACTTCCCTGCCCTGGATCACGCTCTTCCAGGGCGAGCGCTGTGCTTGAAACGTCTGCTGGGTGCTCCTCTTTGCCGACGGGGCCTGCTGTCGTCCCCACATCTTCCGGAGGCCAGCTGCTCCTCATGAGGCTCTGGAGAGTACCAGGAAGGAACTTGTGTTTACTCCAGACCTGGCCAGTGACGGCCCCTTCGGCCACGTGGCCTGCTCTGCCTTCGCGCTTGCTGTGTCAGCTTTCTCCTTCAGAGTCTGCTCAGAAACATCCTGTGTGACTCCTAAGATAATATTACCCTCTCGCCTCAAGAGCTTCATCTTATCTTGTTGTTGACTTGGGGTCACACTCACTGACCCTTTCACTCACAATGACCCGTGTCTTACTGCAATCCTGATGTCTCTCCTCACCTTAGGAGACAGTGAGCATTTGCAACCTCAAAGGTTCCACCCTGATCCACCCTAGATGGTCCTCAGCCCACTCCTATAAGGTCATGACCATATATTATGTAAAGCGAACACACCCAGCACAACTTTGACATCATTATTAAATTCTGTTACCAGTATCTTATCACCCATGTCTCATCTGTGCTTGCTGTAATCAGAATACACTTTTCTTTTTAAAATGTGTTTTGCATTATACTCATCATGGTTCTTTCCTCACTGTGGAGACTCAGTAAATATTTACTGAGGATAAACCTGTCATGCTGGAAGGCAAATTCACAGGGAATTTGATCTTTTTCATTCTTTTTTCTTTTTAGCTATTCTACCATGTCACTAATGCAGACACTGAAGTTGCTCATTAATTAGAAGAATGATGAAATGCCATTAAAGCTTTTATTTTTTAATCTGTATCAGACAAAAATCTGGTTGGCTGAACTCAAATGATTCAGTATTTTTAAGGATTTCATTCAATTTAATCCAAGACCATTGCAAAAAAAAAAAAAAAAAGCAAGTGGGGAGATGATTTACTTGCATAGGAAATACTAAGATCAAGATTTACAAATGAGAAGGAAGAGTGCAATTTGCTTGAGTTCAAGACTAGATAATAGAACAAGAGATTTCCGAGCATGAGATTATTAAGAATGCAAGTAACTTTTATTCTCTACTCTTTCAATCAAAATCTGCCCTCAGATTGTGGCAGAGTGGAGGCATTGATGACCCAGTTATATTAGTGGCCTCTATGCATCCAGGCCCTTTGCCCTACAGCTTTGTAGTCCCTGCTCACTCTAACTTGGGCTGGCCTTGCCTTGTGACTTGCTTTGGCCAGGAGAATGGGGCAGAAGTGACCCTGTGACAGTCCCGAGTCTAGACCTCAAGAAGCCTGTGTGTTTCTGCTTCTTCTCTGGCTTCTCTGTGGTCACCATGACAACATGCTTGAACTAAAGGTCTCCTCCATGTGAGAGCACGTGGAATAGAGCCGAGTCCTAGCTGTTATAGGCACCCAGCTCCCGGTTGTCCTGCGCGTCACCACAGACACAGGAATGAGCCTAGACAACACCTAAACTGGTCAAGACCAGCAGAACTACCTGCTAACCTGCAGACCTATGAAACATAATAGTTATTTTAAACTCCCATATTTTGAAATGGTTTGTTACACAGCAATAGCTAACTGCTTCAGATCCTATATTCATGTCACTAATAGGGTAAGATGATAATAGCTCTTCCCAGGGGCAGTTACATTTTAACTGTTGTCAACTGCTTGAACTAAACAAAGGTCACTTTGAGAATGCCTTCAGGTTCAGCAAGTTGGCAGGGGAACTTAGGGAGTGCAGTGGATCTTCCCGAAGCAATAGCCTGAGACGCGTCAGAGGCCTGCCAGCATTAGAAATAAGGGAAAGTGGCTTTAGGGTAGGGTAGATGGCAGCTACTGAGGACCTCAAAATCATAGCTGCTAGACCTACAGACTGTTGCCACCACGTCCCGACACCCTGCCCCCGTCTCCCCTTCTGTACTCTCCCTCCCCTTCGCGGCCTCCTAGGGCAAAGGTCACGGCAGTACCCACTGCTCCCTCTTCTCACATCTGTTACCTGCAGCCCCTCTCCTCGCCCCTCTATCAACTGCACCCCAGCTTTCTTCACCGAGCTGTAACACACCTTTAGTGCGAGACAAACCTGGTTCCAGTCCCGCCTTGTGCCTAACACGTTAGAGGCCCTCGGACACGCTAAGGTTCAGTGTCTGCGTATTCCAGGTTCTTCCCTGCCAAACTGTGATGAGGAAGGCACTTGGCAAAGCTCTGATCTCTCTCCCCACTGCGTAACCCCACAGGTAAGGAAAGAAATTAGGACAAAACAGCAGCTGTTGCTTTAAGAAAGCGCGTCCAGGGTTCTTTTGATCACTGGTAAAGATGCTTTCTGCTGACTTAGAAACTTTGGGTTATAGGGCAAAGGTTTAGCAAATATGACCCCCCCCCCTTACTGCCTTTGTTAATAACAGCCAGAGACGGATCCAAAGTCACACGAGATTGGAGGCGAGGCCATAAATAACAGTTTATCTTGTGCCTTCTTTTTTTTTTTTTTTTAAAAAAAGAAAGAATAAGCATCTGTTGATACTTCCTACTCCATGTTGTGGACATGTAACAAAGTCATTCCTACTTAGGCAGCTCTTCATAAACGACAGGGGCCCTATTTCAGAGAAATAGAGGGACTTGCAGCCCCCTCTGGGCATCTCCTCACCCTGAACGTCGGCTCCAGGCACTTCAAAGCAGGAAGAGGCTACTCGGAGGGGAAGGCTGGTGGGAAAGTTGAGGTAACTTTAGAAACAATAAGCAGTGTCATAACGATGGTATATTCCAGAATAAAGAGCTCCAAGCTTGGCCTCAGAACTCTTTACTGGGCCTGGGACTTGGCTCAAGTCACTTACCTCCCTTAGCCTCGGTTTTCTCAAATGTAGAATGTTGGCTTGGGGTAAATCAGCGCTTGCCTAAACTGGGATCTGAGGACAGTTTCTCTGGCCTGTATGAAAGTTGGAAATTGTTGTATATTAATACGATTTCTGTCCCTTAGAGACCTTTGTGAAGGTCTGCATTCAAGAAATCTATTCAACTTTATTAACTGAGATGGAGATCATAGAGAACTGTTAATACCCCGTAGGAAAAATAGCTCATTTTGGAAATGCAGAGTGAGACGATTCTTAAGATTGTTGGCTGCAAAAACATCTGAGCCAGTAGAGAGATTTTAGTTCTATTGAACTTTCTGCAGGGTCCACTTTTACCAAGAAAGGAAATAGAGGGAAAAAATCATATTTTATTGATTGTCTACTTTGTCAGGCACAGTCTTAGATATTTTATGTATTCCCCATTTGCTCCTTGCAATAACCATATGGAGTATTATTCTCACCTTACCAACATTGATTTTAACCACATTACTTTTTTTGATAGGCTCATTGAGAGAGTAACAACGGCGCATTGAGGTAGTCGGTGGGATCCGTCCTGGATACTCTCGCTACACACACACATTCTCCGAGTCTGTGGTCTCCAGCCACTGGGCTGTGGCCTGTTAGGGACCAGCTGCACATCACCCTCCGCCACTCCCTGTCCGTGGAAAAATTGTCTTCCATGAAACCGGTCCCTGGTGCCAGAAGGTTGGGGACTGCTGCTCCAAGTGGTATTATCCAGCCCTGTAACTTCAAATGCTGTTTTTATGCTGACCACACTCAAATCTTCTAATTCCCTTCTGACTTCTCCCTATTAAACAAATATCTCAAACTTAGTGTGACCAAACCAGAATTTTTATTCACAGCTCTCCTCCAAAACTTTGCTCGTCCCATTTTACCCTTCTCCGTAAAGGGTGTCCCCATCTCCCCGGTTGATCAAACAGCAAGTTAGGTGTTGTTAATTTCTCTCATCCCCTGGTTCCGAACTTGCAGTCCATCAGCAGCTCCTAGCAGCTGTGCCTGCAGAACACATCCCGAATCCGGCCCCTTCTCTCCACTGGCACTGCTGGCACTCGTCCGAGCACCTTGTCTCTCTGCTGGACCATTGCAGCAATGCTCCCATTGTTCCTGCTCCTTCCACCTGTGTCCCCTCTACAATCAGAATCCAGGATGATATTAAACAATATGTATTCAGACTGTGTTACACTTCTCCTTAAAATCAGCTGATGATTTCCCCTTTCACTAAAAATAAAATCTCAATTGCAATCTATGGCCCCAATCAGGTCTTTGCCCACATCTCCAAACTCGTTTGGCTCCTGTGTCCTTCCATTGGGTTTTCTTCCCAATCTGCAGCATGCCAGGCTCATTTCTACCCTGGTCTTTGCACTTGCTCTGCCCTCTCCCTAGATGGCTTGACCTCTGGCTCTTCTTGTCATCACTTAATCTCGGCTTAGATGTCACTTCCTCAGGCATGCCTTCCCTGACCGCAATGTCAAAAATAATCCCATCTTGTACAGACGCTATCACATCTCTCTGCTTTATTACTTATTAATAAAAGGATTGTTGCTATCAGTGTCTTGCTAATTTATTTGTTTTCTTTTTTTCTCCCAACTAGAATGCAAATCCATGAGAGCTTCTATGTGTTTGTTTTATTCAACCCCATATCCCTACACCAGAGTGTATCACAACACCTGGTACATATAGTTACTCAGCAGATATTTGTAGGATTGCTACGGTTTGAAGGTTTGAATGTTTGGGTTTGAATGAACCCTCCAAAATTCAGGGGTTTCCAATGTGATAATATTAACAGGTGGGGACTTTAAGAGGTTGTTAGGTCATGAGGGCTTCTCCCTCATTAGTAGAATTAAGGCCCTTATAAAAGAGGCTTCCTTGAGCGCTTGGTTAGCTTGCCTTCTTCCTTCCTCCATGTGAGGACACAGCAAGGAGGCTCTTGCCAAATGCTGATGCCTTGATCTTGGAATTTGCAGCCACCAGAATGATGAGAGAATAAGTTTCTGTCCTTTATAAATTACCCAGTCTCAGGTATTTTGTTATAGATGCACAAATGGACTAAGAAAGGATTAATAAAAGAAATATGTCATTTGTCTTGTTAGCTTTCTAGCCATTTCTGTTCAATGCATATTTAAAAGTAAACACATGTAAGAATAAACACAATGTCCTTGACCAGATTTCAAACACATGGAATCTTCAGAAAAATTTTGGAATGAGATTATCACCTGCCCAGGATTTTTAAATGTGCAAAAACCTGAGACCAACAAAGCATAACACAGTTAAAGAAGTCACCAAATACTTTTGTATCACGTTGGGGGAGTTAGAAAAAAATAAATGGACAGTTCTGGTACATTTGAAGTCATGACTTTTGGGAAAGGAAAGGATCAAGACTACAAATGGTTAAACGTGGCCCTTAGGAACTTGCCATGTAATTCTTATCCTGTCACCCACTGCTGATGCGGCCACTTGCAGTGGATTTTCCTCTTCTAAACATTTGCACTCAGAAAGTAAGAAGCTAAGGGGAAGAGGAGTGCTGAAGCTGCCTCCTCTCCAGACCCCCTCAAGACAAGCCTTTCCGTAATAACCAAACAGATTCAAGAAAAAGCCACTAAGCTGATACTGAGCAAAATGTTTACTTTGGTATGATATAACCCTCTTCTAAAAGTTGAGGCGATATGAAGGTGGTGGGGGAAGAAAATGAGTACACTGTGTACTCGAAGGGGAATATATTCTGGACCAGAAAGTTCCATCTTTGACTTCCTGGCACCACCTAGTGGATAACGAATCCTGATTGAGAGACCAGGCATCTTAAATGGTGGTTCTCAAACTTTGTTATTAATAGTGTGCCCCAGAATTACACAGTGAGCTTGTACAAACACCTCACTCTATCTACAGAGTCTGATTTTATAGGTTTGGGATGAGACTTGGGCATCAGAGTTTTTTAAAAAAATAAGTTTCCCAGGTGATTCGGCTTTAACTGATTTTAAAACTCAAAACTGCCTCTCCGGAAATCAACCTCTTGTTGTTTGTATGATGTTCACCCCCCTCCTTTCCTTTTTCCCTTGTGAAAAGTATTTATACAGAATATTTTACGTTGTAAAATCAAAGTGAATCGTGAGCAATACTGTCCTTAAAATTTCTAAGAATTCTGTGACATAAATAAAAATCGATGAGCGTGTGTGTGCGAATTGCGGGTGAAGGGGCAGGGTCTCCCACGAGTGCTGCAAATCACTGCCCCAACGGCCAACATCCAACTAAATATGACAGGTGTTATTTGTAACATTTAATTTCAGGCATCCTCTTTCTTTACTTTTTTTCCTTTTTACAAGGGCAGAATCACAGAATTAAGCGTGCTCTTCCAATTGCTCATCTTCTGTCCTGTTGGCTTTAACAATTTAAAGAAGACATTTCAACTTCTCATTTTGGAGACCTACAAAAGTGATTTCGCTTACAAAATTTGCTAACCTATAAAGAATTTTCATTTATCTTTCATCCAAAATCCCCAAATGATAACATCTTACAAAACCACAGCACAATTATCAAAATCAGAAGACTAACATTGATATAATGCTGGTACCTAACATAGACCTTATTCAGATTTTTCCGCTGTTCCGCTGACGCTGTTTTCCTGGCCTGCAGTCCAGCCCGGGGCCCTGCTGTATCTCACAGGCATGTCTCCTCAGTCTCCAATCTGTAACAGTTACGCAGACTTTTTTTGGGTCAATAAATTTGGCTCTTTTGAAGAGCACTGGTCAGTTATTTTGCAGGATATCCCTGAGCTCGGGTTTTCTGATTTCTCTCCATTAGATTCAGGTTATAAGTTTCTGGTCAGAATGATGTGGAAGGAATGTTTGTGTTCTCAGCACATCGGATCAAGAGGCACTAGATGTCCATTTGCCACACTGATTTTAATCCCATCACTTGGGCTAACGGAGAGTCCTGTGGCTGGTTCTTTTACAAAATAATCATGTCAGGTGGCCCTAGAAATGTCTCTGATTGTTTTGTGGTAAGTTTGTCCTGGAAAGAACACTTGGGCCACAGATAAATTTAACTGAGATAATGTCTGAAAAAAGTGTTTAGCGATTCAGAGACGCAGGGTTTGCATAACCACCACAAAAGCTCCAGGCTACCTGGGCACTTCCCAGGAGTAGTTCCATGAAACTACTTGAGGCTTCCTCAGGAAATGGGTCTTCAGGTGTGACCTCAGACACGGAGCAGCAGACACAACTGGCAGATCGAGGCACGAATGCTGGGAGGGCCCCCGATTTCAGCGGTGGCTGCATTGCATAATTCTCTGCACGCTTCCTTTTATTTCTAGCTGACAGTGTGTCCTTTTAAGTGCTTTACCTAATGCCCTAGAAGTTCCTTTGGTGCTGTATGGGCTGTAAGGAACTTTCTAGGCCATGACATACGCCCAGCTTGGAAGCACAGGGGAGGTTTACGGTTCTGGGAGTAACCCTTGATCAGTGGTGCTTGGGGGCCAATCGGCAAATACCCCCATGGCTTCCCCACGTCAGGCAGAGCCTCATTATAAAGGGTTATGAATACTGGGCTCAGATTTTAACCCATAGATGGAAGTGTGTTTGAGAGGAACAGTGGAGGCGGGGCGAATTTTAATTGAGATTCTAGCTACTTTGGATAATGTGGAGGTTAGATTGGTGTGGGAAGTAAATGGGGGCAGGGACAGGCACCAGGAGTCAACTACAGTTGTCCTTTTTCATATTTTTATTTTTATTTTTTTGGAGACACAGTCCTGCTCTGTTGCCCAGGCTAGAGTGCCGGGGCATCAGCCTAGCTCACAGCAACCTCAAACTCCTGGGCTTAAGCAATCCTCCTGCCTCAGCCTCCCGAGTAGCTGGGACTACAGATGCATGCCACCACACCTGTCTAATTTTTTTTTTTTTTTCTATTTCTAGTTGTCCGGCTAATTTTTTTTTTTAGTTGAGATGGCGTCTCGCTCTTGCTCAGGCTGGTCTTGAACTCCTGAGCTTAAGCTATCCTCCTGCCTCTGCCTCCCAGAGTGCTAGGATTACAGGCGTGAGCCACTGTGCCCTGCCCAGTTGTCCTGATTAGCAATAAGTTGAGCTTAAACTAGGCAGAACAGTGCTATAGAAATTTAAAGATGGAGACAAAACCCCAACTGTGGTAGCTCACTTCCCTCACTGAGTTATGTTCCGTAGGCAATAAAACGGGCTCTGGGTGCCTGTCTCAGTTATTTCTTGCTGTGTAACAAAACTCTCCTCAACTCAGTGGCTTAAATCAACAACCTATTTGTTCATAGAGTTGGGCAGGGTCAGCTGGGCAGTTCTGCTGTTGATCTCACTGGGGCTTGTTCACATAGTTGCTGCCATCAGGGGCCTGTGCTGTGGTCTGAGGGTCCCCCACTACTCATATGTCAGAAACTTAATCTCTTCTGCCACAGTGCTGGGCGGTGGGGTCCTTTGGGAGGTGTTAGGCCATAAGGAGCTGCCCTCATGGCTGGACTACTGCCCTTATAAAAGGGGCCTGTGCGAGTGGCTTTGCGCTCTCCTCCTCTGCCATGTGAGGACAGTGCTCCTCCCTCCAGACAACAGGGCGCCATCTTGGAAGCAGAAAGCAGTGCTCACCAGATGCCGGCACCTTGATCTTGGGCTTCTCAGCCTCCACAACTGTGTGAAATAAACTTCTGTTGTTGATAAATTACCTAATCTGTGGTGTTCTGTCATAGCAGCACACACAGACTAGGACAAGCTGGTTGGTCGGGGCCCTCAGCAGCGTGTGCTCCACACACTGTCCTCTGGCAGCTTCCCCACACGGATGCCACAGGTCCAGGAGGGTGACAGGAGAGTCGTCTTGAAGTCCAAGCTCAGAAGTCACATGATGTCCTGTCCACCTTATTCTATGGGTTTAAGCAGTCATGAGGCCAATCAGATTCACATGGTGGGGAGACAGATTCCATCTCTTGCTGGGAGGAGCTAATACAGTCTATGACCACATTAAGTTTACTATAGCATATTTTGGTAGCTGATGAAATGGACTTCGGGTGTCCTCTTATATTTGGGTTTGGTTTTATAACTAGAATTCGAACTACTTGACTAGCCATGGTGGCTGACACCTGTAATCCTAGCACTCTGGGAGGCTGAGGAGGGAGGATTGCTTGAGCTCAGGAGTTCAAGACCAGCCTGAGCAAGAGCTACCAGGCAAGAGCAAGACCCTGTCTCTACTAAAAATAGAAAGAAATTATCTGGACAGCTAAAAATATATATAGAAAAATTAGCCGGGCATGGTAGCACATGCCTGTAGTCCCAGCTACTCGGGAGGCTGAGGCAGGAGGATTGCTTGAGCTCAGGAGTTTGAGGTTGCTGTGAGCTAGGCTGATGCCAAGGCAATCTAGCCCGGGCAACAGAGTGAGACTCTGTCTCAAAAAAACAAAAACAAGCTGGGTGTGGTGGCTCACACCTGTAATCCTGGCACTCTGGGAAGCCAAGGCAGGCAGATTGAGCTCAGGAGTTCAAGACCAGCCTAAGCAAGAGCGAGACCCCGTCTCCACTAAAAAAATAGAAAAAAATTAGCTGGGCAACTAAAAAAATATACAGAAAGAATTAGCCAGGCATGGTGGCACATGCCTGTAGTCCCAGCTACTCGGGAGGCTGAGGCAGGAGGATTGCTTGAGCCCAGGAGTTTGAGGTTGCTGTGAGCTAGGCTGACGCCACGGCACTCACTCTAGCCTGGGCAACAGAGTGAGACTCTGTCTCAAAAAAAAAAAAATTAACCTCCCCCCCAAAACAAAAACAAAAACAAAAACTACTTATGGGCTGACAAACCATTCCTTCCTTTTATTTATACCCTAGTAAATATTCCAACACCCTTATTCTTGCTCCTGTTAATTATTTTTAGCCAGGAAACTTGAAATATATCAGAGGTTTAGTTAATCTCCCATCAGAAGAAAATGCAGGAAAAAGCTTAGATTCTTGAGATAAATATTTTCCAGATCCACTGAAATGAATATATATATATATATATTTATATATTTTAGACAGTCTTGCTCTGTCACCCAGGCTGAAGAGCAGTGGCCTGATCATAGCTCACTGTAGCTGCGAACTCCTGGGCTCCAGTGGTCCTCCCATCTCAGCCTCCCCAGTAGCTGGGACTCCAGGTATGTATGACCACACCCAGCTAATTTTTAAATTGTTTTGTAGAGATGGGGTCTCACTGTGTTGCCCAGACTGGTTTCAAACTTGTGGCCTCAAGCAATTCTCACATCTCAGCCTCCCAAAGTGCTGGGATTACAGGAGTGAGCCACCACACCTGGTCTTGAAATTAACAAATTTAACATCATTAAAACCTATATTAAGCAGATTTCGTATGAGTTTTATGAAAGGAGATAGTTTTTAAAATGTGTTTTTTTTTGAGGAAGAAGATAACTATGCATATATTTCCAGAATATGGCACCAATATTTATGGGACCATTTTGATAACTGCTCTGATAAACATCTTCATAATAGAATAAAAATTTGTTTTAAATGCTGGTAGTTTTATGAAGTAAAAAATTTTAGTGCCTTGCATATTAGGCTGGTCTGAGTGCAGTGGTGTTTACAGCTAATTGACCACAACCAGTTACAGATTCCTTTGTTCCTTCTCCACTCCTGCTTCACTTAGCTAGCCTTTAAAAAATTAAAAATTAAAATTAGCTAGTAACAATAGTTACTTAGAAAGTTTCATAAAGTGACCGCTCACTGTAAGGGAAATAAACTTACAAAGAAGGCTCTGACAGCAAAACAAGGAGTGTTTAAAAGAGAAGGAGAGTGCTCATGCCTTCTTACGGGAGGAGTTGTTTGGCCGAGTACCAGACCACGTGCGGGAGCTGGGGATCCAAAGGCGGAGCTCGAGGGGCAGAAAAAGGAAAGGTTTTGCCAAAGAGATGAGAACAAACACAGCCTAAATCAAAACCTTTTCAGAAGGCTAAATTTTATTTTCCTTTGTGCCAAGATCCCTGACTCAGCTCTGGGCATTTCTTTCTAAAACAGTTTTACTGGTTTATCTCACAGAATTCTCTTTTTATAAATTTTATTTTTGATTGACAATAGCCATACATATTTATGGGGCACCATGTGATGTTTTGATACATGTATACATTGCAGAATGATCAAATGAGGTGAATTAACATCCACAGAGCTTTCTTACCCTTCCACGTCTCTCCTGAAACAGCTGCTTCTAACAACTGCCTTCAGGCTGTTTCGAGAGGTGGTCTTATTTACTGTTTGCTCTTTTGATTAAACCTTTTATATTCTAACACTGAGATCCATGTATCGCAAAGTAATTTCCTCAGAATACTTGTTTCCTTTGATGCTCCTGAAACTACAAAAGAAATTCTGTATAGCCACGATAATGAACAAATTGTTGCCACATGCAAAAACAAAGATGGATCTCAGAAATAGAACGTGGAACAAAAGAAACCAGACACAAGAGTCCACACTGAGTGAGTCTGCTTATCTAAAGCTTGCAAACAGGCAAAACTAATCTATAGTTAAAACAGGAGAGGGGCTGCTTGGGGAGGGTGAGCTGGGGAGTGAGCACAGTGAGGTTTGAGGTGCTGGTTAGGATCTACTTAGCGCTCACTAGTTGCTTTGGTTGGCTCGCTTTGTGAGAATTTATTGACCTGTACACTTATGACTTGTGTACTTTTCCATGTCTTTGTTATAGCTCATTAAAGAATAAGACAACAAAGGACAAATGGTTCTTCTCATTGACTCTCAAGGGAAATCTGAGATCTGGTATCTCTAATGCTTAGGGGAAAGAATTGTTAGAATGGCAACATTTATTTTTTCACACCTAGTTTATTGCAGTGTTGATTTTTTTAATTGGGTTTTAGTCTCCATATAAACCACATTTAAGGGGTCAAATATCCAACACATCAGTGGCAATCAACAACAGAATGAAAACACAAATCAAAACAAAACACTATTACTATTGCAGTGCTATAAGACTGCATTTCATTGAAAAAAGAATTGTCATGTTCTACTAAGCCAGAAAGAGCTACCAATACAAGGCAATAGCCAAGAAAACTTAAGAGGAAACTGAACATTGATATCACTGAAGCCAATGTTATCTAGACAACTTCTTTTTTCCCCCCTGGGAATATCATCTAGGAATGTGTCACTTGGTATGTCTTGGAGAAAAGTCTTCAGCAGAAAAGATGTATATTATTTCTTGGGAGGGGAGGGAAAATGGAAGTCATAGACTGCTAAATTAATGAAATGTTTCACATTTGCCAAAATTCACATTTAAGTGTTATATGTTGACGGTTTTGAAATAGTCAATGGATTTCTTTGCTCAGTAGGCTGAATTGAGCAGACTTTTATTATTTTCCATGACAGCACTGACTGCTCTCACAGTTGGTGTCTCTGCCAGGAAGCTTGTAGACTGTAATAGAATGTTGGACACAGTTCCTGAAATCATCATTCCCTTCTTCCAGTAGAAAAAGTTGAAATAGTGTCAATGATGTGCACGTCTGGGATGTTACCCTCAACCTGGAAGTTAGAGGAGGAAAGATTAGCATTTTTAAGTTCTGCTGATTTATCACAGACACAATTGTGATGGGTGGAAACAGAGCTTACCCCTGGGATGCAGAATTCAAGCTGACCCAAATGCCTTAGCTCATCTTATTGTAAGGAGCCGTGGACCAGGATTCACCGCAAGCTTGATTGTGACATTTGCTGTGCAAAACACTAGGGATGAAAAGATGAATAAGGTGGGGGTTCCCCAGAATTGTGGGAAGTAAAAGTATGCAAGTAAAATTATACAAGTGTCATTCTCCACAGAAATGGCTTTGTGCACAAAGAGCAATTAACCGGTGGCAGGGAAGTCTACAGAGAAGAGGAGGATCTTAAAAGCTGAGTGGGAATTTGCCATGCAGACAAGGTAGGGAGAGGACGTTCCAGGAAATATGAGAAGCAAGAGTAGAGAGGTGCATAAGCTTCCATTTCCATGGAGTGAGCAGAGTGGTGAGAAGTCTGGGATGTTACGGGCTGGAGGAGAATGAGGAAACAGGGAACGGAGCAGGAAATCTGGGCTACAGCCAGGTTTTGGAGGATCTCAGATACCCTGAGAAGGAGTTTGGAGTTTAACCCGAAAATCAGTCAAAGGATTACAAAAAAGGGAGGAGCATGATCCTTCCTGTGTTTTAGGAAGGTAGGATCAACGATGTGCATAGTGGGTTATAGAGGGAAAAGCAGACAAGGAGGCCATTTAGGGAATATTAGCATAACCAACACTAAGCTAGTGTAAGGTTGAACAACTTCTTGGAAGGCAGAATTCATCCTGAATTTAAATGCTAGTACATGCACATAATGGAGTACTATAAAAGCGTGAAAACAATGTTGATCTATTTTAATGATGCAGAAGGATGTCCAAAAGGTATTGTTGGGTAACAGTTTACAAAACCATGAGCAACAATATTCTAAATCTATCTACATAGAAAAACAGAACAAATGGCATACTAAAATGCTAACAGTAATATTTACTTGCTGGGAGGCTTTTGGGTAATTTTGGGGAAAAGCAACTCAGATCCTCAATGAAGAATATAGTATATAGGAGTTTAGAATTTTTTTTTTTTTTCATATTTAGACCTTTATTGAAACCTAGTGAATGGTATGACATTTCAAGGTAAGAGGGGTGTATGTAGAACCAAGAGTGTAGAGAAGGGTCAAAAGATAGCAAATGGAAATAGAAAATAAAAATATGAGAATGGAAGGTGGAAATGAGATTATTGAACTGAGAAGAGAAGGGAGGGGAGCAATTTTATTTTAACTGTGTGTTAAAGCTTATCTCTGGATGCTTTTCAAATGGATCCCTGTTGTCAGAGTCAAGAATGTTGCTCCATGAAGGTGGTGGTGGTCTGAGTGTCTCTTACGGACTCTTCCAGCCATGATTTCTTGTATCGCTGGTTCCACTGAACCAGTACGTGAAGGGAACTAACAGTCTCATATTACCTCTTGTAGTATTTCAAGTATTTTTTTCCTTAAAATATATACCTAAGTAAATATTTAAGTATTTCATTTCAAATTTACAAAACAAAGTTGGCCACAGAGGTAAGACTGGATTGATACTCTTGGATAATACAATTGACATGTAATTGTGTGGGACCATAGTGATTTTACTCAGAATCAAACCCCATAGAAGAGTTGGGGTTTGAAGGGATAATCAAGCAAAGGAAGAGGAGTTTAGAATTGAAAGAGAAGAAAAGGAAAAGAATGACCTCAGGTTAATTGGCAGGAGGATAAATGTATTTATGATGAATGATCAATAGTCATGTGCCAACTATTTTCTCATTAAAAGAAAATGAAGCTGGAACCCATTCTACTAAGTGAAGTATCCCAAGAGTGGAAAAATAAGCACCACATGTACTCACCATCAAATTGGTTTCACTGATCATCACCGAAGAGCATATTTAGGAATAACATTGATCAGGTGTCAGGCAGATGTGGGGAGGAGGAGGGGATGGGTGTATACATACATAATGTGTGTGATGCGCACCATCTAGGGGATGGACACGCTTGAAGCTCTGATTGGGGTGGGGGGCAAGGGCAATATACATAACCTAAACTTTTGTATCCCCATAATATGCTGAAATAAAAAAAAATTAAAAAAAAAAAGAAAACGAGGCTCAAAAAGAGGGACCAATATTAAGTCAGTCAACAAAGTCCATCTTGGGTTTGTATTACGTGCTTATGAGGAATCACCTTTTGTAAGTGCCCCCTTTTGTGTCCTTAGGACAATCCAAATTCACCTCCCTTTCCCCTTTAGAGGCTAGGCACTGGCTACCTGCTTTATACCTTGATTTCCACCACCCATTCTTTCATCCATACATCTCTCTGGTTACTGAACTTCCTTTTGCTTCTGTTTCTTCATTTTTAAAGGGATAGGGCTAGCCTAGATTGTTTAAATATATATGTGTTAAAACCATGGGCCCCTTTAAGCATATAGGCTTAGGGCTTTCCTGGGTGAAGCTGGGGTGGGAAGGCAGGGCTCCCTCTGGCTCTTGTCCCTTCCCCAGTGCTCCCTGAAAGGGTTCCACAGAGCTAGGTGTGAAAACCCCTGAACCCGAATCTGTGCTTCCCAGAGTCGGGAGAGGTTAGTGTGACCTGGACTATCCTGAGGACAGTGAAGACCCTTGTGAAGATATTTTGCTTTTTCACATTACATTTTCAGTTGGTTTTCTTAACAAGAAAAATGTGTATGGCTGTGGTCACCTAGTCATTGGGTACCCAGGATCAATTCTTGTATTGGAGAAAATGAAATGTAGCTGTCACAATCAGGAAAACTGTTTTTCCCACCTGCCACCATCTTGCTGAGTGATCTTTCAAAAACCTCTCAGGAGCTCCAGACCTCATTTCCCCCTCATTTTTCCATCAAGATGCTGCGAAGACCTCTGACCGAGATGTGCACCACTTTGCCATGCTGGGAGGAGAGAGGGAGCTGGCGTCTGTGCTCCAAAGTGCTGTCTTTGCGCTCTGTCAGAGTATCTCCTTGTCTTGAAGAATACTCTTAGCCACTTGCCTTCCAAAGGCTTCAGTGAAGGAGATCTGTTATTATATCTTTTGTCGGAAGCATTTCCTGCTGCCATTTTGGTCTTCCCATCTCAACACATTGTATGAAAGAAGATAGAATTATGTTCCTTGAAGGAAAAAAAATCATCTGCTCTGCTGCTGTATCAGAGATGCAAGTCATTTCCAAGGGATGACCCTTCCTTGACCCGGTGAGGCTGCTGCTTAGCACGGACTGCAGAGAGCTTGGAGGAACACTTTATGGGATTGATTCAGGCGGCAGAAACCTCTCACGGTACGACCTTATTGACCTTTCTTGGGATTCACTGTGAAGCTATATCTGGGACCTCTATTCTGTGGCTTTTGAAGTAATATATCTTCATTAGGACTTAGAAGTAAACAACTTTTTTAAAGCTCTAAGAAGGAAGTAGTTTGTTTTGAACACAGTGGATTTGATCTTTAGAGAGAGGTGAACAGCTAACTTTTTCCAGCAAAAGCTAAAGATGAATGAAATGCCGAGGGCTAAGAAGGCTTCTTCACTACAGGAAGAGGAAGGATTTTAAATCAACTTACACATAATTACCAGGCTAGCAGCACTTGTTTAGCTCTGATTGGTGACTTTTTCATAAATGGTTTCACAAAAAACAAAACAAAACAAACAAAAACCCTAACAAAAAATAAATAAACCCAACATTGTATCTTGCAAACCTGAAAAAGTCAGTATCCAGAATATCAAAGGAATATATCTTGCAAATTATAATCTCTAGTAAAATCTTTACGAGGTGTCCTTGGGACATCTGGGTGCAGTCTTGGGGACAACCTGCATGGATGCTGACACAAGGTCCGTGGGGCCACCTCTCAAGGCTTTGGCTTTATGTAACTCTCCCAAACTTAGATATAACCAATGAAAAGGAAGGAATTACAAATAAACTGAAATTGAGTATTTGCCACCTTAGCAAAATGGGAGCTCCAAATATAAGTCAAATTACTGTACTCGTATCTTTGACATTGAGTTTTTGGTCACAGCTATTATTGTCACAAGATAGACTTCAAGTCATGCAAGTAAGGAATTCTTGAATTTTTGAAAAGTTTTGTTGATGTGGTTTGTAGATCATCCCTGCAGAGTTCTGCTTTAAGAATGGAGTCTTGGGGCCAGACGCAGTGGCTCACGCCTGTAATCCTAGCACTCTCGGAGGCTGAGGCAGGAGGATCCCTTGAACTCAGGAGTTCAAGACCATCCTGAGCAAAAGTGAGACCCTGTCTCTACTAAAAATAAAAAAATTAGCCAGGCGTGGTGGCACATGCCTGTAGTCCCAGCTACTCAGGAGGCTGAGGCAGGAGGATCACTTGAGGCCAGGAGTTTGAGGTTGCAGTGAGCTAAGACACCACTGTACTCTACCCAGGGCGACAGAGCAAGACTCTGTCTTAAAGAAAAAAAAAATAAATAAAAAAGTAAAAAAACTGGAGCCTTGGATCCCTTTAGCTTATTGCAGAAAGGCAGACAAGCCTGGAAACATAGATTATAGGAGAAAAATCAATCGAGGCCTGCAAATCCAAGAAACCTATTTTGAGTCTTTAACATGTGTCTGAGTTAAATGTGCCCAGACTTACAAAGGAACAGGTTCAAATATTCTTACATGAAACAAAGTCCCCTTGTCAAAAGCACAACTGACAGAAAAGCTGGAGCCTGCTGTTAATCTTTCTTATCTAGCGAATGGCTGGGTTTTCTCTTCCTCGCATGTGGCAGTTTTTCCTGGACTAGGGCAGGGATGTGCATTTGAAAACAAAAATCTTCTTTCCCCAAGGCCATAGATATTTAGAGCCACTATTTATAAAGCTATAGACTTGGATCTATTTCATCATCAGCTTTATGTAAAAGAGCTTTATATATTCAGAATCACTTTATTATCCCTGCAAGAAGGTTGTCCAGTAAGAAAAAAAAATCACTTTAGTAGAAGGCAAAAATGGGGGGATCGAGTGGGTGTCAGTATCAGCCTTGCCTCATCTGCCTACTGCAGCATTTCTAGTCCCTGACGTGGCTTAGTCGCCCCTCTGAGGGCTCTGTGATTTTTCCTTTCTGGAATCGGTCCCTACCTTGAAACTCTCTGCTGTAATAGGTGTTGCCTTAGTTTCAATTTTGTTGTTGATGCTCTTGACCTCTCTGGCTTTTCAAATTTCCTGTTTCTTCTAGCCAGTGACCTTAAAGAGCAAGAATCCTTAGAACGCACTTATGTTTAAAACTGACAATTTTTCTTTATTACACAGAAATATGTAGTAGGAAAAATACATGAGAAAAAAGGATGGAAGAAAGTGAAAACATATAAAATCAACCATAATTCTATAACCCAGAAGCATCACTATTAGCCATTTGGTATATATCATTGCAGGATATATTATCACAATAGATGTTATAAAAATGGACTCACACAGCACAGACTATTAGAATCTGCTTTTTCCACTTAATATATCAAACATATTTCAATATTATCACTAATATTTACCAAGCTAGTATAAAAACCTGCATATTATTTTGTTTAATGGATGTCCAATTAAATGTTGATTTAACATTGCCAGCATTGTGAGCTTATTTTTAAACAACACTGAATATCCTTTTGGCTGTATCTCTGGGACAGTCACGGTTATTTCCTTAGGAAAAATTTCTAGAAGGAAGATGGCCAGGTCAAGGCAGGTGCAGCATTTTAAGCCTCTGGGTAGATTACCAAATTTCCCCACAGAATGTTTGCCCCGATTTTTTCACTTGCCAATAAAATCTGTGAGGCTAGCACCTTGCCTTGACTTTTCTGGATATGTTTTTTTTGTCTCTCAGATGCTCTTGTCTGGGGAAAGCAAAACAATCACAGAGTAAAATGACAAATGAATAAAAAAGCCTTCTAGGAAGTGGGTGTTTTGGTTGAAGAGAGATTGTGGGTCATATTCTGCTCGACTTAATGTGTTGTGGTTCTGTCCTGTGCGCAGCTCTCACCGGGAACACAGGTCGGCAGCGCCAAAGGTTCTTTCCCCTGAGGGCCAAGTGTGGTCCGCGATACCCAAGCCCTCTTAAAACGTACACTCTTTGTTACAGCGCAGGTAATTTTTTTTTTTTTTTGGTGGAGAGAGTGTCCCTAACTACTTTTAGGTTTTCTGAGGGTATTGTAGGGCAGGCAGTATCCCTAAGGAACTGAATGACCCAACATATTAGCTTCTTGTCTCATTAAATGAAAAGAGTAAAAGAAGAAAAGAGAGACATTTTCCCTTTGCAATGAACATATTACTAAGCTTGTATTAGGTGCTCTGAGAATTGCCTTTATTATTTCCGAACTTGTGATTGCTGGAATTGGGGATTAAAAATGGCTATTCTAAATTTGCTTCTGCGCTGCCTCTAAGAATGGAGGTGGGGCAGATTTGCCCCCATGTTGGGAAGGGATACAGGGTTACCACGGGGTGGGCTGTCAGGGTCAAACGGCCGAAGTCAAAACCCCCAGCTCATGGATGTTAGCCCCGCTCCTCCCAAGGAAGGATTCCCAAGTCCGAGTGTGAGGACTCCAGCCCAGTGGAACTGAGGAGGGAGGGGCTGGGAAGAATATAAAGTATGGAATTTTTTTTTTCTTAAATAATTGAGGACATTTGCTATGGCCTGGATGTGTTACCCTAAAATTCATATGTTGAAACTTAACTGCCAATGTGATAATATTAAGAGATGCGGCCATTAGGAGGTGACTAAATGAGGAGGTTGCAGCCATGCTCACTGGAACCAGCACCCTTACAAAAGGTGCTGTTTGTCCGTCCGCCATGTGGGGACACAGCGAGAGGCACCCTCTCAGGAGCAGAGAGCCGCCCTCCCCAGACACAAAACTGCCAGTGCTTTGATCTTGGACTTCCCAGCCTCCAGAACTCTGAGAAATAGATTTCAGTTCTTTATAAATCACCCAGTACAAGATATTTGGTTGTAGCAACAGGATTGGACTAATATTTGAGCCAACTGAAAATTATAACTTTTTATGAATATTTGTGATATTAAGGAATTATTGATACCCTTTAGGTAGGAAATGGTATTATGGATCTCTATATATGTTTATACATACACATATATATTTAGTGGTAACATTTTTGTTGTTCCAAACTGTGAGGAAATGGCGGTTTCCTGCACAGACCGAAGAGAAATGGCGGTTTCCTGCACAGACCGAAGAGAAGCTGATGCGTGAGGGGGTGAGGGGGGCGGAAGAAGAGACTGATTCTTAGCTGGCTGGGGACTAGTTTGTTAAGCATTACGGTTGAGATCTGAATTTAGGTTTTTATTTGCAGAGTACACAGAGGACCAATTCCTGTATTTTAAAAGAATCTTTGCTTATTACCTAGGCTGTCTCCTGAGCCACTTACTATACAGTACTACTGGGATTCCAGAACACAAATCTTACTATCTAGGGTTTCTCTTACAAAATGCAGCTTTCATCACTCCCAGGAGCCAGTAATATTTCATACAAGCAGGTTAATAATCAGCAAGGACACTACTTTAGAAAAAACGTATTAAAAATTCTCCTTGTGTAATTTTATAACATTTAACCACAAAGGTATTAGTAATTCTAAACATTTAAAAAATGTAAGGCCTATTTTGGGATGTGGCTTAAGCCACAATAATAAATTTCAAATAATAATAATTGATTGAAAATGATAAATCAATCAGCTAAGAAGAAATCTAGGAGGCATGTAGTAGATTGATTTGACATTGTACCAAGATGATTTTAATAAACATACCTCAAGTTCAAGGTCTGAGCCTCTTTAATGATGTAATGCTGCCACCTGGTGTTTATGTTCTTTTACTGCAGGAAGATTTGTGGAGTCGACAAGTTAAATGATACTTCAATGAAAGGCTTGACTTTCCTCGGCAGTAATTATTTGCAGTTTTATCTGAGACTAAGTTGAATGGTGTTTCTCATAAAACAAAAGTTTTAGTGAATCACAGAAGCTTGATTCCCTTTATACTTGAATTCTGCTCATAGCGTCACGAGTGATTAGAGATTGGACATCTGTCAATCACCTTAGGTCCATTCTGATAACTTTCTTCTCTGTTCTAGTTATTAGAAACAATCCACCTGCACAATCATGGTCTTGTCGTGGCTTGACCTAACAATCGACGTTTTAATGTAAATCATGTTTGGAGCCGTGCAAGGGAACGTACAAATATAAATTTAAACCGAGAACAATGTGGAAGTGTGGAAGAGGTCAGAAAATTCTGAACGTGGTTGCAGGGGGCAAGGTCACTTGAAGGGAGGAGTTTGAATACTCCAGGTTTTTAGCTACAATCTATCAGAAGCAATCCGTCACACCCTGCCCAAGGATAAGTTTTGCTTAGCTCACAGAAATTTTCTTACAAATTGCTCCAGATGCCAACCATGAAAGAATTTCTGAGGTCTCTGGAAATCAGAACATCTAGATGATGAGCTAACATTCCCGCTTGTACGACTGCCTAGAGCCCTGGCTCTCCACAGGCAGATGACCTTGGGCAAATCCAGTTTTCTCTCTCATTCAACAGGCTAAACACCATGCATTGGCGTCTCTTTTCTAACTCTGAAGGAAACTATAATAACACAGTGACTTTGAGTACTTGATGAGCTGTTGTGAGAGAGGAAAAGGCTTCATCTCAAAAGTCGCAATTATTCTGTTTGGTCCCAGGAACAAGCAAGCAAATGACTGCTCCACACTGTGCTCTCTGTTTCCAGCGTGGTCTTCCCACCACCGGGACCACACTCTCGATTTGTATCAGCCTCATGTTAGTCCGGGACCTCATTATCCCTTTGTGCCTGTAGAGATCTCACAATGGTCTGATTGCCTTCCCTTCAGTCTGTCCCCTCTCTAAGCTTGCCTATCCATATTACCGAATTAATAACTACCACTCAGGCATTTGCTTATAGTTTTTTTTTATTTTATAAAAAAAATTTTATTATGGAACGCTTCACAAATTTGCGTGTCATCCTTGCGCAGGGGCCATGCTAATCTTCTCTGTATCATTCCAATTTTAGTATACGTGCTGCCGAAGCAAGCACTGCTTATAGTTTTAAACCATGACCTCTCCCATACACTCTGGGAAACTCAGTATTTATAAGGCTACTTTGGATTTTTAGGTGAACCAGGAGGTATAAAATAGATCACTCTCTTTGGGTTGGGTTAGTTAGGTGAAAGGGTGAACTGGGCCTGCAGGTGAACAAAACCTGGATATAGAAATTGGAAAGCTCTTAATGAAGGCTCTGGAACCACTAATGGCCCATCCCACTCTTTCACCGAGTTGTATTTATTCTCTCAAAGCCTTTCACTGTCTTTTCCTGCTTCCTGAAACTCTCCGAGTTTTATTGTGCTTCTGTTGACTGCCAGCATATTTTCTAATGAGGGCGGAGGGGGTCTGCGGCAGGCTTGACTAGACATTTCCAATAAGCTGTCAGTGGCTGCAGCAGATGTTTCTGGGTTTACACCAAGTGCAATAGTGTTTCCTATTAGGAGCCAGCACACAGACAGGGGAGACTTTCAAATTCGTAGTGCACCAGGAGCAGGGAAGGACATTTCCAGAGTTTCCTTGAAATGCTGCTCAAACTGCAGTGAGTTTTAGAGGGGCACAGACAAGTATGAATGCATTCACACAGAATTTTTGTGGGTTAAAAGTGTTAGGCTGGGCCGGGCACAGTGGCTCACGCCTGTAATCCTAGCACTCTGGGAGGCCGAGGCGGGTGGATCTCTCGAGGTCAGGAGTTCGAGACCAGCCTGAGCAAGAGCGAGACCCCGTCTCTACTAAAAACAGAAAGAAATGATTTGGACAGCTAAAAAATATATATACAGAAAAACTTAGCTGGGCATGGTGCCGCATGCCTGTAGTCCCAGCTACTCGGGAGGCTGAGGTGGTAGGATTGCTTGAGCCCAGGAGTTTGAGGTTGCTGTGAGCTAGGCTGACACCACGGCACTCTAGCCTGGGCAACAAAGTGAGACTCTGTCTCAAAAAAAAAAAAAAAAAAAAAAAAATGTTAGGCTGTATACTGAAATCTCATACAGAGATTTAGTGACCCTCTGATTTTAAAATTAGTAGCCCTTCTGTCTCCATTAAGACACTGATCGATCACTACAAACAAACAACCCCAAAACCAAACAGAAATCTTCTATAAAGAGCCTCACCAATTTGCATAGTAGTTTCTGAGCCGAAACCACTCTGCTAGACCTTCGCTGCTGTATTCTCGCTAAGTTGTTACTCTCTTTTGCTTTACTGATTTTGAAGAGTAAACCAGGCAAATATGTTTTAACTTGTGCTATGTGAATTAATAGTTAAATCAAGGTCATGAATGTCAGTAAACATATAAACCAATAAAACTTAAGGATTATTTTCAAAGGAGCACTTCGGGAAGAGTTACTCACTATTATTTGATATTTCCAACACGAGAGCCCACCTCCCAAACACACATACAGATACCTCCAGGGACTGTGTATATGATAATGTGATTTTATTTTGAAGTCTGAATACCAATATGTATGATTAGGCTCTAATCACTACTTGAATTCACTGCTTGAATGAAAGAGAAAATAAAATTGAAAAACAGAGTTGGGTAGAAACCCTGATTCCATTATAGACAACCAATCCTTAGGACAGAATTGTTCATGTCCTCGCATGAAGGCGATAGGATTCTAAAGCCCAACTCTTCACCTGCAGTGGGTTGTATTTCTTAGATGTCAAATCTGCAGCTAGAAGACAGCTGATCATGGATTGTGGTTATATTAATTCTTAGCGCTGAGAACACTTAATGGCATTGGACAAGGACAGCTGCAATATAATGTAATGTTCCTGTCCTCCATTTCATGCTGTACCTGATTTTTTTTCTCTCCCTGAAACATTGATTGATTTGGTAACGTAGAATGTTTGCTTTCCAGCTGGCAGATCTAATTGTAAATAAACAGCTGCTAGCTGTGCTTAGACAGCGGATGACGTTGGCAGGTACAAGCGTGGGTGTGCGGGATGATTTAAGGCCTGGGCAGTGGAGCGTGTGGGCGGCTGGGGAGGAGACGCAGGCGGGCGGATTTCAGGCGCAAAGTCCTCTGGGGCTTAGTAGATCTCAAGGCTAAGTTCCCAAGGTTTTAGTGTAAAAGAAAGACTAGCATGTAGACTGTAAGGGCCCATGATGACGGCCATGCGCTAAATATGAGAAAAGATAAGTTCTCTATTATTCAGGAGTCTTTTTTGTTCTTGAAAAATGGAATCCAGTATTAGGTTAATTCTTGGGGGTTATTTCCCTGAACAATGTAGATCTGAGAATTCTGAAGATGGACGGGTGGAGGGGAATTCTTCCTGGTCTAGGAGATGATGTGAGAACAGTAACAGTAGTGAAAAAATGCCAGGACCTTGGTACGTGTCACTGCCCTAGTCATGTAAGGATTGGGTGGTTCAACCCTGACATCCTCAGATACAGGGTGTTTAGCCCAAGGGAACAGAGTAGTTCCAGAGTCACTTGTGTTTCAGAGTCTGGAAAAACAACCCTTGTGCCTAGGGAAGAACCCTGCAAGCATCAGCCGTTATCTTTGGTGTTAGCCAAAGTCGTGACCTTGCACGTCCCCTGAGCCAAAGATCTACAGCGACCGTCCTTCTCCGTGCTCTCGGGAGAACCTTGGGTGGACAGCAGCCTGCCTGTCCCTTCTGATTCCAATCTGGGCCCCCATCTTTCTGGAGTGGAGATGCCCCTTTCCAGGGCTCAGAGCAATCGTAAGCACCCCTCATTCTGTCTCCCTTCATACCCAGATGGGGAGTGGGATCCTGGACAGTTAGAAGACAGACGTTGCTGTGGCAGAGAAAATCCCCACAGCCAGCTGAGGAGGGACCAAGGAGGGACTGTGTGGAGCCAGGTCAACGTGTCCCTCTGATCAAGGCCAGTGGTGAGACAACCCCTCACACCCCGCCTTGCCCATTGCAGCGATAAGGATGAGAATTGTGCTTTAAAACAAGGAAAATCTCAGCTACGAGACTGGGCCAACAGCAAGAATGAGTGAACGAGCAAAGAAACGGTCAGGCACAAAGTACCCGGGGACATGGGGAATATTTCCAGCAACTCCCAGGACCCATGTGGGGTGTGACCTGGGAAACTCCTGTTTTCTCTCTGGATTCTCCTCGGTTTCTATCATAAACTCGCCCAGAAGTTGGCCGTGTCTTTCTTACACTTTACATCAGGACATCCTGGATGCTCTATGTTCTCTCTCTCGTCCTTCCTCCCTCCATGGCCTTTTCTGTTTATTTTTTCTTACAAACAACACTCAGGTCTTTACAACCTTTCCTCTAGTTTTTTTCATTCCTACCTGTCTCAACAGAAGGCCCCCCTTCACGTCTGTCTTCCTGCTCACCTGCCCTCTCAGACACTCACAGGACACATGGCCATGTTAAAGGTCAACCGGCAGCTTCCCCTGGAAGGAGCTGTTTTCTTCCCCCAAACATCTCACAGTTAGCTCATTCAGTCACCGCGACCCCGCAGTGGGGCAGCTACCCTGACCTGCAACTGGATTGAAATCAAACCTGCGGGGCTCCAAAGCCCACAGTCACTTCACTCCCATGGGGGAGGGGTCAGACACTTTCTAGAAGCAGAATATCTTGCCACACCTAGTCTTCTCAGAGTTTAGAGGAGCTGTATGCGTAAGTATGGAGAAGGAAGGTACCTTACACGGTAAACTGTGTCATACTCTAGCTTATAAAAGGCTGTTGGCCTGGGCTTAATTTATACTCCTGAAACAGCCCAATGATCTGTGATGATGAGGATTTGAATCTATAATCTGAGTTTACTTAACAAGATAATGAAATATGTAAAGTCAGTTCATTTAGAGGCTGGCAGGGATTGTAGTATTGCACTCACAGATCTCCATCCCTGTACTAGCATGCACAGCAGCACAATCTTAATTTTGGTTATAGCTGTTTTCCAGTTCTCATATCTCTGCATTTGCCATGGCAGTTAGGGCTGGAAGGAGCTTGTGGTGTCCTTGGAACGGAGGGAGAAGGGAAATTATGACACTAAATAATACGAAATGGGCCTAGTCCTCGTTGCAGTAGAAGCCACTCAGAAAAGTTAATTAAACTCAGGAAATAGGCTGCAAGATAATTACGTTGAGGCCTAATTTTACACTGCAGGCGTTCTATATTGTTTTTGCAAGGGTCCAAAGGAACATGAGATAGAAAATCTCAGGTTGTGGGCTTGATTCATAAAGGATCATTACTTGTAGCTAAATGGCCAGATAAAATGGTAATGTGTGGGTGGCAAATGGTATTTTGAAAATTAAAAGTGGTAACTATGCTATACATGTTAGCCATCTGTAATTTCTTTTAATCATCAGTGAAACTGAGAGTTGTCAGTATATCTGATGTAGGAAATAATAAATGCATAAACCCTAAGTCTAAGACAGAAGACATTATGTTTTCTAAAATAATAATTGATAATTTTTTATTGGAGCTTGGGTATATATATTTTACTCTGCTCTATTTTTGAAATTAATAGATTGAATTGACAAATCATAATTATATTCACTTAAAGGGTACAATGTGATATTTTGAT
Source organism: Eulemur rufifrons (assembly GCF_041146395.1). Taxonomy (NCBI): domain Eukaryota; kingdom Metazoa; phylum Chordata; class Mammalia; order Primates; family Lemuridae; genus Eulemur; species Eulemur rufifrons. The sequence continues at coordinate 91,027,149 of NC_090999.1, read as the reverse complement.
ACAGGTATACAATGTAGAATGATTAAATCAAGCTAATTAACATATCTAGTACCTTGCTTATCATTTTTATGGTGAGACATTTGAAATTTACTCTCCGTAATTTTGAAATACACATTTTTAAAAATGTTTTTCAAGCACTAAGACATTTAATCCTCACAAGAACTCTGTGCAAGAGGGTTATTATTAGCTCCCTCTTACAGGCTTAGAGAGGTTCAACTAACTTGTACAAGGATGCAGACCTAGGAAGTGAAGAAACTGCCCCAATAACCCCAATGTGTAGCTTGAAAGTCCACATGTGCAAGTTCTTGGCTGCCTCTTGACTACAGTCACCATGCTGTGCAATAGAACTCAAAACTTACTCCTCCTTCCTCCTGTCCGTCTGAAACTTTGTACCCTTTGACCGACAATTCCCCATCCTTCCTCCCTTCTCCCCTCCCACCCCACACCCTCAGGCTTGGGTATATTTTAAATCCTGAGGCTGGAGGCAGCCTTGATCACTGTCTTATTACCTTGTGTGCAGCAGGATAAAAACCTGTCCCAAGTTAAGAGCAAATCCATCATCTCTCCTTGGTCTGTCTCCGTCAGAGAAGATGTTTGTGTTCCGACAGGACTTGTTTTTCTCAAAGCCCTTATGGCTGTTACTGAGTGCCCTGTGGCCTTCAAAAGCATTGATAATTGTGTTTTCAACGTCTAGTGTTTAGTTTCCTTAATGCCTTGTGTGAACTTGGCACTGCTTTTGGACAAAGCAGAATTTATTTAAATTGACCTAGGATTAGCCCTATTCCTCTCACCTGTTTCTTCTTTGTTTTAAAACACACACACACACACACACACACACACACTCTGCAAGACAGGAAGAAAATAAACCGAACTCTCTCTGTTTGTTGCCAAAATGAATCGAGTCAATTTTATTTCTTATTTACTCTTTCTGGAAAGTTCTGAGTCAAGACAACTTGCCTTTGGTTAAACTTGATCAGTGAGCATTCTTCACACTCAGTGCTAGAATATTTCCCCTGCTGTCTGACACCAGAGTGGCCTCTTCAGGGTTCTTTCATTGTGTACAGCTTTACTGACATTTTGCAAGTGACGTGAAGTTTCCAGATGCATTCCAAGGTAAGGAGTCTCCAGGGCCGAATTAGGCATAAGCAGCAGGGATGTGAAATGGATCATTTCCTATTGTCTCATAATGTCGGTCTAAAAACCTGAAGCCGAGGGCAGTTGGGACTGAGTGCCCCCGTGTTCTAAGGGAGTGACAAGGAACAGCCAGACCCCATCTGCTCTGACATTTATTGGGAAGGGGCTTTGACTCTGCTGCCCAGTCAGGTGTTGGAAGTAAAGATCAAAGTTCACTGAAGGAGGGAATCTGTTTGCGCCATGAGCTCACTTCATGGAGAGTGTGTGGTATTCCCGTCCCTACCCCATGCGTTCAGACTGCTTATTCGGGTAATGGGAACACAGAGAGAATGGCAGCCGCAGTTAGAGAACGGGTGAATCCTCTCCGTTCTTAGAAAACCATCTAGGATGGATGAGAGAAGTTACTAAGGAGGAACTCTGTGGGCTGCTGTATCTTACCCGGCCTGTTGGGCTGGATACTTTCATTCCCAAGGCCAGATACCTACTACCTCTTTTCCTTGAGATCGACAAGCTAGGGGACCACACCATCTAATCCAAGAGACCTCCCAGCATTCGTCCCTTGGAATGCCAATAGGAGTCAGAAAGCTTGTCTCATGTTGTGCCCCCCCCCCGGACTTCTAAAGAACCAAAAATAATGTAATGATAGCTATTACTAATTATACTTTTATTAAGTAGCTACTTTATGCCAAGCACAGTTCTATGTACTTAAATATATGAAGTCATTTAGTGCTCTAAAACAGCTCATGAGTTAGGTATTATCCCCACTTCAGTGGAGAAAACAGTGAGCATCAAGCTGACACAGCTGGCTTCAGTCATCTGAAGCAGTCTGGGGCCAGAGCTCCTAACCGGACACCTTTCTGCTCTTCTCCAAAAAGCATTCCTGCTGCTTCTGTTACTCTGCCGACAGAGACACCAGCACCAGGCTGCTCACTCACAGCACCTTCAACCCCCACTGGCAAAAAGTCCCCTGGCTGCTTCCTATCCTGATGAGGCAATGGCTTCCTCTTAACCCCAGGCTTGACTCCAAGTGACCTTGTTCATCTTTGCCAGGACACTAGACTTTGTACCCATGTTTGAGTTCTCTGGACATAGGACATTGTAGCATACTTTCCTTTGGATATAAGATTAGAATCATCTGGAAGTCAGCAGGAAATCCTGAAATTCTGAGACAAAGAAATACCACTGGTCACTTTTATTTGGGGGGTGGGTGGGGTGATAAGCCTAGGAAAAGAGGTACTTTGAATCCCTGAAGTAGGAAAAACGGAGCCTTTAAGTTTCCTTGGCATAACTATCTTTTCATCTGCTACAGTCATGGAGAATGCAGCTACCTTACAAGAATAGTCCTAAGTCCCGGAAAACAGCTATGGGTGGAAATGCTAACAGGGTAGTACCAGAATTTAAATTACTCACCGTTAGAGTTATATGCAGAGATAATGCAAAGCAGCCCAGAGTACTGGAGGTGATCCTAGAGACTACTAATATCATTAAAGGCCATATAGGCAACTATTAATATATTCCCTTTAACTTCTCCATGTTGTCTTTTAAAATGATTTTTAGAGATGAACTATGGATTGCCATTGATGTAACAAAATTGTTTCTACCATTATTAACACAGAACATGAGATAGTTTTAATTCTGGAAAAGAGATTCAGTATTCCTTGCTAATGTTTAGTAACTAATTTGGCTAAGTTCATATTTATTTTTAAATCGGTGCTTAAGAAAAAATCGCCAACAAAGCAACTTGCAACTGCACACACCGGACAGTGCCGTAAAGTATCTTCACCATTTTGTTCAGGGCTGTGTAAATTTTCTTGCTCTTTGTCACGCTGTTGACAAAGGGATTTTAAATCACATAGAAACCTGAAGGCTTTACTTTCACCTATTATAGAAATGATGTTTTCATTAGGAAAAACAGAGAAGCTATTTTCTGTGTTTTCTCCTTTATTGAGCTTGGCTTTTAGCATGGGTGACTGAATAAAAGAAGGTTCATGAATCCTCCTAGATGGTCAACTTCTTGGACATTCAACTATTTGGAGCCTATAGAGAAATACCCACTCAGACTAGAACCAAACTACTCTGGCTCAAACCTCTCTCTTCCAACTACAAATTTCTGCATTTTTTGCAAAGGGCATCTTATTACTAACAGTGGACTTGGAAAAGGGGGAACAAGTGGAGTTTCTCCTCTTTCCTTATTAGACAGGGACATTGCCTCCCCCTCCCCAATGTGTTCAAGCAAGATTCAAATAATGTACAGACAGTAAGGTTTCCTCTCATTATTGACTTGAAGTTGTTTCTGTCATGTTTTATATCCTCTTAGTAATTCCTGAAAATGTTATTGTATTAGCAGAGCTTTGGTAGTATAGAGAAAGAGGGGCCAGTTCCCGAGCCCCTGGAAGTGACCCGAGTAAGAGATGGAAGCTGAGAAGGCAGCACGCATAGGTGTGTGGCCTTCTCTGCAGCCTCACTTAAGGGTGGACGGCAAACCCTCCCTGTTGTCCTAAACGCTTGAGAAGTATGGCCTTTGGAAGGAGGAAAAGGTGAGGAGGCTGCACTCTATTGATCTGGGGAGGCAAACAGACCATTTGACTTGGTTTTAAAGGAAAGGGTGACTCCCAAATGCTGGAGAACTTGTTGTAATCCAGGTGATTTGAGTCACATAATGGGTTTGGGTTTTAAAAGGAAACAGATATTTCCTTAGTTCATTTTCTATAGGTAGGAATAAAGGCCAAGAGAAACTAAAATTAGTTGTAGAGCCAGGTTAGAATGTACATCTCCTGATCCCTGGTCTAGTGCATTTCTGGAGACTCTATTTGAGTATCATCCATAAAGTCTTTTAAGATAATGCCGCTGAAAAAACCACTTCTATTGTTGATAATTATTGACTATCATGAAGAGTGAATAACCACAACTGTGGCTCCCAACAAAAATGTCATTATTATCACCGTATAGTTGCCAAGTGGCAAAGCATCTGGCTCGGACCCCCTGGGTGATACTGCAGCCTCACCTCTGACTCCTGGGAGGACGGTAGCCCGTTCTCAGCCTTCCTGGGCCTCGGTGTCCTCATCTGTAAATGTGTGAATCACATAAAGTAATATGTGAGACAGTAGGGTGTCTAGCACAAGCAAGTTACTAAGTGACAGCCAGTATCGTTATTCTATACTATCTTAATTTATTTTAATAAGTAATACATTAACATGGGTCAAAAATAAAGTTATAAAAATGCCCGGAGTGAAAAGTCTGCCTCCCCACTCTGTCCCTTGGCCATCCAGGTTCACTTCCCCCTGGCAGTTATGTTTTTATATCTCCTTCCGGTAATTGTTCTGTATACATAAGCAAACGTGAATACATATCCTTTTCCTTTTTAATCCAATGGTAGAAGAGTGTTCTGCTGTTTTTTTTTCTTTTTTTTTTTTTTACTTAATATGCCTTTGAGCATATAGACATATATGAAAAGAGGATCTTATTCACTGCAGTAGCTGCAACACACTGCATAGAATGGATTTACCATAACTTTTTTTTTTACTTTTGTCGAAGGACATTTGGGTCAATATGGAGTTTTGCTATTATTTACTATACTGCATTGAATAACCCTGGACATACGTTATTTGTAGATATCTGTAGGGTAAATTTTCTAGAAGTGGAATTGCTGGGTCAAAGAGTATGTGCATTTTTTTTTTTTTTTTTTGAGACAGAGTCTCACTCTGTTTCCCGGGCTAGAGTGCTGTGGCGTCAGCCTAGCTCACAGCAACCTCAAACTCCTGGGCTCAAGCGATCCTCCTGCCTCAGCCTCCTGAGTAGCTGGGACTACAAGCATGTGCCACCATGCCTGGCTGATTTTTTTCTCTCTATATATATTTTTAGCTGTCCATATAATTTCTTTCTATTTTTGGTAAAGACGGAGTCTCGCTCTTGCTCAGGCTGGTCTCGAACTCCTGAGCTCAAACGATCCACCCGCCTCGGCCTCCCAGAGTGCTAGGATTACAGGCGTGAGCTACCACGCCCGGTCGAGTATGTACATTTTTAATTTTGGTAGATATTGCCAAATGGCCCCCCAAATCTTATATCCATTTAGAATCCTAACAGCAGTGAATGAAAGTGACTTTCTCCCTGCTAAGACAGTGGTATCAAACTTTACGGTATTCGCCAATTTGACAAGTCAAAAGTGGTATCTCTACCTAGTTTTGATTTGCGTTTATCATAAGTGAGGTTGAACACTTTAAAAAAATGTTTGAGGCATTTTTACTCACTTTTTCTGAGAACTATTTTTTTCATATCCTTTGCTCATTTTTTGAGTTGTTTTTATTTTTATGTTAAGTTGCATTTATTTTTTTAACATTTAAAATATGTGATTATAAAAATGAAAACATGTCATGAAATTGAAAAGTTATAGAAGGGAATAAAAAGATAAATAAAATTTTGCTTTTCTCGTCACCAGCCTAACTCTCTTTCACAGAACTAATTATTCCTAAGAGTTTCTTTTATAGTGTAATATAAACTTTATGTGTGTGCAGAAGCATATATGTGTGTGTTCTTTACAAAAATGGGATCTGCATATACCTACTGTTTGGTACTTTGCTTCTCTTATTTGGGCACCACTTCCTGTCTGCATACGTAGAACCACTTCATTTTTTTATGACTGCATAGATTTCAATGATCTCTTAAATGAGTACATTCATCTCAAGGGGTTTAAGATGATTCATTAGGGTGTGAGAAGAAAATATAGATCTTCCACTTATTTTTCTTAATCTCACTTAGGATTAAAAAAAATTTTTACTTTTGTAGCATACATTATATTAGTCAAGTGCATATGCATCTAACTGAGAATAAATGTTTTTTATATTTTCATTTTAGTATTGTGTGTTTAATTTTTTTTTGGCTGAAGGGGTATGCTATAAAAAAAGTTTCATACTTCATTTACCAGCCCTTTGTTAATAAATATTTAAGCTTTTTCCCGTAGTGATTTAAAAACATGTCCACAGATTCCTTGACATTTATTTGTCTTTTCAAAAGGTGGAGTCTCAATACTAGATTGGAACTAATTGATCAACACTTACATGCAGATATAGAAGTAAAATTCAAGGGAAATCAAGTAGGTGGGAGGGGGAGGAGGGGATGGGCAAATCCACACCTAACGGGTACGGCGCACACTGGCCAACTGAAGGGCACACTCATAGCTTCCACTCAACTGTGCAAAAGCAAATTATGTGACCAAAATGTATGTACCTCCATAAAATTCTGGAAAAAAAAAAAGTGGAGCCTAATTTCTTCTCCTTGAGTGTGGCCCAGACTTAGTGATTCGCTTCTAAAGAATAGAATGGTGGAAATGGCAGTGTATGACTTCTGAGACAATATAATAGACATTGTATTGTGACATCTACCTTGATCTCCTGGATCACTTTCTACTGAGCAAGCCAGATGGCGTATTGCGAGGATGCTCAGTGAGCAGAGGAACAGAACTTCTCTCCAACAGCCAGCACCCATGCGCTCTCCATGTGAGGGAGCCACCTCAGCCCCAGCGAAGCCTTTAGGTGACTGCAGCCCCAGATGACGTCTTGATTGCGACCTCATGACAGATCCAAGAACCATCCTGTTAAGGTTTTCCCAAATTTCTGACCCACACAAACTACACAGGACAATAAACATATACTGTTGTTTCAAGCAGCTAAGTTTTTGTTACACAGTAATAACTAATACACTTCCTGATTTTTCTTACAAACTTTGCTGTAAAGAAATTTGTGTGTGTTTATTTATATATATGTATTTGCAGTCATATATTTATGGAATAAATTCCATGACGTAGAATTACTGGGCCAAGGGGTATGTATCTTAAACATTTTGGTATGTATTGACACATTACTTTCCAAAAAGTAAATCCATTTATGCCTCCTTTTGCCCACAATCTTGCCTATACTAGATATTAAGTATTTTTAAGTTTTGCCAATTCGGCAAAACAGTTGTTTTAATTTGCATCTCTGGTAAGCTGAATATTTATATGGTTATTTGGTCATTTGAACTTCATGTTTTATTTTTCATTTTGGTTTTTGGTTTTCTTATTGTTGATTCATAAGTGTTCTTTGTATAGTCAGAATATTTGGTTTTTGTTATATGTGAACTAAGTCATTTTTTCCAAGTTTTCTATGAAAATTTGTTTTGACTTTAAACCAAGTGTGTATTAAAATTTTTTTCTGTATAAACTTATTTTTACCAAATAGTTAGGTGACCACATGTTTTTTATTTATAGCTTCTGAAGTTATGACTTGTTTGGAAAGACATTCTCCATCTCCAGATTACATTATAAAGTTTATGCATGGGTTTGTCTGGTATTTCTATTTTTTTTAAGCATTTTAAATGTGCTATCCATTTGGAATTATCTTAGAGTAAATAGTGAGATAAGTGTCTAGCTTACAATTTTTTTCACATTCAGTTAACTAAGTTGTCTCAATGCTATCTGGTCTATCATTTTGTAAATGAAATGTATCTTTCATCAGATGATAAATGAACAGTAATAAATCTTAATACAGTAAGATTGTTTATTCTGTTGATACATCTCTCCCTTCTTGTGCAATGCCATGTTGTTTTAATTACTATAGTTATATATATATATGTATATATAAATATATTTGGCAAGCCTACTTTTTTGTTAGATCTTGTTGTTAGACTTAGTTGTCAATGTTTTTCTTGGTCATTTTTAAACTTTTAGTTTCAAGTAAACTTTAGGATGATATTCTTTTCAAGTTGAAAAAAGAAATAAAAAGAAAAAAAAGTGAAGAAAAGGCAAATTCTCTAGTAATTTTGATTATCTTACATTGAATCTTAGATTGATTTCAGAAGGTTTCCTAATCCTCTAATCCCCCTAAAAATGAATCTTTCCATTTAAGACTCTATGTGCACCCACTCTCAATTAAACCTCTTAAAAAATATAGTTCCAGGCCGGGCGCGGTGGCTCACGCCTGTAATCCTAGCACTCTGGGAGGCCGAGGTGGGCGGATCGTTTGAGCTCAGGAGTTCGAGACCAGCCTGAGCAAGAGCGAGACCCCACTTCTACCAAAAATAGAAAGAAATTATATGGACAGCTAAAAATATATATAGAAAAAATTAGCCGGGCATGGTGGCGCATGCCTGTAGTCCCAGCTACTTGGGAGGCTGAGACAGGAGGATCGCTTGAGCTCAGGAGTTTGAGGTTGCTGTGAGCTAGGCTGACGCCACGGCACTCACTCTAGCCTGGGCAACAGAGTGAGACTCTGTCTCAAAAAAAAAAAAAAAAAATAAATAAATAAAAATATAGTTCCTACCATTTGTTTAACTTATACCTATTTTTTTCTTGTTTTTTTCATTGAATTTTTTCCATATAGAAAATATACTTTTTGTGCAATTGATTTTTGTAATCAAACAGTTTCTAACTGTTTATAAAATCTTGCAGCTCATTGAGAGCACCAGATAAAATGAGAAATTTGGGGACAGTGGTAGTGGGAGAGAGCTTTCTGGCAGGTGTTATTTTCATGGATTGAAAACTATAAACCATTAATAAAGTGAAATGCTTGCTGGGCTTCTGAAAAGGTAGAACATTCATATTGAATGAAAAAGGGCTAGTCTTTACTGATTTATAACCAAGGTGAAATAGGATTTGGAATCAAATCACGGAGAAATTATACTATTTTAAAAAGGAAGAATTATAGAATTTCATTTATAAATGTAATTATTTTTCTCTCAACGTGTTATCAAAGCATGTTATTATAGATGCTACATTTTATAATGCAAACTCTACAAACACTCCTTGAAGTCCTTATTTGGATATTTAAGTTGTTTCTAATTCTTTTCTTCTAATATGGATATAATGCTAAAATAAACAACATGATGAATTTACTATTTTCTTTGGGAGAAAATTTATTTCTATACTCAATAAGCATAACAGTCTCAAATGGTTCAGTATTCTGACACGCGGCCAGATATTAATGAGAAACGTGGCTTGATCTTTGTGAGCGGTTTCTATTATACCTGGCGTGCCCCACAAATCACACATGGGCATGTACTCACGCACCAAGACTTCCTTCCCTTTTCTTTATTTTCTTAAAAAAATAATTTCTGTGGAAAACAGGCTAGTTTCTGAGTCATTTTTATGCATCTCATAATATGTATACAGACAAGTAGAAAAGCTAGAATTCTATTAATTTATGAAATATGAAAGAATGAATAAAAATAGAGAACACCTTTTGTGTTTTGTTCTTTTGTTCTTTGTTTTGGGGTAGTTATATTAACCCTAGGAAACGTTTTTGATCTTTTTGCAATCTGTGACATATAATAAACCATTTATATCTTCCTCTGTTTCAGAACCCTGAAGCCTATACTTTGAAATTTTGAGTAGGCCATTTCCGTGACAAAAATGTATTTTTTTCTGTACTAGTTATATTGAAAACTGACTTTTCTTTGTCCTGAGAAGTATTGCTGCTAAACTTTATGAATTAAATTTAATACTACAAGCCAAAATATCTGTTTTTCCACTTTCTGCAACCATAAAAATATTACGGGTAGAATTACTTTGTGAGTCAAGCCTTAGGCTCTGAGTGTCACTGTGTTTCTCCAGGTTGGAGATTTTTTCATTTTCAATTAGACTGAAGCACAGACACAATACAGGTAGGAAAGCTTATTCAAAAGTAAAAATATAACTACAACCTTTCTCTTTAAGGCGTGGAAACCGTTTTTGCTAAGCTCTTCCATTGACACTGATTTACATATGAAGTTGGAAAGCCGCTTCATTTTTCTGGATTTTTTTTTTGTTTAATTTAAATTAAAACACATCCTCTGTATTCTATAGGACACTGAAATCTCTGTGTGCTATCATGGTGTCCAATATACCAAGGCAGTTAACGTGCAAAAGCCTTGAGCTTTGTTTTTGTTTCACTGCTACCTCACTGTGCAAGCATAGGAAATTCATTTTATTCTCCTTACACTCAAATCTCTGCTTTATAGAATAGAAAAATTCATCCTAGGCAAGAACTCTTCACAAAGAGTGGTAATATTCATGGCTCGAAAGGGCTTTGAATTCTACTTAGATAGTGCATATGTAGGAACAGTAGTTACAATTTTCTGCAGTTCATCTTCAGGTTCTCTGGCCTTGAGGTTAGGAATTTTAGTGATTAAGAGGGCTAGCATGTGAGGACAGTGGTGAAGGCAGATTAAACAACAATGGTCTTATTAATCCATTTTAAGTAGTAGGACAATAACCTTGACAGAACCTAGTGCTAATAGGTGTTGTTAATTGAGAAATTTGAACTTTTAAATTAAAAAATTTCACTTATTATTTATTTATATATAATCACAGGCTACAAGTGCAGAAAAAATTTGAACTTCATCAGGTAAGATTTTTCTTTGTTTTCTGTGGCTGCAATCTAATGTGCAGACTTATACATAATTTTTAAAGGTGGCTTTACCAAAAATCAGTCTTGACTCATTATATTAAACAAGAAAACCATTTTAATTGACAACCCGAAGAGAATTGTGTGTTTTCATGCATCTTAGCAGGGATATTTAAGTGGATCAAAACGATCAAAAGAAATCAAGAGGAACATCCTGTTAGCCAGGGATACCCCTGGTGCCTAGGGTACCCCAATATTCCTTACTATAAACATTGCCAAGTTACTTTTCCATACATCCAAAATAACATTTGGTATGTGGACTAAACATAATGTTTTATCTTATTCAGAGCTGCCTTTTGATCACGTCTGTGAAATTATAACTAGATAGCACACTCAGTACATGTCGAAGACGCTCACACGGATTGTCCAAAATACATTTGAAATTTATTTGTTTGGATTTTATGTTGGATTATTTCTTTTTTCAGTATGAATTTTTCCTTTTTACCTCATTTTTATTTTAAACTCTAATTAGTTCAATATTAGTGTTTTTTTCTTAATAACCTCTGAAATTACTAAATAGCTCCAGCTCCTGAGAACAAAATGAAAGGCTGCACTTGTCCTTCAGAAGGCACTGAATGTCAATACTATAAGATTGTTGTATAAAATTTAAGTTCCAACATTTAAAAACTTACATAATATCATTGCTGTCATTTAAAAAAACCAACACATTTACATTTACCAGTGTGTTTTATCCATTTCTTTGCTGTCTTAATCCCATTTCTACTTCTAAATTTCTTCTTGCCGATAGTAGCACTTTCCAATGAAGGTCTACAGATCGTAAATTTTTTGAGCTGTTCAGATCTGAAATGTGTTATTTTTGCCCTCATTTTATAGTGACAATTTGTTCACAGTTATTTTCCTGTCAACTTTGAAAATATTACTCCATTAATGTCTGTTATTGATATTTTTTCTGATGATATTATGAGGTGTCTTCTGTCAGCCTGATTTTCATTCTTTGGTTGATAATGCCTTTTTTCTTTAGAAGCATTCAGAAATTTCACTTTATTTTTTATTTTTTCCTTTACTAACAATGTGTTGAGGTATGGATTTTTTTTTTTTTTTTTTTTTTTGAGACAGAGTCTCACTTTGTTGCCCAGGCTAGAGTGAGTGCCGTGGCGTCAGCCTAGCTCACAGCAACCTCAAACTCCTGGGCTCAAGCGATCCTCCTGCCTCAGCCTCCCGAGTAGCTGGGACTACAGGCATGCGCCACTATGCCCGGCTAATTTTTCTATATATATATTTTTAGTTGTCCATATAATTTTTTTCTATTTTTAGTAGAGACGGGGTCTCGCTCTTGCTCAGGCTGGTCTCGAACTCCTGACCTTGAGCGATCCACCCGCCTCGGCCTCCCAGAGTGCTAGGATTACAGGCGTGAGCCACCGCGCCCGGCCGAGGTATGGATTTTTAAAATAAAATTTATCCTGCCTAGCACTTGGTGGGATTTTCAACCTGAGGTTTCATGTTTTTCTTTAGTTTTATACGATTCTCTACAATTATCTCCTTAAATATTCCGTTTTTGTGGTGTTTTTGATGTATGTTGGGACTTTTTAAATCTCTTTAAATGTCTATTTCTGTATCTCCTAATTTATGCTTTGGGAGATTTCCTCAATTCTATCTTTCACTTTAGCAACTTCTGCTTTGGCTGTGCCCAATCCACTATATTGTCCATTTATTGAATGTTTAAATTTTAGTGATTACAATTTTCATTGATAGAATTCTGTTCTTGATTTATGACTCTTGCTTTTATTTTATGAACTACAATCCCAACTTTACATCTTTGAGCATCTTAAAAACACACTTATTTTAAAGTTCTTTTCAGTCCATCACCAACTATTATCTTTATTATATCTTAATAGATGAGCATTTTTTTTTTTTTTTGCCTCAAATCTTGCTCATCTGCTGAACAAAATAACACACTAAAAACTGGATCATCTCAGCTCTTTGGTCAAGTAGTTTTTGTTTAAAGGATTGAAACCTCCTAATTCTTCCCATCTATTTTCCTTGTGGGAATCAATAAATGTAACAATTTGTTATAATTGTATTTTTTGCTGATGCTAACCTACCTAAGATTTATGCACATCTTTACCAGAAATAAAAATTTAAATATTGCAACAAAAGAAACATGTAATGAGTTCAGGATTTCTGTAAGAAATAATCTCTCCCCCCAAGTGATTGGTGCTTGCTACTTGATTTTGATACCATAGACAGAGCCATGCTCATGAACACGAGACCAGGGTTAGCACTGAATTGCCATTACCCATTATTTCTGCCCTGGAACGGATTGCCAAATAAGTTAGAACACTGTCCCAATTTGAAGCCATCCCTTGTGGGCAAGACCTTCTTTTCCATTCTCTGTAAATGTGGGGTGGGCAGATGGGTCCATTTCTATTTTACTATCTGAGGCAAAATGCATCTCACCAACAGAGGGCTGTATCTGAATATTGTTTAAACATTGCTTGATGATAGAGAATAAAAGGCAACTGGATTAGTTTTGTATTCATCCTTTGGTTTTCCCATGTTCTGAAACTTTTGCGTCATGTTTTTATTAACTGTTTATTGTTTATTTTAGAAGAATCAAAATTAGCTCTAGCTCAATGAACAGAACCACCTAGGATACTAGTAAGTGTCTGTCTGAAGCCCTTCCATCCCAGCCACATGGGTGGGTCTTCTGTTGGCTGCTCGGTGCAGGGTCTTGCTTTGTGCAGCGAGTGTGGACATAGGCTCCATACTCTACATGGGATAGGCCTGGGGTCTGTGTCTTGTGGAAGGTTCTGCTTTTCCCTTGGCCACAACCATGGACAGGTGGGCAAAGGTGTTTTTGGCTCTTAGAATTAATTGCAGAGCCTGATTTTGAGCCAGCCAGCTTGTACCAGGCAGATTGAATGGCCATCCTATCAGACCATTGAGGGCCATAGTCTCAATATCCTGTAGCCAAACCCAAGTTCCTTTGAGCCATGAGACCTGAGTGTTCATATACTACTACATTTCTCTCTATTTTTAATCAATGGAGATTTTTCTGGTCTTCAACTACAAATACATATGTTTACAAATCTATACCTATATATGTTACATTTAATCGATCATTTTAAGTGCCAGCTGCTGGAAGTGGGAGATTGTCACATGCGCTCAGTATGCCATCTTGATCTGGATACTGCCTTTTAGTGTTGGCAAAACGCATTCCACTTTCCTGTAGCGCAGTTTACTTATTAGAGTTTTTAAAAGGCTTTTTTCTATATAATTCTCAGAAGGCGTAGAACTTAAAACTTTGATGATAAAATAAATCCATTTTTCTCTGTAGACAGTCCTGTACCACATGCTCTTTTTAGAGCTGACATTTTACTTGGCCATAAGTGCTGACTCAGGGTGACTGTCCGCTGTGTGCTTTCCGGTTTGTCGCAGGGAACCGCAGCGGCTCCCGAGCTTCCTGACTGCGCGCACATCAGACAGCGCTAGGACAGCGTATTTGTTTTTTCATTAGACGGAACTAATTCACTGGGAGTGGGACCGATTACATTTTACCCATTATGTAAAGAGTTTTATGTGGAAACATGAGTTAATTGGCACCGTATTTCTGATGTCTTCCAGCCATGGTTAAGGGCCCTTTATAGATTGGATCCCAAGCAGCTGCCCTGTGACCCATCTTTTAAATCTGGCTCCACTTTCTTCTTCTGGTTTTAAGTCATTTTGCTATGAAGTCTACAGTTTAATGAAAGGAAAATATCATCAGTAACTTTTGCCAAAATGGATGTGAGGAGTCTTTGAACTGGACTGTCCTTGTAGTTTTTTTCTGGGTAGCAGTTGGTGTAATGCAATCTTTTCATTCTATTAATAATACGTTATGCATGGTCACATCCCTGGTTAATTAGACTTACAGTTTTCAATTAACAGCATTTTTGATGATACATTATTATCCTTATTAGTGAGGTCGTAGACTATATTATAATAAAGACTGAAGAATCTATTGTCAGCATAATCTTGAAAGAACCATTTAACTTTATGAAATGTATCTGGCAAAGAACTTCATACTTTGTTTGATGTATAATTTGACCCTCATAAAGAACCAAAATGATTCTCATCTCTCTCCCCTTCTTAGAATAAAATGTCCAGCACTTCAGATAGTGTGAATAGTTCCCTCAGTTAAAATGAGTAAAACTGTCAGAAAATAAAATCTGAATTTTTAAAAATTGAATAGATGAGCAGTCAGATATTCTTATTCAACAATTTATCATGTTTGGATGAAATTTATAGTTTTATGTGAAACTGATTAAGTCCATTAGATTTTAATATTCTAAAATCAATACTCTTATGTGCTTCAGGCAATTTCATTCATTCATCTGAATAAGAAGGTAGATTTGGGGTGGACACATTCTTTTAGTTGACATTAAAAATACTCTATTTTGTGTAGAGTGTTGTATTTCATTTTTTACTCAATTATTTATTTTTTATTTTTATTTATTTTTTTACCCAACTATTTAAATACAAAAAAATTAAAACCTTATGGGAATCAGAGGAGATTTGTGATAGGTTTTTGTGTAAGCTGTCCAGCAGCTATTGAACAATTTTTTAGCTCATTTTGTCTTCCTAACTTGGGAGGCTGTGGAGTGATCTAGTGCTCTGAGGAGCTTGCCAGTGGCCTCCACGGAGCGGTGGGGAGGTGGAGTCAGGTGCAGCTCCGCTTGCTGCATCCCTGTTTTAAATGCCCTGGTTCTCTTTACAGTGAGTGATCAGGTAAGCCATTGCTCTTAGTGGCGTTCCCCCAAGGTAACCACCATTCTGACATCTATCCCCGTGAATTAATCTTGCTTGTGTTTGAACTTTATATAAATGGAATCACGACATGCATTCTTTTGTGTCTGGCTTTTCTTTTTTTTTTTTGAGACAGAGTCTCACTCTGTTGCCCAGGCTAGAGTGAGTGCCGTGGCATCAGCCTAGCTCACAGCAACCTCAAACTCCTGGGCTCAAGCGATCCTCCTGCCTCAGCCTCCCAGAGTGCTAGGATTACAGGTGTCTGGCTTTTCGCCAGTAGGATGTCTGCAGGGCTCATCTTACTATGTAGAGTAGCAGTTGGAATATTAATAGTAGGAGCTCATTCTTTTCATTGTTGTATAGCAGGGCTTGCCAAACTTTTTCTGGAAAGGTCTAGATAGTGGATATCTTCAGCTCTGCAGGCTGTATGGTTTTGGCAACTGCTGAACCCGCCGTCGCAGCGCACTGGCGGCCACAGGCAATGCCGTGAGTAGGCGCCTCTGGATTCCAGCGCAGGCTGTGGCTTGCGACCTCTGCTGAATCGTGTTCTGTTGAAAGACTGCACCACGATTTACTTATCCGTTCTACCGCTGGTGAATATTTGGGTTGTTTTCGGTTTTGGGAAGTTATTCACAAGGCTGCTGTGAATGTTTTTATATGTTTTTTGTGCACATTTGTATGCTTTTATGATGTGTTTATCCTAAGGGTAGAATTGCTGGGTTACAGAGATGCGTACGTGGAGCTGTGGCAGGTACTGATAAAATGTGCTCTGAGGTGGTTGTCCTTGCTTATACTCCTGCCAGGAGTGTCCCAGATGATTTAAATTTTTACCAACGGCCGGGTGCTGTAATCCCAGCACTCTGGGAGGCCGAGGGGGGCGGATTGTTTGAGCTCAGGAGTTCGAGACCAGCCTGAGCAAGAGCGAGACCCCATCTCTACTAAAAATAGAAAGAAATTAGCTGGACAGCTAAAAATATATGTAGAAAAAATTAGCCGGGCATGGTGGTGCATGCCTGTATGGTGGTGCATGCCTGTAGTCCCAGCTACTGGGGAGGCTGAGGCAGGAGGGTCACTTGAGCCCAGGAGTTTGAGGTTGCTGTGAGCTAGGCTGACGGCACGGCACTCTAGCCTGGGCAACAGAGTGAGACTCTGTCTCAAAAAAATAAAAAAATAAATAAAAAAAAATAAAATAAATTTTTACCAACACTTGGTATTGCCATGAAAAAACCAAAACAAACAAACCCTAACTTTGATCATTCTAGTGACCAGTTGGTGTCTAATTTTCCTTTTCATGTACTTATTAGGAAATTTGGATTCCCGTTTTTTTTTGCGAAATACTTGTTCAGGATTTTCTGTCTAATTTAAAAAAAAACTAGGCTTTTTAAATGAATTCTTTGTTATAAATATATATTGTAAATCTATTTTCTCACTCTGGTTTGCCTTTTTCACTCACATAATGGTATCTTTTGACATACAGACTTTCCTAATTGTAACAAAGACCAGTTTATCAGTGTTTTTCTTTATGGTTAGCTCTTTTTGTGCCCTATATAAGAAATCTTTCTGTACACTAAGATCACAAATATATTCTCCTGTGTTACCTTATAGAAGCTGTATTGTTTATCTTTTATATTTAGAGTTATGATCCAATTGGAAATTTCTTTTTGGATATGGTACAAGGAATGAGTCAATAGTAACTTTTTTCCATATGGATATCTAGTGATCCAACATCATTTATGCTAAAGACCATTCAAATTGCATTGCCCTGCAGTGATACTGTTGTGACCATGTATGTGTGTATTTGTTTCTAAATTCAGTTCTGTAGATCTGTTGTTTATCCTTGTGCCAGTAATGCATTATTTTAATTATTACAATTTTATAGTTAGTCTTTGTATCTTCTACGTCCTCTAACATTGTTCTCTAAAATTGTCTTTGCTATTCTTGGCCTTTTGCTTTTCTGTATATATTTAAGGATACCTTACTAAATTTCCACAAAATACCTTTCTGAAAGTTTGATTGTATTGAATCTTTAGGTCAAGTTGGGGACAGATGACATCTTTACAACATTGAGTCTTTACGCCTTGAACATTTTTCTGTTCTTAACAACATCCTGTTATCTTTTAAAGTCCTCACAACAATATCCTGTGAAATAGGTGGTATTATGGACCTCTCCTTGGCAAATGAGAAAACTCAGATAGGTTAAGCATTTTGCTCCAAATCATATTGTCTGTAGGTGACAGATTAAAGGGTAAAATCCCCGCCTTCTATAGCATGCTTTCCACATACTGTTCTTACGGCAGTGATTACAAGGCAATAAGCTAGAAGACAAGGCTACAAATATAATTAAAACAGTCCTTACTCTCTTAAGGAGTTCCAAGTTCAGTGCATTATATCACATTGCTTTCCAAGAAATAATGTTATTTAAAAAAACACCTAATTGAAAATATACTCAAGCTTTAGCAATATCTAGATAATAAAGATAAATAAGATAAAGATATGAGCAGAACAGAAAAGAATATTAACCAAATTTGGAAAGTTTGGGGAAGGCAGAGCCAGGGTTTGCTCTACTTATATTTTTATAGAATGATGACTCCCAGGTTGGCTTTGGGGGAAATGAGACTAGTAACATACATTTTATGTAAGAATCCTCTTCTGTACAGCTTTTAGCAATTTAGGGAAAACTGTGTCATCCTGACATTTTTCAAATTCTTTCAGGCTTATTTGTCTTTTCCTGTTAATTTGTGTTCCTTGGGGGAAAAAAAAAGTGACAAGGTTGGAAACAGACCCAGCCTTTGACCACAACAGTCTTGCTTATGAGCATTGCTGCAGAGTGACGTGGGGCTTGTCTGTGTCTCCCTGAGGAGGTATTGTCCCCCTGTGTGTTTGGAAATATGGGGGCATGATTTCAGTTGCCGCGATGACCCAGGTGGGGGTTACTGCTGACACTGAGTTCCCCAGGGGCCTTGGAGTGGAGTGCCTTGCATGCCACATTAAAGAGTTTTGTATTTTACTCCACCAGCAATGGTGAGTAATGGAGGCTGAAGTTATTTTTGGGAGAAAATTTATCTGGTAGTGATATATAGTGACTTTGAGAAGCAAAGGCCAGAGGCTGGGCACCAGGTAAAATGTGTTTACGATAACTGACACAAGCAGAAATGAGTTGTTTAAAATTTGTGAATGGAGGATTGTTGGTTATGTTTTCTTCAAGTCTATATCACCGCATTCATGAGAGAAAAACGGATGTGTTTCCACATTTGGGGGCGTGGATGAGAGGAGGAGTGAGGCTGTGAGACAAAGGAGAAACTTAGCTAACAGTAGGCACAGTACAGGGTAAAAAGGCCCCCTCCAACCCCACCTAGTCTATGCTCACTGGGCTCTTGGTTTGACTGTACGTGGAAACATTCTCTTCTTCAATTAGTGTCTAAAACTGATCCAAATATTATTCAAATGACTCTCTTACTCAGGCCAAGGTAGATCAAATATTGGTCCCTAATGAAAGAGTGAAATGTATTAGTGACTTCTCTGTAGGCAGAAGAGCAACAGCTACACAGAGAAGACAAAAGGATGATTCAAATATCTTGGAGTTCAGATATTTCAGATTGAAATACAAACATATTGCTTCCTTTTTTTTTGAACGCTTAAAACTTCTCTGAATTTTGGCAATTAAGTGACTAGCACATTAGATGGAATAATTTGGAAATCTTATTTCTTCTCTCAGAGATTTAGGTAGATTAGTGAATAATTCAGCTCAGTTTTAAGAGCAAGTCCAGTAATATTGTCTAGATGGGGTGTCCTCTAGATAGTAAATTCCTTCATAATAGGGGACATAGCACAATCGTTTTATATTCCCTAGTGTCTATCCTTGTGTCTTGCTCATAGTAGGTGCTCAATATTTATTGATTGAATTGGTGAGGCTTGGCAAATATATCTAGAAGCAATAGTCTTCATTATGGAACACATTATATGTTATTTATGAACTGATATGTTTCTAACTCAGCCACACAAATATTCCTTAATTGCATAAAATGATCTCTTATTTTAATCTGGATTTTTTGTTTAAACAGGTGTGCTTCAGCAGGGCACAGCTTTTAGCGATTTAAATTACTACCATAGTCAGTATTTGTGGCAAAGGAAGCCTCTTCATTCTGACAAAGGCTAGAGCTGACAGTATTTGAGTTTTAAAATTGTTCTTAGAGAAGTATAATGTACACAAATGCCCTGCTCATTTTCCAACAGACTGTGGGTGGCACTGGGACCACGGCCACGTGCAACAGAAGCCCTCCATGTGCATACTGGTCCATTTCTAGGTGAAGCTCTCCGTTAGCTTAGTGTTAAAGTATTAATACATAGGTATATCTGTGCATATGGTGAGACGTGTGCTTAGCACTATCTGTGCAATTATACAGGTGGTCAATAAGGCTTAATAATTTTGGGAATTCTTTAATTCCATCATTGCTACTTGCTTACAATGTCATCCATCATCAAGTCCTAACCAAGTTTGCAGTGTCCACAGTAGGAATTCTGTACACAAACTGCACTTCGGTGCATCACAAAAAGCATCATTTAGGCTTTCTGTCAGTTTCTCTTCCTGTGGTTAGAGGTTAAGGTCTTGAGCAGGTAATGCCTGGTATGTAAACAGCCAGGCAGTAGTTGTTGGGGAGGGGCCACTCAGATCCTATTCTGAGCTTAGTGTAATGAGAGGTCGATGCGTTTTGATGACACCTCTGAATGAATTTTGTTCCAGTGAGGTGGACTTGCTTCTGAAGATTCCATTTTAACAGTGTGACTGAGGGCAAAGTTCTGATTGTACTTTGGTTGGGCCTGCGTAATTTTGGGACATTGATTATTCAGATCCCGGGAAGCGTATGTTTAAGAGCCCGGACTTTGGAGTTTGTCTCGACTCCACCAATGAGGAGCCTGTGATATGGGGCAGTTTAAAAAACCTCACAAAGCCTCAGTATCCTCACTTGTAAACATTGGGTTAATAAAGGTAGCTGCCTCTTCCGGCTGCCTGAAGCTTAGAGCATAGATTAAAATACTTGGGCAGCACTTAGTTTAGGATCTGTCAGTTCATGATTGCTCAATAAATGCTACCTATTATTATTTTTTATATCTAGTAAGTCTACTGGCTCTTATGTCATTTATCTTCAGTGGCTGAGATGTCAGATACTTTCATAGATAACATTTTCAAGAGATAAGTTACATATGGTTGGCTCAACCTTAGAAATATTGCTTAAAACCTGACTGATCACCCTTTTCAGCTGAGAACTGGAGGAAACAAAGCATATGACAAAACATGTGACAGAGGGACATGTTGGGTGTGTAATACTGTATTTCTCAATTAGACGTTGAGCGCATTCTAATGTGAGCAGCAAAGATAACCTGTGTGTTGATGAAGTGACATTGGTTCAGCATTGATACGTGAACAGCTACTAAATGTAATCAGATCTTATGCAAATCAAATCCCTGGAGCAGCATTTTAATGATAGTTCTCCTGCAAGTAACACTTACTTCAGGATCCAACTTACTCTCATTGAAAGAGCCTGAGGTTTTTTTTTTTTTTTTGCATTCCCCCAAAAGGAAAAACTGTCCATAGGAACTCCGAGTCATGTTTTGTACATCTATACCTATACCTGTTTCCATGATTTGACTGAATATCAAATATATGTACATATCCACATGTTATGTTAAGGAACCAGAAAAATTCCAAGTTTCAAGCAAATGAGTGCTCTTTCTTAAAAACTACATTTTGGAGACACAGTTCAAACTCATTTGCAGAGAGAGGTTTAGATGAGGTCAAGATGCTAATTTCTAAGCAGACCTCAGATTTTCATTTGGTAAAATTTATTATCTAGAGGGAAAATATCATGATACAGTTGAAATCAAAAGTATTTTCATTTAGCTTTGGGCATGTGGTAACGAAATACTTTTCTTCTGATTCTTAGGGAACTGTTTAAAATATTTAGGTTCTGATCTTCCAGTTTTATTTAGATCCTGAAAATTAGGGTATACACATACGTCTGCATATGAAGCAGGAAGTTTAAAAACAGTTATTTATGCCATGTCTCTTTCATTCTCAGCTCAAGCAAATTACCGTTTACTACAAAAGGAAATTTGTTTAAGTTGAACTTTACATCAAGAGACATCAGGTACTGACTGCCCAGAAAGCTGCCTGGTGCAAACACATTCTTCCCCAGTTTGGAAAATCTATATGATCTTTGGCTTCTTGACATAAAACCAGTTATTTTGATCCAGAATTATTATATCTGAATGCTGATATTTTGAGCACCTTTTTTGATATCCTCTTTAAAAAACTTGCAAACTACCTTGAAAAATGTGCATTTTTAAATGGGAAGAGGTGAGTATTCTGATTCAGAAGTCATTATTCCCACTGCAGAAATAAAGCATTGTAGTAGAAGGAAAATGAGTGACACTTTCCATTTCTTGTGTGAGATTAAGCAAGAGTGAGTGTGAAAAATTGCTTCTGAGGAGTAGTTTCACGGGAAGCAGAACAACTTAGTTTCTGAATATTCAAGGTGATGTGCTGCAAAGGAAATAAAATCCTACCCTTTCAGAAGGAAAGCGTACAAGGTCATTCTCGTAACCTTGGTGAACTCCAGCATATCAGGGGCAATGTAATAATTAAAAACTCATTTCACAGAAGCTGATTAAGCTTTGATTCATAATTATACTGTCTTTCAAAAGTCTCCTCTATCTGAGCATTTTGAAAATATGATGGCTTCATTATTTGTTATATTTCCAAAGTTAGAGCTTCAAAGGAGCTGCAAAAACTTTCTCAATCATGTAGAAAATCATGAATAAAACATGCATACCCAGAATTTTAAATTAGAGTCATTAGACCACATTAGAATCTTAAAAAAAAAATTAACAACCATGTGAATGTGGAGAAAGATACCTTTCATTTAATTACATCTTCCTGTCCAACATCTTAAACTGTCACTTTTAATGTAACATTAGAAAAATAATTACTGTGATCAAGATAATTTTAAAAAGTAAATGTTGGAAAATCCAGATCACAACATTTTCAGAGGATCTCATTCCAATAATTTTTTTCCTATAAATTATTTGAGATTAGCTAAGCAATATCCTGAAATTTACACCAGCTTTCTGGGTCCAGCTTATTTAAGCGGAAGGCTGATGCTGAACTGCAGACCCAGATGGCTCTGGTGTGGGCAGCAGGCACGGGCCGTGCGGACTCTTCGTGAGGCAAAAGCGTCTAAGGATGGGGTGTGGAAACAGTGCAGCTCTGTGAGAGGCAGCTCTCCAGATGAAAGTGGAAAGCCAAATGTGAGACCTCCAAATATAGGGAAAAGTCTAGCAAAGCAAGAAAGACTGAGGGTGTGCAATGAAAGAAAATGATCGAGAGAGGCAATCTGGTGGCTCAAGTATCACAAAATCATATTTCTATTTTAATTAAACATGTTCTATGTACATAGTGACTATGTTAACTTTTCCCTTCCAGAACCCCCAGCTCTGGGATCATTTCCCATGGACAGAGATGTCTCCATTGTTTTGATGGAAGTCAAGGGAAGCACAGGACTAACTCCACCCACTAGTATAACTTTATCTGTTAGCATGAAAACAAACTGCCGGTGACGCTGCTCCAGAGACTGTGCCTTGAGGGTCCCTGGGTTACAGCAGTGGTGCTTCACTGTGGTTGCACACTGGATTCACCTGAGCCTCACTCTAGACATTCTGATTTTATCTGTCTGGAGAAAGGTTAGGCCACAGGTGATTCTAACGATCAGACAGGGCTGAGAACCACTGAGGCTGAGTAATCACATCCTGCTCCCACCCATCTGCACTTGGGGACGCATCCTCCCTGGACCAGAGGCTCCAGGTAACCCTGCTTCTGCACGCTGGATATCCAGGAGGCTTCTGGGGACAGTCTGCTTCTCCGGAGTAGAAAGTCTTGGATGGCCGATTTATAGCAATGACCAATTTTGAGCTTGTCTAGGTATACAGAATTGTCAGCGTTGGGTCTACCATTGTGTTTGGAGCAGCTAGAGCTTCCAGAGAGGTCAGGTCTTCCCTTGATGTGTCTGAAGGGATCAAGTGACCTAGTTAATCAAGGGATTGGGTAAAATGTTATGTTTCTTCAGCATCTTCTTGCAACTCTGCAAAGACTTAGGTTGTGTTGTGATTTCCCTGTTGGGAGTAAGAGTAGCAATGTTTAGCTGGCACCCACTTTCCCATCAAAGTTCTCAAAACTTGGCTGGTAGGCTTTGAGAGATGCCAGCCTAAGTTTGGGGGAGAATGCTCCCCACTCAGAGGGTGGGCATAGGGCTAGATGCTGGGGATGCTTCTTCTGGATCATACCTCAGCCTGGGCTGCCTGCCCTCCCTCTCAGCAGCTCACCCCTGCACGGCTCTGCCCAGGACTGGGGTGGGGTGGGAAACTCCGGCTGCTGAACTGCAGCTCCCACCTCTGCGCCTTTGGTTGTGAGGAATGGACTGAGAAGGTTTGTGATGGAAAATGTGTTCTGTAAATAGAATGACCAGCCATCCTGGTTTGCTTGGGACTGTCCCTATTTTCGCACTAAGAGTTCTGCAACCAGAAAACCCCTCGTCCCAGGCAAATCAGGTCTATTGGTCACCCCATATGTAAGCCTGCACTTTGCATCTCTTTATCTGTAAAATGGGGATAGTAATATGGGTTGCTGTGATGATTAAATGACAACACACAGAAAGCCAACAGTTCTGGACACAGTCACCACTTACGAAATGGTGTCGTCTTTTTCCATATAACAAGCAGATGAAACTATTTAAAGCATACCTCAACATGTTATAGAGTAAAATCAAATAAGGGCCCTAGGAAACCTTGTGAAACATCAGAGAGGCTTAAGGTGGAAGAGCTCATTTCCCTTTGGGAAGATCATAGATGGCAAAACATTTGGGAGGTATCTTCAAAGATGAGTAGAATCATGACAAGTGAAGCATGTAGGAAGGTGTTCCAGATATAAAGAACAGCAAGACAGGATGGAGGCAGGGAAACATGAATTGTGTCCAGGGACTGTAGAGCTTATGTGATTTGGATGGATCAAATAACTGTAGCAGCAGAAAAGCTAAGAAGGGGAAATTGGGAGGCTTGAAAGTCAAGGTGAAGGGCTGGTTAGTTTAGTGCACAGTTGAGAATTGTTGAAGTATGGGTGGTTTTCTTAAGTTTTTTTTTTTTTTACTAGCAAGAGAATACAATAAACAAAAAGAAAAAAAAAAACATGGATTAAGTTTGAAAGAATTTACAAGCATTTTTCTTTAAGTCAAATACTGATTCCGAGAAAAAGTGCCAAATATTTTCCAAGTGATTTTCAAAGTGGAAAGAAATGCCCTTAAGAGGCTGTCTTATTAAATGTGTGCTTACAAATACTGGAAATCAATGACACTTTATCCTTCTCTCTTTAGTAATTACTGGGAGGGTTTATTCTCCTAAAATAGTTACTAGCTTATGAGGTGTCAATCATTCAAACGGTATTCATTCCATCCAATGATGAGCCCAGGAGCATGGCATGCATTGGAGATGGAAAATGATGTATGAAAGACACATTTCCTGCCCTCGGGTAACCCAGTCTAATTGGGGAAGAACAACTGATGCTCACATAGCAATTAGCAAGCGTATCCCAACAGACCAGTGTGTGACCAACCAAATGCTTCACTTTTTAGATCTTAAAAAACCAGGTAAATTCCAGCCCTAAAACCTGTTATTACTCCATTTTCTTTATTGCTCTACCTCAGTTGTGTGCCTGACATTTGACTAAGCACATAAAATGGAATGCAAATTGCTCCCACAGCAAATGCATCAGGCTGTCTTTATTTTGATCACAAATACATAAATCACAAGACGTCTCTTAAAGTTCATCTTGGGGAATAACGTAACACAGTCTATGAGCAATTCAGAGTGATTTACAATCATCTTCTCATTTAAAAGAAGACCTACTCTAAGGGGAAGTAAAAAGTAGCTTTTTTGGGGGATTGAAATGAGTTATTTGCTTTTTTTCTTACAACTAACTCAGGTGGTTAATTTACACAGTTTTTTTCTTTTTCTTTTTTTTTTTTTTTTGAGACAGAGTCTCACTCTGTTGCCCGGGCTAGAGTGAGTGCCGTGGCGTCAGCCTAGCTCACAGCAACCTCAAACTCCTGGACTTAAGCGATCCTACTGCCTCAGCCTCCCGAGTAGCTGGGACTACAGGCATGCGCCACCAGGCCCGGCTAATTTTTTGTATATATATATTTTAGTTGTCCATATAATTTCTTTCTATTTTTAGTAGAGACGGGGTCTCACTCTTGCTCAGGCTGGTCTTGAACTCCTGACCTCGAGCGATCCACCCGCCTTGGCCTCCCAGAGTGCTAGGATTACAGGCATGAGCCACCGCGCCCGGCCAATTTACACAGTTTTGAAAGCTGGCTTTTGGCCAATCAACTTTTTTTTTTTTTTAAAATTTAAACAGAGATATTTATTTAAAAATAACTTAAGAAAGAAAGACAATCTACTTTTCAGCCTAATATTTTTGGAATAACTTGGAATCAGAAAGTTTTTAGAGATTTTAAAAACATTTAAAACATAAAGCTTTTAGAAAACATTCCTAACAGTTTCTGATATTAAGAAAGTAAAAGCATGTGCAAAATGTGTCCAGTGAAGTAGTGACACATTTCATAAGGTCAGCCAAAATATAAGATCCTGTCTCTGCCCTCAAGGGCTTTTCAGTAAAGTTGTGATGACTTACATGAATAAAAATTAAATATCAGGCAGCCTGTAGAAAGTGCTCAATAAATCTGGAATAGAAAGGACATGTACTAAGAATGCTTGTTAGCGTGTGTTTTTAATTATTGAATTCAAATGACCACTTCAGATCTAACATATACCAGACATAAGTAATCCAAGTTCCAATTGAGGTAAAATTAATGGCGACTAACAGAGAGAGAAGTCTCTCTATAGGTGTAATGAATGTTAGTTATTTTTAATGAAAGGACTTCGATGCATTTCAATTAGGAAAGTGTTTTACTGTAAACAGAAGTAAACTCTACGACAGCCACATACACAGAAAAGGGCTTTGCTTCTGTTTTTGTCTGTATGTAATCAGAGGTCCAGAGAGGCCAAGACTGGTGCAGCTGCTCCATGTTACCAACCCGGCGGTCAAGGACTCAGGCTCCTTTATCGCCACGCTCCCTCACTCTCAGCGGTGGGAAGACGGCTGCTGTGGCTGCAGCCAGAATATCTGAATACAAAGGAAGAAAGGGGAAGATGGAAGGGCGAGAGCTGAAGGGGCTTGCCAGTCTGCCTCTTTAAGAAAGCTTTTCTGCAGGGCAGGGTGGCTCACAGCTGTAATCCCAGCACTTTGGGAGGTTGAGGTGGGAGGGTTGCTTGGGGCCAGGAGTTAGAGACCAGTCTGGGCAACATAGCAAGACCTTGTTTCTACAAAAAAATTAAAAAGAAAAAGCTTTCTCCAAAGCCCCAGCCAGTAGCATCTGTTTGCAGATCATTGGCTAGAACCAGGTCGTCTTGCTACCTGTGGGTAAAGGGAGTGTGAGACGGTGTCCTGACTTTCTAACTGTTGAGGCAGCAAAGGGAGAAGGAGATGGGACTGGCTTTTGTGTAATCAGCACCCAATGTCTGCCCTGGTGACTTTTCAATCTCATTATGTTTGGAAAAATATGTACTCATTTGCCTGAGAAAGACCTGGTTTGTGCTTACTGTCTTGGTGTCCTACCTAATTTAGCATTTATACTGTTTTTCTTTTTTCACTTTAATGTTTTAGCTGCCTTAAAATAAACTGGAAATTGTTAAGTAGACCTCCATCTTGTGCTTCTGGACTCTTCCATGGTCTTGCTAGTAGTGTGTGAGGCCCGTGGTCAGGGTGTTGGCAACGTACCCAGTCTCTCCCTTTCAAGACCAACATGTAGGGCGCCTAGTGTTAAAAAACAACATGTCCTTGGTCACTAGTGACAGCTCACTCTTTCCAGTTTTGGGTAGTGGTAGGACAAATATTTGATGCCACTGCCCCTTCAGGTCACGTGGAGCACCAGCCAGCTGTGCAGTGGCCAGTGCTTCAGCCCAAAACACACGAGTCACAGGTCTGCCAACCAGTGGGAGATTATGAGTTAGATGTACATGAAACGGGTACAGAAAGTAGAAGAAGTGCATGCAAAGAGTAATTTGAATACTCTTAAATCGTGATTTTGTTCATTTATGGTGTAAATCTACAAACGTTAATTTGATAATGTTTTAAGAAATCCCGTAGCAAACCCTTTAGTCAGAATGAGCTCAAAGGACTGGAAATACAGGCATCATAAAGATTAAATACTAAAAATTTTCTTAAGAAATTTAATAATGAATGGGTAAGTTACCACCCACCATGACCACATGAAAACCAGAAAACACTGATCACTGAAGTATCATCAGAAACTAATTCAAAGAAAAGAAATAGCAGAACTTGCAAATAGATGGAAAAATATACCATGCTCGTGGATCGAAAGAATCAACATTGTTAAAATGTCTATACTACCCAAAGTGATCTACAGATTCAATGCAATCCCTATTAAATTACCAACATCATTCTTTACAGACGTAGAGAAAATAATTATACACTTTGTATGGAATCAAAGAAGACCCCGTATAGCAAAAGCAATTTTAAGCAACAAAAACAAAATGGGAGGTATTAATTTGCCAGACCTCAAACTATACTACAAGGCCGTGGTTCTTAAAACAGCCTGGTATTGGCACAAGTGCAGGGACACAGACCAGTGGAACACAACAGAAAATCCAAATATAGAACCATCCTCATATAGTCACCTAATTTTTGACAAAGCGGGAAAGAATATACTCTGGGGACAAGAATCCCTATTCAACAAATGGTGCTGGTAGAATTGGTTAGCCACTTGTAGAAGACTGAAACAGGACCCACAGCTTTCACCTCTCACAAAAATCAAATCACGGTGGATAACAGACTTAAACCTTAGGCGTGATACAATCAGAATTCTAGAAGAAAATGTAGGAAAGACTCTTACAGACATTGGCCTAGGCAAAGAATTTATGAAGAAGACCCCCAAGGCCATCACAGCAGCAACAAAAATAAATGAATGGGACATGATTAAATTAAAAAGCTTCTGCACAGCCAAAGAAACAGTCCAGAGAATAAACAGACCACCTACAGAATGGGAAAAAATTTTTGCATACTACACATCAGATAAAGGACTGATAACAAGAATCTATTTAGAACTCAGGAAAATCAGCAAGAAAAAATCAAGCAACCCTATCAAAAAGTGGGCAAAGGACATGAATAGAAATTTTTCAAAAGAAGATATAAAAATGGCTAACAAACATATGAAAAAGTGTTCAACATCTCTAATCATCAGGGAAATGCAAATCAAAACCACAATGAGATATCACTTAACCCCAGTGAGAATGGCCTTTATCAAAAAAACCCAAAACAACACATGTTGGCATGGGTGTGGAGAGACAGGAACACTAATACACTGCTAGTGGGACTGCAAACTAGTGCAACCCCTGTGGAAAGCATTATGGAGGTATCTTAAACAGATTCAAGTAGACCTGCCATTTGACCCAGCAATCCCATTACTGGGCATATACCCAAAGGAAAAAAGGTCATTCTGTAACAAAGGCACATGTACCCAAATGTTTATAGCAGCACAATTCACAATAGCAAAGATGTGGAAACAACCCAAATGCCCATCAATACATGATTGGATTAGTAAACTGTGGTATATGTATACCATGGAATATTACTCAGCTATAAGGAATGATGAAGATACGACATCTCTATGGTTCTCCTGGAGAGAGTTGGAACCCATTATATTAAGTGAAGTATCCCAAGAATGGAAAAACAAGCATCACATGTACTCACCAGAAAATTGGTTTCCCTGATCATCACCTAAATACAAATCTGGAAACGACACCAATTGGACATCAGACTGAGGTGGGGGGTGGGGGAGGGGATGGGGGTATGCCTACACAATGAGTGCATTGCGCACCGTTTGGGGAGTGGTAACACTTGAAGGTGCTGACTCGGGAAAGGGGGGGTGGGGAAAAAAATATGAAACTATTGTTTTTAACTTGCACTTTTCACTTAATAATTTATCATGAATATTTCCCATATTATTTCATATCATTGTACAAGAAATAATGTATACATTATGAGGACATACTGTATCTAACAAGATATACTGTTAGACTCTTTGATTCTGTAAAATTAAATTAAAAAAAAAAAAGAAACTAATTCAAAAGTTAGTGATTTTAAAAGACTGTGCTGCAAGGCGGCAATTTAACATGCATAGCTGTAGAAGGTACATTTACTCTATGAAGTATAACTTTTGTTTACATTAAATGAGTCTCCTAAATTTTACATATTTTCAATTCCAAGTTTTCTTGTGCACATACAAAAGTGAAGCAATAGCTATGACAATGCTGCTTCCATTAGCAGAAAAACTTTGCAAACAGGTCCATCATATCACTATTTTGTGTCCTCAGATGCTGCAAGTATAAATCAGTTAATTACAACAGCAGTTTAACTTTTTTTCTTTTGATCCATGAAATAAAAATGAAGTTACTGGGACTTCATTTTGCTGAAAATGAAATAGCTGACCTTGTTGGGAAAGATACTTCATGATTCAGTAACAAAGTTCCACAATGAAGAAAAAATAATTTGTTTTTGCTTTAATAATCTGAATATAAATATTAGTGATGCACAGTTAAAGTAAAATATTCTTACTAAATTTAGGAAACCTATGAAGCTGGGACATATCTGGAACTGGTTGTGGAACACACATAATTCATAATGGTGTCCAAAGAGGCAGTACACCTTTATGTATACGTACAACAGAAATGCAGAATTACGTGCAATAATAGGCGTGTGCATTCTTGTTCATAGCAGCACAGTTTGTAATAACCAAAGACTGGAAACTACCCAAATACCCATCGATGGTAGAATGGAAAAATACATTTTAGTATACGTATTCAATGGAATGTCATGCAACAATGTGAACAAACAACACCTATATGCAGCAGTGTGAGAAATCTTACAAAAGTGAGGCTCATACACAAGAGTGACAAGAGTACATATAGTTTGATTCCACTTATAGAAAGTTCAGAAACAGGCAAAGCTGGTCTAAGATGTTCACAGTTAGGATAGTGGTTACTCTGGTTGCAGAGTGGAGGGGAGGAGAGGAAGGAATGTAATTATTATTATTTTTTTTTAATGTAATTATTGGAAAAGGGTAGGAGGTGGCTTCTGCTGTGCTAGTAATATTCTGTTTTTAGATCTGGTGCTAGTTACAAGTGTGTTTAGTTTGTGACAGTTCATCAAACTGTACATTTGTGATATGTGCACTGTGAAGCATGTATACTATATTTCAACAAAGGTTTATTAAAAAAATTGTGACCAAAAAAGAGTCTGCAAACAAATACCAGTAAGGAAAAGATCTTAATGAGTAGATGCATGAAGAGAGCAACTTCCACTTTTTAGACTATACCCTCCTCCAGAGTAAAGCAACTCTTCTGGTAGAGCAGTGTGCTTTATATTGTTGGCAATATTATCACTGTTTTTAATTGCAGGGAAACCCAATGTTGAATTTCCGGAATAATTTCCTAAACAAAATAATGAACTTAAAAAAAAAATCTGTAGTTATCATACAGAGTAAGAAAATACATTTTTTTTTGTGAGAAAGCTGATGAAAACCAAACCAAACAAAATGAAGCAAAGCAAAGCAAAACAAAGCATTAGACTATCAGTAAGCATTTTCTCTTTTTATTGCCCATGAATCAGATTGTGGACATGTCTGAGCCTTTGAACGCTTACTTTTGCTGAAGTGTCTTACAATGGGGCTTACAATTGTAAGCATTTTGTAAACAAATACTCCAAAGCTTGTTCTATAATATTCAAAATCAGTTAAAAATCTTTAAGCAAAAAATTCAGCAAAACACCAAAAACTTTAGCAAATTTCAATAACTCAAAACAACACATACCTTCTGTGCCAGTTTTGAGTCTGAGAAAAAACAAAATAAGAAAGAAGTAAGGGAATTTAAAAAAAAAAACCAAAAAAAAAAAAAAAAAAAACACGTGCCAACAGGAAGACATTAAAAGTTATCCCCAAAAAGCAAGAGTGTAACTAACAACTTAGTCAA
Organism: Eulemur rufifrons; assembly: GCF_041146395.1. NCBI lineage: Eukaryota > Metazoa > Chordata > Mammalia > Primates > Lemuridae > Eulemur > Eulemur rufifrons. The sequence goes on along the minus strand of NC_090999.1, from coordinate 90,995,704 downwards.
AGCTAAATGGTTTCAAATTTTAACTTAATTTTGTAATGGCAGCTGGCAGTATCTCAATTTCTTAATAGTCTTTTGATGGAGCTCCGTTTTCGATAGGATAAATATATATACTGGATTGGAATGAAAATGAAGGCCTAAGGTTTTGCTGCATCAAAACTTAGTGTAACATTTAAAGGAATCAGAAATAGAAAAAGAGATATTTGACAAGTTTTGCATGTACTCTGTACGGAGGTAAAAAGACAGTACCTGTGAATATATCTGGGCTAGAATATTTATGCAATGAATTTCAGTATGAAAAAATTAGAGTTTAGACTATCCTCTATTTAGCAGAATTTGCTCTGAGCTTACCATATACTTTAGCCTCTTTAGAGACAGTATAATCTCAATTGAGAAATATTATTGTCTATGTAGAAGACTCATTCAAAGATGTCTGCAAAGTCAAATTTATTAGCCATACATGCAAATTTAACAAAGGTTGCAGGTAGTAAGCTAAAGCTCAATCAAAAAGAATGTATTCTTTAGGAAAAAAGTAAAATGGTATATGAACAGATACGGCTAAGAAATTGAATAAATATGTCCTAAATGCTTTAATATACATAGATACATGTATTTCAAAGTTTTCAGAAATAATTTTATTTTTAAAAATAAGTTTTGATAGCACTATTATATAGGACCATTAACATAATAAGACCATTTGTTGGCCAGTCAATAGCTATTAAAATCATATAATTATTTTCAGTACCCTTTCGACAGTCAACAGTGTCCTAGTCTTGACATTTACTGCATTGTCAGCTTAATTAAATTTTTCCCTAAAAAGCTTAGTGGTTACAGTGTAACTTTCTCATCCGGTAGTGTTTTATCTACTTTCTATAGATTATGGGTAATGGGTAATTAAGATCATATACAATTCCATTATATTGCTTCTTTAAATAAAACTGATTTTTTTTTTTTCAGATAAGACCGAAATAAGAGGTTCTATTGAGATAGGAAACTGGCAGGCCCTGCTTGTTAAGGAGTCACAAGACCTGAACCAAGGTGTATGAGAAAAACAAGATTCAGTGAAGGAACTCGTTAAGACCAGTGAAAACAAAGATGGCGACAAAAACTACCTCTGCTCAGTCTTGTTGCTTATTATATTCTGCTTATAGTGTATTAGCTTGCTAAAAGAAGCTCCCACTAGTGCCATGACAGTTTATAATCACCATGACAACCCCTGAAAGTTGCCTTATGTGATAAGAAAAGAGGAGGAACTCCTGATTCCTGGAACCCTCGGTTTTTCCCAGAAAATCCATGACTAATCCATCCCTATTTAACATATAATCAAGAGACAGCCATAAATAGTTTGCCAGCAATGTATAGGGGCTGTTCTGTCTATGGAGTAGCCTACTTGATGCTTGTTTGTTTAATAAATTTTGCTTTTGTTTCCAACTTAAGGCTCATGCTTGAATTCTTTTTTCATGAAGCTAAGAACCCTCTTGGCCTTCAGGCCAGACCCCAGTTTTGGAGTCTATCTCCTGTGTCACTATCATCTATTATTTAGACAATTGTGTTCAAGTCCCTGACTCATAATTCTACCATCTGTGTCACCTCTAGGTCTGGTTTGATTGATTATTTTATCTCTTGATGATGGGTCATATTTTCTTGTTTTTGTGGTATATATATATATAAGAACAGGAGAGAATGAGGTAAATAATATTTATTTTCTGGAAAGAGTATACCTTGTATCAGGCCATTAATGTGGTGGGTTGGGCCAATCCAGAGTCTAGTGAGCTGGATTTGGGCCTCGTTGTTGCTTTAGTTATAGTTGGTATGACACAGGCTTCAAAGCCACCCAGGGGTTGAATGCTGCTGCTGCTGCCTATTCAGTGGAGGTGTGGAGTCCTACAGGGTTTCTTTCAATGTTCCTGCTCTCAGACTTTAACAGGCCCAGTGTGCCTGCACCTCAGTGGGAGGCCTCTCTCCATATTCCTACCCCTTCCCTGGTGGCAGACTGTTGCAGTCTTGTACTCTTGCAAAATCCTGAGTGCCAGAGGGTTCCTCTCACTCACCTGTTTCATCTTCAGACGTAAGCAAACCCTGTATGTCTGTGTCAAAGAGCTCTCTCTCCATTAACCTGCTTTAACTTCAATCTTTCCCATGACCCCTTGGTTCAGGCCTGTGAAAGAGTTAATGGGTGGGTGTGGACTCTGCATGTGGGGCTCCCAGAAATCCTATACTATTATACCAACTCAGCTTTTGAAAATTTGTTAAATTTTCAGCTGTTTTTCTTACATTTATGGCAGTTTCCTCCTCTCCTTGCTGCCCTGCCAGAGGTGAAATAGTGGGTCTTGTCTCTTCTTTGAGGAGCTGGTCGCTCTTTGTTTTTTTTTTTTTTTTGAGACAGAGTCTCACTCTGTTGCCCGGGCTAGAGTGAGTGCCGTGGCGTCAGCCTAGCTCACAGCAACCTCAAACTCCTGGGCTCAAGCGATCCTCCTGCCTCAGCCTCCCGAGTAGCTGGGACTACAGGCATGCACCACCATGCCCGGCTAATTTTTTGTATATATATATATTTTAGTTGTCCATATAATTTCTTTCTATTTTTAGTAGAGACGGGGTCTCACTCTTGCTCAGGCTGGTCTCGAACTCCTGACCTCGAGCGATCCACCCGCCTCGGCCTCCCAGAGTGTTAGGATTACAGGCGTGAGCCACCGCGCCCGGCCGCTCTTTGGATTTTAGTTCGTTAGTTTACTTTGTGACTTTAGCTCTCTGATGGGCTCAAAAATTATTGTTTGTATTTATTCAGTTTATTCTCATTATTGGAGTGAGAGTAACTTTCACTTGTGACTTTCTACATTAAGTGTTTACAAACTGTGGTCTGTGGGCCAAATCTTGCCCATCACCTGTTTCTGTAAATACAGTGTCAATATTGGAACACAGCCACGCACATTTTGTAGCCGTATTTTCTGTGGCTTTACAAATTGAGAAGTTGTGTTAGAGACCATATGGCCTGACGAGCAAAAACGTATTATATTATCTGATTTTGCGTGGAAAAAAGTTTGCCATCACTCATTCCTTGTCTTTTTTTTTTTTTTTTGAGACAAAGTCTCACTCTGTTGCCCAGGCTAGAGTGCCGTGGCATCAGCCTCGCTCACAGCAACCTCAAACTCCTAGACTCAAGCAATCCTCCTGCCTCAGCCTCCTGAGTAGCTGGGACTACAGGCATGTGCCACCATGCCTGGCTAATTTTTTCTATATATATTTTTAGTTGTCCAGCTAATTTCTTTCTATTTTTAGTAGAGATGGGGGTCTCTCTCTTGCTCAGGCTGGTCTTGAACTCCTGAGGTCAAACAATCCACCCACCTTGGCCTCCCAGAGTGCTAGGATTACAGGCGTGAGCCATTGCGCCAGCTCCGTATCTTAACTAGAGGCAGAATTCGCCTTGATACTACTAAGTTTTTGTTGCATCCTGGAATGAAATTTCATACTTTGAGATTTATTGTGTTTCTTGTTTAAAAGTTAGAATGACTGTCCTCTATATTCCACATTGTTGATTTTTTTTTTTTAAACCAGTGAACATGTTTTATGTCTGACTAACCATACTCTCAGGTTTGGATATCTGTTTGGCAAATGTTGGGTCTGAAGATGATATCATAGACCCATTGAACTTTGAGTTGTTTTCCTAATGACATTATTTGGTTTGCATGAACTCGTTTCTCCTTCCTAGTGACCAAGGCCTCCCTTATAAGGCCCCTAGCAGGGGTTATAGGGCTATTTGCATAGATAGTGATAAGGGGAAAAATAAATACATTTACATGCAGTTTACACTTTACATGTATAACTTACATGACTGTGTTATTCTTGTGACTTCTTTGACTGTATTAGCCAGGTCTATCAATATATGTGAATTTGTAATTATTTTAGATACCATTGCCAGTGAGTTGACAAATATAGTAGTCAATGTTTTCTTGAGTTTTAATTTTCCTAGTTATTACTATAAGTTCATTTAGAAATATATCCATAGGAAAAGTACAAAAGTAAGTTAATCTTGACCATGTTTTAACATTTAGTCTAATTTTCTAGTTCTTTTTAAAAAATACAATTGTTTGTGTATTTGAGAATATAATGTATAATTTTGTATCTGATTTTTTTATTTAACATTGCATCACAAATATTTTCCCATGTCATTAAAATTTGGCTTCTCTATATTCTCTTTTTTGATTTACATAATTTGATTAATCATACTTCTATTTTTTTACTTTTTCTAAGTTTTAATTATAAATAATAATGTATAATGAACATCTTGTTTAAATATTTATTCATATTTTGCTTCATTCATTATGATAAACTCCAATAATTCTTTTGGAATATGAACCATAAACTAAAAGATGTGTTATTTGAGCTCTTTTATGTCAATATATTTTTACATACATGTATTGGATATACCACAATGCTGCCATACAAAAAAACAAATAAGAGTATATAGTCGGCCGGGTGCAGTGGCTCACGCCTGTAATCCTAGCACTCTGGGAGGCTGAGGCGGGTGGATCGCTAGAGGTCAGGAGTTCGAGACCAGCCTGAGCAAGAGCGAGACCCTGTCTCTACTAAAAATAGAAAGAAATTTTCTGTTTTTAAAAATTAAAAAAAAAAAAGAGAGTATATAGTCTAGTATTGGGATATCTAACAGTAATTGTTAACACACAGTGATAACTGCACTAATCGAAGTGTATGTATTAACAAAGATGAAAAATTAAAGAGAATTGAAGCTGGCATATGGATCTCTTTTAGTTGGCTCTCATATTTAAAGATATTTAAATTTTCTTATTTTTTAAATGAGAAATTTTATGTAAAAATTTATGTAAAATATCTGGACTGGTAGCTTGTCTTGAAAAGTAGGTAGATTTGGTAACTCTGGGTCCGCACTGTTGCACAGCAACCATCCGCTGTAACTGAGCGGTCCCTGCCCCCCCTTACACAGGCCATGTCTTCAGACTACAAGGGCCCCTTTACCAATATTGCTATCCTGCTTGGACCTACGTAGGAATTTTAGCTTGTAATCCCTGATGTATAATGTATGTATATTCATTATGTAACACAGAGAAGGCTTTTTGATTCGGAAATTTACATTTTCAGTCTAATTGGTTCCTTCTAAACTGTAAGAACAATTAAGATTTAAGCTGTTGATTAGGAGGACTATAAAAGTAAGCTAGTGCCAACGCATCTTTAAACATTTTAGCTTGAAACAACCCCCAAATTATTGATAAACTATCTTGTATTTAAAGACCATTAAAGAAGGGACATTTTTCTTTTTGAAGATAGAGATGTCATTCTGCTATTAGAGAAATGGGAACTCAATGGAGAGAAACTACTAAGCTGTTAAAAGGAATTGAAGTCTTTGTAGTTTCTGATGTCTAAGTATATTTAAGGGTTAAAAATGATTAAAATACCTTTCCTTAATTAGCTCTCCCCTTCTCTCCATTTCTCATATGCTGTAAGATGAATTAGTACCATTAGCCTTTCAGAATTGACCTGATTAATTCCTTGTTATTACCTGAGTAAGCATAATGAAGCATAGTGAGTCTATTCTTTTTTAAAAATAATAACTTTATTGAGACATAATTCATATGCTGTAAAAATTCACCCTTGAAAATGTGCAATTCAAATGATTTTTAGTATATTCAGAGTTGTGCAACCATCACCACTATGTAGTTTTAGAACATTGTCTCACCCCACAAAAAACCCCATTAGCAGCCATTCCCAGTCCCTTCTTTTCCCTGGCTCCAGGAAACCACTAACCTACTTTCTATGTTGCTTTTTGTGTCTGACTTCTTTCATTGAACCTAATGTTGCCTAGGTTCATCTATGTTGTAGCACATATCAGTACTTCATTTCTTTTGTGGTCTAACAATATTCCATTGTATGCTTACATCACATTTTATTTATCTATTCATCAGGTGGTAAACATTTGGGATGTTTACATTTTTTTGGCAATTATGAATAATACTACAATGAACATCTGTGTACAATTTTTTATGGATCATATTTTCACTTCTCTTAGGAGTGGAATTGCTGGGTCACATAGTAACTCTATGGTTAAATTTTTGAGGAACTGGCAAACTGTTTTCCATAGTGATTACTCTATTTTGAAATCCCACCAGCAATGGATGAGGACTCACTTTTCTCCACATGCTTGCCAAAACTTCTCATTCATCTTTTGATTATAGCTGTTCTTGTCAGTAGGAAGTGGTATCTCATTGTGCTTTTGACTTACATTTATTTCCCTGATAACTAATGATGTTGAGCATCTTTTCATGTCCTTGTTTGTCATTTGTATATCTTCTCTGTTCATTTTAAAATTAGTTGTCTTTTTTTTGTTGCATTATAATTGTTTCTATATATTCTGGATACAAGTTATTTATCAGGTATGTGATTGCAAATATTTTCTCCCATTCTGTGAATTGTCTTTTTACTTTCTTAAAGGTGTCCTTCAATGCACAAATGTTTTTAATTTTGCTAAGTCCAATTTATCTATTTATTTTGTCACTTGTGCTTTTGGTGTCATGTTAAAAAAAAAACCATTACCTAATTCAAGGACTCAAAGATTCATACCGATGTTTACTTCTAAGAATTTTATAGTTTTGGCTCTTATATTTGTTTTTTAAGCCACTTTGAATTAATTTTTGTGTATGGTGTAAGATAAGGGATTTACTCTATTCTTTTGCATGTGGATATATTTCATTGTCCCAGCACCATTTATTGGAAGGACATTATTTCCTCATTAAATTGCCTCGGCTCTTCTGTCAAAAATCAATTGACCATAAATATAAGGGTTTATTACTGAACTCTCATTCTATTCTATCTGTATGTCTGTCCTTATGCCTATATCACATGCTCTTGATTATTGTAGCTTTGTTGTGCGGTAGTTTTGAAATCGAAAAGTGTGAGTCCTTTTGTTTTTTTCTTTTTTCAAGTCAGTTTTGGCTATTCTGGGTTCCTTGCATTACCATATGAATTTTAGGATCAGCTTGCCAATTTCTTCCAAAAAGGCAGGTGGAATTTTGATAGATATTGTATTCACTCTGTTTATCAATTTGGGGAATATTGATGTCTTATCAGTAATAACTCTTCTAATCCATGAATATGGAATGTCTTTCCATTTAGCTAGGTATTCTTTAATTTCTTTCATTGATTTTTGTTTTCAATGTACAAGACTTTCACTTCTTTTGTTAATTTATTCCAAAGTATTTTACAAAGTATTTTATTCTCAAGTTGTTTTAATTCTATTTTTGAATTATTCATTTATAGTGTTTAGAGATATAATTAATCTTGCACATTGACCTTATATCCTGCAACTTTGTGAAATTGTTTATTAGTTCTAATACTTTCCTTGTGTATGTCTTAGGATTTTCTATATATAATATCATTCTATATATAATATCAATATCATGAAAATAATTTACTTCTTCCTTTCCAATATAGATATGTTTGTTTCTTTTTCTTGTCAAATTTGTTGAGTATTTTTATTATGAAAGGGTTCTGGATTATATCAAATGATTTTTCTGTGTCTACTGAGATAATCATGTGTTCTTTGTTCTTTATTTTGTAATTGTGGTTTTATATTAATTGATTTTCGTATGTTATACCTACTTTGCATTCTTGGGATAAATACTAAGTGGTTATACTGTATAACCCATTTTATATGCTGCTGGATTCTGTTTCCTCATATTTTTTCAATGATTTTTGTGTCTATATTTGTAAGTGATATTGGTTTATAGTTTTCTTGTGATGTCACTGTTCAGTTTTGGTATTAGAATATTACTGGCCTCATAGAAAGAGTTGGGAAGTATTCCCTCTTTTTCTAATTCTTGGAAGGGTTTATGAAGTGTTGGTGTTGTTTTTCCTTTATTGATTTTTCTCTACTTCATTTCTTTCTTCTCTGATCTTTATTTCCTTTCACTTGCTTGTTTTGAGCTTCATTTGCTCCTCTTTTTCTAGTTTCTTAAGGTGGAAAATAAAGATATTGATTTGTATTTTTTTAAATATAGGTATTTACAGCTATAAATTTCTATCTATTGTGTTAGCTATAGCCTATACATTTTAATATGTTGTATTCTTATTTTTATTCATCTCAAAGGATTTTCTGATTTCTCTTGTGATTTTTTTGTTCTTTGCTTATGAGTTTATTGTTTAATTTTCACTTATTTGTGAATTTCCCAAATTTCCTTCTGTTATTCTAATTTTATTTCATTGTGGTTGGAGAACATATTTTGTAAGATTTTAATCCTTTTAAATTTATTGAGGTTTGTTTTATGACCTAACATATAGTTTATCCTAGAGAATGTTTCATGTGCCCTAGAGAAGAATGTATTCTGCTGTTGTTGGGTGGAATGTTTTATAGATGTCTGTTAAGCTTAGTTGGTTTACAGTGTTCTTCCAGACATCTATTCTTGTTCAACTTCTGCCTGCTTGTTCTATTATTTAAAAAGGGTCTTGAAATCTCCAACTATTATTGTTGAATTATTGATTTCTTCCTTCAATTCTGTCAGTTTTTGCTGTATGTATTTTGGGCCTCTGTTCAGTACATATACATTTATAATTGTTATATCTTCTTGATGCATTGACCCTTTTATTAATATAAAAATTCTTATTTGTCTCTTAACAATTTTTGTCTTAAAGGCTATTTTGTCTCATATAAGTATATCCACTTCAGCCCTCTTTTGGTTACTGTTTGTATGGTGTATTTTTTTCCATTCTTGTACTTTCAAGTTATTCAAGATTTTAAATCTAAAGTATGTTTCTTGTAGATAGCATATAGCTGGATTTTTTTTTTGGTAAAAATCTATTCTTCCAATTTCTGCCTTTTAATTGGTGTGTTTAATATATTTACATTTAGTGTAATTACTGATAAGGAATGATTCATAGCTACTACTTTTTGACTTGTTGTCTATATGCCTTCTGTTTTTTGTTCCTCTTGCCCTCCAGTATTACCTTCTTTTGTGATACAGAGAGATTTTCTAGCATACCATTTAAATTTCCTTTTTTTTTTCCCTGTAGTTTTAAAGCTATTTTCTTAGTGGTTTCCCTGAGGATTACAATTAACATCTTAACTTAAACATTCTAGTTTGGATTAATAATAACTTAAATTCAATAGTATACAAAACCTTTTCTCCAGTATAGCTTGTTCTTTTTATTTAAAACTTAAAAACATAAGTAATATATTGTTTAGAGATAATACATGCTTGGTAAGTCACATAAGAAAAGCAAGGGACAATAAACACAAAAGATCATTGTAAAGCTTAACTTCCATGGGTGGAAGGGGAGGAGGATAAGATCAAAGATATTCTTAGTATTTTATTTTTTATAGTAAATCTTAAAATCAGCTAACACAAGTCCTCTGTCTTTGTTCTTCTTTTTCAAAATTATTTGGCTATTTTAGTTCTGTGTTTTTCCAAATACATTTTAGAATCAGCTTATTGATACATACAAGTTCCCATTGGGATTTTATTGAGACTGTTATTAAATCTATAAATCAATTTGGGGAGAATTAAAATGTTAAGAATATTGGCTCATCCAATACATAAATAGGGTATATTTTTCAATTTAGATAGATCTTCCTTGATTTCTTTAATCAGTGTTTTATAGTTTTCAGCATATAGACGCTGTGTGTATTTAATTAGATTTAAACCTAAGTATTTAATATATTTTGTAGTTATTATAAATGTAATTAAAAAGTTTTTGGCTTCAGTTGTTTATTGCTAGTAGATGGAAATAAAATTGATTCTTGTTTATTGACCGTATATCCTGTAGCCTTGTTAAACTCACTAGTACTGGGAACTTTTTTGTAGATTCCTTGGGATTTAATGCTTAGAGAATTACGTCATCTGAACATAGGAGCAATTTTATTTTTTTGTTTTCAACCTGTATGCCTTTTGTTCCTTCTTCTTGCCAGTTGTAACAATTAGGACTTCCAGTACAATGTTAAACAGGAGTGGTGAGAGGGGACATCCTTCCCTTGTTCTTGATCTTGGGGATAAAGCATTCAATACTTCACCCGTAAGAATGACGTTGGCTTTTTTGTATATGACCTTTATCAAGTTTAGCAAGTTCCCTTCTATTCCTAGTTTATGAGAGATTTTATTATGAATGAATGTTGAGTTTGTCAAATGCTTTTCTTGCATCTATTGATAACAATCATTTGTTTTTTTCTTTATTGTTAATATGGTAGATTATATTGATTTTTTAAAAAAAATGTTGATTCAGCCTTGCATCCCTAGTATAAACCTCAGTTGCTTATGATGTATTATCTGTTCTGCATATATTTGGATTTGATTTACTAATGTTTTGTTAAGGACTTTTTCATCTATATTCATGAGGTGTACATGACTGTTGTTTTCTTATACTATCTTTGGGTTTGATACCAGGGTAATGCAGGTTCTATAGAATGAGTTGGAAAGGGGTCCCTTCTCATTTTCTAGAAGGGATTGTGTAGGATTGTTACTATTTCTTCTTTACAAGTGTGGTAGAATTTGCCAGTGAAACTGTCCAGATCTGAAGTTTTCTTTATCTGAAGGTTTTAAATTAAGAATGCAATTTATTTGATGCAGGTAATTTAGATTATCTTTTCTTCTTTAATGAGTTTTGTAGTTTGTATCTTTCAAAGAATTGGACCATGTCATCTAAATTTTCAAATTTCTGCACATAGATTTGTTCACAGCATTCGCTTGGTGTCCTTCGAACGTCCGTAGAGTCTATGGGGATAGACCCTTACATCTTATGTGCTGGTGATCTGTGTTTTCTGTTTTGTTTTTCTTGGTCAGTGTGGCCAAACGTTTGTTGTTTAGAAACACAGACTTTTGTGGTAAAACTTTGAAAATAAGCAATGGACAATAAACCTAAAAACCCAATGTCAAGGTCACCTCAGCAGGGGAGGAAGTTTTTGGGCTTTAAAGATGTTTATAATATTCCACTTCCTAAAGAATATGGTAAACATATGAGTGTTTAATCATTAATCTTTAATTCACTGTATATACACATATTGGTAGATATGGCATATAACATCCTAAAATAATTGTAAAACACAATAAATTTAATTTCTCAAGACACAAATAACCTGGACTCAATAGTTTTGTGGGCATGTTGGATTTGGATTGACAAGTGGAATATCATGGCCCCAGGAGACACGATTAATCAGACCAAAGATCAATTTTCTATTTCCTTTGCCTATCTCCAGCATGACTATAAAATTAATACTACTACTTTTTGCTTTCCTGGAATGCCATTCTGGAGGTGAGAATCCATTTTACACTCTGGATATCTATGCTTTCTCATGACTAGTCTATAATTATTCTTAAATGCAGTGACTACTTTGACATAGAGGCTGTGTGAAAGGAGGGCATGTCTAGGATGCGGGATGCTCTCAGCAGAGGCAATTCCCAGGAGCGAAGGTGTAGCGAGGCTATCTTTGCGTCATAAGCAGCTTCTCACCACGTCTCAGCATGAGCCTAACATGCATTGCCAGCCCCTCCCTGCCCACAGCTCTTGTGGCCGGCCTTATGGGAGATTAGATATTTGTTCCATGTCCTTGATGACAAAGAAACTGTGATCTTGTTTTGTGGAATGTCCTTCTCCTCCTTGAAGTATATGATCATATTTTATATTCAGCCTGGAAACTTGCTGCCCAATTCTCAGGGAAGTTCTACTGCCAGCAGCTAGGATGTGGCAGAATGCTGATTTAGCTCATAGGATGCATTGAGCCACATTGCCATGGTAACCAGCAGACAGACCTGAGAGAAGCAAGGCTGCAGAGGAACTGTGGCCATCACCAAGCAACAAATCAAAGGGAGGTGTCTCGGGAGAGATTTCTAATTATCACACATTTGTCCTTGTAGCCAAACCAGGATGCAAGGGAAATGGCACCACCGGCACTGGCTTCTCTAGGTCACAGAATCGGGTAAACTCTCCTGGGCTACTTTGGGAATTCCACAGAGCCTCCTGCTGCTTTAAGGTGTATTAAAATAGATTCTTAGATTGACCTTTTTCCTAGAGTTATCACCAGGTCCTTAGTAGTGATAACTAAAATTCTGTACAGCTTAAAGTATTTTATGAGCAACAAGGCAATTTTAAAAAGTCTCACATCTGTGAGCCTGATAGCTCATAGCATCTGAGATGGTTCTCTGATATCTTGAAGAGATTGCCCCTATTTATACCTTTTTTTCTTTTTTGCTTTGTCTTTAATACAATAAACCTTATTTCAGTAATCTTTAATGCAAGTGGTGTACAAACTGATATGTCTCTATGCAAATATATGCAAATCATCTTACAGTAAGACAGGGTTTCTAGAGTAACAACTGGTAACAGCTATGCTATGTTTACTCATGAAGAAAGTGCTCAAGGTTACAAAGCTATCACTTCCTAATCACTAAATATTAATAATTTGCCAGGGAAATAGTTGTAGAAATCCTTTTCCTACTTGTAAATGTGCTGAGATCAAGGCTGTCCGATTCTTGAGACAGCGAGAGGTGATAAATGAAGACACAACATCACAAGAATAAAACTCGAGTTGCCTGTTGTACGGGAGCAGCTTCGACCTTCTCCTTGCAGTCCAAGCTGCAAGGGCATCTGCATTAGCAGAGGTCTGTAACGCATCTGTTCTGCATTAATTCATATTCCTGAATGGCATATGCTGGAGGCTGGCTTGAATCACCTTTGTTTTATTAAAGGTGCATTTAAGGTCAACTACCACTAACTGCATTGTTAAATATTGATTTCGCCATTTGAATTAATGTAATTTTCAGTCCTTTCCCTACTTAATGTACAGCAGCACTCCCGTGACCCAGCCAGACAGAAGATCAATATGCGGGCGCTCAGCTCGTGTTGAATCTGGGTTGACTGCATTCTGTGTGTTTTGCTTGTTTTCCCGCGAAGGCCAAAGCGTTCACGGTAATGGGCCATTGGCCTATCTACTTCCCTTCTGCAAAACTTCTGAATGCTTTCATCTCTTGCAGAGTCTTTCTGACCTGTTTAGTGGTCAGTGTTTCTCAGAGTGCTTAGTGGTAGGTTTCCCTTGTTGAAGAAAAAAATGGTCTCAAAACAGCACTACGTGGATTCATAACCTTTCAGAACTTGAAACAAGCCTTAGGCTTCAGTCGGTACTCTCATTTCCTTGGTGATGAAACAGAGAGTTTAAATGACTTTTCAGATTGCTGAGGTTGGAACTAGAATCCTGGACTTCAGGTTTTCTCTTTTCATTGGACTTATAGATCTCTAGTATTTAATACATATCATTTGTTTTTCTGCAAATTGAGGTAAAGTAAAGACATTTTTTGGCTATATTCATTAAAAATATCATTGTAGGCCAAAGAGAGCTCAGTATTAAAATGAAATAGTTTATTTCAATACAGATCAAATGGAGACTCTTCCCATAAGCTGCCGTGGGGATATTGCCTCCTTTACAAATTTTTCTTTGGCTCCCTAATCACTGGATGCTGTCAACTGGCTTCACGTACTCTAGTTAAAGATACAGAAGAATAGGCTATGATTCTGAGGTTATAATGTACAGTTGGTGTATGTTCTTTTCCTGCCTAGTCTCTGGTTAAGCCTAGAGGTACCAGGGGGCCATCTTTGCTTCCAACATACAATAAGGATGCAGCAAACATTTGAGGAAACAGAGTCAAGAGATGGACAGAGAGGGACCAAGCCCCGGCAACATGAAGCATCTGGATCCAGCCATGCCTGAAGCTAGTGATTCCCTTGAAAATTTAGGTTACATAAATCAGTAAATTCTGTTATTTGCTTAAATTGAGTTTTTTTTTTTTTTTTTTAAAAAAAAACTACGACCAAGAATCTCAACTTTTTGGCTAATACAGAAACAGAGCTGGATATTTGAGAAATACCTGGACCTTGATGGGTGTAGTAGAAAGTTTCAAAGTCATGGAGCAGCTTCACAGGAATATCTTATAGCATTTCTACATGTGTTATACAAGGCCAGGCGATGAGTCTCAAGTAAACATCTATATTCGAGCTCTCTTTTTTTCAGTTTGTATCTACACGAATATGCATTTGCCGTACGAACATTGTAAATTGGCATTTTGTGTTCAAAGCCTTTACATGATGTCAGCACTTTTGGTGTTTAATAACATCTTAATGATGGTAGGGTATCTCCTTTGTGTGAAAACCATAGTTAATTAAGTTGTTTTCTTGTCAAAACTTTCACTTTAGGAAAAGCTGTCCTGTTCCAAAACTGAAATTGATTCTCTATTAAGAAAGGAAAACACAGAAATTGGAATTATGGACTTTCAGCATAAAAAGAGTAACCTTAGAGATGGTTCAAGACTCAGTTTACAGGTCACACTGAGACCCCAGGGGTTTAGGTGACGTGACCTTAGCAGCACAGGTCCCTCAGCTGTGGAGCTGACGGTAATCCCCACATCTCCAACCCGGGCCCCTTCCTCTGCTCTTCCTCAGCCCGGTAGACTTGCTTGTCTCCCTTCTCTTATTTGGCAACATGCTGGGAAATACTTTTTATTACTGGGCTGCCTGGGGTCAAAAATTTCCAATGTGGGTATCGGACAGAGGTCGGGGCCGGGTGGAAGGGATGGGTGTATACCTACTTGATGAGTGCGATGCGCACTGTCTGGGGAATGGACACGCTTGAAGTTCTGACTGGGGGGGGATGGGGGTGGGGGGAGAGGAGGGGTGCACACCTACATGATGAGTGCGATGTGCGCTGTCTAGGGAATGGACACAATTGAAGCTCAGACTCGGGGGGATAGGGAGGCATGGGCAATATATATAGCCTGAACTTTTGTACCCCCATAATGAGCTGAAAAACAAAACAAAACAAACAAACAAAAAAATTTCCAATGTGTAGGTGATATAAGACAGTAGCGCAATTTACTGACAGCCATGGAGGTGATTTGGTTTACGGCCATGTTTTCTAAGTGCAAGCAAAGGTATAGTAGCACTGCAGTCTCCGCAGAGCTTACGAATATAATTAGAAAATAGAACTTTAAACCAAGCAAGAAGAATTCAATTAACTGGAACAAACACAATAAACAGAATCAAATCTTTTGTCTCAGCACCTGGTTGGTTACACAACGAGACCCAGGGAATCAATGACAAAATCCGCACAGCTTTTTGGTAGCATCTCTACCTGGGAGAGGCGGTAGTGGAAGCAGATTTGAGCCTCCCATTTCTCTGGGTGGTTTTTATTCACATCACATAGACCTCCTCGCAAACACTGCAGTTACGTGCAATTAAACGAATTCACTTATTGACGTAAAGGAGGCTTGATATATAAAACAAATATTAAATATTGATGATTTTTGCCTCTTTTTATGTATTGGATGTAGTCTTCATAGAGCAAAAGTCTATAAGAACTATAACATCAAAATTATAAAATGTCTGGATGTGAAGTTCATAAAGCTGAAACTACTTTTTTCTTAAACAAAGGCAGATGCTTTGTGTAGATGGATATCTCTTTTCTGTGTTCTAGGCATTTACTTTCATTTTTGAAACCCTTTTATGTGCTACATGAGGTACCTGGCCCTGGAGGGGAAAGAGATTAAAAACACCTTGGGGAATCTTAATTCCCTCTAAATCACTTTTTTTTTTTTTTTTTTACCGTTAAAAAAAAAAAAGAGTTGGTCTTGAATGAAATATGGAACCTTATCTATCTTACAAATCCTCTGCTCTCTTCTCCCCTCTCCCACTGCCCCAGAGTTCCAGGGCTCGCTGACAGATAGGTGGTGACTGAAAATTCTCATCCTGCCCACGTGCCTTGTGCCCGCTCCTTTGTCATTCTGCAGTTGGGCATCAAAGCTGTAGCATCTATGTTATTTGAAGACTAAGCAGGTTGGACATGCAATTTAGATGAAAAACAATTATTCTGTGTTAGCTTGCTTTTGGCAAGAGTGTATTAAGGCTCATCTCACTGATGGGAAACAAAAGCTGCACTTCATCTTCATGAATTTCAAATGAGGGAGAGAGAGAGAAGGAAACAGTGTTTTCTGGCAGGAGCTCTTCTGCATAACCTTTCTCTGATGAGTGGGCTCCTTTCTTGAGAGGATACCCCCAGTCTCAGCTTGGATAATAGCGTGCTTCTCTCCCGTACACAGATGGTGCAGACGGTCATGTGGTTCTACTGGTGGGAGCCTTTGAAACACAAAGAGAGGACCAGGCAGCTGAAGTACATGCTGGGGCAGTTTTTGAACCCATCAAGGAAAGAGAATTAATAACCATATTGCACTGATATCTTTTGTTATAAATGTGTTTGGTTTTGAGAAAACAAGCGAATGAAAGGCATATTTGTGAATCATCTCTGTGTTAAGTTAGGTTGGACCTTAAAAAATGCCACTTTATCTTCAAGGGCTCAGTTTAAAAATCTCAGCTCTGAGAGTCACACCGGGTCACCGACTTCTGAGTAGTGTGCTGCACGTTGCTTGTGATGTCAGAGTGAGTTCTCGGCCTTGACTGTTGACGCAGAGCCTGCTGAGCCAAGGGGGACAGTGACCAAGAGAGGACCAAACCTGCTCTTAGGAGGCCCGTCCTTGCCAACAATATTACCCAGTTCAGCAGCACAAAAGGAGCATCAGAAGCTATACTGACAGGAAGTGGAAGTCACCGCAGCCCAGCAGGCGTCGCATGTGCTTGCAGGAATGTGCCTTAGGGAGAACAGGGCCAGCTTCCATGGACGTGGGACCTGTGAGGTCACCCAGGGCCCCACGCTTAGAAGGCCCCAGGCTTGGTTTAATGCTCTGCCATCGCTCTCTTGAAATTCTTACTAATTTTTGAACACGGAGCCCTACGTTTTCATTTGCACTGGCCCCCTCATATTTTATGGCTAGTCCTAAAGAAAGAGAGAGATGTGGTCATGGGGGACAAAAGGTGGGGGTGGAGGGTGTGTTTCTGGGCGAATGCTGTGGCTGGCTGCTCTCGGAAGTCTCCAGGTGTGACGCTGGGGTACAACTCTCCTGCTCTCCCCAGTGCAGCCAGCTGCTCCCTCAGGGCAAGTGCAGTGAATGGCCATCCTTTGGAGACAGCTGTGAAGGAAAGGTGGCTTGTCCCACGTGAGTTATGTGTCCCTTCACATATTTACCTCAGCGTGTTGCGTCCTTAGAGTCAAAACCTACACTGTGTCTGAGGTTAATATTACCTGAGAGACTTCAAAATAAGATGTGTTTTGTTGACTCCTAGATAACATGCAGAGAATGTATGTTTTTCTCTAGAAAGAAAGGCCTAGATTTCATTTAAAAAAAAATTTTTTTATTTCAGCATATTACAGGGGTACAAAGGTTTAGGTTACATATATTGCCTTTGCCCCACCTGAGTTAGAGCTTCAAGCGTGTCCATCCCCCAGACGGTGCGCACCGCACCCATTAGGTGTGAATATACCCATCCCCTCCTCCCCCGCCCACCCGCCCGACACCAGATGAATGTTACTACTATATGTGCACTTAAGTGTTGATCAGTTAATACCAATTTGATGGTGAGCACATGTGGTGCGTGTTTTTCCATTCTTGGGATACTTCACTTAGTAGAATGGGCTAGATTTCAGTTTAGTGTATGAACAGAATTTTATTTCTCTATGACATTTATGGTTTTAAGTTAAATTGCAATTTTCCCTTACAGCATGTGGTTAAATTCTAATCCTTAAGCTAGTTCATGTTGAAGATTTGGTAAAATTCTACTGAATTTCTCAAATTTAAACATATAGTGAAAAAATGGCTATGGACTTGATGAGATGCACGTTAGGACCTTTTTGAGAAGCAATAGAGTGTAGAGCAAAGGCTCCACATTGAGAGAGAACTGGACCCAAATTCTGGCTCTGCCACTTCAGAGCTGCATGCTGTTATTTCATTGCATTAAACGGTTTCCTCAAAAGTAAAATAAGGATAATAATATTGCCTTGTTGGTATTAAAGGAAATAATAAATGTAAAGTAATCAGAACAGTTCGTGGTATGTGGTATAGGAGTTTTTATGACAATATAAATTTAGTTATTTAGTGTTACCTGGCTAGGATTTACTCTTCCTAATCTTGACCCTCTTGTACGGATTAAGTGTTACCCTCAGATAGTGTCAACCCTAATGCAAATTATAAGAATGTTATTATTTCAAAAGGTAATAAAAAGTGATGAAGCTAATCTAAAACCCATGATGTCATAATAATATAAAAATAGTTTCCATTTATCGAGCATTTTGTTCACTGCTGAATGGTCAGTGCATCAGTTGTAAGCCCAGTACCATGTTTTACCCTTGGAGGAGGCCCTAGTTCATGGTTAACATCACAACTGTGAAATTGAAACCTCTGGTTTCCATCCTATGAGTGAGATTCTCTAATGTGTTTGGGGTTTTAAAAATATAGGATATTTATGAATTCTCGATGAAATTTTAAAATTTAATAACATAAGAGAGAGGCAAACTGTACACATCTCATGCAAACCTATTTTGTAGGGTTTTCAACACTATACAATTCAAATATCTAGACTTCAGCACAACCACCATCTTTAGTGATGCATTGTTCATTTTGATTTTCCAAGCCATTGAAAACACTCTCCATTTGGTGCTGAGTGATTTCATGAACTGCATTTGTGAACACAATCCTAAATTTATTCAAAGTGTGTAGTTTTGATGAGGAGGCAGGTTTATATAGGTCTTGTAAAAAAAAAAAAAGTCTGATAGGAGCGGGTATTATAGAAGGTAGCCAAGTAATTCACCTAGGTCTGCTCATACATTTTCTTAAAAAGACATCATGGATGAATCATTAAGCATTTGAAATAAAATCACCCAGGAAGAAGGTATGTTGAAAAATAACAAAATTGTCATAATTTAGGGAAAAATTTCATAATATCTCAAAGTAACAACACAAAAACCATGTTTATATTTTACAAAAAGGATCAATTACACTTTCTTGAGAGCAGATATTGAATAAAATGAACATTAATATTAAAAACTTGCCATTATTAAAATTTCAAATGGTACATTTTTTAAAATCACCTTATTTATACATCTATATAATCTCATCTCTCTAAACCTACATATTTCACATTGCTGCATAGATCTACTGAATGTATTCTCTGCCTTCCAAGGCACATGCATTTTTTAAAGTGAATAAATCATTTAAATAAGTCAAGGAACTGGTATGCTGTGTTCACAGAGGGGAACTTCTATCACTTTTAGAAAATAATCTCACCTCTTTCATAGATTCTTCTTTACCTGGAAATTCCCAGTTAAACTAAGAAACAGAACCCAAAGTAAATGAAATTAGTACTAGAAGAGTTCTAATTTGATTGTGCTAGTCAGTCGTAGTGGTAAGGGGAAGAAATTGGGAGAATACTTGTTTTCTTTTCCATAGTTCTTTGAAGTTATTTGTTTTACTGACTTTGTTATTTTTGCCAGGAATTTTAGTTTTGTTAAAATCTAATTTCATCACACCCTTTTGTAGCTTTTAAAAATGAAGGTATAAGCTATATTGAGTGACTTGCATGAGGGAGGCCGCTGTTGGGGAACACTTGGGAGGCATATGATTCAGAAAAAGATGTCAGCATCACAGTCAGAAAAATCTAGGTTTTGGGCCTGCCAACATTCTTCAGCATCATGTGGCTCTGGAGCAAGTGTATAAAATTCTTTGTCTTAGTTTCATAACCTAAGAAGGTTGTTGTTAAGATTAGAAGTAATACCCAAAACACTCAGTACACTAGACGGAATGACTTAGGTGACAGTAGCTAACAGTGCTAATTACAGACAGGTGTTTGCTGAACCATCCGGACTTCCTATTCTGCACACAGTTTGCACAAAGCCAGAGTACCCAAAAGCTTACGAATTGTACTTTAACTCCTTTCTACAAAGTGGATTTTGAAAATCTACAGTAGCATAAATCCATATCCCACAGAATAGAGTTGTGTTCAACAGTAGCCTTTTGATCTTTCTTTTGTTTTGCTTATAACAGAAAATAATGGATTTTATTAGGCCCCAGAATATAGCACAATGCTAAAATTAGTAGTTTTCTTTACCAATCATTTGTCTTTTTTTAGAAGAGTATTTTCCACTTTGACTCCTCACATAAATATGTAAAATGCATTCCTGTTTTATTGCTTGAAATCAAGACTTTGTTTAACTCAAATAATTGAGCAGAACTTGCAGTGCTGCTCTCCTCAAATGCTGTGCTTTCTTTTTGGTAGAGAATTCAAAGAATTTCTCTGTACTTAAAAATTAGAACACAATGGGGCATTTTTTCCTCTTAAAAGCAGTTCAGATCTATTTTTATTTTAGATTATCCTAAATTTCCACTTAAGAACCATGAATTTTAATAATCAGTGATCAGATCTTTCTAATATATGCATCAAGCTGTTGGCTATAATTAAACAAAATGCCTGGAGTTTTCCAGTTGGATGGATATGACAATGAATTAGTGATCAAAAATTGTTATCAAATGAAATAACATCAATATCTGCAATTGCTCAGAACCTCACATGGTTTTGGAATAATTTACTTTTCTATAAATCTTGAGCTTCAAAGGGGCTGAAAATTCTTTTTGTGATTTTTTTGCTGGTCTATTCTGTTTAATAAAACTAATGTACAGTTACTGAGAATGAATATAGAAAGGGGCAGGGGAAACATGTGGCATTTGTCTAATTTCCAAGACAAGAGGTTAATACTTTTGAAAAAGAAGATTGACTCAGAAAATGATATGGAACGTATGCTAGGGTAATCTTGGGAGTCTGCATTCATCTTGAATGTGAAATCTTGGAACTTTTGAGAGTAGTTACTGGAAATCCAGAAATGTAACTCTGGTTCTGACACATTTCTTTTTCTTTCAATAAAAACCAGATCTGGGCTGGGTAGCATTAAGCCCTGGGGTAGCGGGACTGGAGCTGACGCCAGGTGAAATTCCACTGTCATAGCAGCTACGTGGGGAACTGAACACTCCACCCCCAACATTTTGACACAGTGCAATTATTTTGCTTTTGACAGACGGCATTTGTTTGTTTGAAAAGGTTATTGCGAAAAGTACCATCTTCAGATAGATGTACTCAGATTTGTATTTTAGATGTATTTCACAGCTGCACTTTTATAAATAGGTTGGAAAATAGCTGGATACTGATTTATGTTTGACAGCTCGTTTTACTGGTATTCAGAATTTCTGCAGGGGTACTTTGGCTTGTTCCCTTGAGTCTTCACAGCTCATGAAAACTCTGAACAGCATTAAAGACAAGAGGAAAAAAAATCTTTAATACAACACCTTCAAACCCCAGTGGATTATCTGGCTCTAGATTTTCCAAACTAGTTTCAGTTTGGAACAATTTTTTTCAATTGTTGGAAAAATTGTTGCAGTTATTTGAATAATAAAAGGCTTGCTCAATGCTTAATTTAGACATGAAAATGCCCATGTCAAAGTGCTACATTTGTGAATAAATGTGCTTTGTATGTGTCCATTGTTGGTTGAGAACATGGATTCTGGAGTCTTCCAAATGGGCTGTACAGGGAATGTCGCACAAGTTTCTAAACTTTTGTTGTTTCAGTTTCCTCAGCTGTACAATACGGATGCTAATAGTACCTACCTCATGGTGAGTTATGAGGATTAAATAAGTTAATACACGCAAAGAATTTGGAAATGCGTGGCCATAGGGGATCTGTGATCAATATTCACTGCGATTATGTGTATGTGTATATGTATATTTATGTATGTACAGATAACATGTAGTACAAATAGTAATTATACACCTAATATATATTTAATATTCTTTATTATATCTTATCCCTGTTCCCATCATTGATTATATGAATGATACTATACTAACAAATATATATTGAATGTCTTATGAAATACTGAACTAGACTCTATCAAAGATATAAAGAAAATGTATGCATCTGTTTTGAAAGATTTGATCACCTTTTCTCTCATTTTCTCCTCAAATATTTTCCAGATCTAGAGAGCATTTAACTTGCTGGAATGACCTACCCAGGGGCTTCCAGATGTGATTACATAATTGATGGTGTGTGGAAATCAGTAAGAGCAAAAGACAGAATAAAGAACCTTAGGCAACGTCTTTATGGAGAAAGTGTTTTTGTTCTACTTGATAACTTTTGTCTCTCCAGTGTTTCTTGGAGCCTTTGATAAATGATTCTTTGCCACTATTCCTTCATATGCAAGTGTTTTACCCCCGGGGTCCTGAGGTTCTTGTTTTTCTGATTGTCGGGGCCTGTCTAGGAGCCTGGCGCAGACGCAGTGTGGTGGGTGAGCTGCACAGAGACGAGGGGAAGGACAGTCTGGAGCCCTTCCCCCACAAAGCTGAAAAGCCTTCTGGACTTTTCCCCTCCAAATTTTAAGATTGACTCTTGTTTGAGAATGTGTGTTTTACTTTCCTTTCCTCTGTGAGTGGTCAGCATGGAGATGTATTAATATCTACTTTTTCTGTTTTACAGTCTTCATTTTAAAGATCCAATTACCACAAGTCCTTTTCTTGAATATTGCACTGGGCCTGCTGACCTCATAATT
Organism: Eulemur rufifrons; assembly: GCF_041146395.1. Lineage (NCBI taxonomy): Eukaryota > Metazoa > Chordata > Mammalia > Primates > Lemuridae > Eulemur > Eulemur rufifrons. Next base: position 90,973,232 of record NC_090999.1, on the reverse strand, counting down.
CTCATATCTCTAATTTCCATCATTAGCTGCACTTGAAGTTGTATCTCACACACACTCCTGAGCTAGGAACGTGTGCAAAGGGTAGAGACTGTCCCCTTGCAGCAGGAAATGGCTCACCTCACCGGAGAGCTGAGGCTCAAGTGCGCCATCAGTGTTACTGCCTCCTGTTTGGTGGCGTTTTCAGGTATGTTAATTTATATTTAGTTGTGGTATCACCAACTATGGTAGCATAGCTATTCTGCTCTTCAGAAATGCTGAGACAGGCACATCCTGGAGGGGCTAGGAAGGACCATTACTCCATGAGTCTACAGGTCCAACTGTGCTGAATCTTTTCTCTCTAGGTCCATTCTTTGTCACCTTCTGTGACAATCAGTAGTTTGCAATATATTCTTTTTGATGTAGTACTACTGTCAATTCTCTGGTAGATTTACAATTCCTCGTTCTTAGGGATTCAGTAATGAGAAGATGTTTCAATTTTCTTGATGATGTTTGAAGGGATAACTCTTTAAACTCCATTACTGCTGGTGAAATAAACATAATATTAATATAATAATGACAGCTACCCTTGCTGAGGTCAACTCTGTGCCAGACACGATTACAAGTGTTTTATGTGTCATACATCTTTGGAGCTACAAAATAGCATAACAGTCCTGCAAGGCAGGTGTTATTAATGTTATCTCACTTTACTATGGGTAAGCTGAAGCTCAGAGAGTGGAAGGTTCTTGCTTAAGATGACATACTACTAAACAGAAAGCTTCCTTGTTTCTAATCCTTTCTTCTCTCTGCAAAGCAGCTTAGCTGCAGAGATGCTGCAGTGCCTTGTGAGGGTCTGGTACATTTTGTTTTCTGGAGGAATTGCCTGCTGATGGAGGTGCAAACAAAGTGCTGATGCACTGAGAGAGAGTGTGAGACCTTTGCTTCACGGCTGGCTTGAGTCACCTGTGAATGTGAGTCCTTAGGGGACGATACAGGTTGGTTGCCAGGCAAACAGGGCTTCTTGCCTTCTCCACGGTCTGCTCATCAGAGGGCCTGGCTGACATTCATTCATTCATTTTTACCTGTGATGAAATATGCATAACATTTGCCATTTAGCCATTCATGAATATACACTTCAGCGGCACTAAATGCATTCACAGTGCTTTGTAACCATAACCACTGTGTATATCCCCAAACTTTTTCATTATTCCCCCAAGAACCTCCATGCCCATTAAGCAATAAGTCCCCCTACCCCCTCGCTGCAGCCCCTGGTAACATCTATTCTACTTTCTGTCTCCATGAATTTGCCTATTCTAGGTAGTTCATATAAATAGAATAACACAATGTTTGTCCTTTTGTGTCTGGCTTATTTCACTAAGCATAATGTTTTCAAGGTTCGTTCATATTGTAGCATATATCAAAATTTCCTTCCATTTTATGATTGAAAAAATATTTCATTGCTTGTATAGACCACATTTTTTCTATCCTTTCATCTGTTGCTGGGATAGTTTTCGAGAGGAAGTCATTGGACGATTGTCTTTCCCGATTCCTCAGGGAACCTCATGCTAGACATGGCACACTCAAAGGTTTGTTTTGGGGCATATGCAGTGATTTGTGAGACTTCTAATACCTTTAGGATGAAGTACACAGAGTCAAGATTGGCAGTTTAAAGTCAGTTTCTACCAACTATTTATTGATCTCCAAGTAGAAATCTACTGCAGTATTTGACAATAGGAGATGTCCATAAGCAGTTAAAAAGTTCACTGTCCTTAGAGAAACTCAGTGCAGGCTCCCATGCACGCACACACACTCCTTCATGTCCCCAAACACCAGCCCACTGTGTGCACAGACACGCCTCTGTCCTTCCAGATCCCTCCACAAACAGGTAAGCTACCACGGAAGTATGCATCCAAATGAGTTACAGGAAAGATGGAATACGTAAGGAGGGCCAAATGGCTGTTATGTTGAGTGGCCAGGCATGCCTTTGAAAAGGGATAGAATTTGAACCACATCATAGTGGATGGGTGTGATTTGTGTGGGCATAAACGTGGAGTTTGGGGTTAAGAGTATATCAGGAAGAAGGAACTACTTGAGCAAAGTCCCAGAATCCAGAATTGGGACAGTGGAGCATGTGGTGGGTTCCTGGGGAAGGTTTGTGTTGGAGAAGAGAGAGGGGGAGGTATGACAGGGAGGCAGGAATGGGTGGCAGAAGGCTTTTAATGCTAGGCTGAGGACGTTGACCTTTATGCTGTAAGCCACAGGGATGACCTACATTTATTGAGGGGCTCCTATGTGCAAGGGACAGTATTGGGTTGGACACTGGGTAAAATAAAAGGAAGACCCAAGGTGGGACCTGGTGACCATTAAAGTTTGAGAGGTAGGAGGAGGAGGGAAGCCAGTAAAGAAGGCAGAAGACAAAGATTTAAGGGGAGAAGGAGTCAAGAGTGTAGTCTCAAAAGCCAGCAGGAGGGAGCTTATGGGAGAGCTTGATTATGTGTGTTAAAAGCTGCACTGAGATCCTGAAAAGGGAGGATGGAATCTTTACGGTCGGTTTTGACGGACAGAAGGACTCAGAAGGTCTTGGTGGGCAGAGCCTCTGGGGAGCTGGGCAGTGGAGGTAGAAGACAGTATGAAATAGGCCAGAGAGTGGGAGGGAGCTGAGGAGACGATGCCGAGCGGGACTGTGCTCCCCAAATCAACGACGCTGAGGGAGAGTGAGTACAGTGGTAGCTGGAGGGGACGACTGCCCAAGAGAACAGCTGTCACTATTATGACTACATTAGAATAAAGAGACACCAAAGCACGCTTTTGTGTTAGTGGGAAAGAACTAATGGAGAGGGACAGTTCCATGAAACAGCCAGAAGGATAATCAATGGAACAGGTTGTTTTATAAATGGCGGTTTAGAAAAATGAATCTGGCCGTGGCATGCAGGCTGGACTGAAGTCTGGAAGTTACTGGAGGCCAGGAGTCTATTTGGGGAGCTGTTGCGGGCAGCAGTGGAGGTGTCAGGGAACTGCAGTCTACACGGAAATGGAGTAAAGAGGTAGAGATAGTTATCAATGAAGCTTCAGGAAAAGAAAGAACGGGGCTTGGTGTTGGACTAAAGACTGAGAAGTAAATACATCAAAGAGGCCCTCAAATTTGGCGTGGGCATCTGGTACATTTAATGTACTGGGGCCACTTCTGCTGCTCTAAAACACTCCAGGTTCACTGTGACACTGCTCGTCCAGGGCCTCTGACAGTGACCCTGAAGAAACACCAGACTCTCAGTTTTCCTTTGAACTGTGTCCTTTTGTATTAGGAAGGGTATTATGTGATCTTCCAAAACTAATTTCTCTGATTACTGTGCATGGCCTCTGTCATCTTTCTTCCCATGAGTGAGCATCCGCTGAAAATAGGCTGAGTCATTAGGAGAAGAAAGAGACTCAAAAGGCCACGTCCGCAGGGGCTAAATGACCGACCTGTCGGGATAAGAGCCTTGAGCCGCTGCACAATGTACCTGGTCCCATAATCATTTTGTTGTCAAAGCTGCTTTTTGCTTCTTTCCCTTTGCTCCTGCTTCGAACGTATTTTTGGAGCATTTTTGTGACCTTGAACATGAAATGAAATGGTGATGCCACTTCTCGAGGGAACTGTGTTTAAGATGTGCTGGCTCATGAAAGAGAATCATCAGTCAGAGTTCCCCAAGGGCTTAACCTTCATCCGCTTTTCAAAGGGAAAAGCTGCTTCCTTCCACTCACACAGAAAGCGCTCCCCGGGTTCCTGTCCCTCTGCTCTTCCCACCGCTTTCCTGCACAACAGCCATCTTTTCATCTTTCGAGCCTTGTGGTGTGGATGCACCATCTGTAGTTCAATAGTGTGGTAACTTTTCTTTTTTTTTTTTTTCCCTACTTTTCTCTCTTTATTTCTCTGCCACCTCACCAATTTCCATCTTTGTGTTGCTGTGAGGAAGAGCAAAATGTTGGAACTGCGTACACAAAACGCTGGTTCAACTGTTGCTCACAAATTGGGTGCATGTTTGGGAAATCCTAGTTGTATAGCAGAGTGTGAATGAATGTTGGATGGAATGGTAATAGAAATTTTTTTCTTTCTGTAGGACTCTTTCTTTAAGGAAGAGTCCAAGAGGGGGTTTATCCCATAAATATATACCATTATGATTTATCAATAAAATAATATTAATTGAAAAAAGACAAAAATAAAAAATCCAAAGAGAGTGTTTAGGGGAGAAGAATCATACGGTTATGTTTCCCTAGGACAGAGCCATGCAAATCCCCCTACCCCTGCAGCTCCCAAGCATCCGTAGAGGGGGAACCACTTTTTTGTTGCTTATGATTTGAATATTATTTTATGGGTAGTTGAAACTTTTCCTGAACAGTTAGACTATCACAAAAGGAAATAAGAGAATAAGACTTTTGTGGGACTGGATGAAGAGAGCGCAGATGGGGGCTGGCGATGCTGCAGGAGGAGGAGGCTGCAAGCCGGGGCCCAGAGCCAGAGTTAGCAAGTGACGCCAAGAGCACTGAGGCAGAGACCACAGTGAGGGACGGGCTTGGGTCCAGGGCCCCGAAGCTAACCAGAGTCTAAGAAGACCACTCTTGGCTGGCAGTCTCTATGTGAGTCGGACTTTGTTTTTCTTGTTCTAGGTACTCTCATTTACAGAGTGCGCAGAAATAATTTAGGGGCCTGACTGGAGCATCTAAATTTAGGTTGCCTACTCTTTGGACACTCAGTGAAGATGCTTCCCAGAATAACTGTGGGACCCCAAGTGAGCCCTGGGTCCCCTACATGATGGTGGAAAGCAGTTTCAGGGCCTGTAGTTAGAAGGTTGATTATCTCAATATGTGTCTATGGGGAGCGGATACCACCGTTACATTCTGGAAATATACAAAGTGTGGGTTGTTATCACTCTGGACCTGCTCCTGTAATTTTTTTTCTTTTGTTCTGGTTGAAAACTTAACTCAGTATAAGTGGGTCATCCTTTCTGGCAGAAGGCCTGTTCCCTCTCTGTCCCTACCTTTGCTTCTATTTCCTTTATGGCAAATTTTAAAGAAAAGAGTGGGCCGTACTCAAAGAACCCCCAAACTACTCTTCTAATTTAGAAAACACATTTGTGATGAATTGTCGGACATAAATCCTTCTCTTTGAAATACAAATTTTATTCAATTCAGTATTTTCTCACTGTGAAAGCCACGACAGGAAAAGCCGGGCCACACCAGCAGAGGGCCCCTGACTCGCGTGTGCAGTTCAGATACGATAATGTGTAAACGGAACAACTTGGACAAAAATTTGACTTTATGAAGTAAATTATTCTTCCACATATTAAGACACCAAAAGATGCTTCACCTTAAAATTAATGTAAAATTCTCTCTTTCTATTAATATGACTAGTAGAGGTCTCCAATCTATGAGACTGTTTGCAGACCTGTGGGAAGATGATAAAAACAGCCTTATAGAGTGGATGGAGTTCAATAGTTTTGAAGATTTAAAGGAAGTTTGAAAAATATGAGGTTAGTTTTTCATGCTGACTCTGAGTGAAACTTGAACTTACTTTTCTATTGTAATTTTTTGAGCAGAACAAATTAGAAAAAAATAGAAGCATCTTTTCTTTTAATACAGGGTTGGTTTGTCATAAAATGCCTTCTTTTCTTGGACATTCTAAGACAATTGCTTTGGAAAGCATTAAGCATGAGCTTGTTTTAGAATAGATTCTTTTTCCAATAGCTAGCTCCAAATATTCTAGCAAATTTTTTTTTTCAAAAATATAATAGGTAGATGCCTTCATGAAAGAAGTTGAGAAACTGCTCACACACACTCTCTCTCCATATATATCCCAAGAATGACCATAATTAAAATAACAAACTGTCTGAAGAACACAAACTATAAGAACACTAGTAAATGTCTTAATTTATTTTATGTAGCCAGCACGAGGATAATAGAGCAGCTATGATTGACAGTTATTGCTTGATATCGGTAAAATTCATTATCTGTGGGATGTTTCCTATCTTGCAAATGGATTTACTATGAGCTGATCCTGTATAGACAGGCATGTGGAAGAAAACGTAGCAGCAATTTAGAAAGGGAAATGGCCTGGGATGATAGCCCAGCTGGAAGCAAGGATGTTCCTGTATTGAAGATCAGTGCAGTTAAAAGGATTTAGCAGCCAGATTTTCAAGTTAATAGCTGGAGGGCTTAATCATTGGCCTCAACATTTTTTCTGCTGCAGTGATTTCAATGGAGGGGTGATGTAACAATCATAGTCCCTAGAGCTAGGTGGGTTTGAATTCCATAATTCCACATTAACAGGCAATGCAAGACCCAGTGTTCAGAAGTGCTGTCAGGTGGTAAGAAGTTTGAGGAGTCAGAAACCACATGTGGAGGGCAGACTGTAATTATAAGGACATTTACTTCTGTCACCTGCAGGTCTAAAAGTTCTAGTCTTCTCTGGAGTGCTGAAGTTTTATTACAAATTGCTAATCAACCTGAAATCTAGGGGCTTAGTATTAAAGGTATTATATCTGCTGAGGCAGAGAATAAAGACTCACCTGTAAATTCCAGGGCCCCACCCACCACCTGGGGCATGCCAGTGCTCCTCCTGAGGGACTAGAGTTAAGCACAAAAACAAATGACAGCCTGTTGCTTCTGACAAATGCCACCTACTGACAGGGAGGGCAATTTGCACAGGCCTTTTCAACATTTACTGACTCAGTCTACAGGGGGAGGTCGTTTCTCACTCACAAACGCTGCCTACCGTTTCAGTGATTAAGCTGGGCATGCCATTACAATTCACACTGCTAAGAAGACCACGGGGTTAGGGATAGAGAAAGGATTTTAAGGGCCTCCATGCCCTCTCATCAAAGAGACGGGGAATCTGCCCACACACATAGCTACAGCATACAAACAACTAGCAACTGAGAAAACCATCATACTAAGGATATCCACTACAAAGGTATCTGTCTGGAACCTAGATCACCATCAAAGCAGTCACAAACCAAGCTAAAGATTCTTACCCAACATATGCTGTGAACACCCCCGTTTGAGTGAGTGGTGATGGTGGTGGTGGGGGAAGCCCCATCTAAACAAAAGAAAATTCAAGATTAAGAAGCAACAACTGCTCCAGATGAGAAGGAGTCAGTGTAAGAACTCTGGAAGTATGAAAAGTCAGAATGAAAGATCTCCCCCAAGAGAGAACACCAGCCCGCTAGCAATGGACACTAACCAAAATGAAAGTATTGAATGACAGAAGTCCAAATATGGATTACAAGGAAGCTCAATGAAATCCAAGAGAAAATGGAAAATCCACTGAAGGAAATTAGAAAAACAATTTAGGAAATGAATGAAAAATTCAATAAAGAGATCAACATATTAAAGAAAAAGCAGATAGAACTTCTGGAAATGAAAAATTTACTTAAGGAAATATAAAACACAGTGGAAAGTTTTAAGAATAGACTAGACCTGGCAGAAGAAAGAAACTCAGGGCTTAACGACAACTCTTTTGAATTAACTCAGTCAGTCAAAAACAATGAACAGAGAATTAAGAGGAATGAACAAAGCCTACAAGAAATATGGGGTTATGTAAAACACCCAAATATAAGAATCATATGCATCCCAGAGGGTAAAGAAGAAAATACACAAGGGCTGGAAAACCTATTTGAGGGAATAATTGAGGAAAATTTTTCTGGTCTTGTTAGAGATTTAGACATGCAGGTACAAGAAATTCAACAAACTTCTGGGAGATTCATTGCAAAGAGGCAATTATCAAGAGACATATTCATCAGACTGGCCAAAGTCAACATAAGGAGGAACTCCTATGAGCAGTAAGGTGAAAAAAATCAAGTAATTTACAAAGGAAAACCCATCAAGCTAACTGCAGATTTCTCAACTGAGACCTTTTAAGTCACAAGGGATTGGGGCCCCATCTTCTGTCTTCTTTAAGAGAGCAACCGCCAGCCTAGAATTTTGTATCCTGCAAAACTAAGTGTCATAAATGAAGGAGAAATAAAGACTTTTTCAGACAAGCAAACACTGAGGGAATTTATCAAGACCAAACCTGCCCTGCAGGAAATACTCAGAACTACATTATACATGGAGCAACACGATGGTCATCCTCCAGCATAAAACCACTCAAAAGCTAAAGCTCAGAGCTCAAATAAAACGACAACACAAGAGGTAAAACAAAACAGTAAGGTACTAACCAACAGGATGAACAGAATAGCATCCCACATGTTAATTCTATTGGGTCAATGTAAATGGTTCGAATTCTCCACTCAAGAGACATGGGCTGGTTGAATGGACAAAAAATATGAGCCAAGTATCTGCTGTCTCCAGGAAAACACATCTAACCCACAAGGACCCTTACAGACTCAAGGTTGAGGGGTAGAAAAAAATTTTCCATACAATGGAAACCAAAAGAAATTAAGTGTAGCCATTCTCATATCAGATAAAATTGATTTTAAATCAACAACAGCAAAGAAAGACAAAGACAGTCATTATATAAAATTTTTTAAAAAATTGATGCATAAAATTGTACATATTTATGAAGTACATGTGATATTTTGTGCATATAATGGGTAACAATCAACTCAGAGTATTTGGGGTATCTATCACCTCAGATACTTATAATTTCTTTTTCTTGGAAACATTTCAAATCTTTCTTCTAGCTATTTGAAATATACAATAAGTTTTTGTTGTTGTTGTTGTTGTTGTTTTGGTTTTTTTTTTTTTATTTCATCTTATTGTTATGGGGGATACAGAATTGCAGGTTACATACGTTGCCCATGTACCGCCTGTCCCCCCAAGTCAGAGCTCCAGGCGTGTCCGTTCCCCAGGTAGTGCGCGTTGCACCCATCATGTAGGTATATGTCCCTCCCTCCCCACCCCCCCTTCCCGAGTCAGCACCTTCAAGTGTTACCATTCCCTAAACGGTGTGCAATGCACTCATTGTGTAGGCATACCCCCATCCCCTCCCCCACCCCCCACCTCAGTCTGATATCCGATTGGTGTCGTTCCTAGATGTGTCTTTAGGTGATGATCAGGGAAACCAATTTTCTGGTGAGTACATGTGATGCTTGTTTTTCCATTGTTGGGATACTTCACTTAATAGAATGGGTTCCAACTCTCTCCAGGAGAACCATAGAGATGTCGTATCTTCATTATTCCTTATAGCTGAGTAATATTCCATGGCATACATATACCACAGCTTACTAATCCAATCATGTATTGATGGGCATTTGGGTTGTTTCCACATCTTTGCGATTATGAATTGTGCTGCTATAAACATTCGGGTACATGTGTCTTTGTTACAGAATGACCTTTTTTCCTTTGGGTATCTGCCCAGTAATGGGATTGCTGGGTCAAATGGCAGGTCTACCTGAATCTGTTTAAGATATCTCCATAATGCTTTCCACAGGGGTTGCACTAGTTTGCAGTCCCACCAACAGTGTATGAGTGTTCCTGTCTCTCCACACCCATGCCAACATGTGTTGTTTTGGGTTTTTTTGATAAAGGCCATTCTCATTGGGGTTAAGTGATATCTCATTGTGGTTTTGATTTGCATTTCTCTGATGATTAGGGATGTTGAACACTTTTTCATATGTTTGTTAGCCATTCTTATATCTTCTTTCGAGTAGTTTCTATTCATGTCATTTGCCCACTTTTTGATAGGGTTGCTTGATTTTTTCTTGCTGATTTTCCTGAGTTCTAAATAGATTCTTGTTATCAGTCCTTTATCTGATGTGTAGTATGCAAAATTTTTTTCCCATTCTGTAGGTGGTCTGTTTATTCTCATGACTGTTTCTTTGGCTGTGCAGAAGCTTTTTAATTTAATCATGTCCCATTCATTTATTTTTGTTGCTGCTGTGATGGCCTTAGGGGTCTTCATAAATTCTTTGCCTAGGCCAATGTCTGTAAGAGTCTTTCCTACATTTTCTTCTAGAATTCTGATTGTATCACGCCTAAGGTTTAAGTCTGTTATCCACCGTGATTTGATTTTTGTGAGAGGTGAAAGCTGTGGGTCCTGTTTCAGTCTTCTACAAGTGGCTAACCAATTCTCCCAGCACCATTTATTGAATAGGGATTCTTGTCCCCAGAGTATATTCTTTCCCGCTTTGTCAAAAATTAGGTGACTATATGAGGATGGTTCTATATTTGGATTTTCTGTTGTGTTCCACTGGTCTGTGTCCCTGCACTTGTGCCAATACCAGGCTGTTTTAAGAACCACGGCTTTGTAGTATTGTTTGAGGTCTGGCAAATTAATACCTCCCATTTTGTTTTTGTTGCTTAAAATTGCTTTTGCTATACGGGGTCTTCTTTGATTCCATACAAAGTGTATAATTATTTTCTCTACGTCTGTAAAGAATGATGTTGGTAATTTAATAGGGATTGCATTGAATCTGTAGATCACTTTGGGTAGTATAGACATTTTAACAATGTTGATTCTTCTGATCCACGAGCATGGTATATTTTTCCATCTATTTGCAAGTTCTGCTATCAAATATACAATAAGTTGTTAACTATATTTAACCTACTGTGCTATCAAACACTAGAATTTATTCCAACTGTAACTTTGTGCCTTACTGATCAACCTCTCTTCATTCCCCCTCTTCCCTGCCTCTGACAACTATCATTCTATTCTCTACCTCCATGAGATCCACTTTTTTAGCTCCCACATATGAGTGAGAACATGGGATATTTATCTTTTTGTACATGGCTTATTTCACTTAACATAATCACCTGCAGTTTCATCCATGTTGCTGCAAATGACAAGATTTCATTATTTTTATGGTCAAATAATATTCCCATTATGTGTATGGGAATTTGCTAAAGCAAATTTTCCTTATCCATTCATCCACTGATGGACACATATTGATTTCAACTTTTGACGACTGTCAATAGTGCAAACATGGGGGTGCAGGTATTCCTTTGATCTCCTAATTTCCTTTCCTTTGGGTAAATACTCAGTAGTGAGATTACTGAATTGTATGGTCATTCTATTTTCAGTTTTTTGAGAAACCTCCATACAGTTTTCCATAATGGCTGTAATAATTTACACTCCCACCAACAGCATATAAGAGTTCCCTTTTCTCCACATCCTCACCAGCACTTGTTATTTTTTGTCTTTTTGATAATAGCCATTCTATCAGGCAAGATGATACTTCATTGTGGTTTTGAGTTGCATTTCTCTGATTGGTGATGTTGAACATTTTTTCATATACCTCTTAGCCATTCGTATATCTTCTCTTGAGAAATATGTTCCATGGCCCACTTTTTAATGGGATTGTTTTATTGGTGTTGAGTTGATGGAGTTCCTTGTATGTTCTGGATAGTAGTCCCTTGATGGATGAATAGTTTTCAAATTTTACAGGTTGACTTTTTACTCTGGTGATTGTTTCCTTTCATATGCAGAAGCTTTTTAGTTTGATACAATCCCATTTGTCTATATTTGTTTTTGTTGCCTATCCTTATGAAGTCTTAGCCATAAAATCTTCTCCCAGACTAATGACCTGAAGTATTTCCCCTATGTTTTCTTCCTTCCAATAGTTTCATAGCTTCTGATCTTACCTTAAACTTTTTAATGTATTTTGAGTTGATATTTGTATAAGGTGAAAGAGAAGAAATTAGTTTCATTCTCCTACATATGGATATTCAGTTTTCCCAGCACTATTTATCAAAAAGACTGTCCTTTCCTCAATAAATGTTCTTGGTACCATCATCAAAAATCAATTGGCTACAAATAAGTGAATTTAATTTTGGATTTTATATTCTGTTCCATTTGTCTGTGTCTGTTTTTATACCAATACCATGCCGGTTTGATTACTATAGTCTTATATTTTGAAGTCAGGTAGTGTGATGCCTCCAGTTTTGTTCTTTTTGCTCAAGATGGCTTTGGCTGTTCAGGGTCTTTTATGGTTCCATGCAATTTTTAGGATTGTTTATTCTATGTCTGTGAAGAATGTCATTGGTATTTTGATAGGGATTGCACTGAATCTGTAGATTGCTTTGGGCAGTATGGTCATTTTAACAATATTAATTCTTATCCATGAGCATGTGATGTCTTTTCATTTGTTTGTGTCCTCTTAAATTTATTTCATCAGTGTTTTATAGTTTTCCTTGTATAAGTCTTTCACCTCCTTGGTTAAATTTATTCCTAGGTAGGGGTGTGTGTGTGTTTGTGTGTGTGTGTGTGTGTGCGCGCGCGGGCGCGTGCACGTTGGTAGCCATTGTAAATGGATTGCTATCTTGATTTCTTTTTCAGCTAATTTGTTACCAGTGTATAGAAATGCTACTAATTTTTGTATCTTACAACTTTACTGAATTCATTTATCAGTTATAAGACATTTTTGGTAGAGTCTTCAGGTTTTTCTACACATAAGATCATATGTCATCTGCAGAGAGGGACAATTTGACTTACTCTTTTCTGATTTTACGGCTTTTATTTATTTCTCTTGCCTGGTTGCTCTGGCTAGGATTTCCAGTACTATGTTGAATAAGAGTGGTGACAGTGGGAATCCCTGTTCTAGTTTTTAGAGGAAGGCTTTCAGCTTTTCTCCGTTCAGTATGATGCTAGCTGTGAGTTTGTCACATACAGCCTTTAATATGTTGAGGTACATTCCTTCTATGCCTAGTTTGTTGAGACTTTTTATCATGAAGGGATATTGAATTTTATCAAATGCTTTTTCTGCATCTATCGAGAGGATCACATAGTTTTTGTCCTTCATTCTATTGATGGAATGGATTACATTTATTGATTTGTACTTGTTGAACCATCTTGCATACCAGGGCTAAATCTCACTTGATCATTGTGTATTATTTTTTTCATGTAAAATATTCAACACATGAAAGCATTAAATAAATGTTAACTATTATAATTTCCCAGTTATCAAATATGACTATATTTTGACCAGTTTTACAGGTTGAATTTAAAGTTGAATTGAGGTTGAGGGAAAGAGGACCATGGAAATTTATTGTTTTACTTTCATTGCCTTTGGAGATAACCTTAAATGTTTTTGGTAATCTGATAATATTAACAAAATTTGTGAGTAGTTTTCTTTGTGCCGTTATCCTGCGTTAGTGGGTTTTGAGCCACTTATCTGTAGGGTTAAGGGTTATACTCTGTATGATTGTTTATAGCTGAGGGTGAGGTGAAGTGTTCATTACTGGATCAGACTCCAGTGCTAACATTCAGGAGGCAACCGAAATTTTGTGGTTGGAACCTATGGAAATTAAATTTTGGTGGAATATGGCCATTAATGGTTAACAAAAGAACTACATGCTTCAGTTCATCGTAACAGCCAGGCTCCTCCTGGGTTTCTGGGGAATGGAAAAGTCATGGCAAAGTCAATCACATCTAATTGAAAGCAATATTTATTGCACACTGGTCATGCATACAATTGATTCTAAATTTTATGCCCTTTCTCTATTTCAGTGAGGAGATATTTAAACTTGGCAGACCATGAATTTCTGGAATTTGATGAAGTTTTAGTAGTAAAACCAGTCCGGTTCTTTGATCATGCTGCCAGAATGACTAAACAGCATTTTTAAAATAAAGATTAATTGGTGCTAATATTTTGTTTTCTCTTTTTGCCTACATTTATGATAACCTCATAGTGATTTGAAAGTAGAATTTGTTTTTTAAGACACAGGAAATTATATTTTCTGTTTCAATTGAATCTGCCAATTCACTGTGTTTGATTAAAGTCAAGTAACTGCTTGAGAAAATATTTGGATGCTATGTATCTGATAAAGGGCTGACAACCAGAATCTATATAGAACTCAGGAAAATCAGCAAGAAAAAAATCAAACAACCCCATTAAAAAGTGGGCAAAGGACATAAACAGAAACTTTTCAAAAGAAGATAGACAAATGGCCAACAAACGTATGAAAAAATGCTTAACAGCTCTAATCGTCAGGGAAATGCAAATCAAAACCACAATGAGATATCGCTTAACTCCAGTGAGAATGGCTTTTATCAAAAAGTCCCAAAATAACAAATGTTGGCAAGGATGTGGAGAGATAGGAACACCCTATCCAGCAGGAATACACTGCTGGTGGGACTGCAAATTAATACAACCTCTGTGGAAAGTACTATGGAGATACCTCAGAGAACTAAAAGTAAAACTACCATTTGATCCAGCAATCCCAAAGGGAAAAAAAGACATTCTACAATAAAGACATCTGCACTCAAATGTTTACAGCAGCACAAGTTATTTTAAAATAGTGAAACTGTTCTGAACAATATAAAGCACAGGAGTTGGAGGAAAAGTACGAATTGGAAAGACAAAGCTCAGAGGGCTAAAAGACCGGGCAAGCTCACACATGGGGCAGTGGCAGGCCTCGCCTGGATCCTAGGGCTCTTCAGCCCGGGTTAATGCCTTTTCTTCACCAGCACATTGCTTCTGCTATAAATATCCCATGAAATGAAGATTTAGCCATAAAAAATTCATATGCACAATGCAGATAAAACATATTGTTCTTTTAGTTCTATTCAGAATGGATATGCTTGCTATCATCAACATTAATTAAAAACACTTTTCTTGCTCTTTATAAAAACTAGCATGAGTGCAGGATAATTTGGGTGGGTCGTACCTCTTGGGGGCCTAGTAGACTTGAACTAACGCTCATTTTCATTGTACTTGAGCAACGTGACATGCTGGTGCTTCCCTTCGTGACCCACCCAGGGCAGATCTGAACATCTGAGGGTCTGACCGAGAGCTTTAGTCGTGAGCTTGTGCAGCCCGCAGTCCCCGCTCCGTGCTGTGCTTCCTCTTTCCTCCTTCGCTCTTCTCCACTGCCCTGCTCACGGCCCGCCTCCCACCCTGTCTTTCTGCTGTTCCACACGGCTGCTTTTATGAATTAGGAAGGATCAGCCTCTGTAAGCTTTGAAATAAGATAACATTATGTATAAAACATAATGAAGTAAAATGATCTCCTATTAAAATCCTTCAATTTTAGCATTTTTATGGACCCCGTTGATGATGTCAATTCTACTGTTCTTGTGTGCCTTGTGTAGAAAATGAGAAGCTCAGGACTTTGTGACTTCCCTTGTGAGATGCCGTCTTTCAGTAAAACAATCAAATGGCTTTTCTAAGGAGTGGGTATGTAAGAATTTCCCAGTACTTGTTGAGGTTTTTGAAAGCTTAGCTATTTAACATTTTATTTGTCGTGTTATAAGTTAGTACTGTTGATTGCATTTAAAAGAGTCTTTTCTCAGTATTTCATTTTTATGTTCGTGATGCATATCTTCATAAATAGTATATGTATGTGTATATTTATATATTTATATATTTTTTCAGGGAAAAATCATGGCATAGTGTCACTTTATATGTTTCTTTAGAATCAAATTTTCTCATGAAAAACACCATAACCAAAAATCAGAAAATAGAACTTGAAAAAATGCTATCTTTTATTTATTTATTTATTTATTTTTTAATGCTATCGTTTAGATTCAGAATAAAATAAGTATACTCCTTGTAGGACTTTAAAATATTACTTTAAGTATATTTTCAAGTCAAATTTTAAGGTTAGCCTCTTTACTTTAGTGTTGCTCTACTTGTGATTCTCTCATCCAGATGATAAATTAAGTGCTTAACTTAATTTGTGCATGTCATTATATTTTATGTATTCCTAAAACACAACATGCGCTACAGTCTTGTCTAGAGAGCGTAGTTTCCTCTGAGATTTGCCTTTGTAAGTTGCATTAGTGTTATCAAAAACTACATGTGAATGGCACTGTGCGGTCAGAGCAACTCGTGTTCATATTCAGACTCGGTGTTTTACTAGTTCCTATCACCAAACAAATTACCTGATTTACCTGAGTCTCAATTTTCTCATTGATAAAGGTGAGGTTTGTGAGGATTAAAGCAGCAGCACAGATGGAGGATGGAGAAAATCTCAGTAAGTGTCCTTCCGTTTTATGAGCAAACCAAATGGAAGAATAGAGCCTGTTATGGGATGACTTGTGTCCCCCAAAAGACACGGTGAGGTTCCATCCCCCAGTTCCTCAGGATATGACCTTACTTGAAGGTAGCGTCAGCACAGGTGCAATTAGTTAAGATGAGGGTATACTGAGTAGGGTGGGCCTGTTAGAAGATAAACTTAGGCACATTAAAATATTAAAGAGTTTATGTGAGTAGACAGTGATTCATGAACTGATCAGTGCCAGCCACACGTGGTTTGGGCTCCCCTGCAGGGGCAGGAGGGGAAAACTTTTATAAGGTGCATGTGGAAGCAAGACAAAAACAATATTTGATTGGTTAAAGTGGAACAGTAGCCTTAAAGTTCCTAGTAGAGGTTAGCTGGCCGCTTGATTGCTTAAGCTTATTTCATTTTACTGTTTACATTGGATTGTGTTTCTGTTTGCTTAGGTAGGAACCCAAGGTGCCAGAGCCATCTCAGCCTAATGGCCTCCCAATTAACTTTTTTAACAACCTCTAATTCAATATGACCAGTATCCTCGTAAGAAGAGCAAAATTTGGACACAGAGATACATAGGAAGGTACCATGTGAAGACAGAGGCAGAGGTTAGTTTTACTTTCACAAGAAAGGAATGCCTGGGGCTGCCAGAATCTGGAAGAGGCAAAAGGGATACTCCCCTGGAGGTTCAGAGGGAGCATGGCCTGCTGGCATTCTAATTTCAGACTCTGCCCTCCAGGACTCTGAGAGCCAAACTGCTGTTGTTTTAAGCCATCCAGTTTGAGGCATTTTGCTACAGCAGCCCTAGGAAGCTAATACAGAGACCAGCTGGACCTAGAAGTGCAGAGCCTTTTGATCGCCCCTTCGCTTGTCCTTCACCAACAAGCACTTTGGGATTTTAGGACTTCGATGCTGCACTGTGTGTGCAGCTTGGGGAGAGCGTGAGCACACCCCAGGAGTCTGCATTGAAGATCTTAATTTTGGGGGGTCATGAATCTATTGGAAAACATTATAGATGCGTTTGATACCTTCCCAAGAAAAGGGATGCGCACACACAGGCATATAACATTTTGCATCAAATTTTATGGCCTTCACAATCTCTTTAGGGAATTCATAATACAAGGTTAAGAATTCCTGCTCTAGAATTTCACTCTTGGAGTGAGGCTTGTAAAAACAAAGAACAAACTATAAACTGACATGGAACAAGTGGTGTAATCAAATTCACATTTAACAAAACAATGGTTATTAGAAGTGGTGGATGAAGAGATCACCCTGGGACTTTTATGTACGAACACAGGAGTTTTGACTGTGCTGCTTCATTTACATATTTGCCTCATAGCATTGCGGGGAGTGAGTAGAAACTAATCATAATTAGAACCGGCATCTCTAATGTTCTGGGTACCGTGATAGGTATTTTGCATTCATTATCTCCAAACGCAGGCCTGTGTGGGGGTGGGTGGCAGAGGGCATTCGGCCTTGTTCTCACTCTCATTCCTGAAGGACCTCAAATTTCGACTTTTGATATTGTCTGCAATTTAGGTTATACTTACAGGCATAGGAGCCCACTAAGAGAATCCAAGAACATATTTATCATGCACTTTTAAACTTTTGGCCCCTTAATAGACCAGATAGCCTGTAGTGCATTTTGAATGAATATTTTAAAGTAAATTCTGAACTTTCCATGTGAGTAGCACAATTATATAAATGTAGTATACGTGTGTGTGCATATATTTTTAGATACTAGTTTGTCAAATATAAATTTTTAAAATAGCTCACCATTGTTGAAACTTGTTTTCACATTTTCCCATTGTTTAGTGTACTTAGAATTTCAGAAGCTAGCAGTGGCCTGGGGCTTTCTTGATGTTTGAGAGATTCACCACAGTCCTTCATGGTTTCCTATTCCAGGGACAAGAGAGCTTGTCTGCTTCAGCAGGCTGTGAGGGGGCCCAGGCAGATGGGTTTTTAACAGCTTCTCAGGTGCTTGTGATGTGCACTGAAGTCTGAGAACCACTAGACCGAGAAGAAGAAAGCAAGGGCTGGAGCACTCCATAAGGGAAGCTTTTGGATTTCTTAGGTTGACAAACTTCTAGAGTCACCGTACCTCTGGGAGACAGTATGCCTACGTCTGTGAATCACCACAAAGCTCTCACATGTAGAGAATATCCGAGCAGTGAAAGCCAGTTGGCTTCAATGAACACCCAAGATACCCGACTGTTGTGTTGGGTGGAGTGGTAGTGACTGACTCTCAATGGAAAATAGAGCTCGTGTCCCAGTTCTGTGTCCTGCTGGACTGAGCAGCTCACCAGCAACAGCACCCCACGCAACGGGGCAATTGAAGCCAGAAAGAGAACCCCAGGTCTGTGTCGGGCCACCAAGCCATCTTAGTAAGGCAGGTGACGTTAAATGCTGCACTCCAGGCCATTGTTGTTATTCCAGTATTGTTACCGTTATAAGCACAAACTATGGAATCTTGAATACCTGCCTAGAGAATTAACAGATTCAGGAAAACGATTAGGGCAATGTCCCTGTCCCTGCCTTAAGGTTAATAATTTAAAGACAACAGTCAGTATCACAGGAAACTGAGGCACAACAAAAGCTGGTGTTTATCGAGTCTGAAAGCTTAAATTACATAAGAAATAGTCTGTCAGAAACTGAAAATTTTTTCTTTCCTTAAAAAATTTTTTTGTGTTCAGTGTTCAGGAATGTTCTAGTCCTATTGGGTATGTTAGGTGTACTACAGCCTTTCCTCGCTTACCAAGAGAAGACTTTGCTCTTCCTAATAAAGAGAGTTTTTTTGGCAAATGTTTACTTGGAAATTGTACTAATTTATTAAGTTGAACTGTTCTTTATTTTTCTTTCTAGAGGTAACCCCCTTTGTTCTCCCTTTTGCTCTTTCATAACTATTTGACTCTTTGTACTTTGATTTCCCATTGAAATATCTTACTAAAAACTCTGGTGTGTGGGAGTTTTAAAACAAATTATTTACATAATGTTAAGAATAAAATTTTCTTTGAAATATGATTCCATTTTCTACTCCAGAAGGTCTTTCAGTTGTAATATTAACTAGTCTTTGGTTTACAAATGTCTATTTGTCCTTTCTCCATTTCTTCTTTCAAAGAGTACCGGTCCCATTATTTCCTTTTAATAAAGACAACATTAAAAACATTACATGCTCACTACAGAGAGATTAAATATATAGGCAATTTATATAAGTGAAAAGGAGGATAAAATATATAATTTATATCAGTGGTCCCCAACATTTTTGGCACCAGGGACTGGTTTCATGGAAGACAATTTTTCCACAGGCCAGGGCTGGAGGGAGGGTAGCAAGGAAGGGGGAGATAAATACAGGTGAAGCTTTGCTCTCTCGCTGCCGCTCACCTCCTGCTGTACAGCCCAGTTCCTAACAATCCAGGTGCCAGTACCAGTCCAGGGGCCAGGGGTTGGGGAAGGCAGATTTATACCACCCCCAGTGACAATTATTATTACATTTTTAATGTGTTATCTTACAGAATATTAATATTATATGTATATATACCACATGTAAAACACATGATGAATTACAATACTCTTTTACTCCTATTTTTATACAACTTTTTCGGTTAAGAAATATACCTCCAATGCCCAAAACACATTTCATTGTATGGATATACTCTAATCTATCTACTCAGTGCATTCCTTACTGTTGGATATCTGCTTTGTTTCCAGTCTTTATTTTAAACAATGCTGAAACACCCTATGGCTAAATCTTGCCATAGTCCAATCTCATTTTTTGGATCCTCCATAAATTTCTACCACTTTTATGATACTATTAAATTTTAATTTGCTGATGTTTTCAGAAGGTTTATAAATTAAGATTCAAGAAACATTTATTTTTACTATATGCAAGTGTTTTAGCTTTCCTTGTAAACAGGACACTCAAGGCATAATTATAATTTCTCTTGATTAAATCCCATGATCTTGCTCCTGAGTACCATGTAACAGATCAGTAATAGTTTATATAATGAAGAAAAGACATTCAAACACATTTATCCCTTATTTCTTGCAACCACCAATTCTAAACAATGATCCTCAAGGATGAGAAAAGTTTTAGCCTGATTCACACCACACTTTTACCTTTTCATCATGCAGCTGGGGGAGAAAAAATGAGAGAGAAGAAGGCCTAATGAGTAGTGGGCTCACCTGCTCCAGCTAGGGAGACCTCAGCTGCCCACTGGTGGTATAGTTCTTCAGTAACAGACAATCAGGGCCCAAGTGACAACTGTCCCTTTCTGTTGTGATAAAGAAGCTTTTTTGTGGAAGCATTATTGTTTGGCTTGTAGTTTATAAATTAGGAAAGATGTGCCTGGTATTTTTTTTTCAATGCATTTAACATTCAATCTGTACAGTACTAAACCTTCAAGACTTTAAATCCTTCTAGCCTGTTTGCATTATAAATTATCACCTTACCTCAAAAACATACACTTTTATAAGCCATTGAAATAAATACCCTTGAAAATTCAATTTATGCCAATTGACAGTTTAAATCATTTCTCCAAAATAATTGATTTACAATTAAGAACCCTGTTCAAATAACCTCTTAAAACCAATCACTTGGAGACTCACTTTGCTAGCAAAATGGTCTTTTAAGGGAGGATTTCCAGTATCACTTGGAAACTGTGCTTAAGTTTCCCAAGCAGATAAGACGTAATTCTTGTTCTTAAAGACTTTATAACTTAGAGAAAGGTGTCTCTGGAGCACAAATAATTGTGACACCAAGCAAATACAAATGCTTACGAGAGGTTAACGAGTGAGAGATTACATTCATTTGGAAAATCAGCAAAACTTTCACGGAGGAGAAGGCTTTGTAATGTATTGGGAAATGCAGATACAATTTAGCTAGTCCAGGGTGAAAGGGAGGAAGTAGGTATGAGTTTGTGTGTGAAGTAGACAACTGCCAGATGTATTTAGGAAATAATGAGAATCATCCAGTTTTTCCAGGAGGCAATGTTGGTATCCTTGAGAATCATGCACAGTACTTTTGTATTAGTTTTTAAGGCAGTGGGAAGGCAGGAAAAGATTTTGTTTGTTTTTTAACATGGAAATGATGGGATTGGGCTATGTTTGGAAAAGGTCATGTGCACGTAGAACCTAACAGTGAGAAAGCAAGTTGGAATGGTCCAGGAGTAATCGTAAGGAGAACCTGGGCTGAAATTTGGCAGTCGGGATCTTCCCTGGAAGGAACTTATGGCACCGATTAAATGAATATCTGGGAGTGACAGGTTTCAAACCTGGGGACTGGGAGAATGATGGTATCCTCACCAGAGGTAGGGAGGTCAGAAGGAAGAGCTGGAAAGGGAAGGGGGCGGTGACCTTGAGGAACTGCCAAGGGGACAGGGAGGAGGAGGAAAGAGAAGGAGTCAAGGAGGCCACTGGCAAGGACTCCTAGAGGGGAGGAAGGGAGTTTCCAGATGAAGCTTGAGGCAGCCACTGAATTTAGGGAAGATTATTGGCAAGCCTTGAGAAGACTGGTTAGCAGAGCTCTAGGTGTAGAAGGAGATTGAAGAGTTCAAAAAGGAATGGTGCAGACAATAGGGTAGAGATCTTTGGAGAAGAATTCTTGATAATGTGTAGGGTTTTTTAAAATAAAGTTTTATTGATAAAGGAAAGGATAAAAATAATGAAGAAAATTGAGGAGAGAGCAGGGCTCACACGAATTCAGCAAACAGTTTTTCAGTCTACTCTGTGCTATGCAAGCACCAGGCAACGGGGTACGTACGATAAGGAGCAAAACAGAAGTAATCTGTCTCGTGAAGCCCGGACGGGGAAGATTTATCGAATAATCTCAGTTGCTTAGAGACAGACTCTGAACAAATGCTGCGAAGGAGCAGTACAGGGGCAGAGAGAGCGGATCGGTCCGAAGGGCGGCGACAAGGGCGAGGACAGCCGAGAGCGACAGAGGCCGGACGGGAAAGCGGGACTGGCGGGAGCGGCCAGGCGACAGGGAAGGCCCCACACTGGGCGGCGGCGCAGCAAGGCGACAGGGAAAGCCCAGACTGGGTGGCGGGGCGGCAGGACGCGAGGCTGGCTGAGTGCAGGGCCTGTTGAAGACGTTTGGGTTAAAGGAAAGTCTTCCTTTTCTGTACTCTAGGGTCGATTAAAAAGGTAGATTATGGGTGTGCGCAGAGAAGGAAAATTAAAGGTTTCCGGAGTTGTCTTGCTTTACGCCAGATTAATAAATATAAGCCGCTGTTTATTAACTCTAAGGGCTGTTTTATTTTACTGAAGACCCTGAAATATATATTTCCTGGAAAATAATTTTCAGACCTGCAGTTTTTAGTAGGTGTGCCTTGTTTTAGGCAGCAGATGTATTTCTGGAGAATTGTGGCTAATTCACATTTTTGTAAATTGACTCATTTAAACACAGCAGCAAGTCTGTTTTTAAAAGAAACCTATGTAGCATCCTTTTATAAAGTATAGATTTTTATGGAAAATAAATATGTTTGGTAAATCTCTCCTTTAGTGGAAGGGAGTGAGGGTGCAATTATACTGAGAAACAGTATGTTCATATAAGCAGTACTTAGGATTTGATAATCAGCAACTGAGGTCCTTTAAAAACAAGAGCAGGTTCCCTTCAAATTCTTTTTTTTTTTTTTTTTTGAGACAGAGTCTCACTTTGTTGCCCAGGCTAGAGTGAGTGCCGTGGCATCAGCCTAGCTCACAGCAACCTCAAACTCCTGAGCTCAAGGGATCCTCCTGTCTCAGCCTCCCGAGTAGTTGGGACTACAGGCATGCACCACCATGCCCGGCTAATTTTTTCTATATATATTTTTAGCTGTCCATATAATTTCTTTCTATTTTTAGTAGAGATGGGGTCTCGCTCTTGCTCAGGCTGGTCTCGAACTCCTGAGCTCAAACGATCCGCCCACCTCAGCCTCCCAGAGTGCTAGGATTACAGGCGTGAGCCACCACGCCCGGCCCTTCAAATTCTTTGGTCTGTAAATATTTTAGCAGGAAAGCCACATCTCTGCTTCATATTTTTTGTCTTTAGAAAGCTCTTTAATATAAGCAATATCTGGTTTCATTTTGATTGGAGATCGCAACTTGAAAATTCTAAGGAGACAGTTTGAGAAGACTGTTAGAGGGGTCTGTGTTTTTAGAGATAGGCACTTCTCTTTCTTCATGTTCTTCTGTGAGCAGCTGCTCAGGAAAACAATGATGTCTTTGTAGAAAGGAGGCTTCCATCTCCTTGATTTCTTGTTCTCAGGGAGCTGATGTAATAGCTCTTCTGCCACGCTATTCTTATGTTGTGGAATGTGTTGCTGGGGCGTCCAGGGTGACACTTTGCAAACATTACCCTGAAGAATTACTGTGATTTTTTTTCTTCTTTCAGTGTTGACTTCTAGGTCTACTTGATGTGGAATTTATCTGGAGAAGAGGAACTTTTTCCGATTGCTCACTTTCCTCTGAGAATCAGAGATATCCAAGAGAGTTCTTACGTCTGGTCTAGGGTTTGGCACAACAGATACTTATGTTTGATACAGAATAGAACACAAAATACATGTAACCCTTGTTCAGCCTGCATTATGAATGTATTCTACGTGCTTTCAGCTACAGTGAATTATATTAATAGCCTGTTATTGTAAAAATGTCAAGAGTATTTTCTGTCTCTTGGAATGACTATTTATCTCCTAAAAGTATAGGGTTTATTTTAACACTCTTGACAAGAAGAAAATGTACCTTTTAGCGAAATAGCCACTTTTTTAGCAGTTTTTTGAGATTAGTTAAAAAAAAAGTAGGTATTGGGATGACGCAGGGGAAATGTGTAAATAGCAGAGAGATGGGAAATAGCCTTCTCTCCCCACTGACTCATCCAGGGGACACACAGGACTTGATTGTGTTTCTTTACCACTGCACATCACATTGATTTCCTTTTCTATAAGTAGGTTGATCATTTAAAAAGAACAAATGAAATGCTTCACACATGTATGGAAGAAGAAAAAAGCCCTTAATTTTCTCTCCATCCATGTCCATCCGAGAGTATGTTCTTCTTGGGCACAACATAGTAAAACACTAGATTAGAGATTCGGGGATATCTTAATGATTCCTGACCTAGGCATGAATGCTACAAAGAATTAATGTGAAAAGTTGCATTTATTTCTCAGTTTAGCTGAGACACTTTTACGAGCTCCTACGTGGTGATGTTGGCGCTTGGGCAAGATGTATAGTACTTGTCAGTCAGCCAGGATTCTAGGCTTAACTCATCAGAACAATCTTTGATTCTTCCTTATAGATAATTGTAAAGGTATTTATAATATTGACCTAAGGATCATTCAGCAGCAGGTTGTTTAATTTCCATGACTTTATGTAGATTTGAGAATTCCTCTTGAAATTGATTTCTAGTTTTATTCTACTGTGGTCTGAGAAGATACATAGTATGATTTCAATTTTTTTCTGAATTTGCTGAGACATGTTTTGTGGCCTAACATATGCTCTATCTTGGAACATATCCCATGTACTGATGACAAGAATGTGTATTTTTTAATCTTGGGGTAGAATGTTCTGTAAATATCTATCCCACGTATTTTAGACTCCCACTTCAGTCTAGTGTTTCTCTGTTGATTTTCTGCCTCAATTATATGTCCCATTCTGTCAGTGGAGTGTTGAGGTTCCTAGTTATTATGATGTTGCTGTTTATTTCTTTGGTTAGATCTAGTGGAATTTGTTTTATGAATCTGGGAGTTCCTGTGTCATGTACATGTATACTTACAGTTGTTATATCTTCTTTCTGAATTGCACCGTTTATCATTAAATAGTGACCATCTTTGTCTTTTTTTTTTAAACCATTATTGATTTAAAGTCTATTTTATCTGCTGATGTGACCTGTGAAAATCTGAGTTCTGTTTTACTACAAAAGAATATAAAATACATTAGTTCAAACTACAGTGTAAAAAGAAATTTTAAAAATGAACAGTGTATCCTCATTAAATGTTTGCAAATAATTTCTTTCTAAGCACTTACAACTAGTTACAGCTCTTTTAAAAATTCAGAGAACCACTTTGAATTTAATGAGAAAACTTCCATTTACTATAACTTGAAACATGTTCACACTGAGGTACTTCAGCCCCAGCTTTCACAGACTACTGGACTTGAGAAGATACTTTGTTGCTAAATAAAAAAAATTCACATTTTTTCACATCAGGGAAATTTATACTAGACTTAACAGTTTTAAATGAACAATAGGTTAAAACATTAGAGTGAAATCTCCTCTTGCCTTACAAATGCAAATAAATTCTCTAGACTCCCCTCTCTGTAGAGTTTATCTCACTAGCTCACTATTAAGGCTTGAACCTCAGTATGAACAATTTGGGAAAGAAAACAGACTTCAGTATCAGAAATGGCTAGAATAGACATCTCCTGCAGAAAGCTTCTGTGATTGTTTTTGCTAAGCATTCTCTCAATCTTCAAGCTCTTTAAAACCCACTCCATTCCCAAGATCACTTAAAATGAAAAGAATAAATCAGGTGGCCCTGACAGCAACCTTCATCATGTCAAGGCAATGTTTTAACTTGAGACTCTGATATTTCATCCCATTTCCTATGACAATGTAGCCCCCACCTCTTAGAGTATATGAGGTTCTCCATATTACAAACACTTGTTTTTTTTAGCTTTAGGTATAACATTTACATTTCTTGAAAAAATGTGTTTAGTAAATACTCTCCAAGTCCTGCACCTAATTTCCTGATATGTAAAGCATGGAAGCTTAGAGTGCCCTGGGACTGTCTAAGGCTTATTTTTGCACCAACTATTAATATTTTGGAAAGTTCCTTGACTTCTAAGTGTTCCTTTAGAGATCAGAATTCATAGAAAACAAATTCAGTTGTGAAACACCTGTTCTTAATTTAGAGCAAAGCTATGCAACATGGCAAAACTCCATTCATTAAACTTTATCTCATATAAACTTAAAGAAAAAAAATAATTCCAGGCCCCAATATGGATCATGAACCTACTTAGACTCAAACATGGTAAAACAAATTTTTAAATTTTTCCAGTCTTCCTAAAAGAAATGCAGTGTTTCAATCAACATTATAGATCACATCTGTTGCCAAGGAACACAGTTTTTCACGTGGGAACAGAAAGTCATTCTGGAACCTGACACATGGCCAAGATTCTAAGACTAGAAGTAAAGGCATTCTTTTGGACAG
This sequence comes from Eulemur rufifrons, assembly GCF_041146395.1. Lineage (NCBI taxonomy): Eukaryota > Metazoa > Chordata > Mammalia > Primates > Lemuridae > Eulemur > Eulemur rufifrons. Next base: position 90,947,166 of record NC_090999.1, on the reverse strand, counting down.
TGTCCTTTAATAATTTTCAGAGGAAAACCACGAAGAAGCTTCCAGCTCAGTAGAGATATTGATCAAGGCTTGGTCAGATGGGTTTGAAGGCCTTGGGTAATGTTCTTCGGCCAGTTCAACAGGCCAAGGAGCGAGTTCCTCACTGATGGAGCTCGGCCACGCGCTGCTTCTGTGCCAGTTTCCCGCAGCGTCCTCTCCTGGCATCGAGGGCTTGCTGACACTGTCCACTGTCCTGACTCGCCTAGAAACTTCGGCCCACTTCTTTTATCCTCTCTTATCTGAATGTGCCCCACTAAAGAACACCACATTGATGAATATCTTAATACTGAAATAAGATCCTAATTCCTCTAAAAACATTCCTGGGGCTCTCAAGCTGGGCCGTGCTCTGAAAAGCCCACATAAACTTTATGCTGGTAACAAGAAAACTTTGAAGAATTCAGTCTTTGTGAAGTTTTGGTGGGGCAGATAATTGCTATCAGATATTTAAAGAGCTGAAATGATGGAGAAGGATTAGATATCTGCGTGACTGCAAAGTGCAGAACTAAAATAAAGGATGAAAGCTATTGGGAGGCAGCTTTAGTTCGTTATACAAAATAACTTTCAAGGCCGGGCGCGGTGGCTCACGCCTGTAATCCTAGCACTCTGGGAGGCCGAGGTGGGCGGATCATTTGAGCTCAGGAGTTCGAGACCAGCCTGAGCAAGAGTGAGACCCCATCTCTACTAAAAATAGAAAGAAATTATATGGACAACTAAAATATATATATACAAAAAATTAGCCGGGCATGGTGGCGCATGCCTGTAGTCCCAGCTACTCGGGAGGCTGAGGCAGTAGGATCGCTTAAGCCCAGGAGTTTGAGGTTGCTGTGAGCTAGACTGACGCCACGGCACTCACTCTAGCCCGGGCAACAGAGTGAGACTCTGTCTCAAAAAAACAAACAAACAAAAAAAAAAAACACCAAAATAACTTTCAAATAATGAAAACTTTGAAAATGGAACAGGCTGCTAGGAGTGTGGGTGTATCATCACTGGAGGCAGCTGAGCATGTTACAGAGGAGCTTCAAACATCTGGTGATGGATTGAACTAAATGATCGCATATTCATAATCCATATGTTTACAGCTCCTCACTGTGTCAGGCCATTCCTGGCTTTGGTAAGGCCTGAAATGAGTTTATATGTTGCATAAATGGGACCTTAACTTTAATATTAGATTTGAGAAGCTAGGATGAAGAATAAGTGTGCTTGCAAGAGAGCATATAAAAGCAAGAATGAGGCCGGGCGCGGTGGTTCACGCCTGTAATCCTAGAACTCTGGAGGCCGAGGCGGGAGGATCGCTCGAGGTCAGGAGTTCGAGATCAGCCTGAGCAAGAGCGAGACCCCGTCTCTACTAAAAATAGAAAGAAATGATTTGGACAGCTAAAAAATATAAGTATAGAAAAAATGAGCTGGGCATGGTGGCGCATGCCTGTAGTGCCAGGTACTCGGGAGGCTGAGGCAGAAGGATTGCTTAAGCCCAGGAGTTTGAGATTGCTGTGAGCTTGACGCCACAGCACTCTAGCCCGGGCAACAGAGCGAGACTCTGTCTCAAAAAAAAAAAAAAAAAAGCAAAAAGGAGAGAGGAAGAAGGGGAAGGGGAGTGGATAGCAGAGGAAATAGAGAGGGAGAGGCAATCTGTATGTAAGAAACAGAACAATTACTTCAACATTCAACTTTTGTTCTTCATTCCTAAAGGATGTACACCTCTGTATCCATTCTGGAAGTATTTTCATGGCTATTGTCAGAAGATGCAGTTTCTCCTAAATACGGAAACAAAGCCTGGTATCTAGGGTTTCTCATGCAGTCAGTAACGCCTGGAGAGTGACATGCTTTGTGGCATGAGCAGTGTGGGGCTCGTGTCCGAGATGTGGACCAGACTCTAGCCTATGTATCTTGTAATGTTGAATACTTGGCTCCAGAGCACTTTGTAATCATTACCTGATCTTCATGGCATCCCTGGCAGGTAAGCGGTGCCAATCCCAACTTCAAGATGAAACAACCAAAGTGATTTAAGACTCTGAGAGTGAGCTTCAGGGCTACAAACAGGAGCTTAGATGCCTAGGCTGTCAGTTTTATGCTTAATTCCCTCGATGAGCACTTTTTACCAATGATTCTTGAACTGGCATTAGTCCACAGAGGTGCTTTCTGCCAGTCTGAATGTGCCTGGCATTGTGTTGGAACTGCGATGCTGTCCTGGCAGGTGGCCTCCTCCCAGATATCTTTGAAGGTCACCAGGCTGCCATCTCTCACTTCTTCCAAATATCGGTTGCTCATTCAGAATGTTAATCCTGTGGTCTCTCACTAATGATTGTTTTTCTTAAAATTTTAGTCTCTAAGCCTGAGTATGTTTGTGTACGTGTGTGTGAGTGTGTGTTCTCACACTATCCTTGCTTGCCACTTTTAGAGAAAGACTTTTTTCATTGTATAATTCTGCTAGCAACCTTCAAAATACAAATGAGAGAAAATTATTTTTCCTGGGAAAAATATTGCTGTGCATCCTGACATTTTTGGCAAGTCGTTTTCTACTCACAATGGGAAGTTTTGATAAAGTGAATTATCTTTTGTGCAGAGTTATTTTTCTTTGTATTTCTCTGTGCCTACCATTTTCTCAGTTTTCTATTAAATTATTATTTTCTCCACATTACTTTACAAGTTGTAATTGCTTTGTTATCAGAAAGAGAAAGGTACGTTCATTTTATCCTTTTATCGCCGAGTGTCTTGGTGAATGAACTGTAGCACTCCTCATTACCATCGCTTTGTTCTGCTCAGTTTTTAATGATAATTGCCCTTGTCATTCCTTGTAATATAAGCTGGAGAAATCTTCTGCTAAGGAAGAGAGAGATTAGCAAGTCAGAATATATTTTCAAAACGAATTGATAAGGAAACTTCATGTTTCATTTCAAAGCATTAATTAAATGACAAGGAGCTCATGACGTGAAATAAACAAAAGATGGACAAATGACATTGACATAAGTCCAGGAAGGAAGTACATGAGCTCGTGTTTAATTGAGGCAGAACACTGTGGGGTCTGGTCACTTAACTTTACCTTCCCCAAATTTATACTCCTTTCAAATATTTTAATTCTTTCTTCTTTTTTTAACATTAGTGCTGCTCTCCATCATTCTCTTCTTTAAATGTCAGTCTTCTTCCTGCTTTTGTACTGCTTGATGAGAGAACACACACTTGTATGTTTATGTTCAGAATTGTTAACACGGAACGGGGGTTGAAAGTGTGCAAGCCAAAAGCTCCACATTGCCCTCTTCTGTCAAGCAGCGGTATTGCTCGTCAAGCCAAGCACACGAAATAAGGTGAAACCTGCAGGAGTACTTAGAGAAGCAGCAAACAGTTATGTACCTGTGATGGAATTACTCTGTGGAATCAATCAGGAGATCGAGGAGCAGAAAGAGTGAGCTTCTTGCCCAAGATAATCATAGGATGAGTTTCTAAGAAAATAAAGTTCTTTGGAAGCAGAGTCCTGTTTTATCCCTTTTTGGTTTCCATGGTCTGCGACTCTTGCAGATTCTGAGCTAGTCCTCTTCCAGGGCTTTACTTTGGAGAAGACATAGGCCCCCTCATCATCTGTTGCTTTTGCTCTTTTGACCAAGGTGAGAACAATTTATTCTCACAGTTTAGCCAAAATAAAATAGTAATTTTCAAAAACCATATTTCCCTAAAAAGCCAAAGAAACATCCTAAAATTTTCAAGAGCATAGAGTGGAGTGCATTTGTATTTTTCTGACCCATGCTTTACTTTGTCTAGTTGCAGATGAGATTTGGCAATTCTACTTTTGGTCTGAAGTAGATTTGTGTTTTAACTACATCTGCAGTCTATATCCTACCCAAGATCTCTCGCCGGGACCAGTGGAAGTTATTTTCTACTCATAATGGGAAGTTTCGATAAAGTGAATTATCTTTTTGTGCCGAGTAGTTTTCCTTTGTGTTTCTGTGTCCATCATTCTCTCAGTTTTCTATTAAAATTTTCTTTTCTCCATTATTACTTTATAAGTTTTAATTGCATTGTCTGTAAATGCTATTAGAAACTGCTTCCTAGTTTTTCCCAAGGTGTGGGCAAATAGATCATCTGTTTCTGAGTCAGAAGGACATTTTCATGCTGACTGATAAAGAGTCTTTTCCTCAACCCCAGCTGGTCCTCCTCAACTGAAAGTAGAGCCCTCTTCCATTCAAAACTGTTTTTAATCTATGCCCTTCCGAGTGTTAGTACTATTGTGGTGAATAACACCCACTCTTCCATTTCTCACATCCAGCGTGGAGTCTAGCACATATGAGGGTCTCAATAAATATTTGTTGAATAAATGCACTGAAGATATATTTCCTGTTCTCAAGGTATTTGGAGTCAGAAGAAGAGCTTACAGTTTACACTGTGGACCCCAGGAATCCCTGTCCTCATCTTGACCTTTTCCCTGAAACTTGCCTTGAGCTTATTCACTGAACGTTTCAGGCTTGTTTAACTTTGTGCTGACGCCCAGCAGTTCTAGCCAACATCTGGAGAGCGTTCACAATGGGAGGCATGTGGACCAGGTCAATGCCAACTTTCCTTGGAGCTCCACAGTAATAAATTGCTTCCTTGCCATAGCAGAGGCAGACTCGCTCTCCAGTCTGCGCCTGCTCGCACATGTCTGTTTCTGGTTTGAGGGATCCCTTCAACCCTCTGCTCACTAACAATGCAGAAATGATCAATAGGTCCTGAGCCTAGTGGTTGAACAGGGTGTTGCACTGCACTCTTCAGACTCTCTTTTCTCATGCAGATGCTCTCTACATTTTAGGTACCTGGGGGGAAGCGTGATCCAAAGTCATATTCCTGTAGTTTTACATGTCCATACCACTTTTTTTTCTTACCAAAGGAAGAAAATAGATATGTTCTAATTTTAAATTCAGATAATGTTTGAAATTAGAATTTAGATGTTCTGGTTCCTAAACTAGTGCCATTTCCATATTATAACACTTTTGAAGATTTAGTGACTTTAAAGAGTATCTGATGGACTTAGTGATAGTTACTATTGTAGTTAATTATTAATCATTGTGACACTTAGTTGTATTCTAAATCAAGTTTCTCTCTTTTCCTTGATGGCCAAAAGCTTTGTAAGAATCTGCCATCTATCTTTCCATTTTATCCTTGATCACTTCTTCTAGACTTTTGGTTTTATACCCATTGCTTTTCCTCAAACTGTAAATTATCTGATAATTGTCTTCAAAATTGATGAACCCAGAGGTTCTTCCTGGATTTTTCTGCAGTATGGTTCTTTTTCCTAGGTCTTCCTGTATTACTGGAGGAGGATGTTCAGTCCTCCTCCCCCACTTTTTGTTTTTTTAGCATCCGAGACATGGCACTCTCCAGATGATTCTTTTATATCTCAGGTAATTGCTTTTTCAAAACATTTTTAGTTGCAAACAATTTCAAACATATGTAGAAATAGAGAAAATAATATAATGAATCCCTGTTTACCAATCACCTAGTTTCAATAATGGTCAGCATTTTGCTGTTCTGATTTTATCTATCTCTCCACTTTATTTTTAAGGGGATTAAAGCATATCTCAGATGCATATCATTTGAACTACAAATAATTCAGTATGTACCTCTAACACGTAGGCCCTTAATAAAAAACCCAGATGGTGTTAGCACACCTAAGAGATAACGATAATTCCTTTGAATCATCAAGTAATTTGTCTATGTCCAATTTCCCTGTTTATGCTATTTTGGAATATGAATCATTTGTGTGTTGGAATTTTCCTCATACTGGATCTGCCTTCAACATGTCCCCTGTCCCCCCAATTTTCTGTAAACTGGTGATCAGATCTAGAGCAGTACTGTCCAATAGAGCTGTAATGCACAGCACACATGTAATTAAAGTACTATAGATGTTGCTAAATTCCTTCCCATGGGGGTTGTACTGTTGTGCATTCCCTCCAGCAACGTATGAGAGTAGTTATGTCCTCAGAGTCTTGCAAACAGTATGCTGAACTGTCAAGCGTAAGGATTTTTGTCAATCTGATTTATGAGAAATAGTATCTCAGTGTAATTTTAACTTCCACTTACCTTATCAGGAGCCAAGGTAAGCATCTTTTTTATGTTTAAGGGCTGTTTCCATTTCTTCTTTTATAAACAGTTCATATCTTTTGCCATTTTCTTTTGGATTGTTGATTTTTTTATTCTCAATATTTTACAAGTTCCTTATATATAAGGAGTATTAGTTCTTTGATTTTGATATAAATATAAATTGCAAATATTTTTTCACAGGCCCCTTCTTCCATGAAAGCTTCTCTGACTTCCTTGACTGGATGTAATCCTTTTTCCTTTGTAATCTTTTATGCTTTGTTTTTTCTTCTGAATTAAAAATTTAATTTTTGTTTTTATATACCTATATGAATATGTGCTTTTAAGCAGCAGTCAACATAAACGTTTGAGCATTTACCTTACGTACCCTTTCAAATCAAACATCATATCCGTAAAGTAGGAGCTATTGTGCCAGTTTTAAAGATGAGAAAACTAAGTCTTTGTGCAAATAAAATAGCCTGAACTCAAACCATCCAACTCCAAAGGCAATACTCTTCATCAGACTTTTGAGAGACATTGTTAAAACATGATAGTAAATTCTTGTGTATTGCGTAGACAGAATTTTTGTTATCCAAAGCTAACAAATGATCAATCTGCTTCTCACTAAGATGCTACTGTGCTATATACCGGGAATCAAATTTTTATGATTTTGGTAAATTTCTTAAGATAGATGCTATTTATCTGGAATTATTTAAAAATTGGTATTAAAAAAATTCAGGGTCAGATTATAAAGCAAATTTATCATTAAATAGGCACTCCTTGGTTCACATAGCACAGGCTGAGGATTGAAATACAGATCTTAGTAAATAAGGGCCTAAGGATGAAAATGTTTATTTGGAAAAATATTGCTGATAAAGAAAACTGAAGAGTCTTGGAGAAAAAAATTACACTTTCAAGAGTAGTATTTCTCCCTCTTTTTTTTTTGAATACATATTAGTTTTTGATACATATGGCAATCTTTTGCTTTGTCATTCATTATACCTACTCTCATCTACTAGAATCAAAACCTCACCAAAACAAAGTGCCCTTTTTAAAAATAAAGCAAGATTATATGAATGATTTATTCATGTAAGCAAAGACAGTGATTTAAACATTGATATTTTAATTTGTAAAAACTTATCTGAATATCTTTAAGAGTTTGAGAATAATTTTTCTAAATTTAAAATAATTATGTAACTCATGTCTCAAATAGTAGGGTTTTGCTTGCCACTGCTACTACCTCCTGTGTCGTAACCACACTGACAAATGTAAAGAACATTTCAGAGGAAAATTTAGTTTTATATTGTATCTATTAAGTTTCAAGAATTTTCATCATAGTCTAGTTTTTAATGTACAAATTCATTTGAATAATGCTAGGGTGTTAAGAAATGATTTTCTTTTTCTTTTTTTTTTTAATTTCAGAGTATTACAAGGGTACAATCACTTTGGTTACATAAATTGCCCTCACACTGCCCAAGAAGCATGCCCATCCCCCAGACAGCATGCATCTATTAGGTGTAGATTTACCTGTTCCCTCTCCCCACCTACCTCCCTGACACCTATGAATGTTACTTCCCGTATTTGCACATTAGTGTTGACGAGTTGGTACCAATTTGATAGTGAGTACATGTGATGCTTGTTTTTCCATTCTTGTGATACTTCACTTAGTAGAATGGGCTCCAGGTGCATCCGGGATAACACAATAGGTAGTTCATCATTATTATTTTTGACTGAGTAGTACTCCATGGTATACACATACCACATTTTGTTAATCCACTCATGTATTGATGGACACTTGAGTTGTTTCCACATCTTTGCAATTGTGAATTGTGCTGCTATGAACATTTGAGTGCAGATGTCTTTTTTATAGAATGTCTTTTTTCCTTTGGGTAAATACCCCGTAGTGGGATTGCTGGATCAAATGGTAGCTCTACTTTTAGTTCTTTGAGGTATCTGCATACTACTTTCCACAGAGGTTGTACTAGTTTGCAGTCCCAGCAGTGTATGAGTGCTCCTCTCTCTCCACATCCACACTGACATTTGTTTTGGGACTTTTTTTCATGCTTCTTGGCCATTAGTCTTTCTTGTTTTTTGAAAAGTTTCTGTTCATGTCCTTTGTCCACTTTTTAATGAGGTTGTTTGATTTTTTTCTTGCTGATTTTCCTGACTTCTATATAGATCCTAGTCATCAGCCCTTTATCAGATGTGTAGCATGCAAATATTTTCTCCCATTCTGGTTGTCTATTCACTCTAGAGATAGTTTCTTTGGCTGTGCAAAAGCTTTTTAATTTGATCAGGTCCTAGTTATTTATTGTTGTTGATGCTGGGATTGCTTTTGGGGTCTTGTTCATAAATTCTTTGCCTAGGCTGATGTCTATAAGAGTTTTTCTAACGTTTTCTTGTAGAAATCTTATGGTCTTGTGCCTTAGGTTTAAGTCTGTTATCCATTGTGAGTTGATTTTTTGTGAGAGGTGAGCAGTTTAGATCCTGTTTCAGTCTTCTACATGTGGCTATCCAGTTTTCCCAGCACCATTTATTGAATAAGGATTTCTTTTCATCAGCATATGATTTTGTCTGCTTTGTCAAAGATTAAATGGCTCTATGAGGATTGTTTTATATCTGGGTTCTCAGTCCTGTTCTATTGGTCCATGTCTCTGTTCTTGTGCCAGTACCATGTTGTTTTGGTTACTATAGCCTTGTAGTATAGCTTGAAGTCTGGCAATTTGATGCTTTCCAATTTTTTCTCTTTGCTTAAGGTTGCTTTAGCTATACGAGGTCTTTTCTGGTTCCATACAAAGCATAGAATTATTGTTTCTAGATCTGTGAAAAATGATGTTGGTATTTTAATAGGAATTGCATTGAATCTATAGATCACTTTGGGTAGTATACATATTTTATTCTACTAAGTGAAGTATCCCAAGAATGGAAAAATAGCACCATGTGTACTCACCATCAAATTGTTTTCACTGATCATCACCTAAGAGCACATTTAGGAATAACATTAATCAGGTGTCAGGCAGATGCGAGCAGGGAAGGTGATGGGTGTATACATACAGAATGAGTGCAATGCGCACCGTCTAGGGAATGAACACGCTTGAAGCTCTGATTCGTGGAGGAGGGGGGCAAGGGCAATATACATAACCTAAACTTTTGTACCCCCATAACATGCTGAAATAAAAAAAAATGTTGATTCTGCCAATCCATGAGCATGGTATGGTTTTCCATCTGTTTACATCCTTTGCTGTTTCCTTCCTCAGTGTTTCATAGTTCTCCCTGTAGAGATCTTTCACCTCCTTAGTTAAATATATTCCTAGGTGTTTTATTTTCTTTGTTGCTTTTATGAAAGATATTGAGTCTTTGATTTGGTTCTCACTTTGACTGTTGTTAGCATATAGGAATGCTACTGATTTGTGTACATTGATTTTGTAACCTGAGACTTTGCAGAACTTATTTATCAATTCCAGTAGTCTCTTGGCAGAATCGTTGAGGTTTTCTAGATATCAGATCATATCGTCAGCAAAGAGTGATACGTTGACCTCTTCTGCCCCCATTTGGATGCCATTGATTTCCTTCTGTTGTCTAATTGCTCTGGCTAGGAACAGTATGTTGAATAAAAGTGGTGATAGAGGGCAACCTTGTATGATTCCAGTTCTAAGTGGGAAGGCTTTCAGTTTTTCCCCATTCAGTATGATGTTGGCTGAGGATTTGTCATGTATGGCTTTTATCACTTTGAGTTAAGTCCTGTCTATGCCTATGTTATTAAGCGTTTGCATCAAAAAAGGGTGCTGAATTATTTTGTCAGATGCTTTTTCTGTGTTTATTGAGAGGATCGTATGGTCTTTGTTGTTACTTATGTTTATGTGGTGAGTTACATTTATAGATTTGTGTATGTTGAACCATCCCTGCATCTCTGGGATAAAGTCTGCTTGGTCGTGATGGATTATATTTTTGATGAGCAGCCGATTTCGATTTGCTAAGATTTTATTGAGAATTTTTGCATCTGTATTCATAAGGGATATTGGTCTGTAATTTTCTTTTTTTGTTGACTCCTTTCCTGGCTTTGGTATCAGATGATATTGGCTTCATAAAACTTCTGTTGGGGAGGATTCCTTCCTTCTTGATGTTGTGGAATATTTTCTACAGGATAGGCACCAGTTCTTCTTTGTAGGTCTGGTAGAATTTGGGTGTGAAACCATCTGGGCCAGGACTTTTCATTTTAGGAAGGGTTTTTTTATTGCTGCTTCAATTTCAGTACTTGATATTGGTCTGTTCAGGAATTCTATTTCTTCCTGATTGAGCCTAAGGAGGCTGTGTGTTTCTATGAATTTGTCCATTCCCTCTACATTTTCAAATTTATGTGCATAGAGGTTTTTATAGTATTCAGAGATAATATTTTGTATTTCCATGCTATCAGTTGTAATTTCTCCTTTTTCATTCCTGATTGCGCTTATCAGAGTCCTTTCTTTTCTGCTTCTGGTTAATCTTGCCAGAGGCATGTCAATTTTGTTTATCTTTTCAAAGAAACAAATTTTTGTTTCATTAATCTTCCATATAGTTCTTTTGATTGCCAGGCTTGGTCATGTGTGCCTGTGGTCACAGCTACTTGGGAGGCTGAGACAGGAGGATGGCTTGAGCCAAGGAGTTGAGGTTGCTGTGAGCTAGGCTAACACCATGGCACTATAGCCCAGGCAACAGAGTGAGACTCTGTCTCAACAGAACAAAACAAAACAAAACAAAACCAAACCAATCCATATAGTTCTTTTGTTATCAATTTTATTTATTTCTGCTCTGATCTTGGTTATTACTTTTCTTTTGCTGGGTTTGGGATTGGTTTGCTTTTCCTTTTCTAGTTCTTTCAGTCAATAATGAATTATTTATTTGTGATTATGTTTATCTGTCTGTTTTTTTTCTTTCACCTAAAACTTCTTCTTAGAGAGAAGTGCTGGCTCGTGGTATCTTTGCCATCTTATCTCTCTGCAGAAATGATTTTCGAAAGTGATATATAACACTCCTCACGAACCGTAGAAAAGCAGTTGAGGAACTGCACAGTGTACACCACAATTGGTTTAGAAAAACCACCGTTCTATTCATTGAATATCTGGCACCCACAAACCCCTCTGAGATGGGACCTGCCCAACCCAGTAATCCTGTCCCAGAAATCTTTTATACTTTGTATCTCTTTTGGTACCTACAATATGCTGCCTTCCCCTATGTACATCTTTAGCTGAGCTTAGCACGCAGTCTGCAATTAAAATTATATTTTTTGAATTAAAACTAAATCTGAATGATGTTGTTCTCTATCCATTTTATATTTAAGTGTTATCTTCCCCTCTAAGTTCTCCTAATAAGTTTCTGAAAACATATCAAATTAGACTCAAAGACTGGAAATAACTCAAGCACTCAATTAACAACTTATTAAATCAAAATTAACTTGGTTTAAAAATAGAATTGTAACAATTATTAATGTAATAATTTTATTGTTAGTTGCAGGACTAATGGGTATTAATTTATGAATTTCATATGAATCCATATGATCTAGCTGGAAGAGCAATGTGTTCTAGTCCAGGCTCAGCTATAATTAGCAGATAAGTAGCTTAGAGAAACTTGTCACCTGGTTAAGTTACGTCAATAATCTGAAGACGTTTCATTTCTTTTTCTTTTTTACTTTTTTAAAGGAATGGGTGCAGAATTCTTTTCAAAATATGAGTTACTCATACTACTTAGTTTATAGAATATTATTTTCATTAGATTGTGTAAGGCACCTGTTGTATTTTAAACTCACTTAATTACTCTGTATCTCAGAACCTCGCCTCCATTCCTGCCTACCTTGTCAACACTTACTTGAAGGTGTCTGATACATGTCTTCAGATACGGATAAAATATATATAGCATTGTTTTGTGTGACTTTGGGTCTGGTGGTATGACTGTTTTGATCAGTAGATTAAGGGAGAAGTGATGGTGTGTGAGATTTGAGTCTAGTTCTTAAGAGACCTTGCACGTTTTCATTTACTATCCATGCTGTTGCTGTCACCAAGAGAAATACACGTCAATCCTGTCCTGCTGGTCCCAGGAGGAAGATAATCACTGTTTTTAGACTGTTGATTATAAAACTCTTATCTTATTTCTGAAGATATTTTGTTTGCTGCCATAATCTTGAGCATCAATAAATAAAATATGACCTGTGAACAACATAATATAGGATTCTGTGGAAATACCATCATTATCTGATAAAATGCATTTGTTATTTGGGAAGGGAATAGCACATTTTCCTTTAATGGTCATTAATACCTTTGGCTGAAATATTAATAATTACTAAGATTTTTAGCCAGGTACCTAACAAGGACTACAGAATGGGTAGTTTTGATCACACAATAGGGGATAAGAAATATCAGGAGAATGGAGCATTTAACAGGAGGGGTCTAATTGTGTGTTTACCTGGACAAACTGGGCAAAAGCAGAATTTAAAGGAAAGGGGACTGGATGGTCTTTTGGACATACCTCTAGTTTGCGTTATTGTCCTGAGCAAATAAGACTTCATTTATAATGATGGTCTTCCCTATTTCTTATAATGCATGTTTATGTACTGCTAAATAGTGCTATGTTGAAAGCTTTAATTCTAAGATATAGTCTTTAGGTGCTAATTATTATTTTAATTCTAAAATTAAATAAGGACCCAATAATTTTTGCAGGGAAGCATGCCTCATTTACATGTTGATTAAAAGGTATCTGTGAAGACTAGGGCGGGAGTTTGTTGAACAAATAAGCTTTGCATATGGATTTTTTTTTTTTTTTTTTTTTTGGTTAGAGTTTGGAAATATTCTTTGCCTTAGAAGGATTAGGAGTGGCTGGAGGGAGAATTGATCATTTATAAAGATGTCCTTAGTGAAATTCAAATAGCCTTCTTAGCTGCGTTGTATGCATACTAGCACGTACCCAGGTGTTCATGTAGTGGGTAGATGTTTGCAATTATCTTTTTCTATCAAGTTAAAAACAAAAAAGCGCACAAAAAGTTTTCCCCAGACCTACCTTTTAATGTTGTACAACACTGATTTCTTATTAGAATTAAATTCTTTGTACTGTACAGGAGTTATTATTGTCAATCTTCTTCAATCTTGGATATTGTGTGATTTGTAATGTTTGGTTGTGTTTTTGTTTTTCCCTTTGTATCTGGGCATTGGAATTATCATATACTATCTTATAAGAATGTGAAGGATTTCCTTTGGAGGCTGGAGGATTTACTTTGCTATTATCTTTTTTTTTTTTTTTTTTGGTCATATATCAAATGCTTTTTCTTGTCACTTGTGATTTTTCATCCTTTTTCATTGTATCATTGATACTACCAAAAATTTTATTTAGGACCATATTTTGCTCACAGCCATCACAAATGCATTTAAGATTTTGAGGTGGAAGCTGATTTGATTTCTGAATCTTGCTTTTTATCCACACTGTCAATTCATTAAATAAAAAGTCTTAGTAGAGCGTTCAGTTAGGTCCCAGGAGCACTAAGTTGCTTAATAAATATGATTTGATAGTGATTAAGGTGACATTTTTCAACAAGCCATCAATGTCCTTGCCAAGTGCTAATCTTTATGTTTATACAATGTCATTTATTTGGAGCACTAAGCATCCTTTATGAGCCATCTCTTAAGGTTAGGTGTCAGTGTCAACTGCTGGTGAGAGATTGCCACAGTTTGCCACTTGACATTATTTTCAAAATGTAACAGAATATATTGTTGAAGCTACTTGGGGTTCTCATTTTGATGGAGAAATAGGAGATCAAAGACATTAGCTATCTAAAAGGGGCTCTTACCAGGGATAGCCGGCTTTATCATTGTTTTTTTTTAATTGTTTATATGATGAGAATCAGAGAGAAATGAATATATATGCTTTAGGTCTTAACCAGATCTCATTCAAAGGGAATTTGAACATCAAGAATTACATATAGCAATAATCGCTAGTATATTTGATATTGTTAGCACAAATGATTTAATTTATGAAATATGTGATGTCTTTTGATTAACTGAAAAATGTCTTAATGTCCTTGCTGCTTTAGTTCAGGGGTAGGCACACTATAGCCCATGGCTAAATACTGCCTGCAGCCTGTTTTGTAAATGAAGGTGTTTCTGAGCAGAGCCCCAGCCATCCATGTGTGTATTGTCCATGGTAGCTTTCGTGCTATAATAGCAGAGTTGAGTATGACCCACAGCACCTAAAATACTTACTATCTGGCTCTCTACAGAAAACGTCTGTGGACCCACACTTTGGTTGAATCAAGTATCCTAGTGGTGCAGCCTTGTTGCAATATTTGCTCATTTTGATGATTATATTTGAGAAAGTTGGTGAAAAGATGTTTACCATTTGTTCTACATATTGAGTGTCTGAACACACACTTTATTTCAAAACTGAATTAATTTTCCTCCCAGGATTTATTGAGTTTGTGAAGAAGTGGTCACGACTTTGTCTACTTTGTTCATATTGTGTGTCAGTATCTGATGATCCTGCACGATCAGGAATGCAGAAGAGCTTCTGATGAGAAGGGAAACTCTCTTGCTTCCACACCCGGGCTCATTTCCACGAGCACCTCTTTTAACCATTTTCTGGTAGTTATCTACATGAAATTTGTTACTATTTCTTGGTTTAATGATCTTGGGCAATTTCTACTTACTCCTTGGTATGAAAGATGAGGATTTGCCTCACTTAGCCTCCAGGTTCAGCTCCTGCCCCTGCACTTTGATAGTTACAGTATTATTTTTAGCTCTATTATTGATTCCCTTAATAACTTTAGAAAATATATCAATAATTCTATTTTTTCCCTTTACTTTAGTTAATTGACTTGATTTTGTTCTAAAATGAAAAATTAGTGCCTCTACCATTTCCTCTGCCTCTTCTTTCTGTTTTTCTCTTCCTACCTTCCTTCAATTTAATTTTTGCTTTTGTATTGTCAAGGTTGATAAGATTTACATTCTGTTCTGCAATTACAACCATGCTTTCTGTGCTTTCTGCTTGTTTTTTGCCTTTGAGGCAACGACAACAAAAAAAAATCAATCTTTATATGACTATGAGTACGTAATTATTTTTTACTGCCAAGGCAGGTAGTGTGTTATGATTTCATTTTTTCTCTTCTGAATGCCATTACATTCCCCCAGGCCACTCATCAGAGTAAAACAGAATCCTTTCTTTTGTATCTCTGCTTGCCTTTTATAGGATTTCGGTTAATCAGATGGGTTGATTTTATATGCCTCTTTTGTTTTTGCTCATATTTTCAATTTCTTTGCCCTTCCTGTTCTATATTCTGAAAGCTCCTCCAACTTTATTTTTGATCATTTTATTGAGTTTTTAGAATTTTGGAAATTGGTCTTCCTGCTCTTTTTACTTGTTCTTTCTGGAGAAGTCCACGATTAACAGCACATCCCTCTGCAGTCCTCTCTTCCCATCATGGCTTGAGTGACAGACAGCTCCCTCTGCTTTCGTGTGTACATTGTACTATCCTATTCCTCACTCTGCCATCCAGAAATCTGCAACCATATCTGGCCCATTGATGTCCCATATGCTCTCAGCACTTTTATGAATTTACTTCCTTGTGTCCTTTCTAACTGCCATTTTAATGAGTTTCTCAGGAGAAGGCAGAGGCATGTGCTGAATGCACCATCTTGAACTGCATTGCTTGACTTCCTATCTCACTGTGGCTTTTTTCTTCCTTTAAGAATCACAGACTGTATCACAGCTTAAAATAAACACCAACACGTTTACCAAATACATTTAGATTTCCTTTTATTCTTTCAAGAAAGCTAACAATTATTCCTCAAATATCGGATCATAACTCAGGTTCTTACAAATGTAATAAATGCACATATTTATTTTACTTTCTATAATTTCTTTCTTCAAGCCAGTTTTATTTTCAACTTTTCTATGTACTTACATATTATTCAGGCTCAACGTTTTAAAGTTTAAGATCCTTCATCATTTTTAACATGGCATTTATATTTAAATTTATTTCCTGCCATGGATTTCACATGCACTCAATTAATTGTATAGTTTCTTAGGAAGACAATAGACTAAAGCTTACATTTTCTCCCGTTTTCCTTATTGTGATTTGCTTTTCAAATGAATTTCCCTTCTGACATGTTTTTTTGTATTTACATATAATTTAGCAATTCTTTTTCTCAGAGAGGCTTTAAGTACAAAATCACGTTTTTCACCTCATTTCTTATTTTTGGGTGATATGTGTGAATGAAGATTGTCTACTATTTTTTTCTCATTAGATGTCTTTTCAAAGTTTTTTGAGTTGTGACCCACCCCATATATGTGTTGAAGCCCTAACCCCTAATGTGACTATGTTGGGAAACGGGGCCTTTTTGGATGCAATTAAGGTTAAGTGAGAGCATAAGGGTGGGGCTCTGAGGCAATGAGATGAGTGCAGTTATGCGAAGAGACACCAGAGAGCTCTCTCTGCCTCTCTGCCTTGTGAGGACACAGAGAAAGCGGCTGTCTGCAAGTAAAAAGGAGAGCCTTCACCAGGGACCGAGTTTCCCGTGCCTTGATCTTGGACTTCCCAACCTCTGTGAGAAAATAAATTTCTGTTTAAGCCACCCAGTCTGGGATATTTTGTGTGGCAACCCAGGCTGACAAGCACAAGTACCTACAAAAGTCTTGAGTTGCCTTCCACTGCTTCTCCACACCCTTCCCGTGCACAGGTCCTGGCATAACTAGTATTATTGGTTCATTGAATGGGCTGAACTGGCTCAGTCAGGAATGGCTCTTTTTTCCTTTTATCATACTGTCTTGGAGAAAGTATTTTTTGGATGTCTTTCTTCACTATCTGGGAAGAATCTATAGCTTTGTGGTCTATTTCAGCTATAAAAATAGTCTAATTTTAAAGTGGTTTTTAAAATCTGCTCTAGTTCAATCTCTAACCTCAATTTTCCATCCAATTCAGAGATTCTGACTACCTCTCCTGCTACAGGACCCAGGAGGGGAAGAGGGTGTCGTGGCTTTCTTTGCATTCTGTGCTCTCCAATCCTTCTCTATTTGCTCTGCTCGTGGGTCCCCAGGGTCCATGGTGTGGGGAGGGGGGATTTAGAGGAAAGAGGACAAAGACTGATGGGACTGACACTGCTGTAATCTGGCCCTTGGCACCTCCTGTCCCAACAAGTGTTCAAACAGTGGCCACCTCTCCCCTCTTCCACCTCTGTCTTCCCTCACATGGGTGAGGCACCTGTCCCGGCATGTGACCCTTCCTCGTATGTCCCTGCCCCGAGCAGTGTGCCCAGAGCTGCTTCTGTGAGCACTTTCCCAGCGCTCAGCTTTCTTAAGTGGGGCCTTTAGAGGCATTTCTTCCTTGGCTACCCTCCAAGGTATCCCTTGGCCACAGGAAACTTCAGATATGTTTCTACTGGAGTTTGAATAAATGCTGTCCTCTCTTTTTGCCTTGTATTTTAATAATTATCATTCTTGTCATTGTCATTTGCCTTCAACAGCCTCCTATTTTGTGTTTCTACAGGCAAAAGGCTGATACTAGTCTTTGCTTACTGAAATTCTCCCAAATTTAGAGATTTGTGTTAGTTTCTCCCAATAATTTTCTTGCACTCCACCTCAGTGGTGGCATAGGGCTGGCCAATGATATACTTCGCAAAGAACCATCTGCTAGGGAGAAGCCATTTCCTTCCTACAGAAACTCCCAGTATCTCTCTTCTCTTGGCTTCGAGGCGGAGCGCCTGCGGGAGGCTCTGTGCCCCACCCTCTCTGCTCCCACAGGGGACGGGCACCTCCCTTCAAATACACTCCGTAATGCGTCTCTTATGTGACCTGCAGGTGGGAGATGGACACCGATAGATTAGTTTTGTTACCTTTAATAAATCATATGAGAATACTCTAAAATCCCTCCTTAGAAAGAGGGTTTCTCATCACCTATTGTCCTCAGTCTTGATACTGTAGCTGAAATTCCACAATTGTAGGAAAAGTTCCATTTGACATCTTGTTACACTGCTTAACATTTGTTTTCACCAAGACTAGTCCTTCTTTTTCAGCCAGACAGCAGGAGTATTGAAATGAATACAAGGGAAAAGTGAGCTTCCTTTCTGTAGCAGTTCAAAGTGAGTCAATTCATTTGTGTTCAGAGAAAATAAATATTTTCCTAGCTTCCTCGATGCTTCCTCCTCTGACCAACCCTCTTTTAACTGAACAATCTGTATGTTTTTTCCTTACCAGAAAGTGGTCACGTTTTACTCACAGTAATGCCCCTAGCACAGAGCAGAGTACATAAATTACAACTGGGACTCTATAAATGTTGATCGAACAATTGGCTGTGAGCTGATTGGTTCATTGTAAAAAGGAGATTGATATGAAATGGCCACTTAAAAAACAATTCTAAAGATCTGAATTAATGATGAAGCTGTAGAAAGAACAAAGTTATCCAGAAGGTTAGTACTGAGAAGAGGAAGGTCATTCTTATATGGGCAGAGAGGAATTGAAAAGGATAATCAGTCTCTTCCTACCTTTAGTTAGCAGGTCCAAGTAGTCTAAATTTAGAGTAATTCTAAAATCACTTGAATGGTTGTATTGATCATGAAAGAAGCAGTTTATAAACTGGCAGGGAGTAACTGTCACAAAAACATCTTTACTTGCCTACTAAAATACTTTACAGAATCACTTAACATTCTATTAAAGGTACAAATTTGTCTGCATTCCATGCTTAAAAGACCCAAAATCATGTTCTTCAGGTAGGAAAACTTTTCGGTTTAGGGCTATATGCATTCTGCTGATGCAAAAATGACAAGATTGGTAGCCTCTTTTGATGAATGTGTGGCAGAATATTATTTTCCATGGTAACAGACTTTTGTAGCGCCAATATGGGCTTGACTTTGCCATGGATTCAAGCAGAAGTACGTGTCGACTCTCAGGAAATAAGCTGTTAATCTGAATTCAACTATTTGGAGTGGGTGCAAACCCAACAGAGAAAACTGCATTCTATAGGAGACATTGGTGTATTCAGTTTGATCCAGCTTAAAAAGTCTCAGTGTGGAAAAGCCAAGTTCAAACAATCTGAGTGGGAGAAGGCTCAGAGAAAGAAGGAATGACGGAGGGAGAGAGACCGACAGGGCCTCAGTGGCAGCGCTCGAGGGGAGGGAACAGACAAAATGCCCCTGCTTAAGAATGTCCAGGAAAACTGACATTGTTTGGTAACTCCACCCCCATCCCCATCCCCCGCAGTATCAAAGGACAGCAGAATAGCAATTTGCAGTTTATGTGAATAAAAAAAGTGTCAGTCTAGGAAAGACGTGTACTCAGCATGCTCTTAAAACATCTGCTCTCGTAAAACACTTGAAAATAATCATGCACGAGCAGGAGAAAAACAGCTGTGCATGAATCAATAGCCTCCACCATACGTACGCCTGGAATATATGTACAATAAAATCTTCAGAAATGGGCCTCTGGGGTATGTGGATCAGTGGACAGGCTATTGATTATGTGTAATTTTACTGCGAGCTGTTGTTATTTAGCTGTATGGAATAGACTGCGCCGGGAGTCCGAGGGAAGGCTTCTCTTCATGGATGTGTTACTTAAAGCCTTTTACACTAACTCTTTCACAGCAATATATAAGCAAAAATTACCCTCACGGGAAGTTTTGGAAGCACGAAGAGGGGATGCGTCTGCAACTAAGTATAGTCGTGGGGGTGAGGTTGCAAACAAGTGCTTCCCTTCCCCACCCTCCTTTGACTAAATTGTATCCCAAGATTGGATCCTGTTTCTTTTTCTTTTGTCAACTCCTTCCAAAAGGATCAGATTTTCTTATTTGCAGAGGCAGAATGGTTGCATATACACCAAAGCCATAGCCTGTAAGGATCTTAATACCACCTCTCTGTTCTCATCCTGTCCTGTAAAGTTGCTGGATTAATACAAGTGGAACTTTTCTTTCCCTAGGCAGTAGAAAAAGGGACGTAAAGAAAGAATAGGCCCCATCTATTCTTTCCTCACTGTACCTTTTAAAATTTTTCTGAAAATGCTCACTCTTAAAATTATTTTTTTTCTACATAACCTATTGCATATACACCATAATTGCAGTTAACAATCCAGAAAATGTGGGTCAGCTCTTGTCCTTCAGATATTGGCGATTACTGGGAGAGTATGGGAAATACATTTTAGCTTTTCCCTCTTCTTGCCCAATGGTGAAACCTGCTGATTTCTAGGGTTCTCTTGGAAGGTGTACAAAGCACTATAGTTGAGTATTCCATCTAGATGCTATTTTTCTTGTGTTGAAAGAGCATTCCAAAATTTATCAGCCTTTACTGGATTCAATCAGGCAACCACTCAGAGCTGCTCAAGGGAGCATTGCGCTTTTCAACACTGACATGTGGAAAAGCAATCAGACACTGAATTATATGGCTGGCTTTCTTTGTCTTCATCTGTTTAAAGTACTCACCGAGCCCCAGTGAAATAACAGCGCTGTGTGTAAAAGCCTTTGGAAAACCTCATTCATCATGAAGTTGGTAGGAAACCTGAACAAATAGCTGAAGGGCTGCCTTCACAAAAGGCAAGAGCAGACAATGTTTTGATATTTTCAGGGATCATGCTGTGAACATGATTTTGCCTCCCTTTGCCCCCACCCCACCTTCCAGACTTGAAACATTCGGACCCTTAGACTTCCGTCCAAAGCAGACGGAAAGTGACTACTCATGGAGGACAAGTGTTGCAGTTGTTAAAATAACAGCATTTCTTGATTATCTACTTTGAGGACCTTAACTATGTCATTAAAAGCAGTTTATGCACCTCTGTGTAGGGACTGTGCCAACAGCAAGGCCAGCGGAGATCACCTAAGTGGAGGTAGAAGGGAGCACACAGACAGGGTTTTGAGCTGACCCCTCCAGTGGGGATGAGCTGCTATGTAGGTTATTACTGTGGTTTCCACTTTAAGTTTGGCTTTTTCCTGGGGCTCATCATGATTCTGGCTTACGTTCAAGTCTCTTCATTTGGTGTCTGGGCTTAGAGGATGCAAAGAAATGTTAATATTTGCTGAAGTCAAATATAATTAATGCTGTAATTTGGTTTCAGAAAGGGTAATACATTATAAAACTAAGGATACATCGTTTTTAGATTATTTACAGTTTGGATAACCCATACAATGGAGCTTCTATAGTGCAGATAATTTGAAGTAATTTTTTTTTGTAAGCCAACACATATATTTATTGCAATACTATGTGTTAAACACTTTGCATAGGTTTACTCATTTTTTTTCGAGATTTGTATTTTAATATAATTTACTTTTTTATTTTTTAATTCAGAATATTATGGGGGTACAAACATTTTGGTTACATGAAATGGATTTGCCTTGCTCAAGCCAGGGCCACAAGCATGTCCTTCCCCATACAGTGAGCCCCATCTCCATTAGATGTGGATTTACCCACCCCACCCCCTCTACCCCCCAACTCCCAGCCCCCCACCTGACCGGCACCCATTGAGTATTACTACCATGTGAGCACCTAGTGTTGATCAATTAGTACCAGTTTGATGGTGAGTACATGTCGTGCATGTTTTTCCATCCTTGTGATACCTCACTTCGAAGGATGGGCTCAATCTCTATCCAGGATAATACAAGAGGTGATAGATCACCATTGTCTTTTGTAGTTGAGTAGTATTCCATGGTATATATATATATATATATATACACCACATTTTATTAATCCACTCATGTATTGATGGGCATTTGGGTTGTTTCCACATCTTTGCAATTGTAAATTGTGCTGCTGTAAACATTTGAGTGAAGATGTCTTTATTATAGAATGTCTTTTTTTTCCTTTGGATAGATGCTGGATTCCTTTGGATAGTAGTGGGATTGCTAGATCAAATGGTATTTCTATTTTTAGCTCTTTGAGATATCTCAAAATTACTTTCCACAGGGGTTGTACTAATTTGCAGTCCCACCAGCTGTGTAAGAGTGTTCAAATCTTTCCATATCCATGCCAGCATTTGTTATTTTGGGACTTTTTGATAGAGGCCATTCTCACTGGAATTAGATGATATCTCATTGTCATTTTGATTTGCATTTCCCTAATGATTAGAGATGTTGAGCACTTTTTTTTATATGTTTGCTGGCCATTATTCTGTCTTCTTTTGAAAAGTTTCTGTTCATTTCCTTTTCCCATTTATTAATGGGGTTGTTTGATTTTTTTCTTGTTAATTTTCTTAAGTTTTATATAGATTCTTGTTATCAGCCCTTTATCATATGTATAGAAAGCAAATATTTTCTCCCAATCTGTAGGTTGTCTATTTGCTCTAATGATAGTTTCCTTGGCTGTGCAGAAGCCTTTTAATTTGATCAGGTCTCAATTGTTCATTTTTGTTGCTGCTGTGATTGCTTTGGGGGTCTTCTTCATAAATTCTTTCCCTAGCCAATGTCTAAAAGAGTCTTCCTCACATTTTGTTCCAGAATTCTTAAGGTTTCATGCCTTAGGTTTAAGTCAGTTATCCAATATGAGTTGATTTTTGTGAGAGGTGAGAGGTGGGGATCCAGTTTCAATCTTCTGCATGTGGTTATCCAGTGTTTCCAGTACCACTTATTGAGTAGAGATTCTTTTCCCCAATGTATACTTTTGTCTGCTTTGTGGAAGATTAGATGACAATATGAGGATGGTTTTATATCTGGGATCTCTGTCCTATTCCAAAGGTCTATATCTCTGTTCTTGTGCCACTACCATGCTGTTTTGGTTACTATAACCTTGTAGTAAAGATTGAAGTCTGGCAGACTGATGCCTCTCAATTTTTTCTTTTTGCTTAAGATTGCTTTGGCTATATGAAGTCTTCTCTGGTTCCAGACAAAGCGTAGAATTATTTTTTCTAAATCTGCAAAGAATGGTGGTGGAATTGACGGGGATTGCATTAATTCTGTAGATCACTTAAAGTAGAATGAACATTTTAACAACATTGATTCTACCAATCCATGAGCATGGTAGGGATTTCCATCTGTGCACATCATCTACAATTTCTTTTCTCAGTGTTCGTAGTTCTCCCTATAAATATCTCTCACCTCCTTTTAAAATATATTCATAAATATTTAATTTTCTTTGATGCTATTGTGAAAGGTGTTGCATCTTTGATTTGATTTTTGGGTTCACTCTTATTGGCGTATATGAATGCCTCTGATTTGTGTGCATTAATTTTGTATCCTGAGACTTTACTGAATTTGTTTATCAATTCCAGGAGTCTCTGGGCTGAGTACTTGGGATTTCCTAGATACAGTAGCATATCATCAGCAAAGAGTGAGTTGACCTCTTCTGCCCCCTTTTGACGCCCTTAATTCCCTTCTCTTGTCTGATTGCTCTGGCAAGGACTTTGAGCACTAAGTTGAATAGAAGTGGAGAAAGTGGGCGACCTTCAAGTTCTAAGTGGGAATGCTTTCAATTTTTCCCTATTCAATATGATACTGGCTGTGATCTTGTCATATATGATCTTAATAATTTTAAGGAATGTTCCATCTATGCCTATTTTGTTGAGGGTGCTGGATTTTATCAAATGCTTTTTCTGCGTCTATTGAGAGAATCATTTGGTCTTTGTTCTTGCTTTTATTTATGTGGTGTATTACATTTATAGATTTTCATATGTTGAATCAGCCTTGCATCTCTGGGATAAAGCCCACCTGGTCGTGGTGAATTATTTTTTTGATGTGCTATTGGATTTGGTTTGCTAAAATTTTGTTCAGAATTTTTGCATCTATATTCATGAGGGATATTGGTCTGTAGTTTTCTTTTTTTGCTACATCCTTTACTGGCTTTGGTATCAAGGTGATATTGCTTCATAGAATGAGTTGGGGAGAATACCATCCTTCTCAATGTTCTGCAATAATTTCTGCAGTGCAGGTATGAGTTCTTTGTATGTTTGGTAAAATTCAGGTGTGTATCCCAAGAATGGAAAATAAGCACCACATGTACTCACCATCAAATTGGTTTCACTGATCAACACCTAAGTGCACATATAGGAATAACATTTATTGGGTGTCAGGCAGATGGGAGGGGGGAGGAAGGGATGGGTATATACATACATAATGAGTGCTATGCTCACCATCTGGGGAATGAACATGCTTGAAGCTCTGACTCGGCAGGGGGCAAGGGCAACATACATAACCTAAACATTTGTACCCCCATAATATGCAGAAATAAAAAATATCAGGTGTGAACTCATTTGGTCCGAGACTTTTCTTTGGAAGATTTTTTTATTGCTGCTCCAATTTCTGCACTTGATATTGGTGTGTTCAGGAGTTCTATTTCCTCCTGATTGAGCTTAGGGAGGTTGTGTGTTTCTAAGAATTTGTCCATTTCCTCCACATTTTGTAGCTTTTGGGCATATAGATTTTTATAGTATTCAAAGATAATGTTTTATATTTCCATGATGTCTGTAGTGACTTCTCCTTTTTCATTTCTGATTGAGTTTATTAAAGTCCTTTCCTTTCTAGTTCTTGTCAATCTATCAAGAGGGCTGTCAATTTTGTTTACCTTTTCTATAAACCAGCTTTTGCTTTTGTTGATCTTCTGTATAGTTCTTTTATTCTAAATTTCATTTAGTTCTGCTCTAATCTTAGTTATTTCTTTTCTTCTGCTAGATTTAGAATTAATTTGCTCTTACTTTTCCAGTTCCTTGAGATGGTTTATTAGTTTGTTGATTTGTGAGCTTTCTGTTTTTTGAATGTGAGCATTTAATGCCATTAGTTTTCCTCTGAGGAATACTTTTGCTGTATCCCACAGGTTTTGATAGCTTGTGTCCCTGTTATCATTTATTTCAAAGAATTTTTTGATCACCATCTGAATGTCTTCCTTCACCCAGCAGTCATTCAGCAATAGATTGTTTAATTTCCATGACTTGGTGAAGTGGTGAGCATTTCTGTTGGAATTGATCTCTAGTTTTATACCACTATGGTCTGAGAAGATACATGGTAAAATTTATGTTTTTTAAAATTTGTTAAAGTCTGATTTGTGGCCTAGGATATGGTTGATTTTGGAGAAAGTTCCATGAGGTGATGAGAAGAATATATATTTGGTTTCATTTGGGTGGAATGTTCTGTAGATGTCTGTTAGACCCATTTATTCTAGAGCTCTGTTTAAGTCCGTTATTTCTTTGCTTATTTTTTGCTTGGAGGATCTTTTCATTTCAGACAGTGGGGTGTTGAAATCCCCCGCTACTATGGCATTACTGTTTATCACGCTATTTAGTTCATACAGGATTTGCTTTATATATCTGGGTGCTCCTGTGTTGGGTGTATAGATATTAAGAATTGTTAAGTCTCCTTGTTAGATTTTTCCTTTCACCATTATATAGTGACCATCTTTGTCTTTATTTACTTTCGCTATTTTAAAATTTATGCTGTCTGAAATCAGAATCGCTACCTTTGCTCTCTTTTGGTTTCCATTTCCGGAAAGTTTGTTTTCCAACCCTTGACCTTGAGTCTGAAAGTATCTTTGTGGGTTAGATATGTTTCCTGGGTACAGCAGATACTTGGCTTATAATTTTTTACCCCTCAGCCAGTCTATGTCTCTTCAAAGGACAATTCAAGCCAATCACATTTATTGAGAGGATCGATATTTGGGGTAGATTTCTGTTCATATTGTTGGGTAAGTTCTTACTTGTTTTGTTTTAGCTCCCATGTCATTGTGGAATCTGGGTTCTGGACCTTAACTCTTGAGTGTCTTTAATTTGGTAGGTATCTATTGTGCTGTTCACTGTATAATGCAGGTCTGAGTAGTACTTCCTGCAGAGCAGGTCTGGCCTTTGCAAATTCCATCAGTGATTGCTTGTTTGGGACGGTCTTTATTTCTTCCTGATAGATGAATCTCAGTTTTGCCAGGTAAAGAATTCTAGGTTGGCCACAGTTCTGTTTAAGAAGATTGAGGATGGGTCCCCAGTCCCTTCTGGCTTATAGGGTTTCATTTGAGAAGTCTGCAGTTAGTCTGATAGATTTTCCTTCGTAGGTTATCTGTTGCTTTCATCTTACTGTGCAAAGGATTTCCTGTTTCATGTTTACTTTGGCCACTCTGATACTTATGTGATGTGGTGTTTGCCTCTTCATGTTGAGTCTCCCAGGAGTTCTGTGTGCTTCTCATATCTGGATATTGAGGTTTCTGGCCAGGCCAGGCATATTTTCCTCCAGTATTCCAAGAAATAGATTTTCCAGCTCTTGTGTATTATCTTCTCTCTCCGGGATGCCTATAATTCTTATATTTCATTTCTTTACATAATCCCACATTTCTGCTCTTATCTCTTGCTTCTGTATTCTTTTTCTTTTTTTTTTTATTTAATTTTACAGAATCAAAGAGTCTAACAGTATATCTTGTTAGATACAGTATGTCCTCATAATGTATACATTATTTCTTGTACAATGATATGAAATAATATGGGAAATATTCATGATAAATTATTAAGTGAACAGTGCAAGTTAAAAACAATAGTTTCATATTTTTTTCCCCACCCCCCCTTTCCCGAGTCAGCACCTTCAAGTCTTACCACTCCCCAAACGGTGCGCAATGCACTCATTGTGTAGGCATACCCCCATCCCCTCCCCCACCCCCCACCTCAGTCTGATGTCCAATTGGTGTCGTTTCCAGATTTGTATTTAGGTGATGATCAAGGAAACCAATTTTCTGGTGAGTACATGTGATGCTTGTTTTTCCATTCTTGGGATACTTCACTTAATAGAATGGGTTCCAACTCTCTCCAGGAGAACCATAGAGATGTCTTATCTTCATCATTCCTTATAGCTGAGTAATATTCCATGGTATACATATACCACAGTTTACTAATCCAATCATGTATTGATGGGCATTTGGGTTGTTTCCACATCTTTGCTATTGTGAATTGTGCTGCTATAAACATTTGGGTACATGTGTCTTTGTTACAGAATGACCTTTTTTCCTTTGGGTATCTGCCCAGTAATGGGATTGCTGGGTCAAATGGCAGGTCTACCTGAATCTGTTTAAGATACCTCCATAATGCTTTCCACAGGGGTTGCACTAGTTTGCAGTCCCACCAGCAGTGTATTAGTGTTCCTGTCTCTCCACACCCACGCCAACATGTGTTGTTTTGGGTTTTTTTGATAAAGGCCATTCTCACTGGGGTTAAGTAATATCTCATTGTGGTTTTGATTTGCATTTCCCTGATGATTAGAGATGTTGAACACTTTTTCATATGTTTGTTAGCCATTTTTATATCTTCTTTTGAAAAATTTCTATTCATGTCCTTTGCCCACTTTTTGATAGTGTTGTTTGATTTTTTCTTGCTGATTTTCCTGAGTTCTAAATAGATTCTTGTTATCAGTCCTTTATCTGATGTGTAGTATGCAAAAATTTTTTCCCATTCTGTAGGTGGTCTGTTTATTCTCTGGACTGTTTCTTTGGCTGTGCAGAAGCTTTTTAATTTAATCATGTCCCATTCATTTATTTTTGTTGCTGCTGTGATGGCCTTAGGGGTCTTCATAAATTCTTTGCCTAGGCCAATGTCTGTAAGAGTCTTTCCTACATTTTCTTCTAGAATTCTGATTGTATCACGCCTAAGGTTTAAGTCTGTTATCCACCGTGATTTGATTTTTGTGAGAGGTGAAAGCTGTGGGTCCTGTTTCAGTCTTCTACAAGTGGCTAACCAATTCTCCCAGCACCATTTGTTGAATAGGGATTCTTGTCCCCAGGGTATATTCTTTCCCGCTTTGTCAAAAATTAGGTGACTATATGAGGATGGTTCTATATTTGGATTTTCTGTTGTGTTCCACTGGTCTGTGTCCCTGCACTTGTGCCAATACCAGGCTGTTTTAAGAACCACGGCCTTGTAGTATTGTTTGAGGTCTGGCAAATTAATACCTCCCATTTTGTTTTTGTTGCTTAAAATTGCTTTTGCTATACGGGGTCTTCTTTGATTCCATACAAAGTGTATAATTATTTTCTCTATGTCTGTAAAGAATGATGTTGGTAATTTAATAGGGATTGCATTGAATCTGTAGATCACTTTGGGTAGTATAGACATTTTAACAATGTTGATTCTTCCGATCCACGAGCATGGTATATTTTTCCATCTATTTGCCAGTTCTGCTATTTCTTTTCTCAGTGTTTCATAGTTTTCCTTATAGAGGTCCTTTACCTCTTTAGTTAGATATATACCTAGATATTTTATTTTCTTTGTTGCTATTTTGAAGGGTATTGAGTCTTTAATTTGGTTTTCCGATTGACTGTTATTGGCATATATAAATGCCTCTGATTTGTGTATATTAATTTTGTAGCCTGAGACTTTGCTGTATTCGTTAATCAATTCCAGGAGTCTCATGGTTGAATCCTGGGGGTTTTCCAGATATAACATCATATCATCAGCAAAAAGTGAGAGTTTGATCTCTTCCTTCCCTAT
The DNA here is from genome assembly GCF_041146395.1 of Eulemur rufifrons. Lineage (NCBI taxonomy): Eukaryota > Metazoa > Chordata > Mammalia > Primates > Lemuridae > Eulemur > Eulemur rufifrons. The sequence continues at coordinate 90,918,714 of NC_090999.1, read as the reverse complement.
TTGGACTCCCTTGATTCTGCTCTCTTGCCTGATAGCTCTCGCAAGGACTTCCAATACTATGTTGAAAAGTAATGGAGACAATGGGCAGCCCTGTCTGGTTCCAGTTCTAAGTGGGAGTGCTTTCAGTTTTTCCCCATTCAGTATGATGTTGGCTGAGGGTTTGTCATATATGGCTTGTATCATTTTTAGGTAGGTTCCATCAATGCCTATTTTGTTAAGCGTTTTTATCCTAAAAGGGTGTTGAATTTTGTCAAATGCTTTTTCTGCATCTAATGAGAGTATCATATGGTTTTTGTTTTTGCTTCTATTTATGTGGTGAATTACATTTATAGATTTACGTATGTTGAACCACCCCTGCATCTCGGGGATGAAGCCCACTTGGTCGTGGTGGATTACTTTTTTGATAAGTACTTGGATTCGATTTGCTAGTATTTTATTGAAAATTTTTGCATCTATATTCATGAGGGAAATTGGTCTGTAGTTCTCTATTTTTGTTGTGTCCTTTCCAGGTTTTGGTATTAATGTTATATTGGCTTGGTAGAACGTGTTGGGGAGAACTCCATCCTTCTCAATATTGGAGAATAGTTTATGTAGGATGGGCACCAGTTCTTCTTTGTATGTATGGTAAAATTCAGGTGTGAACCCATCTGGACCAGGGCTTTTCTTTTTGGGAAGGTTTTTTATTGCTGTTTCGATTTCAGTTCTTAATATTGGTCTGTTCAGGTACTCTATTTCTTCCTGGTTGAGCCTGGGAAGACTATGTGTTTCTAAAAATTTGTCCATTTCCTCCACGTTCTCCAGTTTATGTGCATAAAGATTTTTGTAGAATTCATAGATGATATCTTGTATCTCTGTAGCATCGGTTGTGATTTCTCCTTTCATGTTCCTAATGGAGGTTATTAGAGATTTTACTTTTGTGCTCTTGGTTAGTCTAGCCAGAGGTGTGTCTATTTTGTTTATCTTTTCAAAGAACCAACTTTTTGTTTTATTAATTTCCCTTATAGTTTCTTTGTTGTCCTTTTCATTTAGTTCTGATTTGATCTTAGTAATTTCTCGCCTTCTGCTGGGTTTGGGATCGTTCTGTTCTTCTTTCTCCAGTTCTTTGAGTCTATTCGTTAGGTTGTCTATTTGCATGTTTTCTGTCTTTTTGATATAGGCATTTATGGATATGAATTTTCCTCTCAGGACTGCTTTAGCTGCATCCCATAGATTTTGATAAGTTGTATCTCCATTGTCATTTAATTGAAAGAAATTTTTGATTTCCATCTTGATTTCTTCTTTTATAGAATAATTATTCAGGAGAAGGTTATTTAGCTTCCATGACTTTGAGTAAGAGTGAGGGTTTCTGTTTGTGATCATTGTTACTTTTATTCCGCTGTGATCTGAGAAGATGCATGGTATAATTTCTATTTTTTTGAATTTTTGAAGACATGATTTATGTCCTAGGACATGGTCAATCTTAGAGAATGTCCCGTGAGCTGATGAGAAGAATGTATATTCTGTGGACTTTGGGTAGAATGTCCTATAGATGTCAGCCATGCCCATTTGTTCTAGCATTCTATTGAGGTCCATTATGTCTTTGTTTATTTTCTGTTTAGAGGATCTGTCCTGTACTGTCAGTGGTGTGTTAAAGTCTCCAGCTATTACAGTATTGTTATCTATCATTTGGTTGAGATCTAGTAGGGTTTGCTTTATGAATCTAGGTGCACCTAGGTTGGGTGCATATATATTGAGTATAGTCATGGCTTCTTGATGAATTGTGCCTTTAATCAGTATGTAGTAGCCATCTTTGTCTTTTATTATTTTTGTTGGTTTGAAAGCTAAGTTATTGGAAATTAAGATTGCCACACCAGCTTTCTTTTGGTTACCATTTGCTTGAAATATCGATTTCCATCCTTTTATTTTCAGTCTAAATGCATCTTTGCAGGTTAGGTGAGTTTCTTGAAGACAGCAGATACTTGGATTGTATTTTTTTATCCATTGGGCCAGTCTATGTCTCTTGAGCGGGGAGTTCAAGCCATTCACATTTATTGAGAAAACTGATAGGTGAGACAGTTTTTTGTTCAGCTTGTTGGGTAGAACTTCATTGTGATGTTTTCTCTCCTGGGCCATTGTGGTATCTGGAATTTCATCTTTAGCTCTTGAGTAGTTTTACATTCGTGGATCTTTCTTGTGCTGATCCGTGTATAATTCTCTTTTGAGTACTTCTTGGAGGGCTGGTCTTGTCTTGGTGAATTCCCTCAACCTTTGTTTATCTGAGAATGTCTTGATTTCTCCTTCGTATAGAAAACTTAGCTTAGCTGGGTACAAGATTCTAGGCTGGGCATTATTCTGTTTAAGAAGCGTGAAAATGGGGCCCCAACCTCTTCTTGCTTGTAAGGTTTCAGCTGAGAAATCTGGCGTAATTCTGATGGGTTTTCCTTTGTAAGTTACTTGTTTCTTTCTCCTTACAGCTCGGAGAAGTGACTCTTTAGTGGATATTTTGGTCAGCCTGATGACTACGTGGCGTGGTGTTTTCCTATTTGCTATGAATCTCCCAGGGGTCCTTTGAGCTTCTTGAATCTGTATGTCTAGAGTATTGGCAAGGCCTGGAAAATTTTCCTCGATTATGTCTTCAAATAGCTTGTCCAACCCTTGCTTATTATCTTCTTCACCCTCAGGAATGCCAATAACTCTCAAGTTAGGTTTCTTCACATAATCCCACATTTCTTGAAGACTCAGATCATTTCTCTTACTTTTTCGCTCTATCTCTGTGACTGACTTATTTAGTTGGAAGGAGTTATCTTCAATTTCTGAGATTCTTTCCTCTGTTTGATCTACCCTGCTCTTGAGACTTTCCACAGTGTTTTGTAGCTCTCTGAGTGAATTCTTCACTTCTAGGAGTTCAGTTTGGTTTTTCTTCAATATTTCAATTTCTTTAGTGAATTTTTCCTCCAAATCCTGTATTTTTTTTGTGTTTTCCTTGTGTTGTTTATCCATTGATTCTTGTATATTATTCAGCTTGTTTATAATCCATAATTGGAATTCTTCCTGTGACATGTTGGTGTTTTGAGTCTGGTTTGTGTCAAATGGTTGGGAGCTGGTATTTCTCTTTGGGGATGAGCTTTCCATTTGATTCTTTGTGCTCTCCGTGTTTTTTCGCTGGGCCCTTCCCATCTAGATTTGTCGTTGGATCTTTACTTATAGGTTTAGTCTGGTTAACAGGACTCTTTGTGCTCTATTCTTAGGCTGTGAAACAGTCTAGGTATGTTGCTTCTTTTGGCAAGAGGGGGAGACTGTTGTGTATTGTTCAGAGATTTTTCTGTTTCCGTTGGGGGACTGCTTCCGATGGGTCCAATCCTAGAGGATTGGAGTGATCCAGGACCGCTTTGGTGAGTTAGGACACTGTGTTGTGGTCTTTCAGAAGGCAGGCAGGGTCCACACTAATAGTAGACCGAAATTCTCTTTGTTTGTTTGTTTCCCTTTGGTTCTTCCTCTATAGGGGAGGTTTCTGACTCTATCTGCCGGCAAGATACTAGCTATGGGGAGAGGACGGTGACTTTGCTTGCTCAGCGCCCCAGTTGCTGTAGCTCCCACGGGCAAAAGTCTGTCTTGGCCCAATGTCCCCAGGGATCAGGTTCCACACTCTCGCTTCTGGAGAAGTATTCAGTGTTTACACTTGGGCAGGGATCCTATATAAGGTCCGTGGACCAGGGGAGAGGGCCGTCCAGGGAGCCTCTTGGTACCCTATTGCTCCGCAGTGACTTGGCTGTGGGCCCTAGAGTGGCAATTGCGTGCCCGCAGATCTCCGGCCCTGGGGGTGACTACTCAGGTCCGGTATGTACCAGAGCCAGGGACCTGGCCCGTTCCGAAGCTCACCGTGGGTCCCCAGTTAGAAGGCGAAAAGAGAGGAGAAAGAGAAGAGAAAAAAAAAAAAAAAAAAGAAAAAAGAAAAGGAAAGAAAGAAAAGAAAGAGGAGAAAACGAAAGAGAAAAGAAAAAAAAGAAGAAAAAGAAAGAAAGAAAAAGAAAGAAAAAAAAAGAAAAAAAAAAAGAAAAAAAAAAAAAAAAGAAAGAAACGCAAAAAGCCAAACCAAAAAACACCAAAAACGCCAACAAAAATGAACAAAAACAAACTACATAGCACTTCACCACACCGCAAAGCAGAAAGATACACAAATCTGAAGTATATAATTCAGCGACTCAATGTTTTTTTGTTTGTTTGTTTGTTTTACGCCTTAGCACAGCTCTGCCCCTTCACTTCCGCTCGGCTGGGTCCGGAGCGGCCATTAGATGTTTTTGTTTTTACGCCTTAGCGCAGCTCCGCCCCTTCACGCCCGCCCGGCTGGGTCCCGGGTGGTTTCGCAGTGGATTTCAAGATGGCGTCTGCGCGCCCGCACAGCTCCGAGGGTGGTGGGGATCCAACCTCCGCGCTCAAAAAGGCGTGGCAGCCAGAGGCCCAGAGGGCAAAGGTGCCCGCCGAGGCTGTCCGGCTCGTGAGCCGCCGGAAAAAAAAAGAAAAAGAAAAGGAAAGAAAAAAAAGAAAAAACCCCCAAAAAACAAAAACAAACACAAACACAAACAAACAAAACCCAGAAGAAATTTACCAAGAATAAAATATACAGTTCGGCGAGCCTATTCTTCTTGTTCGTGTTGTTTTTTTTGTTTTTTTTTTTTTGCCTTAGCGCAGCTCTGCCCCTTCACCCCGAGCGCGGCCCCGGCATATCCCGCACTCCTGGCGTTGGTTCAGAGACCAGCGGAGGGCGCCGGGCAGAGAGAGCCGCTCGGCACTTTATGGCTCCCGAGCGGTTTCGCCCTCGCTTTCAAGATGGCGCCTGCAGAGCTCCGGGGCTGGAGGAGACCGGCTCCTCGGCAGGCAGAGACCACCACTGCCCAGGGGCTGGTGAGCAAGGACGCGCACCAGGGGGTCACCGGCTGGAGAACCGCCGAAAAAGGCAGCACGGGCAGAAAGAGCCGCTGGGCACTTTTTGGCTCCCGAGCGGTTTTGCCTTTGCTTTCAAGATGGCGCCTGCCGAGCTCCGGGGCTGGAGGGGACTGGCTCCCCGGCAGGCAGAGACCGCCACTGCCCAGGGGCTGGCCAGCAAGGACGCGCACCGGGGGTGACCGGCTGGAGAACCGCCGAAAAAGGCAGCACCAGCAGAAAGAGCCGCTGGGCACTTTTTGGCTCCCGAGCCGTTTCGCTCTCGCTTTCAAGATGGCGCCTGCCAAGCTCCGGGGCTGGAGGGGACCGGCTCCCCGGCAGGCAGAGACCGCCACTGCCCAGGGGCTGGCCAGCAAGGACACGCACCGGGGGTGACCGGCTGGAGAACCGCCGAAAAAGGCAGCACGGGGTACAACGCTATTTGCTGTCCGGGAGTCTTTTGTGTTTTTCTGCCCTGGGGCAGATCCGTCCCTCCTCGCCAAGCGCTGTCTCAGCTGAGATCCCCCAGGTTCTAAGGTAATTTCTCAAAAAAAGCCTCCTGTCTCCACTGCGCCACGTATCCCTCAGTGATTCTGTGCTGGCCTGGGTCAGGGCTCTATTCAATTGGGAGCGGAGGGCTAGCCGCTTTTCCGAGAGGCTGCACCCACCCCGGCTGGGGGCGGGTGTATCCGACCCGCGCTCCGCTGGCTAGTGTCTGTCCCGCGTTCCCAATTTTCGTTCACCTCAGACCTCACTCGCTCTGTTTGTCCCACGCTGATTCTCCGTGGATTCACACCGCTGTTCCTGTGTGGGAGCGGTCTTCTAGCGTTGTGGCAGGTCCGGATCGATGCCTTCCTTCCCGGGAGCGCAGATTCAGGCCGTCACCACCACTCCGCCATCTTTGATCTCTCTGTATTCTTTTTCTTGATTTGTTTAGCACATAGACATTATCTTTGAGCTCTGAGATTCTCTCCTCTGTGTGATCCATTCTATTTTTAAGGCTTTCCACTGTGTTTTTAAGTTCCTTGAATGCCTCCTTCATTTCCAAGATTTCTGTTTGGTTTTTTCATAATATTTCAATTTCTTTAGAGAATTTTTCATTCATTTTCTATATTGTTCTTGTGGTTTCTTTGTGTTGGGTTTCTATTTTCTCTTCAATTCCATTGAGTTTCCTTACAATCCATTTTGGAATTCTTCCTCCGTCAGTTTAATCATTTCATTTAAATTAGTATCCAATTTTGAGGGTCTCATGGTTTCTTTTGGGGGTGACTTTTCTCTCCGCTCTTTCATATTCCCCTGTGTTCTTTCTCTGGTTCTTTTTCATCAGGGTAATTGATTGAGAACTGGGAGTGCTAGGACTGGTTTGTGCCCTTAACTTCAAGCCCTCAAGGGACGTTCCTTAACAGTGGTGGGAGGGGGCGGGCTGGTCTCGTATTGCCTTAGAGGTATTTTAGCAAGTTGGGTTACCTCTGACCTGCTGTCTTCACCTCTTGCCAATGGAGATTAGTGAGTTTAGTCCCACAGCTTAAGCTCCCATGTGGTGAATCGCACCTGTGTGTATAGCTCTGCTGCCCTCTAATAGCTTGAGATGGAGGGCACTGTGTTGAGCTATGGGGTTACCCTCTCTGCCATTGGTTGTAGCTTGTGTGGAGGAGCCAGTTATCAAAGTAATCTGATGCTTCTGTGTTGGTTTCTGGTCCCCAGGTGAGGAATACTAATGCCCCGATCTTTAGGAAGGATCTTGCCACTCCTGAGAGTTACTTGGAACCTATTCCCCCTTAAAGTGGTGGTAGGAGCAAGGCAGATTGCAGCTGCTGCCCACCAGCCTGGATGTATGTGCTTCTATGGTTGCTTGATCTGTAGCTAGGGGGAGCCACTAACATGTTATTCAGGGTTCTTCCACCACACTTGGGAGGCTGCTCCTGATGGAGGGGCTACTTGGTGCACCTGCTGTGGCCTCTGGCCAGGATTTTCCTTCCCTGATCGTGAGCCCCACTGTTGGCAGCCTCCTGGACACAGAGAGCAGGCCCTGGAGTTATGATCCTACTAGATGACCTAAGCCGGTCTGACAGGTCGAATTACTGGGCTGTCAACTATTGATCTTTGCCAAGGCCCGGCAGATTCATGCCAGTCACACAGGAAAAGTGGCTTTTCTTGCCTCTCCTTACCCCCAGGGGTGGAGCCCACCACTTTCAGCGTGAAAGTTGCTGCCCTGGAGAGGGGGGGGTGGTGGTGCCCAAGACCGCCCAGCGCCCCAGCACCTGTGAATCCCACAGGTGGTGGCCTCCCACGACTGGGGAAGGACTCAAAATTCACCCATCAAAACGGCAGGTGGAGGACAAGCGTAACCTGTTGCAGGAGTCCCCGGCCGGGGGAAGGGAGCTGCCCGAAACTATCGTGCGCCACAGCGTCTGGGTCGTGGACTCCAAAAACGGCGGCCGCCCCCCCGCAGAGCGCTGGCCCTGGGGGCGACTGTTCAGGAGTTGGCGGATGCCAGACTGGGGAGCTGAGTCAACAGGACGCCCGTTGTCTCCTGTGTGTCGCCATCCCACAATCTTGTGCCTGTTCAGCAGGAGGCCTCGCTCTTTCTGACCCGTCCTGAGCCGGCCTAGTCATCTGTAGCGGTTTCCAGGTTAGATCCCCCTTTTCAGTGTTCACCTCCGTTGCTCCGGTCCCGCTGACCGCCAGAGGCGAGGTGCCTGTCCCCTAACTGCCCCCAGCAGTAGCTCAGACCAGTTCCCCGACCCCAGTGCAGCCCTAGCACAGAGCTCAGGGACTTCAAGATGCTTCCCGCTATGTCCCCTCTCCACAGAGCCCAGCGTCCCATGCCGGGATTTTGCCCCGGCCTCAGGCAGGTCCCTGTCTGCGTGGGAGTGGCGGTCAGTGGGGAGCAGGACGTTCTCCTGTGGGTCAGATCCCACCGCACTCGCTGACCGGCGGGCGCAGCTGTCCCACACTCCATTCCCTATTGTTTATCTCGCACTCTCCAGGCTTCCCGATCCTATCTCCCAGTTCACCTTTTCTTCCCCAGTGTTGTGTGTCCCACGCCGATTCTCTGCAGTTTCACAATGCTGTTCTTGCGCGGAGCAGTCGACTCCTGGGTAGCAGACTGAGTTCTTCACCTCTTTCTCTGGGAGCAGAGAGCCAGGAGGTCGCCTTTACTCCGCCATTTTTCCTGTCCAGTTTGAAGTAATTTTAAAGTGTGTTAGAAATGAACTGTGAGTTTAGCTTCATTTTGGGAAAGAAGAAGTCATTAAAATTGGGTTTCTTAAGGAGATGTAACTAAATCTCTCCTAAGGGAAAGATAGAGTTTCTAAAGAGCCCGGGGATAAGGTGTGTAGCAATCCAGTAGGCTCCTTGTTTTTGCCTTGCAAGCCACTTGATACTGGGTGTGACCCGGTGTGTGAGGCCGTTCTAGGGAAGTAGGTAGTGCATCAGAGCCAAGCATTTTGCACAGTGTATTGGAGAGAAGCAAATCTCTTGAGGAATCCTGTTGGAATACAGGCACTTTACAAGGAGTTCCAGCAACTATTGGGTATGCAGAGGAACAGTTTATTTTACAAAAAAAGAAAAAAATTATGAATCTGATATACAAGGGCAACATGAAGCCAAGGTAGGGACAAAAATGTATTCACACGTCGATGAACGTCAGCAACACTTGGAGAATTCGAAATGATAAGGACTTCAAATTGATCCACAATAGAAACTAAACTATAAGCATTTGCAAAGCATGAAGGAATCAGAGATTGACACTTGAACATGAAAACAACTTTGATATGTATTGTTTTGTTTAAGTTAATTGTGCAATATTTAGATCTCATTCCATATTTTGAGTACAATTCTTTTCAAGCAATCCTTTTATGTTCTTCAGAGTCCAGGGTTAAAGAAATATTCTTACTACTATAGAAACATAGCTGTGAACTGAGTTTTAGTAATTTTGGCGTCCAGAATGACAAAGCAGCTAAGCAGTACCACTCAGAGGGGTGTTGCTTTACCTAAGCGTATGTTCCCAAGGGAATATTAGAGCATAAACCTGCCGTGTCCTCACTTGCTAGGCCTTTGAACTCTTTCTCTTAGTTAACTCTACCTTTTCCTGAATTCTGCACCATGGTTCGTCTATATTGGTGCTAATAAATTATCAGGCCCTCAAATCACAGTCCTAGAAGAATCTTTCTTAACACAAAACAAAAGCAAAAATAAAAGTAATCTGTAGCAAAAATAATACCCCAAATAGTCTAGGTACTATCAGCACCGCGTGGTGGAAAGGGCGTGGAACTAAAACACTCCTCCAGTCCCTGTTCTGCTCTGCTGCGTGGTCGGCCCTTGGTGGGCCCCCTTAGTTTTCTGAGCTTCCTCCTCTATGAAAGAATGGGTGGAATGAGATCTCCGTTCCCTTCTATCTGGTTGTAACATTATAGGAATTTGATGAATCTGTTACACAAGTAGGGAATTTCCTGTATGTGTATATAAACCATTCCATCAGTCTGTTTGATTTAGGCAGAAAAGGAATTTAATAAAAGAGTACTGGATAGGTCACAGAATCAATAGGAGGAATTGAATGTCTGGAAATCAGGTTTGGGGCCACATAGCCAGGAAAAAATGCCCAAACTGGTGCCACAGAGCGGGCTGGTGGGGCAACTGAAGAAGTTGCTGAAGAAGTTGCTTTGCCATCTGTGAGCTAGGGTGACAGCCTGTCCGCTGCCACTGTGTCCCAAGGAGTGGGCTCTTGCTCACTCCGCCCCCCCACCCCTGGGAGTCACCCACAGCTCCTGCACCTTTGCACACTGCTTCCTGGGGAATTGGAAGGCTCGGGCTGGAGCGTCTGGTAGCTGGGGCCCAGCCCATATCCTACACTAGCAGTGAGTTTCTGGCATTTCCAGCAACTCTCTGGAATTTGGTTGTGTTTCCCACCTGGACTGTGAATGTGGAGAACTCCTCAAATGTAAACAAGGCTTCTGAAAATGACAAATGTTCACTACATCATCTTTATCCAGTTTAGTGCACAAATATGCTATTCTGTGATGTAGAATTTCTCTGTTAAAGTGCTGAAATTTAGCATATCCCAGGTTAAAGCTCTCACAGACACCTGTGTGTCTCCTGGTTGAGACTGCCCCCCACTCCCAGGTGATTACAGCCAGTTATCCTTGCTCACCTTCAGTTTCTACCAAAACAATCTCTTTCTCTCTCTCTTTTCCTTCCCTCGGGGTCCCCTCCCCACCCCTCCCCCCTCTCCTTACCTGCCTACCTTCTTTCCTTTTCTGTTCCTCATTATTCTTTGGAATGAGCACATCAGAAAGTTATTTCTTTTGCCAACTACCAATTGACTTGTGACATTTAAGCCTTAATTTAAAAAATGTTATTTATAAATTATATGCATAAGAATGTACTCAGGTATCTGCCAGATACCTGACTCAGAAAAATTTTATTGTTTCTTTTATCAGAAGGACAACTTGGAGAAGATTTATACTCCAGTGTGACGTTGAGTCCCTCAATGCACTGAATCCATGAGAAGCTAGGGTAATATTAAATACTTTGTGTGAAAAATTACAGTGCTTACATAAAAAATGAAGCTTTCTAGCTCAAATTGGAAAATGCTACAAAGATGCTATAAAACAAAACATAAGCCACCCTACTCTAAGCCCGAAGAACAGTAATAAGTGAAAATGACTGCTAATAGCATATTGTCAGTGACATAATATTGCTGCCCTTTGGATGTCAGAACTGGACCTTTCTGAATTTATTATCATACTCCCAGGGGAGAAAATGCGTGTTCATTACTAGTGCTTAGAGTATCTGGTAAGGTAACCTCTAATTCTGCTTAAATGAAAATAGAGAAAGCAGGTGCGTATTATCCTAGTTCTTATGAATTAGTCCTCAGGGATGGCTCTTCTGATCCAGCATGCTTGAATTATGTGCCATTCTCAGAACAAGGCTTAAACATCAAATGACACTCAATGGTTCAATCTGTGTAAATAAATCTAAGCCATATGAATCTGACACGAATTGCTTCATTCAATGAATTGAGTGATTGCAAGTGACTGCCATGGTCTGGACACTGCTTTATATAGTGACCTCATAGGTCTAAATTCCCTGCCTGTGCAAGGAGGTGCCATTGGAGATCCAGATCACATTTTGAATAGATAATACTGTATGGTAGGATATAGACCTCAGAGAGAAGATGAAGGCTAAGGCAGGAAGAATTTCTTAAATCTAGGTTAATAGTTATACAGGTGTAAGGTCTTGTGTTTTAGCATCCCGGGGAAGAAGGGTTGGTTATTTTTGGAGGGAATGTTTTAGGTGTACAACAGATAGACTCTGTTATGAAATTGTTTTCTTTTTCCATCAGCCAAGATATCAGGAAGACTTCATAAAAATAGACTAAATTATTTTACTTCTTTGTGTCGTATTTCCTTCATCTACTGAAGGAATAACCTTGAGGTGGACCCGAGGTTGTTAACTTATTTGAATTGCTAATAGCAATCCAGTCGTGTTCAAGAACTGAATTTTAAAATCATTTAGATGGAGCCAAGTCTCAGAACAGGCTTCCCAACCTTTGTCGAGCTCCAGGTACTTGGGAAACTCTCTATTTGTTATTGTATAAGCATTGGAGGAATATCCCAGTTGCCAATGACAGAAGTAGTCATTGGATTGGGAGGGGATGAAGTGGAAAGAAGAAAGGGATGAGAATTGCTTTATGCAAATAACATGATAATGAACAAGGGGACAAATGAGGAAAAAGTAAGTGGCAGTGGCTGAGTGAGTTACTAAGGGCTCAGATGCAATGCCACAAGCAATCTCACCCACAGAAAGCTCAGGGAAGTGCTGGTCATTACCATTTGTTTGGAAAAAGAAGTAGAGGTAAGATATGAAGTGGTCAATCAGAACATTCTTGGTGGTGGCTTTTTGTGTAGCTGAGGATTCAGACACTGTCTTGATCTATTTCTGCTGCTTGTGCCGCCACTATTAACACTATCACTAACTTGTGGAGCGCTGATTCTTGCCAGGTAGCATGCTAAAGCACTGATGTGTCTTATCTCAATTAGCAGTTCAAGGACTCTTCAAAACGTGTAGATGTGTGGAATATTAAAAGTTGCATAGCCTGGGGGCCAGGAAACCCACCTTTTACACCAGTGTTGCATTCAGCTATCCACCAAGGCCACTCATAACTTTCTAACTGTGAGATGGCAGTAACAAGACTTAGTTCATATGTTTGTTAGCCATTCTTATATCGTCTTTTGAAAAATTTCTATTCATGTCCTTTGCCCACTTTTTGATAGGGTTGTTCAATTTTTTCTTACTGATTTTCCTGAGTTCTAAATAGATTCTTGTTATCAGTCCTGCATCGGATGTGTAGTATGTGAAATTTTTTTCCCGTTCTGTAGGTTGTCTGTTTATTCTCGTGACTGTTTCCTTGGCTGTGCAGAAGCTTTTTAATTTAATCAGGTCCCATTCATTTATTTTTGTTGTTGCTGTGATTGCCTTAGGGGTCTTCTTCATAAATTCTTTGCCTAGGCCAATGTCTGTAAGAGTCTTTCCTACATTCTCTTCTAGAATTCTAATAGTTTCGCACCTAAGGTTTAAGTCTGTTATCCACCGTGATTTGATTTTTGTGAGAGGTGAAAGCTGTGGGTCCTGCTTCAGTCTTCTACATGTGGCTATCCAACTTTCCCAGCACCATTTATTGAATAAGGATTCTTTTCCCCAGAGTATGTTTTTGTCTGCTTTGTCAAAGATTAGAGGGCTATATGAGGATGGTTTTATATTTGGATTTTCTGTTCTGTTCCACTGGTCTGTGTCCCTGCACTTGTGCCAATACCAAGCAGTTTTAATAATCACAGCCTTGCAGTATAGTTTGAAGTCTGGCAAATTAATACCTCCCATTTTGTTTTTATTGCTTAAAATTGCTTTTGCTACACAGGGGCTTCTCTGGTTCCATACAAAGTGAAAAAATGCTCAACATCTCTAGTCATCAGGAAACTGCAAATCAAAACCACAATGAGATATTACTTAACTCCAGTGAGAATGGCCTTTATCAAAAAATCTCAAAACAATACATGTTGGCGTGGATGCAGAGAGACAGGAACACTCGTGCACTACTGGTGGGACTGCAAACTAGCGCAATCCCTGTGGAAAGCATTGTGGAGATACCTTAAACAGATTCAAGTAGACCTACCATTCAATCCAGCAATCCCATTATTGGGCATCTACCCAGAAGAACAAAAGTCATTCTATGAAAAAGACACCTGTACCCGAATGTTTATAACAGCACAATTCACAATTGCAAAGATGTGGAAACAACCCAAATGCCCATCAATTCATGAGTGGATTAGTAAAATGTGGTATATGTATCCCATGGAGTATTACTCAACCATAAGAAATAACGGTGACATAGAATCCCTTTTGTTCTCCTGGAGAGAGTTGGAACCCATTCTATTAAGTCAAGTATCTCAAGAATGGAAAAATAAGCACCACATGTACTCACCAGCAAATTGGTTTCCCTGATCATCACCTAAGTGCACATTTGGGAATAATACCAATTGGGTTTCGGACTGAGGTGGCGGGTGGAGGGGAGGGGATGGGTGTAGACCTACATGATGAGCGCGTTGCGCATCGTCTGGGGAATGGACACACTTGAATGTTCTGTCTCGGGCGGATGGGGGGTGGGGAAAGGGGAGGGGGGTATAACTACATGAGTGCGATGTGCACTGTCTGGGGAATGGACACACTTGAAGCTCTGACTCCGGGGGATGGGCGGGACATGGGCAATATATATAACCTGAACTTTTGTACCCCCATAATAAGCTGAAATAAAAAAAAAAAGACTCAAGTCATGGCTGTTGTTAGGGGTAAATAACTCCAGTACACAGGCTAGCACCATGCCAGGCATATAGCACACTCTGATGTCAAGTTTCTTTCTTTTATTTAAACTAATTTCTTTATCTATGTAAATTAAATTAAAAAAATTCCTTATAGTTAGAATATCTTGTCAATATAATATTTAGGGTAATCTTTGCCCTTATCCTGCATTATATAATTTTGGAATTCTTCAACACAGAAGTTGTGTTTGATTTATTGCTATAGCCTTGTTATTTATTATTTATAATGCCTAATGTAATAACTTGCACATAGTAGGTACTCAAAATATTTATTGAATTATGGTGGGAATACCAAGACACAATTTCATTGGAATGAAATCTTTTCAGATTGGAAACTTTTAATGAAGCAAAATATTATAAGCATTCATAACATTATGAATGGAATATTTTGAGGCCATAGTTTCCCAGGGGAAATTCTGAGTCAAGGAAATATGGCAAAAGGCCACATTGTCTGGTGTGTTCTCAAGTCTGATAAAAAGTTTCTTTTCTGGAGCATAAAGGATCCATTTGGTTTTTTGTTCAGAACATAAAAAAGATCTCCAGGGAAGGTTTGGGCATAATACTTTGAAAGAATTCAACTTGTCCAGAACAAAAAAATGCTCAACTTATGTATCATCTTTCTAAGGTGGACTGAAACACAGATAGACTACAGTGAGCAAGCTCTTTTTTTCCTACCTAAAGTATCATAACACTTTCTTAGAAATAATCTTTTCAATTAATTCACAGCAGATTTTTTCAGTAATCACTTTTCATAAGTGGGTTCTATAGGCATGTAAATTTTTCAAAGACTAAGATCAAATCTACTGGGTGGATAAAGATGTAATGGAGACAGATTTTTGTATCTTTTTGCCTTTAATATTTTTTACACTTTTGGGAGGAAGTCTTAATTCTCTCACTCTTCCATTCCAGTAGGTAACTGAAAGCTAAACAGGAGGTAGACAAAGTTTAGAATATCACAGACCCCTTGTTAAACTTGTTAGTTATAAAATTGGCTGCAATTGCTAGATCTAAGTTATGTTGGTTCTACTGAGTGAGAAAAAGAAGAAAATTATAAACACAACAAAAAAGCATTGTGTTTGTGTTGTAGAGCTAGACTTCATAAGTTTGGATCTGCTTTCTGTATTTACTGTATACATAGTGTTGGGTGAATCTCTTCATCTCTCTGTGTTTCTGTTTCTTAATCAATAAAGTAATAGGAACTATTTTGTTGGATTTTGTGAGGATTAAATGAATTAATATATGTAAAATAAATATTTGTAAAAAATTAATATATGTAAATGAATTAATACATGTGTGTCCTGACACACCCGGAGGAGTGTCAGGACAATAGTTACCACAATATTAGTGGTATTATTCCTGTGTGTTGCTAGTAATTTAGTTTTTAAATTTCTAATTTACTAAGCTTTTCCTTCATAACATGATAATATCAGGATATTAGTCAAAAAACTTGGGAATTTATGAGTGTATTTGCATGTGCATATAGGTATGATTTTTTTCTTTTAGGTGAGAGGCTTTTATTTCAGAAAGTTAAAGTCATTAACTTTGAAACATCCTTCAACTAATCCAATTTGAAGAAGAGCCAAACCATAAAGAATCATATTATTCATTGAATGGGAAAATGTACACTGGGTCTGTGTAATAAATGAACATATTATGAAGTGAGGATATAAAATTAAATGTGTGTAGGTGGATAAGAAGATTCATCCAAAAAATGTAATGACTTGGGAGTTTCAAAACCTTATAGAAGATGTTTTGTATGTCATTAAATCTAGCGTTGTAGCATTTTTTTTTTCCTGCCCAAGGTCTCCTTGGATCTGCATATACTCATGTTTCAAATCTAAATATTCCAAGTGCTGCTTTCATGGCCACAGTGGAACACTGGACAGAATGGTGAGGGAAACAAGCAGGCTCCTCATGCAGTTTAGGAAAAGACGGTCTAGTTGATTGGTAGAACTTAGATACAATTGGGGCATAAAAATATTCCTCAAAGAGCTATTTTTTTAAAGTTGATCTCGCAGAGATAAATCAAGTATATTTTCTATATTGCAATTGACCATGTGTAAGAATGCTCCAATTCATTATTCCATAGTTTATATTTTTCTCACTTAGAAGAAAACATGTGCTTTTCTCATGAAGCCCTGGCTTTGGCTCATAACTCTGTCACTTACTGATAGTCAGGCTATGGGCAAGAAACTTGCCCTTGCTGAACCCCAATTTTGGCAGCTATTGAATGGTGAGAACACAAATGCCTACTGACTGCATGTGAGGGGTGAATTCAGTGGGACCACTGGGGAGTAGTGGGCATTCAACAAACGTTGGTTATTGTTATTATTTTTTGACCACACCTCCCAAACAGTCTTTAAGTCCTTCTCTCATTCCTATCTATTTTATATCTCAAAGCCTATAAAAATGAATTAAGCTTATCAAAAAATTGGAAGTGAAGAATATCAGCAAATACATCTTAATTTCTGATTATCCATGTGATGTAAGGAACTGTGAGAGTGTACGTAAGAGAAAGAATAAATTGCTTTTTGAGATTTTCCTAGCATCTATTCTTTATATATTCTTGAATGTTTTTGACAATGACAATCACCCAAATGTTAAAGAACTACATGAGTGCTTCTTGGTACTTAAAAGATGGGTGGTTAGCAACAGATGTTTGTTTATACTGACATACATCTATATTTTATATCAGTTTCTTTATAACTATGAATTTTTTAAAAAGGAACATTTAAATGTGCTACAGATGTTTCATGGAAACCATTATTAGTGTGAAGAGAAAATACTTTTGGAAGCAATTGTACAGGGGTTTAATTTTTATTTCTAAGGGAAAATGTGCACATGCAGTAAAAGTAATAAAGGAAAGCTGAATTTCCCTTGAGGTATACGAGGATGAATAAAATCTGCTACATTATCCTTCAATCAGCCACTTAAAAATTTTAATTGTGTAGACTCTTAATCACAAGAAAAGTAACCTCTGCATGTGCTTTCCTTTGTGAGGGGAAAAGGGGAGGGCTACCATTTTTTTTTTTCAGTTCCTTAGAAAGAATCTTTTCTTATTTCAGCATTTTTGGGCAGCTCCCATGTTCCTCCAGGCTGCAAGCATTGATTTTCAGGCTGGGTAAGCTGTATTGCATAGGAAAAAAGCAGAGCAGTGATGAACAGGCCTTAAACAAGCAGTACTTTGGGACTGTAAAATGTCTACCAACTAACCATGCTCCTAATCCCTGTAGTGTGTACAGACAGGGCCCAGATCATTTGCTATTCAACAGCCCCTGACTCAGAAAACCTAGGGCTATGAAAGCCCCTCTCTGGGCCTCGTTCCTCCCACTCTCTTTTTTAAGTGTCAGAGTGACTTAGAACATGCCATTTTGGAAATACACTGCAAATTGGTATGCAACGAAGATCTCCTGATTTTCTTTTTATGCATTCAGTGGCAATCAAGGGAGCCATGCACTGTGATAACATTAGAAGATGATTTTATGACTCAAATTTTAACTTTCCACGTATCTCATGAAGGAACTTATACTCAATTGAGTTTCATGTGGTTTTCTGGATTTGGAAGGAATTGAGAATCCAGAGGATGGTGAAACTCAGTGAAGGCACACTTCTACAGCCCAAAGGAAGCAAGGGGCGAAAGAAATCAACCTGACAATCCTAGCACAGCATCTCTTTGAACAATTCAGGATAGCATCTGTACTGTTGCTCCGTGCTGTCAGTCTCTTCCTACATCTCTGCAGGGCTAAGTTTGGCATTAAGGTGCTGCACCTTCAGTGTTCCTGCCAGCATCCCTTGGAGAGTCACTGGGTGCCAGCCACATTAGAGGAAGAGGACGCTTTTTGCCTGGAGTACTCCATAACCAAAGAGAAATGGAAAAGAACGCAGCACAGGAAACATATGGCAGTGTTTGCTTATTTTTAGAAACAGCTTTGAGATTATAATAGAATAAAATACACTGCATGTATTTTAAGTGCACAATTTGATATGTTTTGATATATGATTATATCTGTGCAAACACCGTCACAATTAAGATAAGGAATACGTTCGTCACTTTTGGAAATTTCTTCATGGACTTTGCAATCCTCTCATTCACAGGCAACGTCGATCTACTCTTTGTCACTATACATTAGTTGGCATTTCCTAGAAGTGTATAGAGATGGAATCATGCAGTATGATTCTTTTTTGTTTGGCTCCTTTCACGTAGTATGTTTATTTTGAGATTTATCCATGTGCTTCATAACACCAATCATTTATAATATTTTATTGCTGAGTAGTATTCCACTGTATGGGTATACTGCAACGTGATGATTTCTCTATAAGTGAGGGACATTTGGATTATTTCCAGTTTTTCACAATTGCAAAAAAGGCTGTTATAAACATTTGTGTACATGTTTTTTGTATGGCTTCATGTTTTCATTTCTCTTGGATATACCTGGAAGCAGAATAGCTGGGCCATATGTTATATGATTATTTTTTTTATTGAGATACAATTGATATGCCAATAGATTCTTTCCTTAAATATGCATAATTATTTTTGAGTATAATCACAAAGTTGTGCAACCATCCACCACCACTAATTCCAGAGCTGTTTTTTTAATCACTCTCTCCCCACCAACCCCCCCTGTACCTACAGCAGTCACTCCCCAATTTCCTCCTCTCTCTAGCCCCTGGAAACTACTCATATACTTTCTGTCTCTATAGAATTGGCTATTCTGGACAGTTTATATAAATGTAACCATGCAGTATGTGGCCTTTTGTGTCTGGCTTCTTGCTCTTAGCATAATGTGATCAAGGCTTAGCCATGTTGTAGTACATATCCGTATCTCATTCCTTTTATGGATGAATAATATTTCATTGTAAGGATATACCATATTTTATTCATTCATTAGTTAATGGACATTTGAGTTGTTTCCACTTTTTAGTTATTATGAATAATGCTATTATTAATACTCATGTACAAGTTTTTGTGTGAATATATGTTTTCAATTCTCAGGTGTGGATACAGTGAAATTGTGGGGTCATATGGCACTATGGTTTAGATAGGGTTTGTTTGTCCCCACAAAAACTCATGTTGAAATTTGATCTCTCTTGTGGTGGTGTTGGGGGTGGGGCCTTGGGTCATGGGGCTGGATTCCTCATGAATGGCTTGGTAGTGAGTTCTCACCTTGTGGGAAGAGATTAGTTCCTGAGACAGTGGATTATTAAAAAATGTTTGTCTTCCTTGGTTTTGATGTCTTGCTTCCTCTCTCAACAAGTAATCTCTTTGCATACTGAGGCTCCATTTCCATTTTTTTGCCATGAGTGGAAGCAGCCTGAGGTCTGTGCCAGACACAGTTGTCCAATCCTAGATTTTCCAGCCACTGGAATTATGAGGCAAATAAGCCTCTTTTCTGTATAAATTGCCCAGTCTCAGGTATTCTGTTATAGCAACACAGAAAGGACTAAGACATATGATAACTTTTTTGTTCATATGTTTAACCTTTTGAGGAGTTGCCAAACTGTTTCACAAGGTGACTGAAGAATTTTACATCATGACCAGCAGTGTGTGAGTGTTCTAGTTTCTCCACATTCTCACCAAGACTTGTTGTTATCTGTCTTTTTGATTATAGCCATCCTAGTTAGTGTGAAATGAAAATAGTGTGGTTTTGATTTGTGTTTCCCTAATGACTGATGATGTTGAGCATCTTTGCCTGTGCTTATTAGCCATTTGTATATCTTTGACAAAATGGCTATTCAAATTCTTTGCCCATTTTTAAATTGGGCTATTTGTCTTTTTATTGTTGAGTTGAAAGAGTTCTTTATATATTCTAGATATTAGACCTTTATCAGATATATGATTTTCAAATATTTTCTTCCATTCTGGGGGTGGTCGTTTCATTTTCTTGATTGTGCCCTTTGAAGCACAAATGTTTTTGTATTGATGGAATCCAATTTATCTATTTTTTATTTTTTTGTGTGCTTTATTTTATTTTATTTTTTATTTTATTTCCAGATATTATGAGGGTACAAATGTTTTGGTTACATTTTATGTCTTTGCCTCACCCAAGTGAGGATTAGAGAGAGGCATGCCCTTCCCCTCTACAATGCTCACCGCGTCCATTAGTTGTGAGTTTACTCCCCCAACCCCCTAATCCCTGGAGAATATCGCTACTGTGTGAGCACCATAGTGTTGATCAGTTAGTGCCAATTTGATGGCGAGTACATGTGGAGCCTATTCCTCTGATCTTGCGATATCTCACTATGGATAATGGGCTTAAGCTCAATCCAGGAAAATACAAGAGGTGCTAGATCACTGTCGTTTCTTATAATTGAGTAATAGTCCATTGTATGCATATACCAAATTATAATAATCCACTCATGAATTGACGGGCACTTGGGTTGTTTCTACATCCTTGCAATAGTGAATTGTGCTGCCATAAACATTCGGGTGCAGGTGTCTTTATTATAGAATGTCTTTTGGTGTTTTGGGTAGATGCCTAATAGTGCTATTCCTGGATAGAATGGTATTTCTATTTTTAGCTCTTTGAGGTATCTCCAGATTCTTTTCCACAGAGGTTGCACCAATTTGCAGTCCCACCAGCAGTGTAAGAGTGTTCTTGTCTCTCCACATCCTCGCCAGCATTTGTTGTTTTGGGATTTTTTTGATAGAGGCCAGTCTCACTGGGGTTAGGTGATATCTCATTGTAGTTTTGATTTGCATTTCTCTAATGATTAGAGATGTTGAGCATTTTTTAATATGTTTGCTGGCCATTATTCTGTCTTCTTTTGAAAAGTTTCTGTTCATTTCCTTTGCCCATTTATTGATGGAGATGTTTGATTTTTTTCTTGTTGATTTTTTAAAGTTCTAGATAGATTCTTGTTACCAGCCCTTTATCAGATGTGTAGAGAGCAAATATTTTCTCCCATTCTGTAGGCTGTCTATTTGCTCTAATGATAGTTTCCTTGGCTGTGAAAAGCTTTTAAATTTTATCAGATCCCATTTATTTATTTTTGTTGCTGCTATGATTGCTTTGGGGGTCTTCTTCAAAAATTCTTTGCCTAGGCCGATGTCTGAAAGGGTCTTCCCAACATTGTGCTTTAGGTGTCATCGCTAATGTTTAACTTTTAGGAAAACATTAAAATTGTTTCCCAAAGTGCTTGTACCATTTTACATTCCCATCATCAATGTATGAGAGTTTTAATTTCTCCACATCCTCACCAACACTTGGTATGGTCAATCTTTAATTTTAGACATTCTAATAGATGTATCATTGTGCTTGTGTTTGGCTTTTTCTTGATAATTAATGATGTTGAGCAACTTTTAAATACTTTGACACCCATTTGTTATCTTTAGTGAAGTTTTTTCAAATATTTTGCCATTTAAAAATGGATTGTTTTCTTATTATTGAGTTTTGAGTGTTTATATGTTCTAGATACAAGTCCTTTTTCAGATATATGCTTTGAGAATATTTTCTCTCACTTTCTGGCTTGTGTTCAGTTCTCTTAACAATGTCTTTTGAAGAGCAAAAGGTTCTAATTTTGATAAAGTTCAATTGATCAATTTATTCTTTCATAGGTTTTACTATTGGTATTTCATCCAAGAAATACTTGCTTAACAAGAGGCCATAAAGGTTTTTAATTATTTTTTTCTAAAATTTTGATAGTTTCAGGTTCTAAATTTAGGTCTTTGATCCATTTTGAGTTATTTTTTTTATTTTTTTGTGTTGGTGCAGGTGTGGCTTTTTTTTTTTTTTTTTGCATATAGAAATCCTATTGTTTCAGCACTATTTGTTGAATGAACTAGCCTTTCTCCATTGAACTGTCTTTGCACTTTTTCCAAAAATCAGTTGCCCATTTAAATCTGTTTCTGAACTCTATTCCATCTGTTTATTTATGAACCTTTTCAATAACCCTTGAAACCTGATAGTGAATTGACATCTTAGAAATATTGTCTTTGACTCATGAACATGGTATTAATATATGCCTCTACTTACTTAGATCTTTAATTTCTCTCAGTGATGTTTCATAGTTTAGAAATAAAGTGTGTGGACTCAGAAGCTAGGCTGTTTAATTTGTATCATGGCTCATCCTTTTAACTATATGCTGTTTAATAAAGAAATACTTAAAATTTAAGGATACAGAGAGTTGAAGGTTTAAAGAGAAAAAAATGTAAAGCTAATCATAAGAAAATCATTGTGGCTATACTAGTACCAGACAAAGTAGATCTAAAGACAAAGTATTACTGGGGGAAAAAACCAAAACAAAACAATTCATAGAGGCAGTTCATCAAGAAGACAATTTCAAATGTGTAAGCACCTAATAATACAAATTCAAGAAAAAGAAGTAACAATAGACAGAAGTAAAGGAAGTTAATAGGTAAATCCATAAGTGATAAAACAACAAGAATAATATAGAAGGTTTGAATAAAATTGCTACCCAATTAGACCTAAATGACATTTATAAATGCCTATGCCTTATAACTACAAAATATACATTATTTTTAATGCAAATGGAAGATCTTCCAAAAGAGGCCATAAAGACAGTCTGACATTTCAAGTACCTAAAATAAGACAGATTTCTCTCCCTAAATGAAAGTAAATTGGAAATCAATAAGAAAAAGACAAGCAGATTCTCAAATAATAGGAAATTCAGTAAAGCATTCTGAATAATTTATAAAAATTTTTTAAAAACCTAAGGAAAATTAAAAAAATATTTTTAATCAAATTATAATGAAAATATAACATTAAAATTTATGAAATATATACATGATTAGTAAAAATTGTATAGCAAAAAATGTATTTAATACAAAAAAGATTTACAATCATAATTTAAATTTCCTTCTCCAGAAGCCAAAAAAAAAAAGTAGAGCAATTTAAACCCAAAATACGTCTAAGGAAGAAAATAATAAATATAAGAACGTTAATCAATGAAAGAAAAATAGGAAAATGTACGAAGACAACAGTTCATTCTTTGAAAAATTAATAAAATGGATATTATTTTAGACTAATAAAGAGAAAAAGGAAATATTTAATGATATTAAAAATATTAGGAACAAAAGAGGTCATTATAGATCCTAAAGATATTAAAATAATAATGAGATGTTAACAATTATGTCACAAATTTGATACTCTAGATGAAATGGACAAACTGCTTAAAAAAAAAGCTTTTTGAAACAGACACAAGAACTAGAAAATCTGAATAGCACAGTATCTATTACAGAATTGAATTCAAAATTAATACCTCCCCAAAGGAAAAGACTAGCCTCCACTGGCTTGACTGGTGTATTCTAATGATCATGTAAGAAGGAATAAATATTACATGAACTCTTTCAGAGTATAAGGTAAGAGAAGACATGGTTCATTCATTTTATGAGGCCAACATAACATTGATACCAAAACCTGATCCCCTCAAAAATACTGTAGACCAGTATCTCTCATGAAATAAACAACAAACAAATATTAGCAAATTAAATCCAGCAATATAGTAAAAGGACAATACAGGACACTTCTGTTTCCTTCCAAGATAGTGTAACAGAGACTGGATTTACCCTACCACCTTACAACCACGAAAATATGAGCAAACAAAAAGTATGAACAAAATATATGAAACAGTGTTCAGACGTTGGATGACAGGCAGTATGCATGTAAGACCATGATTCTAAGAAAGGAAAATGATCCAGGGGAGCCCTACAATTGTTGCAGTCTAAGGAATGGAGCGAGTTTTCAGGCCACAGCACAGGAAGGGAAATCCAGGCTGAGCTCAGTAGTCACCCTGAGTGAAGCAGACAAATTTGGAAATTTGGGAATGCTAAGGGGCAGGACAGAGTACTAGTGAGGGCAGAACTGCAAAAGGTCTGTTTAAATTAAAAGAAAAATTCCTTTAAAGCTTTCACAAGAGCCCTGATCAACGCAGATGTGTAAGGAAAATACCCAAGTCAGGGAGAAAACAATTTCTGGGGCTCACATAAGGCTGTGAATATTTTTTTTTTATTTATTTTTTTATTTTTTTTTCAATTTAATTTTACAGAATCAAAGAGTCTAACAGCATATCTTGTTAGATACAGTATGTCCTCATAATGTATACATTATTTCTTGTACAATGATATGAAATAATATGGGAAATATTCATGATAAATTATTAAGTGAACAGTGCAAGTTAAAAACAATAGTTTCATATTTTTTTCCCCACCCCCCCTTTCCCGAGTCAGCACCTTCAAGTGTTACCACTCCCCAAACGGTGCGCAATGCACTCATTGTGTAGGCATACCCCCATCCCCTCCCCGACCCCCCACCTCAGTCTGATGTCCAATTGGTGTCGTTTCCAGATTTGTATTTAGGTGATGATCAGGGAAACCAATTTTCTGGTGAGTACATGTGATGTTTGTTTCTCCATTCTTGGGATACTTCACTTAATATAATGGGTTCCAACTCTCTCCAGGAGAACCATAGAGATGTCGTATCTTCATCATTCCTTATAGCTGAGTAATATTCCATGGTATACATATACCACAGTTTACTAATCCAATCATGTATTGATGGGCATTTGGGTTGTTTCCACATCTTTGCTATTGTGAATTGTGCTGCTATAAACATTTGGGTACATGTGTCTTTGTTACAGAATGACCTTTTTTCCTTTGGGTATATGCCCAGTAATGGGATTGCTGGGTCAAATGGCAGGTCTACTTGAATCTGTTTGAGATACCTCCATAATGCTTTCCACAGGGGTTGCACTAGTTTGCAGTCCCACCAGCAGTGTATTAGTGTTCCTGTCTCTCCACACCCATGCCAACATGTGTTGTTTTGGGTTTTTTTGATAAAGGCCATTCTCACTGGGGTTAAGTGATATCTCATTGTGGTTTTGATTTGCATTTCCCTGATGATTAGGGATGTTGAACACTTTTTCATATGTTTGTTAGCCATTTTTATATCTTCTTTTGAAAAATTTCTATTCATGTCCTTTGCCCACTTTTTGATAGGGTTGCTTGATTTTTTCTTGCTGATTTTCCTGAGTTCTAAATAGATTCTTGTTATCAGTCCTTTATCTGATGTGTAGTATGCAAAAATTTTTTCCCATTCTGTAGGTGGTCTGTTTATTCTCTGGACTGTTTCTTTGGCTGTGCAGAAGCTTTTTAATTTAATCATGTCCCATTCATTTATTTTTGTTGCTGCTGTGATGGCCTTGGGGGTCTTCTTCATAAATTCTTTGCCTAGGCCAATGTCTGTAAGAGTCTTTCCTACATTTTCTTCTAGAATTCTGATTGTATCACGCCTAAGGTTTAAGTCTGTTATCCACCGTGATTTGATTTTTGTGAGAGGTGAAAGCTGTGGGTCCTGTTTCAGTCTTCTACAAGTGGCTAACCAATTCTCCCAGCACCATTTGTTGAATAGGGATTCTTGTCCCCAGAGTATATTCTTTCCCGCTTTGTCGAAAATTAGGTGACTATATGAGGATGGTTCTATATTTGGATTTTCTGTTGTGTTCCACTGGTCTGTGTCCCTGCACTTGTGCCAATACCAGGCTGTTTTAAGAACCACGGCCTTGTAGTATAGTTTGAGGTCTGGCAAATTAATACCTCCCATTTTGTTTTTGTTGCTTAAAATTGCTTTTGCTATACGGGGTCTTCTTTGATTCCATACAAAGTGTATAATTATTTTCTCTATGTCTGTAAAGAATGATGTTGGTAATTTAATAGGGATTGCATTGAATCTGTAGATCACTTTGGGTAGTATAGACATTTTAACAATGTTGATTCTTCCGATCCACGAGCATGGTATATTTTTCCATCTATTTGCAAGTTCTGCTATTTCTTTTCTCAGTGTTTCATAGTTTTCCTTATAGAGGTCCTTTACCTCTTTAGTTAGATATATACCTAGATATTTTATTTTCTTTGTTGCTATTTTGAAGGGTATTGAGTCTTTAATTTGGTTTTCCGATTGACTGTTATTGGCATATATAAATGCCTCTGATTTGTGTATATTAATTTTGTAGCCTGAGACTTTGCTGTATTCGTTAATCAATTCCAGGAGTCTCTTGGTTGAATCCTGGGGGTTTTCCAGATATAACATCATATCATCAGCAAAAAGTGAGAGTTTGATCTCTTCCTTCCCTATTTGGACTCCCTTGATTCTGCTCTCTTGCCTGATAGCTCTCGCAAGGACTTCCAATACTATGTTGAAAAGTAATGGAGACAATGGGCAGCCCTGTCTGGTTCCAGTTCTAAGTGAGAGTGCTTTCAGTTTTCCCCCATTCAGTATGATGTTGGCTGTGGGTTTGTCATATATGGCTTGTATCATTTTTAGGTAGGTTCCATCAATGCCTATTTTGTTAAGCGTTTTTATCCTAAAAGGGTGTTGAATTTTGTCAAATGCTTTTTCTGCATCTAATGAGAGTATCATATGGTTTTTGTTTTTGCTTCTATTTATGTGGTGAATTACATTTATAGATTTACGTATGTTGAACCACCCCTGCATCTCGGGGATGAAGCCCACTTGGTCGTGGTGGATTACTTTTTTGATAAGTACTTGGATTCGATTTGCTAGTATTTTATTGAAAATTTTTGCATCTATATTCATGAGGGAAATTGGTCTGTAGTTCTCTATTTTTGTTGTGTCCTTTCCAGGTTTTGGTATTAATGTTATATTGGCTTGGTAGAACGTGTTGGGGAGAACTCCATCCTTCTCAATATTGGAGAATAGTTTATGTAGGATGGGCACCAGTTCTTCTTTGTATGTATGGTAAAATTCAGGTGTGAACCCATCTGGACCAGGGCTTTTCTTTTTGGGAAGGTTTTTTATTGCTGTTTCGATTTCAGTTCTTGATATTGGTCTGTTCAGGTACTCTATTTCTTCCTGGTTGAGCCTGGGAAGACTATGTGTTTCTAAAAATTTGTCCATTTCCTCCACGTTCTCCAGTTTGTGTGCATAAAGATTTTTGTAGAATTCATAGATGATATCTTGTATCTCTGTAGCATCGGTTGTGATTTCTCCTTTCATGTTCCTAATGGAGGTTATTAGAGATTTTACTTTTGTGCTCTTGGTTAGTCTATGGGCTGTGAATATTTGATATTCCCAACAGCCACAGTGGAGAGACTTTGTACTATGCAGGGCATTGGGAAACATACTCAGAGACGTGATACCTTCGTACTGCAGCCAGACTAGGCCTAGACCACTGCTCTCCTCCTGTTTAAAAAATTTTAAAAGCAAGGCTAGAAAGTGTCAAACTGCATTCTAAAACAAAGCTCAAAAACATTTGAAGAGATACCAAAAATATGAAGACCCAACAACATAAAATTCAGTGCCTGATATCTAATAGAAATTAGCATGCAAAGAACCAGAAAAATATTACCCATATTTAAAAGAAAACAACTCAGACTCAACACAGATTTTAGAAGTAGTAAAAAAGACATTAAAACAGTTAGCATAACCATAGGCTATATTTTTATATTTAGATGAGGAAATTTTAGATGTATATTTCAGATGAGGAAAATATGAGCATGATAAAGATAGAGATGGAAGATATTAAAAAACCTAAAGAAACTTCCAGAGATAAAAATGGCATGTCTAAGATAAAAAGTACAATGAATACAATAAACAGAAAATTAGACAGTGAAAAAGAAAAGACTAGTAAGATTGAAACCTTGGTAATGGAAACTATTCATGCTGAAACACAGAAGAAAAAATAAAAAATTCACAGAACATCGGTTGAGTTGTAGGACAAGTGGCCAAATAAATGTATAATTGGAGTTTCAGAAGAAGAGGAGAAAGAATATACATGAAAATGTTTGAGGAAATAATGACCCAAATTTTTCTGTACTTAATGAAAAGAATCCCTAGGTCCAAGTGGATCAGCAAACATAGGAAAGATGAAGAACAGTATACCAGCACACCATAACCAAAATGTTTAACACACAGATAAAAAGAATTTCTTAAAAACAGCTGGCGGGGGCGGGGGGTGGGGAGCGGGGCAGGGAGAAAAGCCACATTCTATATATATAGAGGAACAAGTATAAGAATAATGGAAGACTTCTCAGAACCGGTGCAAGGTGGAAGAAAGCATAGTGATGCTTTCTGAAAGCAAAAACACTGAAAGAAAAACAATGTATGTAGAATTCTACATATAGGGAAAATATCTTTCAAACACAAGACTTTTTCAGACATTGACAACCTGAAATAATTCATAATAAACAGACTAGTATTACAAGAAATGTTTAAGAAAGTCCTTCAGGCAGAAGGAAACAATACCAGATGGAAATCTGAATCTATACAAAGGAATAAAAAGCACAGAAAATGATAGTCATATGGGTAAATATAAAATACATTTTTCTTATTTTTAAAATCTTTTAAAAAGATGATAATTATAAGCAAAAACTATAAAATTGATTTTGGAGTTTGTAAACATGTATAGAAATAAAATAGCAAAAAAGGCAAGCAGTGAGGAAATGAAAATGTACTATTAAGATTTTATATGTGAAGTGATATAATATTACTTGAAAATAGATCGTGCTAAAATAAAGATGTACACCCTAAACTCTAATGTGTGCCACACAGTAATTTTGAGAAAAGGAATGAAGGAAAACGTGACTCCAAAAGATACTGTTGGATACAGTGTCTTCAAAGATTACGAACTAATGTTATTGTACTACTCATGAAAATGCCTGCCAGAGAAAAATCAAATGAAATGGAAAAATAAATAAATAACGAGTCTTGGTTATGTGGATTACTGAATTTCCCCACCAATGTGGAGAATATACTTATACAGGTATTTATACTTAAGGTTCTTAAGAGGAAAAGAGGCTTTAAAAATGTGTATATGTATATTCTTCTTTCTGTGGTTAGTTTGTAGAAGTAGACTAAGCAGGCTAAGCTTCTTAAGGATAAGGAATGTGCTCTGCTTGTATCCTCAGCCTAGCACATCGTGGGTCATGATAAACTTATGAAGAAAGTAGGATGAATTGAAATTAAGTAGTGATGTTTGTGACAAAACTATTCTATGAAGTTGAAATTGCACTTTAAGCTTTTTAGTAGGAAAAAATAACGCCCAAATAAATTTCAGTGAACACGTTTGCCCTCATTCCAGTATGACAAAAAGACATCATCTTGGGTCGTCTTTTTCCTGATTTCAGTAAAGACGATGCGCAGCTGCATCGAAGCTTTCTGGATCTCCCGTGGGATGAGAAGGTCGGGGACTTAAAGCAGGCTGCAAAACCGCATTTGATGTGGACCTGGGATTTGTGGGATCAACTGAAATCACATATATCTAAGATTGTTGCTAGGAAAATTTGAATATGAAAATAATGGTTCAGGTTTTCATGTTTTCTCATCAATCTGGGACTCTCTGATGCAGCTGAATCAGGTTGGTTTTAATGAGAGAAGGCACTTAAGTGCATTTGGTTTGCATTTTTTTTACAGCATTGTTCCATGTTTCAATCCTTAGAGTAAATGTTTAAAAAATTATGATATGTGGATACTTGATAGTTTTAATTGTTCATATTATGGAGAAATCACAGTTGATTAAATCATATACATTCTATGCCTTCTTTCAGTTATTCCAATCTGGGAAGATCCTAACAGATCTTCGATTACATGACATGTATGTTTTCATGTCTTTGTTTCTGTGCACTTGGGAGACGATCATTAAACTTGTTGAAGGATCTTTTCTATACTAAGGCCTGTTGCAATCTTAAAATCCTATTCAACATAGCAATATAGGCAGCCACTACCTTTTTCTTGATATTAGCTTATGAAATAAAATCTGTTTGTCCTTCTGCCCAATTGTAGGGTCTGTGGTCTTATTAACTATACACCCTCTTTTGTTTGGGGGAGCTAATGGAATTGTGGGCTTGTTTGCTCAACTATCATGTTGTAATTTCTTTCTATGTGTCAGGCTCATATAAAGTATGAGAATAAAAAAATGGGTAGAATTCATTCCCAGCTTCTAAGAGACCCATTGATCCGGTGGGGCTATGCACAATTTCTGTGAGGATTGGCTTGTCAATGTACTTCTGACTGTGTTCTGATGAACGTTGCAGAGATGACAAAATAATCTACTCATATAAATATTGATGTGGAGTAACTAGAAGTGCTGGTTACTAGGCACAGCAAACTACTTTCCATGATTTCTTAAAGAAAGGGACTATACTTTTCCTTTATGGCCAATTTGACCTCCATACTTGTAAAGTGTATTGAGTAAAACCAAAGTGATTAATCCACTATTTGCTATCCTGCTACTTTTCCTCCTTGACCACCCACTTCACTTCCTCCTGCCTCCAAACAGTAGGTACACACTCCAGGTATCTGTCTCCTCCTTGCCTGTTTCCTGTTTTTGTAAAACAGGGAAAATGATTGTTTCACAAGAGCAGTAAGGACTGAGTAAAACAATGCATAATAAAGTGCTTAGAAAAGGAACTAGTTTGGCCGGGCGCGGTGGCTCACGCCTGTAATCCTAGCACTCTGGGAGGCCGAGGTGGGTGGATCGCTCGAGGTCAGGAGTTCGAGACAAGCCTGAGCAAGAGTGAGACCCCTGTCTCTACTAAAAATAGAAAGAAATTATATGGACAACTAAAATATATATATACAAAAAGTTAGCCGGGCATGGTGGCACATGCCTGTAGTCCCAGCTACTCGGGAGGATCACTTAAGCCCAGGAGTTTGAGGTTGCTGTGAGCTAGGCTGACGCCACGGCATTCACTCTAGCCCGGGCAACAGAGTGAGACTCTGTCTCAAAAAAAAAAAAAAAAAAAAAAAAAAAAAAAAAAAGGAACTAGTTTAATAAATACTAGCTTTAAAAACATTATTATTTTATTTTTACTTGTAACATTTGCTTTGACTTCCCTCCATTTACATTTGGCTTCCATGTACCATGCCAAGTAGGCCCCCCTCAAAGCACGGAACACACTGCAGCTGAACTGTGATTTAGAAACATCACTGGGTGATGGCTATGCTAAAAGCCCTGACTTCACCACTATGCAATTCATCTCTGCATCAAAAAACAACTTGTGCCCCCTAAATCTATTGAAATAAAAAAATCAAAAAACTGAGAAAGGGTAAAAACAAAAACAAAAACAAAAACAAAAAAAGACATCATTAGAGCTTATGAACACATGTCACATTGGAAATGGATATTATCTTAAATCTGGGCTAGAGATTATTGGCAAAATAACCCCCAAAGCCTGAATTTGGCAATTAATTCCATCAGCTATTAAAAAATGTTCGAATTTTTTGGTACTTGGTATCAACAAAAATGAAGAGATTGTTAATAAATGGAGAGAGAACACCAACCACTTTGCTGAGGGAGGCCCAGCTGTGTGTGCATAGGCAGCCTTGGCAGGGAGCTCGTGTGATGGTTTGGGATGGCATGCCATTTGTCCTTAGTGTTTCCACAGCTGGCAGCTTTGCTTTGCTGACAGGCAGTAATCTCATCTGGTATCCTATTTATTCCATTTTTCTCTTCTCAATACAACTCCAGCTTCCTTTTAGTTCAGCATTTTGGCATTTGTAATCAGTACAGCACATTCCATTTTGTTGACTTTTTTGGCCTTGGCATAATCAAGACTGTGAATCTGCACAGTTTGACTATTGTATATTTGTCTATCTGACCATTATCTCACTCAACAAGCACTTAGCCCCCAGTGGTCCACAGACAGTATTAGCCTCTTGAATAGATGTCAGGATAACTGGTACTTCAGTTGGTTGCCCAGGACGCATGACAGCATTCACAGGCTCCAAGGGCTCATTTGGAAGGGCTGGTATATGCCAAACTTCCTGGTGTGTTCTTGGCATCCAGACTTCATCTAAGTCCTGAGAAAGAGAAAAATAGTCTGAAGAAATGTCCAGTGGGATCTTTTCATGAAAAAAAAAAAAACCTTCTCCTCTGACATGCTATTTTTTTAACTTAATCTCTGTCTTCCTTGCTAGAGAGTAAACTCTATAAAGGCAGTGATTCTGGCCCTTTCATTTCACTGCTATATCCCCAGTGCCAGGAATAGTACCTTGAAAGACTTTAATAAATATTTGTTGAATGAATGAATAAATTCCTTCAGCAAATTTTTTGTACATTAAATGCTAACATTGTGTTAGCACCTAGTTATATCAACTAACTCAAAAGACTAGTTCCTTGTCTTGGTGGAGCATATATTGTAGTTGGAGAATGAGACTATGGTGAATGAAAAATGATTACAGATTGGGATTGTAGATTGTAATTACCTGCTATGCTGCTCTGAAGGGCTATATGACCAAACGATGACAGATTGACTGGAGGAGATGGACAAAGCCAATCAGAAGAGATCTAAATGATGAAAATAAACCAGTCACAAGAAAAAGCTAGAGGTAGGCATTCCACATAGTACAAAGGGCTTGATATGTTGGAAGAATGGAAAGGACACTGGTGTGGCTGAAATGCAGTGAGCAAACCAGGAGAGTGAGATGAGGCTGGAGAGGTGTAGAGAAACCACTTTATGAGACTCTGTATTCCATGGTAAGATATTTAATAAAATTCAATAGTAAACCATTGGAAGATGTTGATTAGGAGAGTGTCATCTGATTAATAACTTTAAGAGATCACACTAAAAACTACCTGGAAATTGTATTGGAATGGACTAAGAGTGGAAGGAGTGGAATCAGAAGACACTTCAGGGCTCTGTGTGAGACAACAGTGACTTGACTAAGGTGGTGGCATTGGAGATGGAAAGAAATAGATTGATTTGAAACGTATTGGAAGGAAGCACCGAGTCAGTGTGGTGATAAATTCAATGTCTGGAAAGGGGTGAATGCAAGTTGAATGAAGATGATTTCTAGACTTCTGTAGGTACACTTGGGTAAATGGTAAGGCCGTTTGAAGCTAAATGGTGGTATCGTTTGCTGAGATGGGAATGACTTGAGGAGGGTATATTAGAGAAGTAGAATCTTATTTTACAATATGTTAATATATAAGGAGCCGGCCCACGTGACTGTGGAGGCTGAGCAGCCCCCAGATCTTTAGCTGGCAAGCGGGGGACCCAGGACAGCCAGTGGTGTAAGTTCCAGGGCAAGAGAGGATTTATGTCCCAGCGCAACAGTCAGGCAGGAGGAGTTCCCTCTTACTCAGCCTTTTTGTTCTTTCACGTCTTTAATTGACTGGCTAGGCCCACTCACATTATGGATGGCCATTTGCTTTCCTCAGTCCACTGATTCAAAAATTAGTCTCACCCCAAAACACCCTCACCAGACACACCCAGAATTATGTTGCATCAAATGTCTGGGTACCCTATGGCCCAGGCAAGTTGACACATGCAATTAACTATTACAGAAGGGCAGATTGCATGTGAAGATCACTAGCTTTATTTTATACATACCCACTTTGAGGTGTTTATAATCCACAATCACGGGGAGTTTAAATTGTGTGTGTGATATATACGTCAAGAGATCAAGGGGAAATAGAGCTGGAAACATAAACGTGGGGGGGTGGCAGAGATGGCTAGTTTGCCTACCCAGTATCATTCTTCCCTTACATCTTATGAATATAATTATGATTGTTTTGGTAGCATAAATAGTTCAGCTATAAAATCTGTATTTCCCAAATTTTCCTTGCACATTGAATGGTCATATGACACAGTTATGTCCAGTAAAATGTATATAACAGTTGTTGTGAGGTACTTCTGAGAAAACTATTTAGAAGGGGAGAATACTTTTGTTATTTATTTTTTTTCTTTCTTCTTGATTAAAATACTAATACCGCTAACTTCTGATAATTAGGTAAAAACACATGCTAAAGAAGGATGAATAAAATGATAGAAGAAGCCTGGAATACAGTCAGTGTGTCAACTCTTGACTATCTACCTTCAAATGTCATATTTCTGGAGAAAAGCCAAACCCCTAATGTGTTTAAGTCACTGTTATTCAAGTTTCTGTTTTCGTGCAGCTGACTGCAATTCCTAACTGATACAGGGTATCATTAGCATGTAGATAGCCTATCAGGGTGTTTTTGGCTGCAAATAGAAGAAAACTTGATTTTAAAAAATGGCACTTTTAAGTTTGTGTTCAGCCTGGGCAACATGGCAAGAACCCATCTCTCTCTCTAAAACAAATCTCAAACATTTTCAGTCTTACCTAATTGGAAGTCCAGAGGAAGCACAGCCTCCCAAGATTGGTTGCTCCAGGGACTCAACAAGGATATCAGGGACTGATATACTTTCCTATTTCCGCCCAGTCATCTTCTCTGTTGGCTTTATCCCATTGCCTTCCCGTTCATGTCTAGTGGGAAAGAAGGCACCGTTCTGCCAAATATTAAATATAAACACTTACCTTCATTGTGATAGAGACAATTTAAGGTGCACCGAAAGCTTGGGACAGATGTTGAGGATTTAACCAAGTATTAAATATAGATTGTCCTTTAAACAACTCAATATCCTAACTTAACACCTTCCCAAATAAATACATGTCCTTAAAATGCTCACACAAGCATGAAATACATTCACTCTTCCCCCAAACGGGACACCTCAAAATCTCCACTGTTAGGATTCCAGGTCTATGGTTGAGTCATTATTTCTCTTCTCTCTCTCATCTAGATGTAGCTTCTCATTGTAATTAAGGCTAAAACACTATTATTGTACCTCAATGTATTTAATATAAAATAGTGGAGAAAGAACAGGATAAACACAACGAAAGTTCTATTTGCAAAAGGGCAGTAGCACACGCGGTTCCCTCGTACCTCGCATAAACCACAGCCTGCTGGCAGTGCAGTGACTCCGTGTGTTACGGATGGCAGCGTCCTGTTCTGCTCTCTGGAATAAAGTCACTGGTCAGGCTTCCTCTATTACCCCATGTCCTGTTCCCTGAGGAGATTACTCATGTCTATTCCTTTTCTTATGAGAGAGACATGAGGTAAGATTCCCCTTCTGGGGCTGTAGATTCAGTAGCTCACTCTCTGCAAATGTGTGTCCAGGGGATTCAAGATTGAAGTCATAACTATTATCAAGCTTGAGATTTCTTTAATTTATAATTTCCCTTAAATTTTAGTAGGCTTTGGTCCGTATGTATCTGTAATTTTCATTGTGTAGGTAACCATACCAGGAGATATTAGTGTGATCATGGTCTTTGAGTTTGGGCCTTTGGTCTCCTAAGCAACAAGTCTCTGTCCTAGAATTTTAGTTTAATGGCTTCCATCTACATTTGGCCTGTTCCTGGAAAAGATCTGAAGCAATAACCTTGGGTTGGCGGACATCAATATGTTGTACCCTCTCTCAGGCTTAGAATACTTAATAGGATTTGTTTGATTTCATGTTTTTCTTATGCCTCAATCTTATATTCTTCTGAACAACCTAGCCCCCAACCTGTACCAGCATTAATATTTATTAAGGTGGATACTTATTTTCTTAATCCACAGGCTTGCATAGTTTTGGGTTACAGAAAGGGCCCCTCTTAATGACGCTGTTTTTTCTTCCTTCTGTGCTTACAGTGGACCACATTCAGCCTGTTTGTCTCTTTCTAGTAAGACTTTGTTGAAGGCCTCAGGAAGTGTTAAAAGCACTCTAAACATGTTTCTTACCAAGTCCCTAATTGCGATAGCCTTGGTAGGCACATTGACTGAGATTTAACATAAAGGAGGCCATAGTTTAACCGACACCTTCAATATGGTATGATGAGATTGCCAAGTTAGCAGTAAGAAATAGTAGAGGAAATGGTAGGGTCTTCTCTTCTCTGTCCTTCATCTTCTAATTAAAGCAGTCTGTTTTCTGTAGTGTCTCATTTCCTGGTATCAAAATCTATATTAGTTAAAAGGCACTCAGCTGAAAATAACAGAAAATTTGCAGTGGGTGTGCAAGCCACAGTTCAATCAGGGCTAAGCATGTGCCTCAGGCCTGGCTAATCAGGGTAGAGTCTATCTCTTTGGCCACAGTGATTCAGGGTTATCTGTGGCAGCCAAGATAGTCCAGCCGGAGATAATCATGGGAAATTATGATCCTGGAGCTGTCAGGGGCCGTGGTGTGAAGCCAGAGGAAGAAGCCAATGCCGTGGAAGACAGAGCCAAGAGCTGGAGAGAAACCAAGTTTGGCTGATGTCACTGGGCCTCTGAATCCAGTCCTGTGTGGAGCTAGCATTCCTTCTGGCCTTCTCAGTTAAGTGAATCAATAATATATTTTTCTTCTTAAGCTTGTTTCAACTGGTGTTTCTGCACAATTCAGCAGTTTTAGGCTTTTGGGTTTTGATTTTAGTAACTAGATTACGAAAAGTCACTCAAACTCATCTGAATAATTTTAGAAATGAAAGGGAAATTATGAGTATTTATCCAATTGTTTCCTTTTTTTATGATGTAAACTTATATAACTATTTAGCTTCAAAGTCAGATTAGATATCCTCTCTTATAGTTGTTTCTAGTAGCCTATACAAGTTGATGCTATTTAGAAATGCATAAACACAGTGCTGGGCACTAAATATTAATCTTCCTAAAAGTGTTTAATCTCTCACAAAAATTAGTCCTGTATCAATAGTGATATATATTTCATAAATTTCCGAGCTGATAGGATTTACTTGTGTCCAGTAGTATATCTCACTTTGGCTACTTGCATTAGCCTTGTTTTCCACACCAAATATATACAAGAGAAAAGCAAATGTTTGCTAAGAGAAGTATTTTTTTCTAACTTTTTGCTTTGAAAAACTTTTAGATGTGTAGAAGAGTTGCAAAGATAGTACAGAGAATTCTTTTTTACCCTTTATCCCACTTGCGATAATGTTAACATCGTGTATACTCATAAAATGATAAAACTAAGAAATTAACCTTGGTATAATATATTAAATTATGGAATTTATTCAGATTTTAAAAGTTTGTTTGATCTCATTTTTCTGAGATATTAAAATAGAAATTTTCTTTGGTGAATTTATTGGTTTCTCTATCAAAAATTTCAAGTTGGAAAGTTGAGGCAAGATGGCTGACTAGAGACATCAGTTGTCAGATCATTTCAGAAAGAAGAAAAAGTTTTAGATGAAGAAAACGTATAACTCAGGTGTAACTCTAAGAGAAAAGTGTCAGAACCTACTGGAGATCCCATGGGAAAAAGTTGTGAAGAACAAGAAGGAGCAAGATTTTGACAGAGATCAACTCCCAAGCAATTTGGAGCCTGTGGAAAGGGCAGGTGGGATGTTTGCTTCTCCTCCCTTCACACCTCTGTCAGACTGCAGGGTACAGAACTGGAGATCTTCTCTACCCTCATGAGCCCCAAAGCTGCTTCTACCAGTGAGCTCGGAGCTTGCTGAGAACAGACCACTAGGCTGCCAACCCTCTTGGGGTCACTCCATTCACCACAGATCTGAGCCGAGGTGGCAGGTGCCCTACTGCTTCTCCAACCATTGCGTGCCTTTGTGTTGCCCAGGGAGATTTAGCCATTCAGTTTCCTTGTCACAGGTCCCCACATGAACCTTTCCCAACAACTGCCCAGATTGCAGTGGCCACAGGGAGCTGGTGGGTCCCAGGGGAACTGTGATCCCAGAGCTTGGACATTCAGGGCGTGCTGCCTTCAGGAGAGAGGAGAGTGCAGAAAGCCAGGGGAGCCTCTTGGAACAAAGGGGACTAGAGTGCCAGCTCTCCTCCATTCAGACTCTTCTTCTCCTTCCCTGTCCTGGTCACAGCTGCTGATGCAGCCATAGCAGTTCCCACGTGAGTCAGCATGTGTGCCCCAAGAGACAATTGAGCCTAGGCTCTCAGGAGTGGCTGCTCACCCTCTGTCGGTGTGCCCACCACAGCCAGGCTGCCCACAGACAGTGGAGCTTCACACCTTTCCCCTTCAAGACCTGCAGCAGAGGACAAGGGGTGCCCAGACTGTGAGCTCCCTGCCTGTTTGCCCCAGCAGAGTAGGGCATACCCCAAAGTGGAGGGACAGTAAGCCTGCTTGAGCACTCCATGGGCAACTCGAGATTAGCACACTTCTCCCAGGCAAGGTCAGGGATTGAACCTGGGGGATCAAAGGACAGGCATGCAGGATGGATCCCATGCCCCCAGGACTCAATTGTGTTGCCTGGGGGCAGGGAGGAAATATTTTTTAACTAATCTTGGGAGGCAAGGGAGTCCACATGAGCAGAACTAAAAGGAGAGTGTGGAGTGGGTCCAAGCCACAGCACCCTGTGGAGCACTCCTTGTCCCACAGGAAAGCCTCACTTTCAGTCTGAGGTGGGATCCTGGGCAGGGAAGCGCCCAGCCTGTGGTGGCATTGTTGGTGAGCTTGGCTAGTTTGGGCTGCTGCTTGTGGCCAGATGCTTGAAGATCTGCAGGGCAAGGGAAGGAGAAGAGTGAAACCCACTTCTGCCTGCCGACTGTGAGTCCCAGATGGCTGCTCCCCCATGAGCATACTTTTTGGCTTGCTGGGACTGCTTCAGTCCTTCCTTGGTGGCTTTCCCCAGCAGTCTGGGAGCTGACCCTCAACCCCTGCCCAGACAGCCCTTGTGCCTGCCTTTGTGGAGAACCCAGAAATAAAACCAGATAGCTATGACCAACTGATTTTTGACCAAAGCAGACAACAACATGCATGGTGGAAAGGATGCCCTATTTAATGAGTGGTGCTAGGAAAACTGCATAGATACCTGCAGAAGAATGATACAGGACTCTTCTCTTTTATTATGTACAAAAATTAATTCAAGATGGATTAAAGATGTAAATGTAAGTCCTGAAACCATAAAAATTCTAGAAGAAAACATAGGAAAGACTCTCCTAGACATCATCCTAGGCAAAGAATTTATAGCTAAGATGCCATAGGCAAATACAGCAACAAGAAAAATAAATAAATGGGATTTAATTGAATTAAAAAGTTTCCATACAGCAAGGAAACAAATCACAGTAAGTAGACAACCTATAGAATGGGAGAAAATATTTGTAAACTATACATCAGACAAAAGACTAATATCCAGAATCCACAAAGAACTTAAGCAAGTCAGCAAGGAAGAAACAAATAAACTGATTAAAATGTGGGCAAAAGACAGGAAAAGAGGTTTTTCAAGAGAAGATGGACAAATGGGCAACAAGTGTATGAAAAAATTCTCAACATCACTAATCATCATGGAAATGCAAATTAAAACCACAGTGAGATACCGCCTTACCCCTATCAGAATGACTATTACTAAAAAATAAAAAAAAAAATTGATGTTGGTGTGGATGTGGTGAAAAGGGAATACTTAGACACTGTTGGTGGGATTATAAGCTAGTATAACCCCTGTGGAAAACTGTATGGAGACTCCTCAAAGAACTAAAAGTACAGCTACCATTTGATCTAGCAGTCCTACTACTGGGTATTTACCTAAAGGAAAAGAAGTCATTATATCAAAAAGGCTCCTATACCTGCATATTTACCACAGCACAACTTACAGTTGCAAAGATACGGAATTGATTTAAGTGCACATCAATTGAGAAATGGGTAAAGAAAATGTGATACACACACACACACACACACACACACACAAGTACTACTCAGCCATATAAAGTAATGAAATGTCATTTGCACCAACTTGGATGGAACTGGAGACCATTATCCTAAGTGAAGTATCTCAGGAATGGAAAAACAAACACCACATGTTCTCACTAATAAGTGGGAGCTAAAGGATGGGTACACATGGTCATTAAGTGCCGTAAAGGACATTGGAAACTAAGAATGCAGAAGGGTGGGGGGTAGTTGAGGGACACAAACTTACTTATTGGGTACAATGTATACTATTTTGGTGACAGGCACACTAGAAGCCCTGACTTCAGTATTATACAATTCATCTATGTAACAAAAACATTTCTACCCCCTTAATATATTGAAATAATAATATAAGTAACATGGAAACAATAAATAATGATAAAAATGAGAGATGAATCTAACAGTGCTCTGGGACCTCCCAGCCTTCCTTTTTTTCCAGATGGATAAATCATTAAGTATTCAAATGATTAATACAGTCATGGTCAAGCTTACCAGAATAAATCATTTATATGGCCATCAAAAAATCAGTTTAATTAAAAAGAAACAAGAATTTTACATCAGTATAGCTGCTTGCGCTTAATATTTTTAAACTGTGAATAAACTGTCAGGCCATTGTTTACAACTCATTATGCTGCTTGGATCACGGCATTCAAACATGAGTACTATGGGTGAATCTTATTTTATTATATAATAGAGAATATGAGAATCTATAAATTGACTTTGTACAAATTACAAAAACATTTTCTGTTTTAAGGACATTTTACTTTTTAATTTATAGGTGCAAGATTTATAACTTTTGATTGGAATGTTTAATAGTATCATACTATTGTAACAAAAAAAAGAAAAAAGCTGCCTACTTTCCCAGAGTGTCCCTGAGTGTGTTCCCTTGGTAATTTAGTACTTTGCTTTCAAATCTGCTTAAATTAACATCACTTTATTTCAGAGTAATGGAAAGTAATTTTCTATAGTTATGAGATTCAGAGGGTGTAACATCTCACTGGGAAAGGTGAATCGTGTATGAGTATTCAAATACTAAAGCTGGAAATTAAATTAACCCATACTGCACTTTCTTAGAAAGTTCAATATTAGAGCAGGAAACTGGTAGCAAATACTATGAGCTAGAGTATAATATTTTGTAATAAAGAGAATCAATAGACTATACTCTTTGGACTAAATTACAGTTTATTAAAAGCAGTAAGTTGGTAGTTAAGACATTGTCTAGTTATTTGTAAGGGGTTCAGGAGCTAAGGCGTTTTGGTATATTTCATTTAGTACACACACTATACTTAATGAAAACTATTTTTGATATATCTAAAGAACTTAGATGTTACACATTAACTCCCAGAGGGTAATAGAAAAATCCAAACTTCTGTGACAAGGTCATTCCACCAACGTAGCAAAGTGAAGTTTCTAGAACCCTAAGACATTGCTGGTAACTAGAAATGTTTTTCCTGGTTTTGTTCTTTTTATAGACGTATTTAACTTTTTATTGAAAGTGTTATTGATGTTAAGAACTAAGTAGAATTCAGGAAGTTTGAGGTAAGTTTATTGCGATGTATCTTTTGGAGTAACATAGATCTGGCTTTGTGGCTGTGTGATTGTGGAAAAGTCACCAAACTTCTCAAAGCCTGTTTCACCGTTGCTTAAACGGCCATAAAACAACTAATGTGCAGTGCCAGTGTGAATGCTGCTAACGACATATGTGAGGTGCCTCTCCTGCATATATTCCACTACTTTGTTCATCATATTTAATGTGAGATCTTATAGACTAAGATTTTTTTTCTCAAGAGTCAATTATCTGAAACATATTGAATCCTTACATTTAAAGAGAGACTATGAGAGGAGAAAGGTACATGTTTTATTAACCATCCTTTTCGTAAACTTTAGGCTTGATGAATTGAAAAGGAGCATGCCTTGTGTCTGTGTTTAACCCTTGTTTAATTTCATAGCTATGGTATGAATTGAAAGTTTATTCAGCAAAACTTGATATATTACTATATTACTATTAACCATAGTAATAATATATCTGGCACAATTGCCACTTAAACACTATTTTGTAACATATTGACAATATCCACATTAGGGACAGTTCATCGTGACACGGCAGTTATGTGGGTCTGTATTTAGTATGTATCACGACTAAGCAAACTCAATTAATTTACCAGAAATGTTATAGTTACCAAAATTGTGAAGTGGTCCACTGAATTCAAATAAAGTATTTGATTAATAATATCTACAATAGTTTTATTAAGCAAGTGGAATTAATTGCCATGTGTTTAATGTCTCTTTTTTCTCCCTCCCTGCCTCCCTCCTTTCCTTTCTTCTGTCCTTCATCCTGAATCCCTCCTCAGTAAAATATTTAAAATCATTATGGGTGACGAGAGAAAATCAACACACAAGGGCCTGGTTATCTCTTATTTCTGAAACAATGTTTATTTTCTTTCAAAGGTTAAATGCAAACTGTTTCTAAAAAACCGAATAGTGCTAAATTGTTACAACATAAATAAGGATTTTGCCCACTCTCCTATCCCAAAGACTCCTTCATGCTCCCTACCCTCTTTATCCCTTTCTTAGAAGAAAATTTTTTGAACTCTTAAAGCTATTTCTTTCTGACTTTGCCTCCATATTTCTAAATAAAATGCATATAATTCCATATCTTGATTCATTTTCGATTGACTTGCTTCTAGAGTAGATGGGGATTTTGGCTCAGTTGTCTTGTCTTCCTTATCCATTAGAATTTTATCTCAATTTAAAAATTGAATCCTGTCATTCTTTTCAATAGTGTGATTATATGCTTATTACTTGCTGCTGAATAATTTTGTTTTCAATTTATTCAAAGTTTTGTTTATCCTGGAATTAATAATTACCTCAATTTTTTTCACTTGCTTGGTTTTTCTTTTTCTTTTGAACATTTGGTAAATGTTTCCCACACCAGTCAATAATTCTGGAAAATGACCCTTTTCAATATAATTTTTTACAGAGTCAGGCATGTCAGACCCATCAATGTTATGGTTTTTCCTGGAAACATCTTTACTGCTCAGATTGGTCTCTTGGAATATGCTGAACTGGCCACTCTTTTAAATCACTATCATAGCTGTTGCTCTAGGAAATTCTTTGAACTCTCTTCAGTTTTGGGTCCCCTGATTTCCTGAACTCCATTCCTCCTCAT
Organism: Eulemur rufifrons; assembly: GCF_041146395.1. NCBI lineage: Eukaryota > Metazoa > Chordata > Mammalia > Primates > Lemuridae > Eulemur > Eulemur rufifrons. Next base: position 90,876,374 of record NC_090999.1, on the reverse strand, counting down.
CTTCAATTTGCTTTGGGAGATCACATTTTCCAGTGATGGTCTGAGAATGGGTATACAAGGAGATATGTTTTAGTGACAATTTATATGCGTTTATTGATTGATTAGCTGCATATAGGATTCTAGGTTAAAAATTATATTTAATCAGAATTTTGAAGACTTGGGTCCATTGTCTTCTAGTTTCTAGTGTTACTGTTGAAGAGTCTAGTGCTCCTAATACTGATTTTCTGTAGACAGATTCTTTCATTTTTCTGGAAGCTTTTGAGATCATAACATTTTTTCTTTATCAGTAGCATTCTTAAATTTCATGATGGTGGGGTTGGTATGGATAATTTCAAAGTTCATTTTGCTGGACAGTAGGTGAGCTCTTTCAAATGGAAACTTACAGTAAGCAGCTCGAGGAGATTTTCTTGTATATTTTCATGTACATTTTCGTCTATGTATTTAAATAGTTTTTACCTCTTCATTTTCTCCCTTCTCCCTTTGTGAAATTCCTGTTAGTCAGGTATTAAACCTCCTGAATTGTTCTTCTAATTGTCTTATGTTTTATCCTATTTCTTTTCATTTTTAATTCTACTTTCTAGGAGATTTCTCCAACAACTTCATTTTATAATACTTTCTTTGAATTTTCATTTTGGCTGTCATATTTTAATTGTCAAGAGCTCATCCTTGTTTACTTATTAAAACATTTTATTCTTGCACCATAACATGGTATCTTTTATTTATCTGTAACTTGCAAATATATATACATTTATTCCTTTTATTGAAACATAATTTTCTTACATTGCAACTCACTCTTTTTGGTATATGTCCAATCCTGTGGATTTTGACAAACACATATAGTCATGTAATTGTCATTACCAAGATACAGAACAATTCCATTGCCCCCTAAAATTTCCTTGTGCCCCTTTGTAGCCACTCCTTTGCCCTATCCGCAGTCCATAGCAAGCACTGATCTGTTTGTTATCCCCTTAGCTTTGCCTTTTCCAGAATTCCATACAAGTGGAATCATACAGTATGGCACCTTTGAGTCTGACTAATTACACTGTGTAATGCATATGAGCTCCATCCATGTGGTTGCATGTATCATTGTTTAGTTCCTTTTTACTGCTGAGTGGTATTCCATTTTATAAGTGTACCACCATTTTTTATACATTTAACCTTTCTTTTACTCCCTACTTTGTCTATTTTCCTCTGAGTTTCTTTTAGTTCTTCTTTGTTTGTGGTTTTGCTTACTTTCACAGAGGGTTTCTTCATGTATTTAATGATATTTTGTTTTCCATGAAGTCTAAACCTAAAAAGACTCAAAAGCCTCATATTAAATATGTGTGGTTGGGTGTGCTTCACTGTAAGGTGATGGGGTGGCCAGCTGTTTTCCTTAAAGACACTAAAGTGTCATTGCTGCATATCTTTGCTCTGGTAGAATTGATATTTTCCAGAAAAGAATCCTTCAATATCTAATCTTTCTTATTAGGCTCTTCATTTTCTTCTGCAGAACTACATTAAAAAACAAGAAATATTAAAACTTTGGTAAAGATTTATACAAATCTTGGAGGTCAGAAGGTCTAAGTGACCGAAAGGTTATATATAAATTATTGTTTTCAACATAAAATTCTTTTGAACATGTTTTATAAAATAAAAAGTCCTTTAATAAAGATTCTGAATTATCCTTTAGAGACTTGCAAAGACAAATATCCTTTCTGATAGGATAGAACCTTCACACAATGAGGAAAATAGTAAATTCATCAAATAAGCAATGGTGAAATTAGGAACATGCTTCTCACGTCATATATTCATTGGCAAACTTGAAAGCATCTTAATTTTTGTTTTTCTAGATTTTACTTAAATATAGAGGTACAGGGCAAACATTGTAGACAGGGCTACCCCCACAGTCTTCATAGTTCCTGGCTAGGGAGGAGGAGGATGTTTATGTTAGTAGGGTGGGGATGGTTGACAGGGTTCGACTCCACAGTCTGCACAGCACTCAGGAGCGGTTGAGGGACACCGCAGCCCCTGGGCGGTGAGTGCAGTTTGGGAAGTTGGGCACGGTTCTCTTCCGTGGCCTTTGCTACGCCTGGTGAGAAGGGGGAGGGGCACATTTGTGGTGTTTGCGTCCAGTAGAAGAGATAGAGTCAAAAGGGTTCTGTCCTGCAGGGCTGCCGGTTCCCCCATTCTTGGCTATCAACAACAGCCTTGGGGGGATTTTTTTTATCTACATATTTTTGTTTCTGGGTTTCAGGACGCTTTAGCGCCAAGGTTGAGATATATAGGAGAAAAACAAACCAAACCAAGGAACTCACTACCACATTGTTCCTTTAATTTAGAGGTCCCTAGCCAGCCTACCATTTTCTCTTTCACAGTCCTCTAACATATAGCTACATATTTAGCTCTATATATTTTGTCCAGGGCATTTAAGTGTAGTTAGTGGGATGAGACGGTTGAAATGGGCTTACTCCATTTTATCTAGAAGCCTTGGCTCCTTCTTGGTGGCAATGTCATATCAAACTTTTATTAAAAGTGTGAGTGGGTTCTAATCTAACCATCTTCACATTCATAATTAATTTTTAATTAATTGCTACAACTAGAAATGACCTATAATTGCAAACACTTAGTAAAATAAGTAAACTGTAAATATGCTAAAAGTTCTGTTAATTTAGGATTGTAATTTAAATATGTCTCTCCAGAGTTATGCTTCTGGGGTTCTTAATGCAATATTTTGGACACACAGATATAGAAAGTAGCAACTTTTCTTTTTTTTTGGAATTAGAAGTCCAAAAAGTTATTTTGAAGAATTATCCTCAAAGGACTATCAAAGGATCTTATCCTCCACTGTATAAGGGGTGAGTAAAGCTAGGTCAATTGTTCGTTCTCTCCCAGGATTTGAATCATGAGCAGAGTAACAAAATCCAGACTGACTCAATTTGGAATTCATCCATTCTGGCAGCTACAGAGCCCTGTAGATCACTTTTGTTTCGGCTTGGATTTCCCTAAAAGAGTAGAACTTGGCCCAGGGGCTTGTGGGCAGGAAGTGTGTTTTGGGAAGGGGCTCTCAGCAGTAGGAGTGTAGGACCAGGAAGGATAAACAGGGAAGGAGGAAAAGCCCACCTAGAGCTGCATTAGCAAGCTGGTCCTTGCTGTAAGCAGCTGGGGTTTGATCTTGCTAGGGATCATATGAGGAACCATGTTGAAAGCAGCTAAAATTTATCCATCTGGGGGACAGAAAAGGACAATATTTTTCCAGCAGCTCACATCCCTTTGATTGCCTCATGCCGCTACCTGCTTCACATCTTCAGATTTTTGTGTGTGTGCCCGAATGGCTGAGTGGGTGCCTGCAGCATCCTATGTGGCAGGGAAGGTCCTGAACAGAAGGTGTTGTCACATTATACCTGTGTAGTTGCTTTCTGAAGCAATGGCTGGAATACAAAGTGGACCCAAGAAGATGTCAGGTGAGGCCATGCAGTCTCCAATAACACTTCTATTAGTTTTCCTTTTCAAAGCCCCAGAGATGGCTTGGTATCCTTACTCACCTTAATCCAGTGAGCAATCTCCAAATCAATTTATAATAAATTTTTTTGCTTATGTCAGCTAGAGTGAGTTTTTGTAGATTGCAACCAAAGACCCCTAATTGACACATCCATTAATCTGTTTTCCTTCACCGGAAGATAGTTTAATCTGTGGTAAAGGCTATTACCTTAGTTGAATTCACCTTAGTTGGATCTTGGCATATCTATCAAAATACTTAAGCTATGCTTCAAGAACCATGTGGGTGTTGTTAAAATAGAATCTTCTGGCCCTAGATGCTGAAGATTCCCAGTTAGCTTCTGATCCTTCACAGTCAGGCCTATCTAACTTATTTACACAGTCTTTAATGACATGCAGTGCTTCAGGTTTGAGTAGATGTAAACAGGCAGCAAATTGAAAATACGAGTTAGAGATACAGGTGGATGTTATCATATAAATAGTATTTGGTTTTATGAAATTACAATTATGACACTCCCGAATGATCTCCGATCCCACTGTATTATAATGTGACAGATGTATATTGCTGTGATTTCTCTAGTGATACTTGCCATTGCTTCCTTGTCATCTTTAATAACAAAGCAACTGGACAGATTAAATTGAAATGATGTATTCTCTGAGAATGCCATAGTCAAAGCACGCTGTCCTAGTAACAGGCTAAAGCTTTTCCACTAGGAGGTTATTACGCACAACAGGAGGGTACAGCTGGCGACCACCTTACACCTCATTGTATCAATGACACGGTACATGTATTTCTATCTAGGAATTGAGGGAGGAGGCTTTTATGATTACTTTCATCAAAATTTTAAAATGCTAATTGTACTGAAGTGCAATATATTGCAAATGTGCCTATATCGTAATTGTACTTGAAATTTCGCAAAGTAATTACACCAGCACAACCAGCACCCAGATCAAGACGCAGGGCATTTTCAACACTGCAGAAGCTGCCTCACACCTCACAGCACAATCCCACAGCCTGGGTAACCAGTATCCTGATTTTTTTACCACCACAGATTAGCTTTGCCCGATTTTTAAATTAACTTTTTAATATATTCTATTTAATTATTTTTATTGAGGTACAATTTACATTTAGTGAAATGTAAATATGAAATATTTTTAAAAAATGTGATTGCAGTCCTATACAAACTCTTTCAGAAAGTAGGGGCCAGGGAAAGCCTTCATGATTCTTTTTATTGTTTTGTTTTTTTGAGGCCAGCATAACAATGATACCAAAACCTTTTAAAGAGATAAAACAATAAAATTTCAGACCAATATCCTTTATGAATACACAGAAAAAATTTCCTAACAAAAATATTAATGAATCAAATCCAGTAACTTATTAAAAGCATAACACAACATGACCAATGAGTGTATCCCACGATTGTGAGCTTGATTTGCCCTTTCAATATCAATCAATGTAGTTCATATCATTAACAAGATACAAAATCTATGTAATCTTCTCATTAGATTAAAAAAATGCATTTGACAAAATCTAATAGCATTTCATGACAACACTTCTCACAAAATAAAAATAGAAGGGAATTTCTTTAATCCTGTAAAAGGCATCTATAAAAAATCTTTGGCTAATATCATACTTAATGTTGAAACATTAATTCATTTCTCTTAAATTTTGGAAAACAAGCAAAAATATTTATTTCCACTATTTTTATTCAACTTTTACTAGAATGCCAGACCGATAAGACAAGAAAGCATTAAAGGAATAAAGACCAGAAAAGAAAAAGTAAAACTGTAATAATTTGCCAGTGACATGATTGTGATTATAGAGAATTTGGTGGTATTTATAAGAAAAATGATTAAAACAAAAAACGTGTATTCAAAAAGGTTGAGGATACAATATTATTATAGGAATCAATTGTATTTCTATATACTTTCAACAAAGCATTTGAAAACTAGGTAAAAAAAATCAATACTATTTATACTATTTTTAGTGTAGTATAGTATTTTTATAGTATAAAAATTAATACTATTTATAGTATTCTTATTAATTTTTTATTTAAAAATATCAAATTCGAAGGAGTAGATCTAATGAAAGACATTCTAGACCTCTGCATGGGAAACTACAAAACTCAGCTGAGAGAAATTATAGAAATTCTAAATAAATATATGTATGCCATGTTCATGGACTGGAAGTCATATTGTTAAGTTGTCCATTCTACCCAAACGGATCTAAAGATCCAACCAATTTCTATTAAAATCCCAGTAGGCTATTTTGAAAAAATAAGATAACCATAAAATATATATGGAAATGCAAACAGCCTACAACAGCCCAAACAAAAGAGAACAAAGTTGGAGGGCTTGTAGTACTTTGTTTCAAGACTTGCTAAAAATCCACAAGAGAGAAGACAGTGTAGCATTAGTGAGTGTGAAGATTGAGAATCCAGAAAAATGTATGTACGTGTATACACATACTCCTGTTTTTGTGTATGTATATTTATACACACGTTTCTATATAAATGAGGATAGATTAATAGATCAATGAAATAGAAAAGGAAGTGCAGAAATAAAGCAATATGTGTTTGTGTGCATAGCTAACTGGCTTTTGAGCAAGGTGAAAGTTAATTTAACTGAGAAGGAAAATTCTTTTTTAAAATAATTACTGGAACATCTGGACATCAATGATAAAAAGAGACATTAACCCTATCTCAACCCTTATACAAAAATTAATTTGTGATGGCTAATTTACTCAAAAGTAAAAACAGAACTATAAAGCTTATGCTAGAAAATAATAAAGTACATCTTAGTGACTTTGGCGAGTTGAAGTCAAAGCTTTCTTGAGTGATATCTAAAAAGTACATACTCTTAGCGAAATAATTGATAGAATGGATTTCACAGATACACACTATTAAGAAAGTAAATATAAAACAAATACAAAAGCCAAAAAGTGGGAAAAATATTCATAACACATACATTTGACAAAAGACATATAAAATATGAGGAATACTTAAACTCAGTAATAACATGAACAACCCAAACTTTAAAAATGAGAAAATTACTTGAACAGACACTTCACAAAAAGGTGACATATAAATGGCCATGAAACACATACTAAGGTGTTCATCATCATTTCTCATCAAGAAAATAAAAAATCAACACCATAATGAGATTCCATTTCACATCCAAATATTTGGTATACATATATATGTATATGTCTCTCTCAGCACTAAATGTTCACAAAGATGTGGGGCTTCTGAAATTCTCATACATTTCCCGTGGAGGATTAAAGCAATACAACTACTTTGGAGAAATACTTGCAGTTTTTTATAAAGTTAAACATGTATCTCCTATGACTCAGCTATTCTACTCTTACGTATTTTTCCAAGAGCAATAAAAATGTGTTTTCAGAAAGACTTGTGAAAGAATGTTTATAGCAGCCTCATTCATAATAGGCAAAGACTGGATACAACCCAAATGTCATTGAAAGAAGGATGGTAAACAAATTGTGACATGTTCACACATGGAAAACTATACATCAATAAAAGTAAGCAATGATGGATAAATGCAATGATGTGTTTGACTCTTAAAAATACTATGTTATGTAAGCAAAACAAAGGACAAAATAGTACATATATGTGATTCTATTTATATGCAGTCCAACACGAGAAAAAACTAATCTATGGTAAAGAAATCAAAAAGTGGTTGCCTTGGATTGGGGTAGTTACTTGATTGGAAAGGGGCATTAGGAAGTTTCTGGGGTGACAGATATGTTCCATATCTTGTGTGTATGGGGAGGGACAGTCACATGGGAAAGTGATGTAATTATCAAAACTTATTCAATTGAATACCTAAATTCTGTGTCCTTTATGATATTTTAATAATTCAGCACAGCCCCACCTATGTTTTGGATGTGTGTATTTGTCCCTTTTTTTCTGTCCATTTTCTCTTTTTCTATTTTCGAGCTTGATTGATAGTTGTATACATATTTAGGATTTTTTTCTTCCCCATATTATGCTGTCTTCCTTTAAAGGGTGCCAACTTTTTTTTTTCTTTTTCTTCTTTTGGTAGGCAGTTAAGTAATTAGTGAATCGTCTTGATCCTGTTGGCCTTGGTTTTAGGCTTATTGTACTTCTGTCCCCAATCCTTGGACATGTCCTTCAGTGTAGGACATAGTCCTAAATTGTAAGGTGTGGCCTTTGGGATCTCGGTGAATGACAAATGTACACAGTGACATTTCTGCACCCTGGCTGGGTGGAGCTCCGACATCTCTCTGCACTGCCCCACTCTGGGCTCCCCTTTTGGTTCTTTGCCCCCAGCTATGCCTCTCTCAGGCATGATGGAGAATCCCACACTCAGCCCAGCTCTCAGCCAAGGCCCTGACACCAACCTGCATATAGACTTCTGGGCCGTTGGAGTTGTGCTTCTTTCTGATTTTTGCTCACTAGCCTGTCTTAAAATACAGCTGTCTCTGCAGACCCAGACTTCAATCTCTATCTCCTCAGCTCAGCTTGTCCACCGCTCTGTCCCTGGGCTCTGCCTTTCTGTGCATAGTCAAGAAAGTGCTTTTAGGCAGAAAGCCATGAGAGAATTGGAGTCAATTTTCCCTTCTCCCGGGAGGCTGCTTGCTGTGTAATTCCTGAAAACAGGTGCCTCATATATTTCACCCAGTTTGAGAGTTGTTTTCTCGGGAGGGTAAATTGATACCAGTTATTTCATCATGATTGGAAACAAGTTTCACTGTCATCAAAATCTAATTTTCAAAGTTCATTTACTCTAGAGAAATGTGGTGTCAGTCTTGGTGTTGTGGAGATATAAGATGTTTACATAGGACTCATTTTATTGAGCAGGAAAATAAACCGTTTTCTTTAGGAGTTAAGGTGGTGACTATTATTAGCATGTAAATTTACTTTATCTCTTATACTGAGGAGTAGAGATGTGGTATAAAGTAAATGAATACACAGTACTACCCGTCTTTAGATCTAAACCGACGCTTGACATCAACAGCGCCAAAAGCAAAACCAAAACCAAAACATAACTGTAAATTCTATATGTGAGAAACAAAGGTTAATTTAAAAAATGATGCAATAATTACTATTCAAAATTCCAAAATATCATTTTAATTGATTCTTGTTTTAGAAAACTTATTTAAAATTCTCACCCTCTGATTTTAGATAAAAGGGATAGAATATCCCTTTATTTTATGTCTTTAGAAATGTAATTGGCAATTTTGGTTCTTTTTATTCAGTTACTTCATGTTGTCACTGGGATCATAATGATCAGAACTGTTAGGAGACCTAATGTACAAAAAGACACGTGACCTCAAGAAGGAACACATGACATTTTCGTTACTATAACTTTGTAGTATAATTTGAAGTCAGGTAATGTGATGTCTCCAGATTTGTTGTTGTTATTCAGGTTTGCTTTGGCTATCCTGGGTCTCTGGTGGTTCCATATAAATTTTGCAATTATTTTCTATTTTTGTGAAGAATGTCATTGGTGTTTTGATAGGGATTGCTCTGAATCTGTAGATTGCTTTGGGTAGTATGGATATTTTAACAATATTGATTCTTCCAACCCATGAACATGAAATATCTTTCCATATTTTTGTGTACTCTTTAATTTCTTTGATTAACGTCTTATAGTTTTCATCATAGAGATCTTTCACTTCTTTGGTTAAGTTTATTTCTAGGTATTTTATTTGTAGCTATTGTAAATGAGATTACTTTCTTGGTTTCTTTTTCAGACTGCTCACTCTTGACATAGAAATGCTGCTGATTTTTGTGTGTTGATTTTGTATTCTGCAACTTTACTGAATTTGTTTATCAGTTCTGATAGTTTTTTCATGGAGTGTTTAGGTTTTTGTAAATATAAGATCACATCATCTGCAAACAAGTATAACTTGACTTCTTCCTTTCTGATTTGGATGCCCTTTCCTGCTATTTCTTTCTCCTGTCTAATTGCTCTGGCTGGGATTCTAGCACTATGCTGAATAAAAGTGGTGAAAGTGGGCATCATTGTCCTGTTCCAGATCTTACAGGAAAGGCTTTCAGTTTTTCCCTGTTCAGTAAAATACTAGCTGTGGATTTGTCATATATGGCTTTTATCATGTTGAGGTATGTTCTTTATATACCCAGTTTGTTGAGAGTTTTTATCTTGAAGGATGTTGAATTTTATCGAATGCTTTTTTGGTATCTCTTGAAATGATCGTATGGATTTTATTCTTCATTCTGCTGATATGATGTGCCACATTTATTGATTTGTGTATGTTGAACCATCCTGGCATCCCTGGGATAAATCCCACTTGACTGTGATGAATGATCTTTTTAATGAGTTGCTGAATTTAGTTTGCTAGTATTTTGTTGAGGATTTTTGCATCTATGTTCATCAGAGATATTGGCCTGTAATTTTCTTTTTTTGTAGTATCTTTGTCTGGTTTTGGTATCAGGGTGATACTGCCTTGTAGAATGAGTTTGAAAGTATTACCTCCTCAGTTTTTTGAAATAGTTTGAGTAGGATTGGTATTAGTTCTTTAAATATTTGGTGGAATTCATTAATGAAGCCATCAGGTTTAGGGTTTTTCTTTGATGATAGACTTCATATTACCACTTTTATCTTGTTACTTGTTACTTGTTATTGTTCTGTTCAGGTGTTGGATTCTTTCATATTTCAACCTTGGTAGGTGGTGTATGCTTAGGAATTTGTCTATTTCTTTTAGGTCTTTCAAATTATTGGTGTATAGTTGCTCATAATAGTTTTTAATGATCCTTTGAATTTCTGTGGTATCAGTTGTAATGTCTCCTTTTTCATCTCTAATTTTATTTGTGTCTTCTCTCTTTTTTTCTTGGTCTTGCAAAGGGTTTGTCAATTTTGTATATCTTTTCAAAAATCAGCTTTTCATTTCATTGACTTTTTGTAATTTTTTTTTAGTCTCTGTTGGGCTGAATTGGAAGCCTCAGGATTTCTAACAGTTTCAATTTTATTTATTTCTACTCTGATCCTTATTACTTTTTTTACTAATTTTGGGTTTGGTTTGGTTTTCTCTTGTTTTTCTAGTTCTTTAAGATTCATGATTAGGTTGTTTATTTGAAGATTTTTTACTTTTTGATGTAGGCATTTATTGCTATAAACTTCCCTCTTACTGTGGCTTTTGCTGTAACCCATAGGTTTTAGTATGTTGTATTTCCATTTTTATTTGTTTAAAGAAATTTTTAAATTTCCTTCTTAACTTCCTCATTGACTTAGAGGTTCCTGATATGATCATTACACGTTGTGTGCCGGTATCAAAGACCACACATATCCCATAAATATGGATAACTATTATGTATACATAGTAATTAGAAATAAAAAATATTTTAAAACGTACAACATCCTTGACTATTATTTCAGGGCCAAACCCCACCTTGAAAAATCACTGGTAAATAAACAACAAATGAAATCTTGTTTCTCATATATAACTCAGAGATTTAATTCTAGTAAACTACTTGAATTCCTTGAAGAATATACCTTGCAAATGATGAACTTCAATATATTTTGATCTTTTTCTATTTTTTCCTTAAAGTTTTCTAAAACTGAAGCATTTTCAAATAATGACCAAGAAAATCAATTTCACAATAATTTTAGTATTTTCCCTTGTGAATTTTGATTTATTCATGAAGATATACATTAAGGTAGAGGTTTGCTTAAATTGGTATAACTCTTTTCTATAATTTTAGTAAATACTAAAATGGGTTAAACTTGAGTGCTTAACTCATGATTGTCCCTTTATAGAGGAGATGAATGGTAGAGAGTGGGGGTGAAAAGTAGAGATGGGGAGAGAGTATTTTAAGGTGGGTGGGGGAGAGGTTCGGGGAGGGTGGGAGTGAGGGAGTATTTTGCTCCCAATGGGATGATTGACAATGTCTGGAGACATTTTTGGTTGTCATAACAAGGAAGGGGGACTATTGACATTTAGTGGGCAGAGGCACAGAATATCCCCCCCACAACAAAGAATTATTTGGCCTCAAATATTAACAGTGCTGAGGCTGAGAAATCTTGCTGTATTCTTACAGACTTGGGTTCAAATACAAGGTGTGCACCCTTGTTACTCATATGTCTTGATCATATTATGAAAATGGGACTTACATACACTTTCAGTGTTGTGAGAATTGGCTATAAGGAATAGGAAGTTATAACACTGCTAGGAATGTAATAGTCTTTTTTTTTTTTTTTTTGGTGCCAAAACCCGGAATCCAACCATAATAGACTTTTAATAATTGTTAGCTCTTATTATCGTTACTGTTGCTTTGAATTATATTAGTTTTACATTTATATAAGAGACTCCTTAATGTTCAGTTTGTAATTATCTCAACTTTAGAGGGGAGAGAAAAATATGTTAAAAAGTGCTAGCTTGGGTTTGGGGAGTTTCCCATGGTGTTTTTCCTTGGGGCATAAAAAGAGACCCAAAGGTTACACTGACAATGTGTAGAATTATATATTTAATATATTTTGGCTTAATGTGGACCACAAATCACAGACAAGTTTGTGCTGCACAGTGAGACCTAACTAGATACATGCTTTGATTTCTAATATTACCAGGTATGTCTTCAAAGGTAAAACAGCTGAGTCAATCATTGGAGCCTTTTTCTGTAGCGAGAAATAGGGCATTTAAAAATCATGCAATTTATAATGGTGTATATTTTAGAATATATAAAATATCTATTTTAAAGTGTCCTGGTGGGGGACACAAATACTGCTTGCAACATAGTGCTTATTCGGAGCGAGATGGAACTCTTATCGCATGTATAAAGGACAAGTGAAAATCATGGGGATTATGCCATCAGTATAGTAAAGAGTCAATAAATATAAGATAAGCTTGCTTTTTTATTGCAGGGATTTCTTGTAGAAAATGGACATTGAGTCTTAAAGTAGAGCTTCGGTATCTGCTGATTAATTGAGCCACCCAACAGGAGGCATTCCTTCCTTCCTCAGTGTCCAGGGAGTGCCTGCTAGGTGTCAGGTCTTGTGCTAGAAGTTGGGAGTGCTGTTCTAAGCAAACAGGCTAGTAGGGGAGGCAGGCACCAGATGATCGTATAAACATGTAACTTCACACTGTAAGAAGTACAGTGAAGAAAAATTAAAGGATTTCAGCAGAAGACAGCTCTGAATAACTTTAGTAATTCCTAAAGACAGTTTTGTACTATTTCTTTTATTTGTTCATTTATTTATTAATTCATTCATTTTCTTTCATTCAGTCACTTGAGAAAACCGTTTAAAATGTACTCCAGGCTGGGCGCGGTGGCTCACACCTGTAATCCTAGCACTCTGGGAGGCCGAGGTGGGCGGATCGTTTGAGCTCAGGAGTTCGAGACCAGCCTGAGCAAGAGTGAGACCCCATCTCTACTAAAAATAGAAAGAAATTATATGGACAGCTAAAAATATATATAGAAAAAATTAGCCGGGCATGGTGGTGCATGCCTGTAGTCCCAGCTACTCGGGAGGCTGAGACAGGAGGATGCCTTGAGCCCAGGAGTTTGAGGTTGCTGTGAGCTAGGCTGACGCCACGGCACTCACTCTAGCCCGGGCAACAGAGTGAGACTCTGTCTCAAAAAAAAAAAAAAAAAAAATGTACTCCAGTGATGACCCAGCCACTGTGCTAGCTGCTGGGGAAAAACTGTGAACAAGATACTCCTTGTGTCTTCATGGTTTAGCTATTTGAGTGACTAAATGTTTTAAGGAAACAGATAGAACATTGCCACTTCCCTTGTAAAATCACAAATAAGGGGGAAAAAAGAAAACCACACGAGTTACCTGCAGATCGAATTAAATCACTCAGGTATTATTAGTGCTGTCAATTACATGCTGACCTTCGTGACAACACAGGGACAAATCTGCCGTTTATCGTCAGCATTCGCAGGGAGAAGGGAGAGACTCCATTGACATCATTAAGTAATGACCTTGAATATTGAAAAAGAAGGAGAAGAGACAGAGAAGAATGTTAGCAGAATCTCCTGACTGCATTATATTAATAGCTTCCTTGCAGGCAGGAGGCTGCCTTTGACTACAAGACTTACCTTTTGTTATCCATTTCTCAAATGAATTCTATTTGTTTAAATGTTCACAAGACATATAATTTCCTACTTTTTCTCCAGTAAATAGATTGATTTTAAAATAGCACACCTCAAATTTAGTAATATATTTTTATAAGTGACCATTTAGAATTTTATTTATTAAGGCTTAATTACTATGTCTTGTCTATAATGAGTCCATTGCATACCTTGTGTTTCCAATAATGACATAAAACTTTAATGACTACAAAATAATAGTCTCATTCATTTTAAATTAAATGGACTTTTTCACTTTTGAAAATAAATTTAAAGTGCCACTATAAATAACTCAGGAAAGTGAATTCATTTTTACACAAGTGAGACTATTACTTTAGATATTTGTAACTATAAATACTCTTTTTCTTCTCGAAGAATAAAAATAGCTGATAGAGTTTGAGTGTTTTTTGTGTGTCATGCACTTTGCATGGCTTATTTAATTTAATCTTTATGCAATAGTAAGCAGCAGGCCTAGTATTATGTTCAACTTAAAGATGTGGCAAAAAGGTTCAGAGAGGTTAAGTGATGAGCTCAAAATCATTTGTCTTCTAAGAGCTGATAACAGGATTTAAATCCGAGTGCCTGAAATCCCATGGTCTTATCCACTCTTCTGGCTACATTGTTTGGTTTCGTTTCTGATTTATAATTAATTTACAGTTTATTAGGTGGTTCATCAAAGCTGGAAACTGTCTCGGTGAATACATTGTTGAGGAAGCTTTGACTTTGTCTGTAACAATGAGCAAAATGTTGGTAATGAAAGCTTAAACACCTTGGTCTTAAAGGTAGGAAACTGGGGTGTGCTGGAGCAGGTTCCTGCCGGCCCACGAGAGCGTTGCTAGGAATTAACCAGCACGGCACTGAGGGTAACTAGAGTCAACAAAGTGAAACATCCAAGATGCATGTGAGGGAAGAGGTCCTAGATATCTTCTTTTATTGCTTCAAGTAATCTTAACACTTCTTTGATTATTCACATGTGGATGAAAATTTAACCCCTGAGAGATATTTAAAATCTCTTTGCACTTTTATATTAAGTCTAACAGAAAGCCATAGGCAAATGCCCTATCCAAAACAAAACAAAATGCCCTGCATTTCTACAGAATTTTTTCACTTTCATATATTCATTTTCATTTGCATTTTATGGCAGATGTCTAGAAGAGTATCATCTAAGATAGTTAATATTGACCAGCACAAACCAACATACTGTCTAAGTTTTAACAAAGTTGCTGGAAAAGACTTCTCTCTCTCTCCGTGTATATATATATTGAATATAAATATATAACTAAATCAATTCTATAATGAGATCTCCCCAATGCTCACGAGCAAGATAGATGGTGTGTTGGGATACTATCATTTTTCTTCTTCTTCTCCTCCTTTTCGTTTTTTCTTCAAAAAAAATCTAACACGGTGAACTCCCTAAAAGAGGCCAGAGCAAAAATTTGGTTTTGTGTTATTGATTGTCTTAAGTTACAGGCATACCTTGGAAATATTGCAGGTTTGGTTCCAGACCACCACAGTAAAACAAATACAGCAATAAAGCAAGTCATGCAAATTTTTTGGCTTCCTAGGGTATGTAGAGGTTATGTTTGTGCCATATTATACTCTATTAAGTGTACAAGAGCATTATGTCTAAAAAACATTATACATATCAATTAAAAAATATTTTATTGCTGAAAACTAACGATCATCTGAGCCTTAAGTGAGTCAAAGTCTTTTTTGCTGGTGGAGGTTGTTGCCCTGATGTTGATGGCAGCTAACTTATCAGGGTGGTGGTTGCTGAAGATTAGGATGGTTGTGGTAATTTCTTTCTTTTTTTTTTTGAGACGGAATCTCACTCTGTTGCCCAGGCTAGAGTGCCGCGGTGTCAGCCTAGCTCACAGCAACCTCAAACTCCTGGGCTCAAGCAATCCTCCTGCCTCAGCCTCCCGAGTAGCTGGGACTACAGGCATGTGCCACCATGCCCGGCCAATTTTTATATATATATATATATATATATATATATATATATATATTTATTTATTTATTTTTTTTTAGTTGTTCAGCTAATTTCTTTCTATTTTTTTAGTAGAGACAGGGTCTGCCTCTTGTTCAGGCTGGTCTCGAACTCCTGAGCTCAAACAATCCTCCTGCCTCGGCCTCCCAGAGTGCTAGGATTACAGGCGTGAGCCACCGCGCCCGGCCTGATTCTGGCAATTTATTAAAATAAGACAACAATGAATTGTGTTACATTGATTGACTTGTCCTTTCATGAAAGATTTCTCTATAGCATGTGATGCAGTTTAATAGCATTTTATTCACAGAACATCTTCCAAAATTGGAGTCAGTCCTTTTAAACCTGTTGCTGCTTTATCAACTAGGTTTATGTGATATTCCAAGTCCTTTGTTGTCATTTCAACAATGTTCACAGCATCTTCACTAGGAGTAGAGGCCATTTCAAGAAACCATTTTCTTTGTTCATCTATAAAAAGGAACTCCTCATCTGTTCAAATTTTATCATGAGATTGAAGCAATTTAGTCACATCTTCAGGCTCCATTTCTAATTCTAGTTCTTTTGTTGTTTTTACTGCATGTGTGTTTACTTCCTCCACCGAAGTCTTGAGCCCCCTAAAGTCCTTCATGAGAGTTGCTCCAATTAATGTTGGCATTTTGACCTCCTCCCATGAATCATGAATGTTCTTAATGGCATGTAGAATAGTGAATCCTTTCCAAAAGGTTTTCAATTTACTTTGCCTAGATCTATCAGAGGAATCATTATCTATGACAGGTAGCATTACAAAATATATTTCTTAAATAATAAAATTTGAAAGTCAAAATAACTCGTTGATCCAGAATGAATGTGGTGTGAAGAGGCATGAAAACAACATTAATCTTCTTGTTCACCCCCATCAGAGCTCTAGGGTGACCAGGTACATTGTCAATGAGCAGTAATATTTGGAAAGGAATCTTTTTTTCTACACGTTAGGTTTCGACAGTAGGCTTAAAATATCTAGTGAACCTTGCTGTAGACAGATGTGCCATCATCCAGGCTGTGTCGTTCCATTTATAGAGCACAAGCAGAGTAGATTTAGCATAACTCCTAAGGGCCCTAGGTTTTCCAGAATGGTAAATGAGCGTTGGCTTTCCCTTAAAATCACCAGCTGCATTAGCACTGAATAAGAGAGTCAGCCTGTCCCTTGAAGCTTTGAATCCAGGCATTTACTTCTCCTCTAGCTAAGAAAGTCCTGCATGCCTTCTTCTTCCAATACAAGGCTGTTTCATCTACATCGCAAACCTGTTGTTTGGTGTAGCTGCCTTCATCAAGTAACTTGGCTAGATCTTGTGGATGACTGCTATAGCTTCTACATCAGCACTTGCTGCTCCCCTTGCACTTTTATCTTCTTGAGATGGTTTCTTTCCTTAAACCTCATGAACCAATCTATGCTAGATTCCAACTCTTCTGCAGCATCCTCTCCTCTCTCAGCCTTCACAGAATTGAAAACAGTTAGGTCTTTGCTCTAAATTAGGTTTTTCCTTAAGGGAATATTGTAGCTGGTTTGATGTTCTATCCAGACGACTAAAACTTTCTCCCTATCAGCAATGAGGCTGTTTCACTTTCTTATCATTTGTGTGTTCACTGGAGTAACATTTTTGATTTCCTTCAAGAACTTTTCCTTTGCATTTACAACTTGACTGTTTGGCACAAGGGGCCTAGCTCGGGGCCTGTCTTGGCTTTCAACATGCCTTCCTCACTAAGCTTAATCATTTCCACCTTTTGATTTAAAGTCAAAGATGTGGGACTCTTCCTTTCACTGGAACACTTAGGGGCCATTGTGGTAATTTAAATATTGTTGTCTCAGGGAATGGAGAAATCCGAGGAGAGAGAGAGAGATGGGGGAATGGCCAGTCAGCCAGTCGGTGGAGCAGTCAGAACACAGACACATTTATTGACTAAGTTCTTGGTCTTATATGGGCATGTTTGTGGCTCCCCAAAACAATTATAATAGCAGCTTCAAAGATCACTGATCACAGATCACCATGACAGATACAATGATAATGAAAAAGTTTGAAATATTGTGAGAATTACTAAAATGTTACACAGAAATATGCCATGAGCACATGGTGTTGGAATAATGAGGCTGGTAGGCTTGCCAGATGTAGGGTTGCCACAAAACTTCAATTTGTAAAAAAACACAATAGCTACAAAGTACAATAAAACAACATGTGCCTGTAGTGACTCAGTGCCCCTAAGTGCAATAACTAACTTTCAAATGAATGAATGGCAGTATTTGTATAAACTTATTTAGAAAGAGGGGTACTTGAAGTCAGGCACAGTGGCATGGGCCTATAGTCCCAAGTGACTTGGGAGGCTGAAGCAGGAGCATCACTTGAGCTTAGGAGTTCGAGTCCAGTCTGGGCAACATAGCAAGGGACAAGCCATAGACAGGAGGTGTTATTTGAACTAGTCTTTGGAGGATGAGTACTACTTTGACAGTCAAGGATGAAGGCAGGTGCAACAAAGCCTTTCCAGGCACGAGGAACAGTAGGCTTGATGGTAGGAAATGAAGGTGTTGTAGAAATATGACAAAATAATTGTGGTGATGAGGTTCAAAAGTGTAGGGTCACCCTTTTCTTAACAAGTGAACACAGAATGTATCAATTTTGACTGAATTTTAGAATAATACGTGGCCAAGAATTCAACTTGAGAAATTATCAGTCACAAAGAGCTTGTGGGGAGCATAAGGAAGTGTGGAAATTTTAAGAAAAAGACAGAAAGAAAACTTGGAAGAAGGAGATGAGGAAGGTGGTAAAGACAAGAAGGTGCTCAGAAAAATAAGAAACATTGAGATGAAACGTATAGTTTAGGTTTATCCAGGTGCCTCTGCGTTTCCTGGGGAACCGGGTAAATCCTACGACGAGACATCACCTCAAAGTCCTTCAGGCACCTGGACTATTCCACAGATCTCAGATGTTCTCTAACAGGCAGCGAACCTCAGAACACGAATAGAATTTCATTCTTCAGAGAGCGGAGAGCATCGGTTCCGCAGTAGAACACAGCTATTCTTTTTTGTTTTTATCACCTTTGACTGAGAAAAAGTTTCATTTCTGATAGGATTATGTGATGGTGTGGTTGAAGTTGATTAGAAGATGATATGTTAAAATTGACTCAGTAAACTGTCCTCTTTTAGATAAATGTTTATGAAAATGAGTGGGCAGCAAGTTCTATTTGGTATCTGAACAGTACTTGCTCTTAAAACTATGTTCCCCAGGAAACTATTTCAATTAGGACAAAAAAGCTTTTTAAATATGGATCTACTAATAATCTTGCTTTTATTTCTCTAGGGCTTAAGCTTTACTTGTGGTTAATCATGTAAAAAACAGAATGAGAACCTCCACTGTCAACATCGGTTGATTACCATCTGCCATGAATGGTAACCCGTGCTCTCTTCTCTGTCGGGTATTTTTGTTGTGTTCTTGCTGCTATTTTAGAAAGAATCTGCAATCACTTATTCATTCTGTGCAGCTTACCCCGTCCTTGAAGAGAGACGACACTTGAAAACATAATGGCCAGATGATCTCAGGATGCAAGAATCCTTCAGATGTTTGCCAAGAACTATTGAAAGATGCTTCAGCTTGACAAAAGCAGGAAATGTTAATTTTCAGCTCTTTTATAAATAGAGGGATGATCTGTAAAGGGAAAACTGTTGTCACAGCAAATGTACACTTGAGTGATTCAAACTTAATTAGTGGTTATATGATTCACTTTGAATATATTTACTGTAACAACTGGTAAACTGCTTTTCAAATTCAGCTGTTGAATAGACTCCATTTTTTTTTTTTAAAACAAAACAGCTCTGAAAATGTATTTTCCTTTTTTCTTTCTAAAACCAACCTTCTTTACACCTTCGTCCTTGCTCTATGTGCTCTATGTAACCAGCGACTAGCCCTCTCTCTTCTTTCTGTCCCCACTCTCTACCAAGCTCCTGCAAAATTTCTAATGTGTTTACTTGAAGAAAACTTATTAGCACGATCCACTTGTTCTCAGTAGCAGGAGGATGTGAATATTATATGGTATAAAAATATATTGACTAAAGAATAACTATGAAAAGTAAAGTCACATTTCTCAAAAAATTCTATTAAAACAAGATGTTCAAAGCAATTGATGTATCGTAATTCTTTGCCATGCCTTCTTGTTTTGTTAATACTTGACCAGGTATGACCAAGAAAACAGAAATTCAAGTAGAGTGGTAATTTAGTGACTCTTACTGAACGTATTAATAAATTGTTACATGGTTAATTGAAACAAACCTGTATATGAAGCAGACATAAAGTATTCCTTGGATATACCACAAACTTATTTGAGGGGAATAATTCTGAAAACCAAATATTCTAAAAATCAGATAATGTATACTTTAAATCAGCCAAAATGGGAGGAAAATTTTTCCCCTCTACCTTATATGCTTTCAAAAAATCTGATTATGAAAATAGCAGGTTTGTGGTGATATTTTGGAAACTACAAGGAAGAAAAGATTCATGCAATTCTACTATTCATAATGTTTAAATATTTAGTTTTCCAGATGTCTAGTCTCTGCATTTGGAATTTAAAAAATATGCATATATACACAATTTCATAGTTTGCTGTGAGAACATTTCTTTTGCAAGTGTCTATTTGGATTTCCACATGCCTCACTGGGCTTTTGAAAATCTGATTCCTTATTCCAGAGATAGACATGGATCCACAAAGAATGTATATCTTGTGTCATAGATATGCCAACATGCATTTTCCTAGAAATGTGAGCTGCTCTTGAAAATAGTAACTTTGCTTACTGATTTGTGAAGGTTAAATAGTTAACAACTGTTAACAATGAACATAAACCTTAATGCATGTTTTAGGAGGGATAGCAGACGGAAGGAAGTCTCCTAGAAGGTGCATTAGATAGTAAAGACAGAGTCCTTGAGAGATGGCTCAAAGCCAGAATCACAGTGAGGAAGACAAAGTTAGCTGGGTGGAAAGATTTCACCTTGTCTTCTGTGTAAAGAACAGAATTGTTATTTCACGAAATGATCATACTTAGGAACCACAAGTTAGTTGGCTCTGTCAGTTGGGTTTAAGTACAGTGTGGATATGGGTAAACTCTTGATTTTGTCATCCATAAAGCCAGTTAGATTTAGACAGGAAAGTAAAGCAAAGCAAATAAACCCTGCTCTTTGGCTGCAAATGATTCTGCCCTGATGAGGTCAGCCATATCACTTTGCATTCTTTTTGAACTACAGCTAAAGAAATGAAAAAAGGATCACACTCACTGCAAAGAGAAAATTACTTTACATAGTGGGTGGATAATGTTCTGTGAGGTCAGATTCTTAAATACTGTGGTTGGAATCTTTTTTTTTAATTTTTATAAGGCTGAATGATTTTATTACCACTAATAACCCTTGTGGCTCTGAAAGCTTAAATAATCTGGGTAATCAAAATTTATGCTTTCGGATGGAAGATGATTATCTGCAGATGAGAGGAAGGAAATTCCTCTTTTCCCAATCCTCTCTGTTAACTACACTGTGGGCAAATAACTGCAT
The DNA here is from genome assembly GCF_041146395.1 of Eulemur rufifrons. Classification (NCBI taxonomy): domain Eukaryota; kingdom Metazoa; phylum Chordata; class Mammalia; order Primates; family Lemuridae; genus Eulemur; species Eulemur rufifrons. Next base: position 90,855,276 of record NC_090999.1, on the reverse strand, counting down.
AGAGCATTTGGCTAACGATTCTGTGGTGGAGGCGGGGAGTCCCTCCTTTGAAAGATCACATTTTGGTGGCTGCGGGCAATGAACTAGGCAAGTGACTCTTTAATCCAAAACTCTTTACTCAGGGAAAAAGGACCCCATGGAGATAGTGCAGAGGAGGGGGAGAGTGGTGCTGAGATGTTTGTCCTCCTCTTTGAGGAGTTCATTCCTCAGACTGTTGAGTTTTATTTTTCCATAAGATTATTTTAAACTAAAACAGCTGTTTATGATGGTTTATGATGGAGATTCTATTTGCTCCACTGTACAAGGGTCCTACTATTTTTGAGAGTCTCCTTTCCCCAAGTTCATTAAGATGACTGATTTGAGTATTTTAAATGAGGAGTGGGGAAGAATAAGATTAGAAATTTGCCAGCTAAATCTAGATTCATGGAAGACAGGACTTTTTGTCATCATGCAAAAGTGAGCAAATTCTATGTGTGGATTTCTGTCCAAATAGTTAAAGGAAAACTATTTCAGAGCAGAGCTAACAAATTAAAGAATGTGAATTTCTTCTATAATTTTCGGTGAAAGAAACATATTTTACATAATTTTTTCTGAATCTGATTAATTCTGACCGAGAGCTCCTACTCATGAGAGTGGCAAGAAATCTAAACCCATTTAATCACTCCCTATCCTTCCAAAAGTCAACTTATATCCAGTGGTCTTACACAGTTTAGAAAAGTAATCTCTAAAAAACTCTGAGCATGTAGTGTTCTACTAGTATATGTATTATAAAACACATAAAAGTATAAATACAGAGACATATATAATAAATAATCTTGTAAAAAGTATTTTAATTTTTACATTAATGGAATAAACCTTTGTCTTTATTTATAAAGTTATTAGCAAACAACAGTTGATTGAATACACTTGATAGTTTTTAAAAATCTTGGTTGTATTATATCAGTGATTCAAATGTTGGATCCTGAGTCCAGTTTCTTTGTATTGTATAAATTTAAGGGGTACAAGTATAGTTTTGTTACATGGATATATTGTGTAGTGGTAAGTCTGGGCTTTTAGTATAACCATCATCTGAATAGCGTACATTGTACCCATTAAGTAATCTTTCATGCCTCACCTCCTCCACCTTCCCATCCTTCTGAGTCTCCAATGACTATTATTCCACACTTTATGTTCATGTGTACACATTATTTGGCTCCCACTTAAAGGTGAGATCATGTGGTACTTGACTTTCTGTTTTTGAGTTGTTTCACTTAAGATAACGGCCTCCAGTTCTACCCATGTTGCTGCAAAAGACATGATTTTATTCTTTTTCATGGCTGGATAATATTCCATTTGTGTGTGTGTGTGTGTGTGTGTGTGTATGTGTATATGCACCCCACATTTTCTTTATCCAATGATCATTGATGGACACTTAGATTGATATTGATTCCATATCTTTGTTATTATAAATAGTGCTGTGGTAAACACACACATGCAGGAATGTTTTTGATATAATGGCTTGTTTTCTTTTGAGTATATACCAAGTAGTGGAATTGTTGGATTGAATGGTAGTTCTATTTTTAGTTCTTTGAGAAATTTCCATACTGTTTTCCACAGAGGTTGTACTAATTTACATTCCCACCAACAGTGTATAAGTGTTCTCTTTTCTTCTGATCCTCACCAACATCTGCGTTTTTCTTAAACTTTTTAATAATAGCCATTCTGACTGTGTAAGATCTCATTGTGGTTTTGACTTGCATTTCTCTGATGATTAGTGATGTTGAACCTTTTTTTCATATGCTTTTTGGCCATTGTATGTCCTCTGTTGAAAAACATCTATTCATGTCCTTTGCTGACTTTTTAATAGGGTTATATTTTTTGTTGTTGTTGAGTTGAGTTTTCTTTGTAAATTCTTGATATCAATACCTTGTTGGATGTATAGTTTGCAAATATTTTCTCATATTCTGTAGGTTGATTGTTCACTCTGTTGATTATTATTATTTTTTTGCTGTGCAGAAGCTTTTTAGTTTAATCCTATTTACCTAATTTTGTTTTTTTTGCTTGTGATTTTGAGGTATTAGTCATGAATTCTTTGCCTAGCCCAATGTCCAGAAGAATTTTCCCTATGTTTTCTTCTAGTATTTATAGTTTCAGGTCTTACAATTAAGTCTTTGATCCATCTTGAGTTGATTCTTGTATATGGGGAGAGTTAGGAGTCCAGTTTCATTTTTCTTCATGTGGCAATCCAATTTTCCCAGCACCATTTATTGAAAAGCGTGTCCTTTCCTCAATGTATATTCTTGTCAACTCTATCAAAGATAAGTTGGCTGTAAATATGTGGCCTTATTTTTAGGTTCTTTATTCTGTTCCATGGATCTCTGTTTCTTTTCCATGCTGTTTTGGTTACTGTAGTCTTGTACTATAATTTGAGGTCAGTTAGTGTGATGCCTCCAGCTTTGTTCTTTTTGCTTAGGAGTGCTTTGGCTCTTAGGGATCTTTTTTAGTTCCATATGAATTTTAGGATTATTTTTTCTAATTCTGTGAAAAATGACACTGGCATTTTGATAGGGATTGCATTGAATCTATAATTGGCTTTGGGCAATAGAGTCATTTTCATGATATTAAGTCTTCTGATCCATGAACATGGGACTTTTTTTCTTCATCTGTTTGTGTCATCTACAATTTATTTCATCTGTGTTTTGTAGTTTTCCTTGTAGAGATTTTTCACCTCCTTTGTTATATTTATTCCTAGGTATTTTGTTTTGTTTTTGTAGCTATTGTAAATGGTATTACTTTCTCTATTTGGTTCTCAGCTTGATTGTTGTTATATTAGTGTATAGAAATGCTAATGATTTTTTGTACATTGATTTTGTCTCCTGAAACTTTCCTGAATTCATTTATCAAATCTAAGTTCAACATATGCAAATCAATAAATGTGATTGATCACATAAACAGAATTCAGGACAAAAATCATGTGATTATTTCAATAGATGCAGAAAAAGCAATTGATAAAATTCAGCATCCCTTCATAATAAGAATCTTCAACAAACTAAGCATAGAAGGAATATACCTTAAAATAATAAAGGCCATAGTAGGACAACCTCTGTGGAAAGCAATATGGAGATACCTCAAAGAGCTACAAGTAGAACTACCATTTGATCCAGCAATCCCATTACTGGGCATCTACCCAAAAGAACAAAAGACATTCTATAAAAAAGACATCTGCACTCGAATGTTTATAGTAGCACAATTCACAATTGCAAAGATGTGGAAATCACCCAAGTGCCCATCAATACATGAGTGGGTTAATAAAATGTGATATATGTATACCATGGAGTATTACTCAGCTATAAGAAACAATGGTGATCTAGCACCTCTTGTATTTTCCTGGGTAGAGCTGGAACCCATTCTACTAAGTGAAGTATCCCAAGAATGGAAAAACAAACACCACATGTACTCACCATCAAATGGGTATTAACTGATCAACATGTATGTGCACAAATAGTAATAACATTCATCAGGTGTTGGGAAGATGGGAGCGGGGAAGGGGGGATGGGTATATACATACCTAATGGGTGAGATGCGCCCCATCTGGGGGGTGTACATGCTTGAAGCTCTGACTCTGGTGGGGCAAAGGCAATATACATAACCTAAACATTTGTACCCTCATAATATGCTGAAATAAAAAAAATTAAAATAAATAAATAAATGCCATATATGAAAAACCTACAGCCAACATCATATTGAAAAAAGTTGGGAAAAGTTGAAAGCAATCCCCCTAAGAACTAGAACAAGATAAGGATGCCCACTTTCACCATTCTATGGACCATAGTACTGGAAGTCCTCGCCAGAGCAATCAGGCAAGAGAAAGACATAAAAGACGTCCAAATTGGAAAAGAGGAAGTCAAATTATCTCTGTTCACTGATGATATTTTGACATTTGGTTTTAATGGAATCAAAGCTGAAAAGGATACCTAATAAAGATAAGTAGATTGAAATGGATGAAGTGCATACTTGACTCCATTTATGAAATTATCAGATTTTTTCATATCCAATAATAGAAAGGTTTCACTGAAATTCATCTGTATGTTTCCATGTTCCATGATATCAGTGAGTTCGTGGCTCTCACACATTTGTTCACACTAAGGTGTTCCTTTGTTACATATTTAACTAAAGCGTTCAAAACTCAGTGAAATTCTTAGTGCAGATGATTTCACAACAGGTTAGAAAATTATTAATATATTTCTAAGCTTTTAAAGTATATAGATATGAATTTTTAAACAGATAATATACTCACTTAATTTTGGCAGCAAAGTTACATGTTTCTATCTCCAAACATCCATTTTCAAATGCTTTCTCCATAGCTTAAAATTCTTTCAGAATGTAGATTTTTTTTAACTTATTTTTAAAATCTCACTTCTATCTTGTGGGAGCAAATTAGGGTGTTTATTTTTTTTAAACATCTTTTTTGAAAATGTCAATAGCTTACTACTGACATTCACTTATCAAACGTAAACAAATTGGAAACACATGTCTTTTTCTGTTAAAACACACATGTAACTTGCCTTATTCCTTTTGGGCTCATATAACAAAATGCTGTTGGCTAAGAGGCATATACATGACAGAAATTTATTACTGAGAGTTCTGGAGGCTTGGAAGTCCAAGATCAAGTCACCAGCAGATTCGGTGTCTGGTGAGGGCCCTGTTCCTTGTAGACAGCTGTCTTCTCACCCTAACAGCACATGGCAGAGAACCTCTTTTATAAGGACACTAATCCTATTCTCATAACCTAATAACCTTCCAAAGGCCTCATCTCCAAATACCATCACCTTGGGAGTGAAGATTTCAACATATGAATTTCAGGGGGGACATAAATATTCAGATCATAGCATAACTTATCTTTTAATTTGATGGCTTTTTTCTTAAGTATTTTGCCATTAGATAACAGAATAAAAGATGGCCACATCCCATCTTATTCCATAATACTGAAAGATTCTCTATTTGAGATCATATAAACCTACAAACAGATGTATGGAAGCTGCAATACATAGCAATACATGAAAAGTCAGTAAAAGCTTAAGCAAGTTTCATTACTCCTCCTCATTATAGAGCTACCACTTTTCCCCAGTCAGCTGAATACTATGGCCAATGCAGGAGAGGCTGACAAATGGACTATGTTTAAATTCTTTTTTTTTTCTTTTGACAAAATTGTACCTAAATACATACCTACCCCTTAGCTATAATTATAAGGCATATGTTTACACCTGGGAAATGACTGGAGTACATCCTTTAGGCCACGCCCTCTGACCTTTGACCCATGCTGACACCAGGGCCCCATGCTCATGTCCTCCTGGCTCTGTGGTTTCTGTGCCCATCTTCAGCCTGGGAATGTTTGATGATGCCGGAGTTGGCCACCCAGTGTTCAGCTTCCCTACAGATGGCTACTCTGTCTGAGATCCAGCCACCCGTCTGTGGTCTTACAAGGAAACAGAGTAATTGTTCTCTGGGTCCATCAGACATTCTCCTAGGGAGTTGTCTGCGTCTGCCACGACACACATGAAGTTTTGTATACGATTTGAGGCAATTCACCACGAGGTTACAGGCTCCTGACTTCCTACTGACCATGAATTTTTAATATCTTGAGAATGTTCAATTCTGAGTTCAGTGTGTGTGTTCTGGGGGGGAGGGGTGCAGAGAGGTGGGGCAGGCCCACGTGGTGGATTTGAGGAGTCTGAGGAAGGCTCATCTGTCTTACAAGCACGTCCACCAGAAAGCCCAAGATTTGAAGTCAGTCACATCTGCTAGTTTGAGTATTAACCACTGCTTACTAGATGAGTGACCTTAACAAACTAACTTGCCTGAGACTCAGTTTCCTCTTCCTTAACATAGGCATAAAAGTCTTACCTTTCAGAGCTGGTATGAGGATCAGAGAAAAGGTATGTAAAGTGCTTAGCATACTACCTAGGTATTCAATAAATAGTGGCTTTTAACTTATTGTCTCCTCCTGCTCCTCTGGTGGGGAGGCCTGACCCTTCTGGGTATCAGGAAGGGACAAGAAGAACTAATTAACTGGCCGGCTGCGTCACTGGCTCAGGCGCAGGCCAGCTCACGCAGGCTACCAGAAGGAAGACATCCATAATTCCAAAAAGTTTCTTATAGGCAGTTATGCCAGCAGGTAGAAGACATGACATGGTATGGGTGAATTCCTGGATTTCTTTTGAACGAAGTCAGGGAAACAAACAACAGGTGTGTACCGTAACCAGGTGTCCATCATAATGCTCAAATTAGCCCTTTTACACATATTTAACTTCTTCTTCTTAGGACATTATCCTTTACTTTTAAGAAACATCAAGTTCTAATCTCCTTCACAGAGCTACCAAGGTAGATCACTTATGGTTTTTGTTTCTAACTGCTATTTATTCTACTTGCACCTTTCCCCCTCATTGGGATACATTAGCATGTGGAGATGATGCCATTGCAGGGCAGCTGTAAATGACACATACACACTGTGTGGACTTCACATAACCATTCTCGATTAACTCACTGTATTCATGGCTCACCTTGCTTTTGACAAAAAGTGTCAGAAGAATGTTTGACAGTCCACAGGTTCTGGCCCTTCCCTTCCCTCCCTTGTACATTTGTGCTTTAATTCATTGACTTCACACATCTAATCCTGCTCTCTAAGCCTGACAAATTTCCTTCTTCCCTCTCATTTGTATTTCAAATTCTCTTTCTGCAAAAATGTCCACTTAATCATCACTATCATTTATTATTATTATTCTTGGCCACAATCTTACCATTCCAATTTTCTTCCTTTTGGTTAAAATATTGACTGTGAGTCAGCAGATCAAAGTTTGGGAGTTTTCCTGGTGAGCAAGGAGGAGGAATAATTTTAAAATTTGTGCTATTTCCTAGAGAAAACTGGCCTAAATGAGGTGTGCATTATGGTACAGGAGTTGGGAAGAGGTTTGGGGCGGCCAAAGGAATTTGAGGGCACTGCATTCCAGGTGGAATAACTTGAACACGGGGGGCAGAGAAAGAGAATTTTAGGAGGAGGCAAAATCGGTCTTAACCTAGTTAATTTTTTTTCTTTCAAATTGTCCTCAGAAATTAAATCTTAATCTAGTTTAAATTTTTGCTTAGGTCTTGCCCTGTGCAAGGTCCTTCGATCCCGAGAACGTTTCCATATCTGATACTTACACCAAGGCTCAGAGCCCTGTCCTTTCATTAGAGGCAAAATATACCCCTCCTCCACTTTTTTCTTAACAGCAGAGTCTGGTAGCTCTCAAGAGACTTTCTGCAGGGTTCTTGTGTAATTCTAGTCAGATCCTCTTTGTTTTATTTTTATCTGTGTTATACAATCATGTAGTTTAGAGTCAAAAAATTCTACATTTGTTATGATTATTGCCTAACCACCTTTTCTGCCACTTCTTGCCTTGCCATTGTCTCCTAAATAGAGGCGATCAGTGCCAACCACTGATACAGAACTAAATAACATGCATATATTGTACATTCTAGGTTATCTATTAAATCCCCAATATGGAAGATGATGATGTCACTTACTTTCACTCTACCCCTACGTACTACCCCATAATACTGGCCCTACGTCTCTTCATTATATTTCTTATTATAATTTTGTTTGAGTCAATATTAAGCTTTTACATTATTACAATGCTGTAAATGCTGTTCATGACTGATCCATAGAGTATACTATGCTTACTTTTACTTTTTCACATGATATTTTTTTCCCCTGGAATTGATAATTGTCCTTTATGGACATTGTTTGCCTAGATTTTTGTAAACCTATCACCAGATAAACCTCAAACAATCCCTTTTGTGTAAATTCCCTCCCAATATGTTCAAATATGCTAGTGTTGTTTCAGTTTATCCTTTTTGAAGAAGCGTCTCCTAGAGGTCTCGGGCTTCAGTCTGACCTGGCTGCTGCCTAGGGCTGGTGTCAGGTGCTCTTGGGGTGGTGTCATCGGCCTCCTGGGAGTTCCTTTTACCTCTGTCCTGTGTTTGAGCCCTCGAGGCCTGGATCCATGTCCTCCGCTTTCTTGGTTTATTCCCTCGCTTTGGTGCCTCATGCCCTCCTCTGGGTTCTGAAAGAACCAGTGCAGGAAATAAACTGTCAAGATCTTGGAAGTCTGAATATTGTCCCATCCTGTCTTTTTACCATAACTTTGGTAGGGTATTAGGTTGAAAATAATTTCTCTTAGAATGTTAAAGGCTTTGCTGTATTTTAGGAGTTGGGAAATTGTTTCTGTAAGGAGTGGAATGGTAAATACTTAGGTCTCTGTGCAGGACGCTGTCTGTTGCAACCACTCCGCTGAGCCTTGCAGCGTGAAAGCAGCCAACACACATGCAAACAAACTGGGGTGGCTCTGTCGTTATAAAAACACTGGCATGAGGTCTATAGTTTATCAACCCTGTCCCATTCTAGTTTCCATGGTGGCTATGAGATGATAAGTTATTATTCTTTTATTAGAAAAAAATATTTTCTTTCAGGAAGCTCATAGGATCTTCTATTTTATGCAGTCCTCTGACATTTCATAATTAAGTGCCTTGCTGCAGGTCTATTTTAAATTATTTATTTGGGCAAATAATGGACCATTTCAATCTGGAAATTCATACTTTTCGGTTTGGGGATTTTTTTGAATTGTTTCTTTGAAAGTTTCTTGCCTATCTGTTTTCTCTTTCTTGGGTTTCTGTTATTTGGGTGTTGGGCCTCTTGGGCTAGTCTGGTAATATTATCCTTTCTCTTTCCCTTTTTTCATTTTCTTCACTGTCTAGGAGATTTCTTCAACTTTGTTTTCCATCCTTCCAGTTAATTTTATATTTCTGTGTTATCATATTTTTAAACTCTAAAATTCTTTATTGGTCTCTGAAAGATCCTTGGAATAGCATCTTAATTCTTGTTTCATAAATACAAAATCTTTTTATATCATTGAAGATATAAATGATTTTCTTTCAAGAATATTCTTTATGTTGCATAGTCTCTATTGTCTTAAAGTTGTTATTATTGTTTTCGGTTTTCCGTTTCTGTTTAGTGTTCCTTGGATTTTAGCTTATGTTTAAGAGAGGGGCAGCATGAAATGTTTTTGCTGAAACTTGTTGACTCCAGTGCATTTCTTCCGGAAATTCTCAATATAACTTTCTTTAGGTCTTTGGCCAGTAAGATTTTGCAGAGGAAAACTTTCCATTTCCCTGCAGAAGTGTGTTCTGGGAGCCAAATAGGGAACAAACCATTTGATGTTTTGTGATCTGAGTGGAAGATTAAAACCGAAGGTCTCATGTGTCAGAATTTATTTTGTTTTTAAAGCAGAATATTTCATTGTATGTATATACCATATTTCCTTTATCTACTCCTCTCATGATGAACATTTGGATTACTTCTACTTCTAGCTACTGTGAATAATGCTGCTATGAAAATGGATGTGTAAATATCTCTTTGAGATCCTGCTTTAATTCTTATGGATATATACCCAGAAGTAAAATTGCTAAATATACTTTTTTCATTTTTTAATGTCAAAAACAAAATTTAAAACAATTTTATTGTTTGTGAAATTTTTTTCCTACATGATAATAGTTTTGTTGAGAGCATCGATAAATAGAATTCTTAAAGTCCTGTTTTATTTTATTGAGGGAAAAAGAAGTAGAAAGTGTGGAGTAGAGATAAGAGAGAAAAGAGGGAAAATGCCAAAATTTTACTGAGAGGCATTGAGTTAGCGACAGGGTGTAAAACTTCATCTGTTTCAGAGTTACCATTTTTATTAGATTTTGACCATGATTATTTACAGAAAATAAAATGTAACTTCTGCCAACAAGCCTGACTTCTTATGAATATACAAACGATTCATTAGATTTTCATCGTTACGGGTGAACTTGCCATATGCGGCAGCTGCTCCAGTACTTTGCTCTTCAGCATAGAAACAAGTGGAGAAATCAAACAGCTTGTTTTAGAAAACAGCATCAGGGGATCTGTAGGGAATTTGTTCCTACCTTTACCTCCCCCAGCAAAGAACTCGGGGGAAAGTCGTGCAGGTCTCGACTGGAGGCTCTTTGCGTGTGATCGGCGCGGTTGTTCACACTTTCCCTGACCCTGCAGCGTCAGTTTTCGGGTTGCGTTCCCTCTGTATTTTCACTTTGTGCTGCTGGTTGTTTCTAAAGGCTGTGCGTGTGTATATATCTGACTGAGGGAAGAGTCGGTCTAGAAGGGCTATCCTGGGCCAGGGTAGACTCCAGCCAGTTTTCTGAAGCCTAGTGGGGGAATTCTTAAGTAAAGTCCATTCCCTTCGCATAACAGAAACCTAGTGGGAGCCAGATGTACGCCCAGGGAGAGCCATTGTTAACACTCTTAGGGCCTGGATTCTGATCCCTGTCCCTTCTGGCCAGCCACATAGACACATACGCATCTCCTGAAAGGGGGTCTGAGGACGTGGCTTTGGGTTCCTGTAGCTGACGGTCCCGAGCTCTGTGAGCACCCACGCGTGATTCTCACTGCAGCGCTTCGCTACTTGGCTCTCCTCTCTAGTCAGCGCTCTGTGCTTAGAATTCTCGCTATTTATACCCATCATGTTCCATTTTGTGAAAAAAGAAAAACTTTAGAAACAGTTAGCCATGAGGCGCCTCAGAGGAATGCCAGGCAAGACATCCCCCGAGACATCCTTCTTTTTCTTTTTCCATCCCAATTATTAAAATTTAGTCTTAAGTCTGGAATGTAATCTTTCTGTGACAGAAACCACTTATTGTCCCCTAAGTTCCATTCTTCCCTTTTTCTTGAGAAATAAAACTCAGATTTTTAGTTATGCACCCAACTGCCCGGGTGAAGATGACATTTATGAGCTTCACTTGTATCTAGGTAGGGCAATGCACCCAAGTCTGGCCAAAGGGCTGCCAGCAGAAGTGTGTGCAACATTTCGGTCACTGCCTGAAAGCTGAAATGACCTACTCTTGTTTTCTACCCTCCTTCCAGCCAACTGAGAAATGGCAGCTCGGCTAAGCTTGGAGGCCACTTGTAAAGGATGGCACGGTCCCCCCTCACACCTTGGACTGCTCACCTCTGCACTGTTAGGTAGGAAGGAAATAGTTTTCATCTTGTTTGAACCACTGTATTTTGGGGGCTCTTTATCAACAGTTTAGGCTGTTCCTTAAATAATAAAGAGTAGTATCATTACTCCTATTAGTTGTTTTAGTTTTTAGAAGCTCTCTATTAAAACACATATGTTGTTGGAAAGAGATATTACAAACTCTATCCATAAGATTTTTGTTGGTGAGGAGCTGGGAGCTTCTGGAATGAGACATAGGCTTGGCCCTGGGATTGGGATGATAGAGATTAGAAATAAATACTAAAAGGGGAGAAGATTAGTAAAAGACTACTGATATTAATACTAAAATTTGCTAACAGAATGTTTTTTCTAGAATTAATTTAGGACTAGTAGATGAAAATATTCCTAGAGGACTCCTATATATGCCCATTGGTCCAGTTTAATTTTTTTCATTTCAAATGGAGAATTATCATAGAAAAGTGTTTTTTTCTTGTCACAATTCAAGTAAACCTATTCCTAATCAAAGTAATCACACGTTGTTTTATTTTAATGGCCATAGCAACCTTTTAAAAAATCAATCAACAAATCAATCAACAATTTCTTGAACACCCATATTGGACTCAGAAAATGCACTAAGTCCTTTAGCAAGTACTATGGAAAATCAAGAGCATAAATAAGGCACTCACCCAAGTTAGAAAAAAATCACATTGTGTCATATGATATAGTAACTGAGAGGGTCAAGAAAGGGTTTATTAGATTCTGAGTGGTATGAGCTGTGGGAATTCAGGGGGTAGAGGATCATGACGACAAGCGTAGTTAACAGGCTTCGTGGGGAATGCAGGTCCTTTGTGTGACTTACAGAGATGAAGTTTCCAAACAATAAAGTTGCATTTTTTCCCCCTAAAGTGTAACAATGATGATCAAAATATAATCATTTCAAACAACTGGGGGCTTGGGACTCAGAATGTCTGGATTTCAATCCCAGCCCTGACACTTACTGGCCATGTGTGATCTTGGACAAATAATTTAACCTCTTGGGATATTTCCTCATCTGTAAAACGGGGTTAAGTAATACCTCATAGAGTTATTGTGAAAATTGAATGAGATAATTCACCTAAAGTAAGTTATTAACAACAACAATAATACTATCAGAGGCTGATGTTGTTACCCATGCGATTTTGTGGAGAAGACATAGTACCTGCTCTCGAAAACTCTATGACCTGAAATAGCTGCTTCTTAGCTTGCAGCGAGTGTCTGCATTGTCTGTACTTGAGGTTAAAGCACTTGTGTGTTTTAAGTTCTTTATCACCAGCTCCTGTGCTAGGTGTCCTTCTACACCTTACTTGCATTCAGCATATTTTTTCTCATATGAAATCTTCCTTGTATATTGCTCTCTCTTCATTTGACAATCTTAAGTTTGCTATGCAGTAACATATAAAATCATTTTGAAATAAAATTTTATTTTTGGGATTATCATACTTTACCTATTTAATTAAATAAAAACGAGAAATCCAAATACCAAGAAAAATAATTATTTTTAGCGTTTGTGTCAATAAAGTTCTTCTCAATCCTTGTTATTTTCAAAGGTATCAAATGGAAAATGAGAAAGAGAAAAAGAAAAATACATTGGCTTTTTTTTCATTCTTAAAATTCTAGATCTTGGTAATAAAATCTCTTAGCTATATTATTGACAAGATGTTGTAGTGTTTTCTTCTAATGATGTCAAAATAATTCACAATGTTCAATTTATAATGTAAACATTTGAATATATTCTTATATGTACATTTTCTTGAAATGTGAATGTTTATTCAGCTTGTTCTGTCTGACTGTATTTTGATCCCTTATGAATATATACAGACCCCACCTCCAGGAATATTCTCTGAATCCGGTGGTGTCAACTTGTATTTCAGATCCGCGAAAGAGTTATGTTACCGGTTAGGAGGCGTGCTCCTTTGGCGTTCATAGACTTTTACCACGCAAGCAGAAGATTCATAATTTCAAATGATCTTCCCCTTTCCTTTCCTTCTTCTTCTTCTTAAAGAAATAATAAAATACCTAAAATTCTACTGAGGATGACAAAAGAGACTGGATTATTCTACACAATATTATACCTATTCTTTCTGCTTTGGTTAGCTTATATTTTCTACTGAAAAATTCATGTAGAAGCTTTAAAATTATATTTATCTCTCAGCATCAAGGGCAGGGAGTGATAATAGTCATAGCGAAAGAAAATATTTTTGAGATCCTAAGAAAATTCCTAAACCCAAGGAACATATCCATTGAGGCGATGACATTGTCCTATACCCAGGGGATTTTACATGAGTGGAAAAGACATTGTTCCTGTTCTCAGGGCTTTTAGGCCTAAAGGGAAATTAAGAAAAGATGTGACAATCATTGAAACTCTGAGCTGCATATTCCTGCGGCATTTCCCTGTGCACTTTTCTGGACTAAGAAGCATTAAATGTGAGTAATAATTATTTTAAAATCTCTCCTTCGAGGCAGCATTAGCATTAAGGAAAATATCAAAATATTGCTTCGGAGATGAGCGGTGAAGAAGGAGAGAATCAAGAGTTCTGATTATGTCTATTTTTTGGCACTGGGGAAAGAGCAGGTTACTTACGACACATGGGAGGGCAAGTTCATTATATGAGTCATGGAGAGTTAATATTTATTTTAATGTCAGGTCCCTCTGCCCACTTCCCCTGGGTCAGAAACATTATCCACACCCCAGGATTTAGTCTTGATTACCCATTGTCAATATTCTTCCCTAAGGGATTATTTTCTCCCTCTCCATGGATATTATTTAATTGCTTATTAGCTTCTTTCAGGGAGAGCAAACTAAATATTTAAGGGCTAATAAATTTTATGTGTGTTTATTAGTAAGGTTGTCTAGATAGTGCCTCTTTCATAGATAAACTAAAATTACCACAAACAGCTGAGGAGTAAAATGAATCTGTCATACCGATCTTTTTCTTATTTTGAAAAGATACATGGTTTAATTTTGAAAAATTAAATCGAATGGGTGAAAGTAAAGTTTTGAAAGCATATTTAGATGAGTTAAACAGTTGAATGGCATAAAACAATGAAAAACTGGAAATAAACTTTCATCTCTCTTGTAACAACCATTCTCTTAACGCTTCACCTTTATACAAAACTCTCAGGAAGTATTTTAGAATTCCCTTTTTCTTATGTGACTATATTTTGTTATCAGTGTAAATACATTTGTGTAAATGCATCAGTGTAAATACAATTATCTTTTAAATGCTTTCTTCCCCAAGGTATATAATTTCATGTTTCAATTAAAATCTCTGTAACATTGATGGGAAATGGATTTAAATAAGCTGGATTGGTATAAAGAGACATTTTGAAAATCCTAGACTCACCAAATACTAAGATTTATTGTTCTTCTGCCTTCTATTTAATGTTGATTTCTAGAAAAAATGGAACAGGGCTTTTTGTTTTTGTCAGATAAACTCTTCCCAGTGTTGGATATATTGTCTGCCAAGAATTCGTCTCATTTTCTGCCCTTGGAAGGACAAATGCAATGAAAATCTTAGATCTCTTTTGCTTCTACCTGTGGGTATCTCAAACCTAGAACATCTCTTACGCAGATGATTCTCCTGTTTTGCTCTTTCTGGACTGGTTCCTCTACTTCTCCACTGTCAAAGGTACCATTCAGGTGTGTTTGTGTGTGTGACATAGCGGTACTGGGGAGAGAGTAGATGACATGCCAATGAAGAAACACTAAGAGTGTCAATTAGAGAATCATGAAAAATAAATGTGAATTTTCAGAGTCCGAAGGCCAACCATCGCTGTGCCTTACCATGTAGTTTTTCCGTGGTCTGAAAACCTGTTCAGGTTTTTAGTGGAGCGTCCCAATGCCATGGGAAAGTGATGCACGCACAGAAACCACATCTTGGCAGATTACTTTACTGGGCTGCTGTAGTTTTAATGTTACAGTGTGCAATATTATCATCTTCTATTTACCTGTGTTTTTGTTTCCATTCTACATAATGATGCTAGGATAATAATAATACTCTGAACCTCACAGGGGATGTTTTTATAATTAAAGTGATAATGTCCTAAGAAGCCATATAGATACAACACAAAGTGAGTAGAGTAAGATGTATTTAATGAATAATTTAATACAGCAGTTTCTATTGTTCTTGCAAAACAAATTAATAAGATTCAGTGAATTTCAATTTATTATTTTAAGTGTTTTCTCTTGAAAGTCACTAGAGTATTAGCTTTAAGAAAAAATGTAAAAATTAGGTAGCATTCTCTGTCCCTAGAGCTATGATGCTCCTTATGGTTTTTGAAGTCATGAAAATTATATTTCAGTATAGAATTCAAAAGATAGCTTAATTTTTTAAAATAATGTTACTTAATGGGGAAATTGTAATGTCATTTTGTGGGCAGAATTTTTTTCTGAGACAACTTTCTTTTTGGATATAGGTTCATGGCCCCTGGAATAAACATGGCCTCTGACCGTGTTTTGGGAACTTCTAACACTTCCTTTTTCTTCTCCTCCTTAGCTCCACATCCTTATCTTCCAACCTCTAAAGTTTCCTTTTTTTCATATATTAGGGAGGGCATTTACCTGTCTCTGTCACATGCTAGAACAATGGCTTCAAACCCAACTGTGACAGAGGCCAAAGTGAATCTAAGTATTAATAAGTGGTCCCGGTGCAGGGCGGGCGTGGGAGCTGGGGAGATTACAGGCTGCGTGCTCCCCCTGTGGGGAAAGAGCCTGGGAAGAGTGAACATTCCAACATGCAGGCCAGGTGGCCACATCTAACCTTTACAGGGGAGCTGAAAGTTAGGTTAACTTTCTTGATCTTTAAGTGCTAGTAAGTGATTCATATTTTTCCAAAAGAGTGTGACAGCAAGCAGTGCACTCTTCCTGGCTGCCTTTGAATTGTTATTTTACAAATCTAGCCTTAGAATAGCCAGGCACTGCTTATGGGGACTCAGCTTCAA
The DNA here is from genome assembly GCF_041146395.1 of Eulemur rufifrons. Taxonomy (NCBI): domain Eukaryota; kingdom Metazoa; phylum Chordata; class Mammalia; order Primates; family Lemuridae; genus Eulemur; species Eulemur rufifrons. Next base: position 90,839,269 of record NC_090999.1, on the reverse strand, counting down.
ACTGTCCTATCCGGGCATTCTCTTAACAGATACTTTTCTCCCCCTCAGTGACTGCTACCATACACTTCCCACGGATATAATAATGCCCTGATTTTACAATGTATTTGAGTTTCCTAAGAGCTTTTATACATATTGGCTAATGAATGTTTAAGAATCACTCCTGAGATTTGGCAGAGCTAACATTATCATGACTTTATAGATGAGGAAACTGAGGCTTAGAAGGTTTACATTCCTTGCCTAATATTACAACAAAAATACGAGGCAGAGGTGGATCAAGGATTCGTATCTTCTGACTCCTTGGAGCCTGGGGCACTTCCTATTCACTTCCCTCTTTGGAGATCTGTGAATAGTTTAAATATATAATATATTGTGAAATCTCAGCACTCAAGCCCTCAAGAAGTACTTGAAAATCATTAAAAACTCATTTCAGTTTCCTGAGAAGTAAACATTATCGTGCTATTTCATAAAAAGAAGAAAGGGGATTCAGGCTCAATCATTGTGAGAATGTTGTCAGTTTCAAACCGTATGTCTTGTCTTTGTATTTCCCAGTTTGATACTCCACTGACTAGAATTTTATATGTTCATCGTTATTCTCTGCTGTGATTCTAAATGTAGCATCTTCCTTGACATGAGAAATCATTTTAAGCATGCAGTGAGTGTCTAGTGTATAGTAACAATTGTCAGCGAGCCAGAGAAGAGAAATTAAGGTTCGTCTTTGCACACAATATTTATGAGAGGGATGCATTTATCTATAATAAATAATGTGAATATTCATAGGAATTTAAAAATAAACTGAATGCATGCATATGGCAGAAAACAAACACAAACCAAAGGATGCAGAAGAGATGCTTTAGTCTAGGTTTCCCTTATAAGGCAACTGTAAGATAAGGGCCGGTGGGCAGGCAGTTTATTTGAGAGATGTTCATACAAAGAAGGGAAGGACTGAGAAGAATGTAAATGTAAAGAAGAAGGTTATTATAAAAGGACATTGTTGAGTTGGTCCCGCTGTGGGCAACTGCAGCTCGATCACCCACAGAGATCTTATGAGAAGTATATAGACTGTTTCTCAGAATTACCTGTCCAAAGACCAACATGGCGGAGTGCTTGGTCATAGACTTCCACACACCCAGGTTGCACACACACAACCATGGGAGCGCGTCCGCTGGCGTTGCTCGCTGCGGCAGCAACAGGAGCCCTGCGGTACACAGGGAATGCCGCTGGATGTGGCCTGAGCTTGAGGTGAGGGGCCATCAGTGTGAAATAAGTTGAAGCCTTGACACAATGGCCACTGTCACCATGGCCGGAAAGGAAGGTGGGGCGGAGCAGCTGGTAGGCTGTGCAGAAGAGGCTTCCGACGCAGTGGCTTGGAAACAAGGACAGCAGACCTCCGTTTGGCTATTTTTGTCTTTTGTCTTATCGTGGTATATCGTACAACCGAAGTATTTCACTAGTTTTTAATTTATCAACTTTATATACTACTTCCAATCCTTCCCCTAAGTTGTTATAATTTTCAGTTATTTTATCAATATCTTTATAGTTTTAAATAACATACTCTAAAGCACTAATTCCCGTTTTTATTAAATTTCAATAGTTTCTTTTGATTTCTTAGTAAGCTGAGATTTTTGTCTCTCCCTTTGCCTTCATTTATCTCACTCCACATCTGCCTGCTGTCGTTGGGAGCTATACCCTCATTTTTCTTACAGTATCAAAGTTGACAGCTTTTACATTGTTTTGTATCTTTAAGTTATCTGCACTTTTTTCTGTAATTTGATTCTATGAATTGATAACAAACAGCTTTTAACTATTTTTGCTTATATAAATATTCTATGCAAAGCTGAATGATATGCTAGGATTATATCTTTCCTAATAGAAGAGATTCCAAATCATGACCCTTGTACAACTTGAAAGAGAATATTCCTACCATCAAGGTTCAAATGAATTATCTTTCATGGCATGAGAATCTGAAAATCACGTCATATAGACCTTTCTCTGTGTATGTGTGTGTGCATTTCCCTGGAGTTTCTGATTGCCTTTTATTTCTCTTTGTTGAAAGAAAATGAATGCCTTATTCACCATATCACTTCCAGCCTCTTAATCATTCTATCTCTGGAATGACATTTGTCCCATGAGTTTCTTTCTGAAGACCTCTTTGGTGCTAACCGGTTTCTTTTCTTCTTCTCCTCCTCCTCCTCCTTCTTCTTCTTTCTTCTTCTTCTTTTGTTATTTTCTTCTTCTTTTTCTTCTTTTCTTCTTCCTCTTCTTCTCTTCTTTTTTTCTTCTTCTTCCTCTTCTTTCTCCTGTTCTTCTTTTCTTCTTCCTCTTCTTCCTTCTCCTTCTCCTTCTCCTTCTTTCTTTTTTTTGAGACAGGGTCTCACTCTGTCACCCAGGTAACAGTGTAGTGGCACCATCATAGCTCACTGCAACCTCAAGCTCCTGGGTTTAAGTGATCCTCCTGCCTCAGCCTCCCTAGTAGCTGGGATTACAGGCGCTTGCACCTGGCTAATTTTTTCTACTTTTTTGTAGATATAGGATCTCACTCTTGTTCAGATAGATCTCAAACTTCTGGCCTCAAGTGAGTCTCCTGCCTTGGCCTCCCAAAGTGCTAGGATTACAGACGTGAACCACCGTACCAGCCTAACTGGTTTCTTAATATAATTTTGACCAATAGCTTTTTGTACTTATTCCACTGTGATTATGCTGAGATACTATTCACTGCACTTCTGTGTTCTAGCATTTTTTGAATATCTCACATTTTCCCCTTCCTTGATTTTGACTGCTTTTGCTTGTTTTAATATGTTCTCAAGTAATTGAGAAACAGTGTTGGTATGAACTCATAAGTTTTTACATGTCTGAAAATGCCTTCATTTGCGCTCATGTTTGATAGTATAGCTTATTTGGAAAACTAGTTCAAAATGATTTTATTCAGTTCTTTGAAAGTACTGCCTCGCATAAAGTCTTCTTACATAAAGTTTTCTCAATGGGAAGTCTAATGCCACCCTAATTTTTGTTCTTTTTTGTATGCAACCTCTTCCCCCTAAACGTTACTCTAGAAGCTTTTAGAATCTTCTATTTCTTTACTGTTGAATTTCTTACATTTAGAACAAAACTTTTTCCAATTCATTGCCTAAAAGCTACTTTTTATAATAGGATACTTGTTCATGAAACTAATTTTGTGTCTTGCTTGAAAACTTTCTTTTATACCAGCCAGAATTCACCATGGTCTAAATCCTACGTGTTCTTAATTCAAACACCATCTTATAAATGCTACAGCCCCTAGGGAATTTCTGGACTTGGCACGTGTACTCATCATCGTCCTTCTGTCAGGATATTTGACACTTACTGTTGGAATGGCTTTGTCAATTAAAGACTGGATAACTTTTGTCCTTGGATTGGTTCTTCTTTGGATACTTTTATTCAACATATAAATCTTAACAGTGCAATGCTGGAGAAGGCCAGTCAAAGGCAAGCACACCATTATGGTTATCAACCTTCAGAATGAACCTCTAGCTTAACCCAGGCTTCAAGAGCCAGAACAAGCCCGTTATCCATTTTTATGTGTATAGCCAGACCTTCAGTGTATCTTAATTTTATTTACTCTTCTCAAACCTGAAATAAATTTTAGTTTTTAAATGAAAATCAAAAAGTATAAGTCTGTCTTCAATGAATCTACTTGGCGCTGAGTAGGCTCCTTTAGTCTAAAGATTTATGACTTTCAATGGTTCTGGGGCATTTTCTTCCCTCAGAAAAATATGGTGCAGAGTCAACACTTACACCAAAGCCTTAGCTTTCCCTAGTAGGTTTGCTCAACCTGTTTAGAGAAGATTTCCCTGATATATTTGCTTGGTCTGCAAATTACCACTATGGGTTGCTGTTTGTGTGTGGGGTGGGAAGGAAAATGTAGGTTTTACTCCATTAGCTTCCCTGTTGTATGTACTTTTAAATTTTTTTATTTCTATAGATTTAGGAGGTACAAGTACAATTTTGTTCCATGGATATATTGTGTAGCGGTGAGATCTGGGCTTTTAGCGGACCCATTACCTGAATACTGTACTTTGTACCGAACAGGTAATCTTTTATCCCTCACTTCCACCTCCCACCTTTGAGTCTCCCCTCGGTATGACCATGCCTACCCATAGCTTGGCTCCCACTTATAAGGGATGCTCCCTGTTGTAGTTCCTTCTCACTCCTGCTGCTGAGCCTGGGGGTCTCCAGAGAAGCCAAGAAGATTGACTCCTGTTTTATTTCAGCCCATGCCTGAACATATTCCTAACTTTCTTTTCTCTTCAACAGTCAACATACTTCTCCCCAGTTTCTGTCTTTCAGAAATTTGTTGAACTCTCTAGCATGCTGATGGTCTCCCCCTAAACTAATTCTTCCTACTTATTTGTTTTATTTCCCTTTTCTATTCCTTCATGGTTATGTTTATGGCATCTCCTGAGGGAGCTTAAGTAATATCCAATTATATTTTTGTTTAAATTTCTTACTACAAACTTAAAACCTTTCTTCCCTTGTACTCAAATTTATCTTAGAAAATTCTGATTTAATATGAGTTTTCACTATAGGCTTGATAATAGAGATATTCATTCCTAAGAGAGAAATAGATGTGATATAACAATAAATGGTACCTTTTCTAATTATTTCTTTTTTTATACAAATAGTCATAAAATATTTTTCACACCACCTTCAAATGATTTGATGTCCTTTAAGTACATAGGAAAAGTTTTGATTTATGAGCTCAGTGTAAAAGGAGAAGAAAATGTAAAATTAAATGGTAATGTTTTACAAAAGTTATTGTTATGTGGTAAGCCTACTTTTCTGTCAGCTGGGAGTCTTGTGTAGATAATAAATCCCCACCAGTGATTTAGCATGTATGAAACACATCAATCCTTTCTATTATATTTTGTGAGCCTTGACATTTATGATAATTTCTTCATATCTATTTAAAACTCTTTCTCTTATGATTGCATTATTAAAGTGGATTTTTTGCCCTTGTTGGCTTATCTCATTAGCATGTGTTTATCATATATTTTCAGGGTAATTACCATTTGGAATAATGCACACAAAGTTAAATGGATTCCCTGGTTTTAAAAAGTGTCAAGATAAAGGCAGCGGCTTTCACCCCTCCCATCTCTAATGCCCATCCCCTCGGAAGACTACAAAGACATTTTGATTGGTTGTCACTTGGGTCAATTGGATAATGGCAAGGATAATACCACCCCCTACTGCGTGTCCGTGGTTGGTCCTGGATTGGAGAAGAAATGGAGGGAACACATTTCTATATCATTCTCATTTTCAATGCCTCTGTTTGCTGTCCATCAGTCGGTGTTCTGATTTCTAAACTTAAGAAAGGACAAGTATCTCAATCGATATTTGTATGGAAGGGGAAACTTTGATGTTTTCTTATCGTCTCTCAGTCAGCAAGAGTTTGATGTGAAGTATTATGCAGAGAAGGGATCATTTTTTATTTTCTCGTTATTAAGTAAAATGATACAATATACCCCCATTTGTCAGTCTCCAAATAATTAAAATGGCTTTCTCTATCTCCATTCATAAACTTAAACATACGAAGCAGGAGCTCCTGCCATCTGTTCTCATTATAGGTGAATGAGAGACACTGGAAGATGTGGACATACCTTCTGAATTGTCAAAAAACTGCTAAATAACAAACAGTCTGTGTAATTTACCATTGTGTATGTACTGCATAGCACTACATTACTGGGTGTTTATCAATTTGTAGTGTTCTTGGCATTTATTAGTTTACCAGAATGTAATGAATTAGAACTAAGTTTTTCAAGCATTTTCTTTGCTCAGGCTTTGCGGTGCTTTTTGTTGCTGTGGTTGTTTTGTGCTGTTGTTCCATTAGAAATTTTAGATTGGTTTATTAAGTAAAATAAATTATAGAGAAGAAGTTCGGTATGCATCAGAGATTTTAACTGTAATTCTGTCAGAGGCACAGTATTTGAAAAGTAGAATTTAAAAATAATGATCTACTCATTATATCAGGATGGGAATAACTCCAATTAAAAATATTAGCCTTATTGGTTTGATAATATTTAATAATTCATCATATTTTTAATTCTTGCAAAACTGCACAGCATATATAAACTTTCTAATTTAGTGGTCTCAATGCAAGATAAAAAGAGTAAAATTGACAGACTAAGTATTCATTCAACAAATGTCTATTGAAAGCCTACTCTATACTAGGTATTTTGTTAGGTACTGGAAATATGGCAAATATTGCATCCTGTCTCAAAATCTACAGTCCAGTAGAGCAGACAGATGAAATATAGTAGAAAAAAATAATCACAAAATTATAAACAAGATGAAGAAAACAAACAGGGGTTAACATTTACTAAAGTAGCAGTGGTGCAAACTGACTTTAAGATGCATTGGGAAAGGAAAATGTAAAGAGCTGACATTTAAGCTGAGATGTGAGGAGTGAACAGCAGTAGCCATCCCAGAGGTATATGCAAGTGCCGGGAGGCAGGGCTAAGCTCAGAATTTTAGTGGCCTTATCAGAAGCTGTTATGGCTAGCACCTGTGAGCACAGGGGGAGAGGACAAGTCCGTAACGGGACAGGGGGTCCATGACACAGGCTTTTGAGTGACCATGTATACAAATGGACAATGGTTAACCATTTATAAAAATAGAACTTTTATCCAAAACCTGCAGCAACCAGCCCAGAAAATCAACCCTTTATTTACAATAAGCAACCCAAGAAGTCAAACTTGCAGGAAGCCAGATTGCTATCTCTGGTGACAATTGAGGAGGCTAAACAATTACTTCTGTAACAATTGACTGAAAATGGCTAGCACTTGATTAATAAACTGCCAGCTTCCCTGTTTTACGTCCCCTTGCAACTTAAGACCAACCACAGAAAGCCAATGCGCACTCTTCACCAGTCACATAGGATGCCGGCGGCTAGCTGGCCTCCTGCCGCTTTTTCACGCCAACAGCCTCCAGTCAGGGCACATCTGCGGCCTTCTGTCTTTTTCTGCTTTTCCTATTTTCTTTTATCTGCCTATCTTTGAGTCTCTGCCAAAACGCACCTGACGGTGGCTGACTCCCTTGCTATGGTAAGCTCCGAATAAATAGCTTTTGCTTTTCTCATTTCATTTGTCTTTGTTTGTTTTCACACTTAGAGGTGACAGTAAAGAATACAAAGTTTGTTCTAAGGACAATGGGAAGCTGTAGAAGGACTTTAAACAGGGAAGTGATGTGATTGGAATGAGATCTTAAGACTGTTCGCGTCGGTAAGTTCAGAATGGACTGGACTGGGGCTCAGGAGGAATGGACAGACCCGCCGGGAGGCTGTTGTGGTGGTTCGGGTGAAGACTGGTGGCTGAAGTAGAAATGGAAAACACTGGATAGATTTGAAATATTTATATATATATGAGGAAAAACCATCTGTTTGTAGGAATAGAAAGTAAATAATATGATGAGTCACCTCTGGAGGTTTTATTACGTTCAAGAATGTCTGGTTAAGCTGGTTACAGTTAGTACAGGGGAGTCAGCATCTGAAACAATCCCACAGCAACACACAAGTAGCATTCAGGAACTTCAGATTTCTGGGTCTAATGAGGTATTTACTTCTCATTTGTGCTCATTGTTCTGGTTCCGTGCTTGACTTGACCACTGTTTGTGACCTTTTTGGCTAGTCCTACTTTGCTCCTAAGTAAGCCTCAAGCAGGCCAGAATCTAGAGCTCTCTATGAAAGGGTCTTGATTTAGCACTGCAGCAGAGAACTGTGTCCACTAGGCCCTTTTCTGTACAACTAGTAATAAAAACCTGTGTTTTAAAATGGCCTTGATAAATACCAATAAGAAAGCATGAGTGAAAATACAAACTCTCAAATCTATTTTCCCTGCCAAGAGTTAAAATGAATCTACCTTGAAACCTGAGAGCCAGAGGACTCTCTTCTGCATTTTTGCTGTCTTTCATCTCTGAGAAACTAAATCCAGGATGTTTATTTGCCCAAATTAATGTGGAAAACAAGATTCAGAAGTGAATAAATGTTGAAAGAAGAAACAGGAGACAGCACAGGAAATATCAGATAATATGTTATTGAAGATAATATGGAGCCACTTCTCTGGAGAAATACATTGGGGAGAAATCAAGTAGGGTAGGCAGGAAAGACTTCCCTGAGAAGGTGAATGCAATATAGTCACACCACAGAATAAATGCACCTGTTCAAAGGATGTTTATAGAATATCAAAAGAGGCTCAACATCATTACTTATCAGTGAAATGCAAATCAAAACTGTAATGAGACACTATTTCATACTCCAAAGAATGGATAAAATAAAAATTATTGAGAATACTCAATGCTAGTGAGGACCCGAAAGAACTGGAACTTTCATTTTGTTAATGGGATGTGAAATGATATAGCCACTTTGAAAAACTGTTTGGTAGATTCTTTTTTTTTTTTTTTTTTTGAGACAGAGTCTCACTCTGTTGCCCAGGGTAGAGTGAGTGCCGTGGCGTCAGCCTAGCTCACAGCAACCTCAGACTCCTGGGCTCAAGCAATCCTCCTGCCTCAGCCTCTCGAGTAGCTGGGACTACAGGCATGCGCTACCATGCCTGGCTAATTTTTCTACATATATTTTTAGCTGTCCATATAATTTCTTTCTATTTTTAGTAGAGACGGGGGGGGGGGGGGGGTCTCGCTCTTGCTCAGGCTGGTCTCGAACTCCTGAGCTCAAACAATCCATCCGCCTCAGCCTCCTAGAGTGCTAGGATTACAGGCGTGAGCCCTGGTAGATTCTTATAAAGTGAAATGTACATCTATGCAGTGACCCAGAAATGAAAACATACGTCTACAAAATGCATTGCATAAGAATGTTTGTAGCAGCCCTAAAAACTAGAAAGAGCCCAAATGTCTATCTACAGAAAACAGTATAAATAAACTATATATACTAAAACAGTGAAATACTACTTATTAATAAAAAAGAACAAATTACTTATATTCAACACAAATGAATCTTAAAAATATTAGGTTGAACTAAAGAAGCCATACACAAAAGAATACGTGCTGTATGATTCTATTTATATGATATCCAAATGTAGGCAAAAGGATTCTATAGTAACAGAAATCATAAAAGTTGATGCTTGTGAGATGGTGGTGGTGACAATTAACTGGAAAAGTGCGTGAAGGAAATTTCTGTGGGTGATGGTTATGTTTTATATTTTGAGTTAGCTTTTTGGTATATGGATGTATAAAAATGGCAAAGTCATTGAGCTGTGCATTTTTATGCTATATAAAATACTCTATTCTTATAATAGGGCACTAAAAAACTAAAATAAAGTAGATTTGGAAAAAAAAGTTTTTATGTATGGGGAAATGCTTGTTATATACTGTCCACAAATAAAAGAACTACAAATTTGTGTGTACAGAATGCCCTAATCCTAAACCATGCAAAATGAAGGAAAAGTCCTAGAAGACATATACTGTGATGTTAATAATCAAGGTTACTATTGACACTGGTAGGATTATGGATAATTGTTATTAAACAGGATTATGATAGCTAGTTGCTCAGTTAATTGAAACTCTGTCAAAGCCTAGAATCAAAAATAAAGAAAAATACATACCCTAAATATTTTATTTAAACTTTCAACCAATAAATGGTCATTTATTTTCTTAAAAGATGTAGAGGCCTTTCTTTTTTTCTTTTTGAGTAAAATTCTGCTAATTGAAGTTCCATTTTTTTCTTTTATAGACTACCCCCATTTTGGCTTCCTCAGCAAAGATTTAAAGAGGTTTAGGAATGATTTGTGTGCAGATTATTATGATTTTTGAAAAAAATTATTATACGCAAACCTAATTTAACAATAAATTTTAATTAGTTATTTTTATCAAGTCTTTCCAAAGAATTCAAATTATTTTTATACTCAATAGCTCTCTTTCTTTTCATACTTGTATTTTCTTGGTTTATGTGAGATTTAATTACACTTCATAAACACATTAATAGGTACAACTGGCGTAAATGAGTCTGTGAATAAATAACCTTATTGTGGTGACATTCTGGCATGCAAATCAATCTGTGGCATTGGGGGTCTCCTCACAGCTCTGGCCGCAGGTGAGCAAGGAGCCCCAGGGCTCTCTCCTGACTTTCCCCATGTGTAGATGCCTCCCCCAGGTACCTTCCGATCTCACAGAATGAATCACACTGTCATCTCCTCTTTTACTCTGAATGTTCCCTGTTCCTTTTCTGGTGTTTTACAATACTCTTTCCAGGATGGGCCATCGATAGTTGGGCATCTACCTGTAACTTTCGATTCTCTCCTTGAGAGCAGCATGCGGGCTGCTTGTAGTCTTCTAGCCATCTTGCCCCTCCCCTCATGACTGGTTTTCAAAGTTGGCTAACTGGTCATTGCACATATAATATGTTATTGTATTTGATAATTCATTAGTTTTGGGTTAAAAATCTATGTATCTTTGCAGATATTCCTCTGCCTGCTCTCTATTAACAATGGTCTGTCCTCAATTGAACAGAAGTCAACCTTTCCTAAATGTGCTCCTATGAATACTATTGTAATGGCAGATGCAAAATATGACTCAGAGTACAAGTTATATGTGCAGAGAAAAATATAAATTTCTGTTTTATGGCTGGGCGTGGTGGCTCATGCCTGTAATCCTAGCACTTTGGGAGGCTGAGGCAGGAGGATCGCTTGAGGTCAGGAGTTCGAGACCAGCCTGAGCAAGAGCGAGACTCCATCTCTACTAAAAAAAATAGAAAGAAATTAGCTGGACAGCTAAAAATATATATAGAAAAAACTAGCCAGGCATGGTGGCACATGCCTGTGGTCCCAGCTACTCAGGAAGCTGAGGCAGAAGGATCACTTGAGCCCAGGAGTTTGAGGTTGCTGTGAGCTAGGCTGATGCCACGGCACTCTAGCCCGGGCAACAGAGCAAGACTCTTTCTAAAAAAAATAAATAAATAAAAAATTTTGTTTTATGCACTGATTATTGATCTTATCAGTCTCCACCTGCTGGTGATCAGGAAAATAGATGTAAGAATGGTGAATCTGTTAAAATCTAATATCTAATAATTTAAATAATACCTTTGGTAATTTTATTGTCTTTTAAAAAATGCTCAGTTTCTCATGATTTCTTAGTCTTTTATCTTCCTCCGAATTCTTCTGAAAGATGACCCTTTAAGGGAGGGAGAATTTATGCCATACTGTGGAAGAACTGGAGCCTGAGATTGTTGAACTATGGTTTCCTTAGTACCTTTTAGTTACTATGGCTCATAAATTAGCAAAGCCAAGAGTGATGGAGACACAAGAAAAATTTTGTGACCACAGTGGAATAAAATTAGAAACCAATGCCAACAGAAACACTCAATTCTATACAAAGTCATGAAAATTAAACAAACTAGTGATGAACAATTATTGGGTTAAGGAAGAAAGTAAGGAGGACATCAAAAGATTCTTCGAACTAAATGACAAAGGGGACACAAATTGCCAAAAATCTGTGAGATTCAGCAAAAGCAGTTCTAAGAGGAAAATTCATAGCCTTAAAATGCCCACATTAAAAAGACAGAAAGATCACAAATCAACAATCTAGTGAATGATCTTAGGGAATTAGAAAAGGAAGAGCAAACCAACCCAAATCCAGCAGAAGAAAAGAAATAACTAAGGTCAGAGCAGAACTAAATGAAATGGAGAACAAAAAAAAAAAAAAATACAGAAGATCGATGAAGCAAAAAGTTGGTTCTTTGAAAAGATAAAGAAAATTGATAGACTCCTCACTAGATTAACCAGAAATAGAAAAGAAATGACCTAAATAAACTCAATCAGAAATGAAAAAGGAGATATTACCACTGATACCACAGAAATATAAAATATCATCTGTGAATACTATGAAAATCTCTATGCATATAAACTCAAAAACAGTGAGGAAATGTACAATTCCTGGAAACACACAACCTCTGAAGACTCAATCAGGAAGAAATAGAACTGAACAGACCAATTATGAACAATGAAAGGGAAGCAGCAATAAAAAATCTTCCCACAAAGAAAAGTCCTAGACCAGATGGTTTCACAGCTGAATTTTACCAGATCTACAAAGAATTGGTACCCACACTTCAGAAGTTATTTCATAATATTGAGAAGGAAAGAATGTTCCCCAAATCATTCTGCAAAGCCAATATCACCTTGATACCAAAGCCAGGAAAGGACATAACAAAAAAAGAAAACTATAGACCAATATCCCTTGTGAATATAGATGCAAAAATCCTCAATAAAATTCTAGCAAACCAAATTCAGCAGCACATCAAAAAAATAATTCACTATGACCAAGTGGGCTTCATTCCAGGGATGCAAGGGTGGTTCAACATATGTAAATCCATAAATGTGATTCACCACATAAACAGAAGCAAAACCAAAGATCATATGATCATCTCAACAGATGCAGAAAAAGCATCCCCTATAGAAAATAGTATGGAGATTCCCCCCAAAACTAAAAGTAGAGCTATCATTTGATCCAGCAATCCCATTACTGGGTACTTACCCAAAGGAAAAAAAGCCATTTTATCAAAAAGACACTTGCACTAGAGTGTTTATTGCACTACAATTCACAATTGCAAAGACATGGAATCAACCCAACTGCCCATCAGTTCATGAGTCAATTAATAAAATGTGGTATCTGTATACCATAGAGTACTACTCAGCCATAAAAAATGAATTAATACCTTTTGCAACAATCTATATGGAACTGGAGAACATTCTCCTAACTGAAGTATTGCAAGAATGGAGAAACAAACATCACATGTACTCACTGTTAAATTGGACCTATCCGATCAGCACTCATGTGCACAGATGGAGTAAAACTCAACAGAAATCATGCAAGTGGGAAGAAAGGACAGGGTGGTTGAAATGATACCTGACGGGTACAATGTACACGATCTGGGTGATCGCCACACTTGCAACTTTGACTCCAGTAGTACAGAAGCAATCCATATTACCAAAACATTTGTACCCCCATAACATTCTGAAATTTAAAAAAAAAGAAAAATTTTGAGAGTATTTAAATGCAAGAGAGGGATAAGTGAGTTGGCATTATCTGAGTTATTTTATTATTATTCTAGGGCTGATATAACAAAGTGCCACAGATTAGGTGGTTTAAACACCAGTAATTTATTTTCTCACAATTTTCTCACAATCAGGGCTAGACATCTGAGATCAAGGGTTGCAGGGTTGATTTCTTCAGAGGCCTCACTCCTTGGCTTGTAGATTATCCTTTTCTTCTGGTGACTTCATGTGGCCTTTCCCCTGTGTGCATTTGTGTCCTCATCTCTTCTACTTACGAAAACAACAGTCATGTTGTTTTAGGGCCTTTGTCCCTTAAGGCTGCTACAACGAAATACCCCCACAGACTAGGTAGCTTTTTTTTTTTTTTTTTTTTTTTGAGACAGAGTCTCACTCTGTTGGCCAGGCTAGAGTGAGTGCCGTGGCGTCAGCCTAGCTCACAGCAACCTCAAACTCCTGAGCTCAAGCGATCCTCCTGTCTCAGCCTCCCGAGTAGCTGGGACTACAGGCATGCACCACCATGCCCGGCTAATTTTTTCTATATATATTTTTAGCTGTCCATATAATTTCTTTCTATTTTTAGTAGAGATGGGGTCTCGCTCTTGCTCAGGCTGGTCTTGAACTCCTGAGCTCAAACGATCCGCCCACCTCGGCCTCCCAGAGTGCTAGGATTACAGGCGTGAGCCACCGCGCCCGGCCTGACTAGGTAGCTTTTAAATAGCAGGATTTATTTCTCATAGTTCTGGAGGCTTGGAAGTCCGAGATCAAGGCACTGGCAGGTTTGCTGTCTGGTGAGAGCCAGCCTTCTGGTTCACAGATGGCACCTTTTGCTGTGTCCTCGCATGGACGGAAGGGCAAGACAGCTTCTGGGACCCCTTTTGCAAGGACTCCAAGCCATTCATGTGGGTTTTGCCCCCATGACCTAATCACCGCCTTAGAGCCACACTTCCTAATAACATCTCTTTGGGGTTTAGGATTTTAACACTTAAATTTTGGGAGAACACACACAACATTCAGACCATAGCAGGGCCCCATCCTTGTGACCTCATTTTACCTTACTTACCTCTTTAAATGACCTACCTCCAAATACAGTCACATTCTGAGGTACTGAGTATTAGGACTTCAACGTATAAATTTGTGGGTAAGAGGAAGACAAAATCAGCCCATAAGAATCACGGTTCTATGTATTCTGGATACGGGATGCAGAACATACATTTGTCAGTGGTTCGGAGCATATTTACCGTCATATAAGAATATACTCCAAATTTGTAAGATACTATCTTCCAGCTTCTCAGTAAGATTGCACACTCAAGGGTCATTAAATGTCACAAGTAACACCGGATTGCCTTATTTCTTCCAGTGTAAAATGGGCAATGAGTTCCTTGTTAAAAGAAAATGGTGTTTTTGAAATACCATTTAGCAAGTTCATGAATACTGTTCAGCGTAAGAATCATCTCCGAGGGAGAACATTGCTACTTCTCTGTCATGGGTCCAATAACTGGCTCACCGGACAGTCCCCTGAGGCTCGGGATTGTTCTCTGTTACTGGCACATGAGACATACATTAACCAGGTGAAGTTTTTTGAGGGAAAATTCAAATGCTAAATTTATGCATAACCCCCAACTTGCCAACATGGCTGCTTTGTTTTGGACACATCTAGCAAGCACTGGCAAAGCTGCTTGTGAAGCGGGATGAGGAGGCTGACGCACATCCGTTAGTTTGTTGGGAGTGTCCTTTGCAGTAAGGGCCTGTGATGTGTGACCAACCGGTGAGAGTCAGCATTTTCACACCTTAGTCTTTTCTCATTTCCCCACCAAATCTCCTGTAATCAACTTCTTATTTTGCTCTTTTCAGTAGTCCTTGGCTATTTATAGGCAAAGTGTTAGCCACTATCCATGTCACCAATCTCTGCCTCAGACCATGTTTCCTTTTCAGATAAAGTAGACGAAAAATTCTACTCATCAGATCAGTCCTTCATTTCTCACTGCACTGAATATACACTTACATTGTGGCCCAACAATTCATCCTAAGTATTTACCCAAGACATATGAAAGCACATGTTGGTAAAGATTTGTACATGCATTTTCTGAGTAGTTTTATTTATGACAGCCCCAAACTGGAAACAATAGTTAATAGGTGAACAGATAAACAAATTGTGATATATACATACCATGAAATACTACTGAACAAGACAAATGGATAAATTGCTGACTCATGTAACCACATGAATGCACTACACAGCTATTATGTCGAGCAAAATAAACCAGTATAAAAAGGATATATACAGTATGAGTTCATTTATATGAAGTACCAGAACAGGCAAAAGTAATCCAAGCTAATAGGGATCACATCAGCGATTCCCGGTTGTGAGGAGCGGTGTGGGGAGATGGGCTGCGAAGTACAAGGAACTTTTGGGAGGATGGATGTGTTGTGCGTCTTAATTGGGTTGTTGGTTTACATGGATATATACATTTGTCAGAACTCATCAAACTATACATTTAGTATTGTTGAATTTATTGTATGATGTGAGTTATACTTTAAAAATAAATTCTGCCCACTAGGATTTCTCCCATTTTCACTATCATTCAAGGCTACTCATGAGTGGGACTATGATCACTACAGAAGTACACGTCTCACTGATACCAACATTTAATAAAGTGCCATTTGCAAACAAGGCTTGAATGATTTTCTTCCCAGTCATAGAGTTTCCTCCAAGGCCCTATGTGTGGATTTAGGGAAAAATGGTTATGTGGCAGGCACATTGGGAAACAGATCCATCTGCTCATGCGAAATACTGTGTTCTTATGACCTTCTGAAGCCCAATCTCTTGCATGTATCACTTCTACTTGGCAATAAGAAACCGTTGGATATTCAAAGTTATGTGTGTTGATGCATCAGACAACAGTAAAGTCCTAATGAGCAGCATAGATCATAGGCTATTGCTTGCTCATGTCCTGTGATCCAGTGTCTGATCTCTAGGAGGACTATTAGCAGCCAGCAGTTATTTTTAAAAAGGTGTACTGAAAAGGGCTTGACTTTTGTGATTCCTCTATTCAGTTTCGCAACAGTCTCCTTAGTATTCCAATCTGCCTCAGAGACTTTAAGCACAACGATGCTTCATGGTCATAAGTAACAACTAGCACAGTTATTTATACTAGACAGCTTTCTCTCGCTTTAGGGTATTCTTCATGTTAACAGCCTTTTGGGTTATTCAGAAAAATAGTTTTGAACAGCATATTTGAATATGACATATGTTGTTTCTAAAACCCAGAGTTTCACACATTTCTGAACAACTTAGAAGTAGATGGTAAAATGTGCAGTAAAATGTGTCATTTCTGGACACATAGGAACTACATACAGTAGGATGGCAGACCTTGACGTTTTCTTGAAATTACCTGCTGAATTCTGGCACGTAAGTGTCAGTTTGAGATATCTAGAGTACCTGCTGCTTTCTGCTCTCTAAGTCCTATTAATGTGATACCATCAATATACTGGAAACAGCGAGACGATTGAAATATTTGTAAACTGAATTGTACATAGAGGCAGAGAATTGATAAATTTTGACAGAAGACCATAATCATGTACATTTGTGCCTCCATATTTTTCCCCCTCTAGATCAATAGCTGTATACCATGTTCCAGGGCATGTGCTCATTTTCTCTTTTAAAGAGTTCTCATCTTGATTTTCAGCAAATTAAGTTTACACAGTCAGTAATCCATTGTAATTTTCCAAACTATGTTTTTTTTTTTTTTTTTTTTTACAGTGGACATGCATAGATTCAACACTTGGGCTTTCTCTCCATAAGCTTGACCTGGCTAATATATGTCCCTATGCTAGTAGGAGAGGCTAATCTGTAGCCTCAGGAGGCTGGCAGGTGACCTGGATAGCCAATTCATTACATTGCACCATTTACCAATGTGTGTTCTGTTTCTTTATATCCAGAATACACAGAAACGTGACCCAAGTGGGACAAGTGTAAGTGGCACATCTCACTGTTACATTTAATGACTCATGAACTTTTTGCTTCTGTCTTTAAAACTTTTAGATTTTCTGGATTAGAAGTTTTAGTACCCAAGGGATATGAAGAAACTCAGAATTCAGCAATCTGTTGAGATGATGCTATGATGTTTACCCTTCATTTTGTTAATGTGGTATATTGTATTTATTGATTTGTGTATGTTGAACCATCCTTGCATCACAGAGGTAAATCCTACTTGATCCTGGTGTATGATCCTTTTAATGTGCAGCTGAATTTGGTTTGTTAGTATTTTCTTGTTTCTTTGTTAGGATTTGTATAAATATGTTCATCAAGGACATTGGCTCATTTTCTTGGTAGTCAAAAAGGCATGGCACTGGCATAAAAAATTGACATATAGACCAGTGGAATGGAATAGAAAGCACAGAAATAAATCCACACATTTACTGCCAACTGATGATCTTCAACAGAGGTACCAAGAACATGTTATGGGGGAAGATAGTCTCTTCAGTAAATGTTGCTTGGAAAACTGGACATCCACATGTAGAAAAATGAAATTGGACTCTTATACCATAAACAAAAATCAACTCAAAATGGATTAGAGGCTTAAATGTAAGCTCTGAAACTGTGAAACTACTGGAAGAAAATATCGGGGAAAAGCATCTTGACATTGTTCTGGGCAATGATTTTTGAACATGACCCCAGAAGCACAGGCAACAGAAGCAAAAATAGAAAAACAGTATTTCATCAAACTAAAAAGCTTCTGCACAGCAAAGAAAACAATCTACATAGTGAAGAGACAACTTACAGTATGAATGAATATATTTGCAAACCATATATCTGATAAGGGGTTAATATCCAAAATATAGAAGAAACCCAAATAACTCAGTAGCAAGAAAAAAAATAACCTGATTTAAAAATGGGCAAAGGACCTGAAGAGACATTTCTCAAAAGAAGACAAATGGCCAACAGATATATGGAAAAATGCTTGACATCACTAATTATCAGGGAAATGCAAATTAACATCACAATGGATATCACCTCACACCTGTTGGAATGGCTATTACCAGAAAGACAAAAGACATGAACTGTCAGCAAAAATGCAGAGAAAAGGGAACCCTTGTGTACTGTTGGAGTGAATATAAATTAGTACAGCCATTATGAAAAGCCACATGGATGTTCCTCAAAAAATTAAAATTAGGGCTGGGCGTGGTGGCTCACGCCTGTAATCCTAGCACTCTGGGAGGCCAAGTGGGCGGATCGTTTGAGCTCAGGAGTTCGAGACCAGCCTGAGCAAGAGTGAGACCCCATCTCTACTAAAAATAGAAAGAAATTATATGGACAGCTAAAAATATATATAGAAAAAATTAGCCGGGCATGGTGGTGCATGCCTGTAGTCCCAGCTACTCGGGAGGCTGAGACAGGAGGATCGCTTGAGCTCAGGAGTTTGAGGTTGCTGTGAGCTAGGCTGACGTCACGGCACTCACTCTAGCCTGGGCAACAGAGTGAGACTCTGTCTCAAAAAAAAAAAAAAAAAAAAAAAAAAAAAATTAAAATTAGAACTAACATGTGACTGAGCAATTCCATGACTCAGCATTGGGACTGTAGTCGATAATAGTGTATTGTATATTCAAAAATTGTTAAAAGAGTAGATCTTTTTTTTTTTTTTTCATTTTTTTTTTTATTTAATTTTACAGAATCAAAGAGTCTAACAGTATATCTTGTTAGATACAGTATGTCCTCATAATGTATACATTATTTCTTGTACAATGATATGAAATAATATGGGAAATATTCATGATAAATTATTAAGTGAACATTGCAAGTTAAAAACAATAGTTTCATATTTTTTCCCCACCCCCGCTTTCCCGAGTCAGCACCTTCAAGTGTTACCACTCCCCAAACGGTGCGCAATGCACTCATTGTGTAGGCATACCCCCATCCCCTCCCCCACCCCCCACCTCAGTCTGATGTCCAATTGGTGTCGTTTCCAGATTTGTATTTAGGTGATGATCAAGGAAACCAATTTTCTGGTGAGTACATGTGATGCTTGTTTTTCCATTCTTGGGATACTTCACTTAATATAATGGGTTCCAACTCTCCCCAGGAGAACCATAGAGATGTTGTATCTTCATCATTCCTTATAGCTGAGTAGTATTCCATGGTATACATATACCACAGTTTACTAATCCAATCATGTATTGATGGGCATTTGGGTTGTTTCCACATCTTTGCTATTGTGAATTGTGCTGCTATAAACATTTGGGTACACGTGCCTTTGTTACAGAATGACCTTTTTTCCTTTGGGTATATGCCCAGTAATGGGATTGCTGGGTCAAATGGCAGGTCTACTTGAATCTGTTTAAGATACCTCCATAATGCTTTCCACAGAGGTTGCACTAGTTTGCAGTCCCACCAGCAGTGTATTAGTGTTCCTGTCTCTCCACACCCACGCCAACATGTGTTGTTTTGGGTTTTTTTGATCAAGGCCATTCTCACTGGGGTTAAGTGATATCTCATTGTGGTTTTGATTTGCATTTCCCTGATGATTAGAGATGTTGAACACTTTTTCATATGTTTGTTAGCCATTTTTATATCTTCTTTTGAAAAATTTCTATTCATGTCCTTTGCCCACTTTTTGATAGGGTTGCTTGATTTTTTCTTGCTGATTTTCCTGAGTTCTAAATAGATTCTTGTTATCAGTCCTTTATCTGATGTGTAGTATGCAAAAATTTTTTCCCATTCTGTAGGTGGTCTGTTTATTCTCTGGACTGTTTCTTTGGCTGTGCAGAAGCTTTTTAATTTAATCATGTCCCATTCATTTATTTTTGTTGCTGCTGTGATTGCCTTGGGGGTCTTCTTCATAAATTCTTTGCCTAGGCCAATGTCTGTAAGAGTCTTTCCTACATTTTCTTCTAGAATTCTGATTGTATCACGCCTAAGGTTTAAGTCTGTTATCCACCGTGATTTGATTTTTGTGAGAGGTGAAAGCTGTGGGTCCTGTTTCAGTCTTCTACAAGTGGCTAACCAATTCTCCCAGCACCATTTGTTGAATAGGGATTCTTGTCCCCAGAGTATATTCTTTCCCGCTTTGTCAAAAATTAGGTGACTATATGAGGATGGTTCTATATTTGGATTTTCTGTTGTGTTCCACTGGTCTGTGTCCCTGCACTTGTGCCAATACCAGGCTGTTTTAAGAACCACGGCCTTGTAGTATAGTTTGAGGTCTGGCAAATTAATACCTCCCATTTTGTTTTTGTTGCTTAAAATTGCTTTTGCTATACGGGGTCTTCTTTGATTCCATACAAAGTGTATAATTATTTTCTCTATGTCTGTAAAGAATGATGTTGGTAATTTAATAGGGATTGCATTGAATCTGTAGATCACTTTGGGTAGTATAGACATTTTAACAATGTTGATTCTTTCGATCCACGAGCATGGTATATTTTTCCATCTATTTGCAAGTTCTGCTATTTCTTTTCTCAGTGTTTCATAGTTTTCCTTATAGAGGTCCTTTACCTCTTTAGTTAGATATATACCTAGATATTTTATTTTCTTTGTTGCTATTTTGAAGGGTATTGAGTCTTTAATTTGGTTTTCCGATTGACTGTTATTGGCATATATAAATGCCTCTGATTTGTGTATATTAATTTTGTAGCCTGAGACTTTGCTGTATTCGTTAATCAATTCCAGGAGTCTCTTGGTTGAATCCTGGGGGTTTTCCAGATATAACATCATATCATCAGCAAAAAGTGAGAGTTTGATCTCTTCCTTCCCTATTTGGACTCCCTTGATTCTGCTCTCTTGCCTGATAGCTCTCGCAAGGACTTCCAATACTATGTTGAAAAGTAATGGAGACAATGGGCAGCCCTGTCTGGTTCCAGTTCTAAGTGGGAGTGCTTTCAGTTTTCCCCCATTCAGTATGATGTTGGCTGTGGGTTTGTCATATATGGCTTGTATCATTTTTAGGTAGGTTCCATCAATGCCTATTTTGTTAAGCGTTTTTATCCTAAAAGGGTGTTGAATTTTGTCAAATGCTTTTTCTGCATCTAATGAGAGTATCATATGGTTTTTGTTTTTGCTTCTATTTATGTGGTGAATTACATTTATAGATTTACGTATGTTGAACCACCCCTGCATCTCGGGGATGAAGCCCACTTGGTCGTGGTGGATTACTTTTTTGATAAGTACTTGGATTCGATTTGCTAGTATTTTATTGAAAATTTTTGCATAAAAGAGTAGATCTTAAACAGTCTCACAACAGCAACAAAAACATAACTATGTGAGGTGATGAATATATTAGTTTCATTGTGATTATTTCACAATGTGTATGTACTGATATATAAACATCATAGTCACCATAAATTTATATAATTTGTATTTGTCAATTGTACCTCAATAAAGCTTGGGAAAAATGGTATTATAAAAGTTTTCCCAGGAAGTTCATATTTAGGAACACATCCATTAGTTGTTGTTAAGATAGAGAATGATACAAAATGAAAATTGACATTTATGATCTTGAGATATAAAGTGCCAATTAAATTATATTTATTACCTTCTGTGTATGTAGGCAAAAAGTGAAATATATTTTTAGATTTTTTTCCAAGAAAAGGTCTTTTAAAGATTTTTGAGGTTTAAGGGATATTTTTATTTGTAAATGTGCTTACATAAAACAGTTTATTCTCCAAGATAGTGGATATATAGAGTATGACTGTATTTATTAAACACTTAATGCACTGTGCTAGAGCTGAGTATGTATGGGAGGGACTGCATTGGATGTAGCTGTGTATAAAAATTATGGTCTCTTTTCCCACTGGGTGAAGAACATGTGTTTAAAGAGAAGTAACTAGCAATTCTAAGATGTCTATAGAAATAAGCAATTGAGTGATATAGATAATAAAAGATGTAAGATTAGTTAGGATATAGGATTGGCTGCTGAATAGAAGTCTAAAGCAACAATAAATTAAACAAGATAGAATTTGTCTTATTTATGTAAGTTCCCACGGCATGCCCACTCTGCAAAGTCATCAGATGTCGAGAGATCTCTTTTCTTGCTCTTCTATTCTAATGGTAAAGCACTAGAGTAGAGCTCTAATGGTTGTTTTTTCATTTATATAGTCCAAAGTATTACATCCCTTCCCTAAAGTGTGCGATCCAGAAGGTAAACCATCATTTCCATTCACATCCCATTGACCACACCTGCCTGTAAGCGATGTTGGGAAATGTAGTCTTTCATCTGCGTGCTTTTGTGCCCAGGTTAGAAAAACACCTTCAACTTTTGTTGAAGAAAATAGACACATTAAATTTAACAGAGTTTGTCTGAGCAAAGCACAACTCGTGGATAAGGCAGCACTCAAAACCAGAAGTTCAGAGAGCTGCGCCCAGCAGGATGAGAAATGAGCGTTTATAGTCTGAACACAGAGGCAGAGCAGAGAAATCACCTGATTGGCTGCAGCTGGGTGTTTGCCGTACCGGGGCGTGGTGCGATGGGGCATTTGCCATATTTGGGTATAGTTTGATCACTTGGCTTCCTGTGATCGGCTGATTGTGTTTGACTGAAACTTGGCTGGTTATTACAAAACATACTCCTAAATTAGGTTTCAGTTTGTTTGTGTACTAAGTTAGGTTTGTTACATAGGAACTCGAAGTATCGAGACAGCCTCAGGCCAATGGCTTCCTGTGTATTTAATAGTTGTTATGGGGGAAAAAAAAGCGAGAATGGATATTAGAGGATGATCAGCAGTCTGTTCCACAGTTATTAGGGCCCTAGATGATAAAAGATGTGTTCATGGGCAAGTGAAACTTGAGCTGAACTGCGATGAATGAAGGGAGTCAGTTCTGACCCAGGTGAACAGCATGAAAATGTGTAGGAGGTGGTGGAGAGGCTGACCAGTTAATGCGATGGGCTGGGAACGATGACTAGACCTGGAAATGAATGAATGCATCTGGAGAAAAGCTGCAGCAGAGGACTGAAAGATAAAAATGGAAAAGCAAATTGGGTTTGTATTACAAAGGGCTCTGAAAGCAGACTAAAAAATATATATATATATTTTTCTAATTCTCAGTAATGCTATAATGCTTTAAACAGAGCAAGGATAAGGAAAATGTGCTTCAATAAGATTCATTTGACTGTGGTGTGTTGTCTGGCCTGGTGCAGACAGAATGGGGTTTTCTCTTACAAGAATGCTACAGCTGATCAGGCATGGACTGAGAGGCGTCTGAGTTTCAGAAATAAGCAGAAGAAAGGAAATGTATTCCAAACAAAGCATTGGCAAGGTTTGCTCACTGCTCCTATGTTGGGACAAGGTAGGTATTGGAGTTGTGGAGGCAGCTGGGGCTCTGAGCACAGTTGTCTGTGGGAGAGGGCTGACTGGAGGGCAGCCAAGTTTTAGGAGAGTATCATGCACTCAGCGTTAGTGTGAAGTGATGGTGCATTACCCAAGAAGAAACATTAAGAAGGAAATTAAGTATATAGGGCTGGAGATGTGCAGAATGGTTAAAACAATAACTCCATCATTAGATGAAATAGGAATAATTGAATAATTATCTGAACAAAAGCCTTGGCTAGCTGGAGTGTGGACAACTTCTCTTGATAAGCTCCTGTGCCCAGGGACAGGAACTTAAAAGATGACGATGTCCGTGCACAGCTGGAAAGAAGAAAATTACATCTAGATGTAAAAGATGCAGGATCCTGAAGGCAATTAGCGTGGAAGCAGAAGGCGGTGAGCTGGTGCCGTCCTGGTTCCTTTTCAACGCTCCTCACTCAACCACACTCGAACGATGATGGTATCTTATCTTAGGAGCAGAGGCGCTCTCCGCCTGAGAGGCTGCTCCGAGAAGAGCCGCAGAAGGAAAGCCGTCTTCCAGCCTCATTCACGCCGGCTTTCGTGAGTGCTTGGCTAGGAGACGGAGCAAGGCGTGCGGTACTTCCTCCCACATCCATTCACACCACTTTCTCCTCTGATACTTTTGACACATACTGTTGTGCTAGAGAAAATGCCACAGAAGCAATTACTGAACATCCCAGTCCGAAACTGATGAACATTTACAGTAAAATTTACAATCCCTTATTCTTGATTCTTAAACCAAAAAGGGTCTAAAAAAATTTTTTTTCCCTATAGGATTGTGGCAAGTTTATTTGGTAGAAAAATCCAAACTGAACTCTTATAAGGTTATTTATAATCTTTTCATTTGTAAAGCAATTTTTTTGTGAGCATACATGTTTTACTATGGAAATCATAATTTTTAATAACAAGTAGCCACCTCAGTTCCCACAGATGATGTTATGTACATCTTACATCTGTACTTTATTATGTCTTGAAAATCCCCAAACAGTTCTGAATGCTGAAATACTTCTGTCTTGAGGATTTGGGAAGAGGAATTGTGAAGTTGTGTTAATATTTTGTATGTTTCACCTGTATCACTCAGAAATTTACTGGTGTTATTGGGTAGAAACAGGCATATGCTGTGTTATTTTTGAAAGGCCTATGAATATGTGTGTCTGTCTGTCTATGTATCTTTCCTCCAGGTAAGCTCTAGCTTTGGGTTTGTTCTCACTGAAAGAGGAGATGATCCAGCAAACCTATGCCCGAAGTCAGTTCCTTTAGTCTGATGCAAAGCCTGCCTGAATCTTTAGGGATATTCGTAACACAAAGCATTTCAACCAGAGAATAAAGCTATTAGGTCTGCAAAAGGGAATTTGGGATCATAGAGGAAACTGCATTCAGAATCCATGAGCTGCACCATCCTCTACATGTACTTCTTCCACCAATATGACATAAACACCCCATACTTCAACTTCTCCTGGCCTCCCCACAGTGTGTTATGCATGGACTCTCTGTGTCCTACTCTTTCCTCCACGCTCAGGGATGGATTTTTATCAGCTTGCTTATATTAGGTTGAACATGCGTAATTGTTATTTGTTTTGAGTGTACATATTAGCAGAGAATAAACATTAAACAGAGCAATAACCTCCTAATTGTGACATTTCAGGAACTCTCAGCTGGTGGAGGAATTTTGGAATGGGTGAGGCGGACGCTTTCCCTGTGTCCCTGAGCCACACCATTGTCAGGACGCATCTGTTCGTAAGAGCAGACCAGTGGACAGCGAGCACTGCTGTGGTTAAAAAATAATACAGCCAGAAGCTTAGTGGAGAGGGAAGTTAGACATGGTTCAGGGTTCCTCTTATAAAGCATTCTTCTTCATGAAATGGTTGTCACAAGTATTTTGAGAGTAGTTGTGGTGTTTCTATAGCTGCATACATATACATACACACGTCTTTTTTTGTTTTGCTTTCTCTGAAAAACATCTCTAAAAAGCATGTCTGATACCTGGGTACTTTCCAATACAATAAGCAGCCTGTGATTATAAAGGAGAAGGTTTCTCTTCCAAGTTCCCATATTCTGTAACTCTCTATGGGTCTGAAACTGCACAGACACTGGGTTTCTCAGAGACGAAGCAATCCGTGCATCTCTCCTCATGGTAGCGCGGGAGGAGAACCCGGCAATCCCTGGCATCACCTTCGAATAGCCAACATGCAGACACTCCTGCCTTTTGTAGCTGGGAAAGTTTGGAGTAATGAGATGAAATATCTGAGGAAAAAAATGCTCAGAATTGAACAAAAGGTTTCGCCTTCACACACAGGCACACACGAATGAGCAAATATTTGTCCTAGATCAGTAACAGTTCAGCAGTGCTGGAGCCGTGCTGACCACGCTGCCTAGAGCACTTCAGCAAGCGCAACATTGCAGACCATACTTTGTTAAACTAATTTAACGGATGTGTTAGGGACATTCCTTTAACACCACTGGAGTGAGGGTGGGTGCTAGGCATCCTGTTGCCCGATGCTGGGTGTTGTGCATTGCGTCACCTGTCACGATTCTGCTGGATATTACAGCGCATTTCATAAGTGCCACAGCAGTTCCATTGCAGACCTGCATGATGGCTTTTTATAGCCCCCATTCTGTGAAGCCTAAATTCACATCTTTACAGCTGTATGAAATACATTGTTTGCTTCATCTCTGTCACCTGCCACCCTTATCATTCAAGGCGATATATTATCACCAATCACTGTGAATTATAAATTATCTGACATCCTGACAGAAAAGGCTTTTTATCCACTTGTTTTGTTGAGCTAGCAGAATATGTGGAAAGGTTGGGAGAAGGGAAAAGAGAAGAATTCTGATTAGACAATGCCTTAATATAATGGTTTTCCTTTTTATTTTCTAGTTTCACAAGTAATTGCATTGTGTAATGATGAGTAAATAAACTCTTAAGGTTTTCTAATTTAACCATGAAATGAAAAAATGGAAGAGTCAGACTTGAAATGATGTTGTATTTGAAATATTAATATAGATCTCATTCAAAGAAACTTTCTATTGTTTTCTACCTTCTCTTTTTTTGATGCACAAATGGACTAATTATATCGACTAGAAACACATTTTAAATGGAAGTTAATGTTTAGTTTCAGGTACTTCAACTGGCCTCTAAAATTTTGGGGGCCATATCATTAAAATTTAATGCAAAGAGCGTCCTAAAATTTTTTTTCATAACAAATTTTGGGCCTTTAAGATCTGAGAATTACATGCTGCTATAAATCCTTTAAAAACGTTGATGAATGACTGTGGCTTTGTGATTAATAAGTTTCTCAGTTCAATGTACAGGCAGTTTACTTGTTTAGTATTTGTATGTGGAGAAAATGTAAAAGGGATTATATCACTTTGATTTGTTTCTTGAGAAATTGTTTATACCTAAGCATTTCATGTAACCCAAATCTTTAGGGTGGTGAGATGCATCTGAAATTGAGGGAAAACAGCATTGGGTGCTTGTGATTTGGTTCTTCTTCATAGCATCTCATTGTTTTATAAGAAGATACATTCTAATGATTGATTTTGTCAGCTAGTTCCTAATAATGGGCATAAGATTTTACATTTACCCTGTTTTGTGTTTATCTTATAAGATACTAAACAAATTTAATTAAGAAAATCGACAGATTGATCTAATTTATTTATTTATTTTTTAGAGACATGGTCTTGCTCTGTCACCCAGGCTGGAGTGCAGTGGCTTGATCATAGCTCACTGTAGCTTCAAAATCTTGGCCTCAAGTGATCCTCACCTCAGATTCCCAAAGTGCGAGGGTTGCACCATGAGCCACTGTGCTTGATATGATTTAATCAGCCTCCATATTCACTGATTTAACTGGCAAAGCAGAGATCTTTTAGAAGTGAACAGTAACTGGACACTAAGGTTAGGGGTGGGCATTTTTCCAGGACTTGAGGAGCCATAAACCTTGTCAGGCATTTGAAAGAAGATATGCATCAAAACATAAGAAGACAACTAGACTGTTCTTTGGCAGTCAGCATGACTGACTTGAATTTGGGCCAACTACCTGTCCCTTGAAGACTCCTGAGAGAAACAAACAAGCCCATAAATCAAAGTGAGGAAGTCAGGGCTTATTGCAAGGATGAAGGCTAGATGGAAATTTATATTGGGTATTGGGCCTTTCTTCCAAGGAAAGGGAAGACAATTTTTTTTTTTGAGTTGTGTGGTTTTGATAGGGGAATTTGAAAACAATTTAATGGCTTTATTCCAGAATAATGGAGTAGTAGAGTCATATCTTTGGAGGAAGCACTGAATTTTCA
This sequence comes from Eulemur rufifrons, assembly GCF_041146395.1. Lineage (NCBI taxonomy): Eukaryota > Metazoa > Chordata > Mammalia > Primates > Lemuridae > Eulemur > Eulemur rufifrons. The sequence continues at coordinate 90,811,625 of NC_090999.1, read as the reverse complement.
GACCAATAGAATGACACATATTTTCCTAAGAGACACTCCTTTCCCTCTGGTGGGATCGTATCTTATAATTACAATGATAATAACGAGGCTAGATTGAATCATAAGGTTTCTATCGTAGATACTATAGTTCCCACTACCTAAAGTAGACATTCTTTGCCTCTTTTCCACTTAACCACTGGCTTTTGTTCTACTTCATTGGTCTGTTTACTTTGGGTAATTTTAGTTTTGCTTTTATACCATGCAGTCTGAATTGTCTCTAAACCATATTTAGAATCAACCTCTCTCCTAACTTCTAAACAACTTCCTCTGTATTACCATCTTAGCTGATATTGCCATTGGCATGTTTAATTGCATGTGTCTCTTGAATACACTGACTTACTTTGATTTGGAACATACCAGCTCCAGGAAACTTGGGTTCTAGACCTGACTCTGCAGCTCACTGACTTTGTGACTTCCAGAAAATTGCCCAACCTTTACAGAAGTTGCTCTACCATTGGAAAAATGAGGATAACAAAACTCAATTATCCATTACTCATAGCAGTGGTGAGATTGGAAAATGAGCAAATATATGCAAAAGTGACGTATAGACAAGAGTAAGTTTGTTGTGTTTTTAATCTCATAGTTGAAGAGTTGTGGGCTCAAGGAATTGAAGACATTTTCCCAAAGTCACATGGCTGGTTAATAAATGAGGAATGACTGAGATTTTTTTATCTCCAATCAGTATTCTTTATTTAAAATTTTGATTTTAATTATTTATTTTGGAGTTTAGCCATTTTTGGTGAACATTTCCCCAAAGCATAACACACATGAAGAAAAGTGCACAAATCATAATTATACAGCTTGATGAAATTTCACAAAGTGAAATAAATCTCAGAAACAGTATCACAAGCACCACAGAAACCCCCTCCTGCCTCTTTCCAGGCATAATCCTCTCCACCCCCACCCAAGGATAACCGTTATCTTGACTCCTGATGCCATAGATGAGTTTTGCCTGTATTGACATTTTAGGCTGTAGGGGGAGAAGTAGAGCTGTGAGCAGACTTGTGAGCCTTAGCCCACCCCATGGGGAACTCCGAAACTAACTTGTGTTCAGAATTATTCCATGTTGGGCCCGAATGGCCAGGCCTTTATCCCTTACCTCCATCAATCACTGTGTGTGGGTGAGGAAGCTCTCTGCAGCTGAGGGGCTTCCCCAAGGGTTTGACAGCTGAGGGCTGTCTGTTCATAGCATTCCCAGAAGTGGGGACAGCATATCCTTCCTTAAGAGTATCTTGGCGGTGCAACTCTGTGTTTATACAATTATATTCATAAGAATGGAACCATGGAGTATTTATTCTTTGGTTGTTTGATCTCTTTTGCTGAACATTATGTATGTGAGATTTATCCATGTTGTTGTATTTAGTTGTAGGTCATTCTTATTGTTGTATAGTATTCTACTGCGGGAATATACTACCAATTATGTACCCACTGTATTGCTGGTAGATATGCCAGGCCCCACATCAGTTGTGGTGCTGGGGGATGCATCTGTTCCAGTGTGCCAGAGGCTCAGAGTTCCTGGGGGATGGGGTGCTGTCTCACCTGTGGAGCTGGGTAGGGGCCTCAACTGCTCTGGTGTGCTGGAGGCCTGAGGTCTCTAAGGAGTGGGGCATTGTCTCAGCTGTGGCACGGGGGGCACTACTGCTCTGTGTGCAGGAAGCCAGTGGCCCCTGGAGTGTGAGGTACCACTTCAGCTTGGCCCTAAGGGGGAGGGTGCACAGTCACACCCCAGTGACTGTGATGGGGGTGAAGTTGCTTTGTGACAGGTTGGCTCTAGGGGGTAGAGCACAGCAGCAGCATAGCCTGAGGACAACATACTACCAGGTGGGCATGTTGCAGCAGTGGCAAAGCCTCAGGGACAAAGGGATGCAAGGGCTACTTGCCCCAGAGCAGGATACTCTCAGGCAGTGGCTTTGGTTCCAAGATGGTGCAGCACAGTAGCTGCATGGGCCACTGGGGTGGGGCACAGTGCTGGCTCCTTCCCTGGGGATGGCTCAGCATATGGGTGATGGGAAGCTCCCCCAGCTGGGCTCAGAGCTTGTGAGGACTGCGGGAATCTCCAATAATGAAGACTGCAGGTGTCTATGGTGCTGATGGGGCCTGCTGGGATCCTTTGCTTAACTTCTCCCTGCATGAAAGAGTCTCCTCTGGTTCTGAGCTGATCCCAACTGGGGAGATGGGTGGCAGAGCCAAAGTGTTTTCTTCCCTTCCCTATATGGTCATCTTGAGTTTCTGTGCTCTACAGGATTTCTGTTGTTTCTTTGAAGCTCTTCTTTAGTTATTTTGGTTAATTGCAGTTATTTATTTGTTTTGTGGGTTTATTGTTTGGTGGGGGAGAGAGTGCTAGCTTCTAGTGAGCAGTCTTGCTGATGTCACTCCTCTTTATTCTTTCTTATATATTTGATAAACAGTGGTTTTGAAAGTTTTGTCCATTTTTATCTAAACTGTCAAATTTATAAGTGTTACCCAATTGGTTATTCCCAAATGTACACTTAGGTGATGATCAGGGAAACCAGTTTGCTGGTGAGTATATGTGATACTTATTTTTCCATTCTTGGGATACTTCACTTAATAGAATGGGTTCCAACTCTCTCCAGGAGAACCAAAGAGATGCCATATCACCATTATTTCTAATAGCTGAATAATATTCCATGGTATACATATGCCACATTTTGCTAATCCATTCATGAATTGATGGGCATTTGGGTTGTTTCTAGGTGAGGGTGGGGGAAGGGGATGGGTGCACACCTACATGATGAGTGTGATGTGCACTGTCTAGGGAATGGACACGCTTGAAGCTCAGACTCGAGGGGATGGGGGGGCCTGGGCAATATATATAACGTGAACTTTTGTACCCCCATAATGAGCTGAAATTAAAAAAATTTATTAGTGTTAAGATTTTAGTAATACTTTCATCATGTTTTATGTCTTTTTTTTTTTTTTTTTGAGACAGAGTCTCACTCTGTTGCCCAGGCTAGAGTGAGTGCCGTGACGTCAGCCTAGCTCACAGCAACCTCAAACTCCTGAGCTCAAAGGATCCTCCTGTCTCAGCCTCCCGAGTAGCTGGGACTACAGGCATGCGCCACCATGCCCGGCTAATTTTTTCTATATATATTTTTAGCTGTCCATTTAATTTCTTTCTATTTTTAGTAGAGATGGGGTCTCGCTCTTGCTCAGGCTGGTCTCGAACTCCTGAGCTCAAACGATCCGCCCACCTCGGCCTCCCAGAGTGCTAGGATTACATGTTTTATGTCTTTAATGATATTTTTATGTTCTCATTAATTTAATGTTCTCCTTTTTAATCTTTTTTGTTCTATTTTCTTGATCTATTTTGCTAGTGGTTTCTCAATTTTATCAATCCTTTCAAATAACTTTGTTTCGGCTTTGTATTTTCTTTATTGAATATTTGTTTTCTATTACACTGATCTGTTTTTGTCTTTATTATTTCCTTACACATTTTTTGTAGGTTTGATTTGCTGTTCTTTTTCTTGCTTCTTGAGACAAAAGCTTAAATAATTGATTTTTGCGCTTATTTCTCTTCTCTCTCTGTATATGTTTTATATGCACTAGGGCTATAAACTTCCTTATAAGCACTGACTCGGCTGCATCCCACTAATTCCCTATTGAATATCTCCATTATCATTTTGTTCACATTATTTTTATATTTCAGTTGTGCTTTATTCTCTGGCCCATGCATTAATTTGAAGTTTATTATTTCATTTCCAAGAGGTTCATTATTTTATTTCCAATTTATTTATGTTTATAGTTTTATTCCAGTAGGGATTTTCTGGATTTTTAAAGATTATATTGAGTTATTAGTGAAATCAAAATTTATTTTACTCTGTTCACATACAAAATAAGAATAATTTCAATTTTTAAAATTTGATAAAGCTTGCTTTATAACTCGGAATGTGGTGTCAAATTTCGCTAATGTTCCATCACAATGTAATTCTAAAAATAATGTAAATTTTGTTTTTGTTGGATGCTTCTGTATGTATATTTCAAATAGGTCAGTTTTGTTAATTGTAGTTAATGTTAATTCACATGTCCTTATGAAATGTTTTTCGTGTGCTTGTTCTATCAGCTATTTTAAGAACTGTGCTAAAGTCTTCAATCTGCGAATGTCTATTTCTCTTTTTAGTGTTCTGTCAGGTTTTACTTTATATATTTTTTGAACATATTTTATTATGAGCATATGATTTAGAATTGTTATAGCTTCATGCTATGTTGACCACTTTGTCATGATGAACTATTGCTGTTTCCCTAATTCAAGTCTACCGTGTGTGATATGAGTGTGGCTGACCTAGCTTTCTTTTGGTTGGTGTATGCATGGTATGATTTTCCAGTTTAGCTTTACCATTTGGTTGTCCTCATATTTAAGGCATATTTCTTACAGGCAGCATATAGCTTTTTTTTTTTTTTATCCACTGTGATAAACTTAGCTTTTTACTTAGACAGTCGAGTCTAATTTTTTACTTTAGCTCCATTGATATCACCATTTCTGATGTTTTTTTGGATTTTTTTTATATTTTTAGAATTCTATTTTATGTGCAGAATTGGGAAATTCCCCCAGGGAAAATGCAGCTACAGATAGTCTGTTCACAACTCCCATCAGTGTTTTCAATGGCATGTCCATGAGCTTTTCACTTTGGTGGGCTTTTATCTTCCGTATACCAGGAGACTGCTGAAATTATCTTCTGTCTTTCAGAAATTTTTAGCATAACTCTCAAGCATCCAACCCCACAATAATTCAACATTTGGCAAATAAATTTAAGGGAAAACCAACTGTGTCTCGAGGTCCTTCAGAGCTTCCAGTTTTATCACTCGGTTCCCACATTACTGCCAACATCTTTGCTTGTTTTGCTGTCTGCAAGCAGAGACTTTACCTGGACCAAGGCCAGAGTTTCAGCCTCTAGCACAGCCAAATGTCAACAAATATCCTTATGGAACAAACGGCTGCAGACCACTGGCTCAAAATCTAGAGTTTCCCACTTGCACAAAAATTTTAGTCCTTAAATTCTCATTGCTTCTGCAGTTATCTGAGAGACCATTTAAGAGACGTGCGTATATAGATATCTCCAACTTTATTGGTTGTTTTTGTGAAGTGCTTTTCTACTGGAAACTAATTCATACTTTCTTAGGCTTTTCACTTAGACCATAATAATTTCTAAATAGTTTATAATTTATTTGTATACTAAAGAATTGTATGATTACTATGGAAAAGTTAGAAAATGCAGATAAGAAGAGAAGAAAGGTAAAGTCCCCTTTAAATACACTGTTTTGGTTATTGATAACTATGTATCAAATTAACTAAAATATCAGAGGTTTAAAGACCATTTTATTTTTGCCCACAATTTTGTGGGTCTGATAACATTGGGTTGGATAGTTTGTCTCTGATGCACTTGGTATCGTTTCCAAGAGGAACCATTTTCAAGATGGTGTCCTCACTCATATATCTAGAACTTTGGTGAGACTTGTTTTCATGTTCTCACTTCATAGTGCTTCATCTGCTAGAGCCTGTTCAGGTGGCCTGAGCTTTTCATAGCCTGGCAGCCTAAGGGCAGTTGAGTTTCTTATATAGTGACTCCAGGCTCCATGAGCCAAAGAAAGGCTGGCAGTTGTCTTAAAGTTTGGCCTCAGAACTAGGATGGCATCATACTTTATTGGTCAAACAAGCTACAGGCCAACCTAGATTCCATCTCTTAATGGAAGACTGTCAATTTGCAACCATCTTTAATCTGCTTTATGCCATGGAGAGAATTGTTGCCAGTATCTTGGAAAAGTAGTATAATAATAACAGCTAACTTCCATTGAGTACTCCCTACATTGTGTATTATTTCATTTAGTTATTGTAACAGTGAGATAGTACCTAGTATCTATGAATATATCAAATATTTTCTTTAAAATGTTATTTACTTTTGTATATCTATTTAATTACACAAGTAAAACACAAACACATACTTGTTACAGAAAAAGCTAAAATGACACAAATATAGAAAGTAAAAACTATGGTCAACAAACTAGTGTGTATCCTTCTAAAACTTTCATGGAAATTTTTGTGCTTGTCTATCTGTTACCATATCACACTTGGCCCTGGCATATTTGGTGCTAGATGTGATGCACTCATGCAGAAAATATAGTTCAAAGCTATGGTCTCAAACAAATGAAAATAAGAGTGCCTACCCTGCCCCCTATTATTCAAGGGTCTTGTCTTTTTTCTTTGTCCGTAAAATATTGTTAGCTATTTTCCAGTAATTTGATGCTTCTAAATGCCTCAAGCAAAGACACAGCTCCCATTCCCTGGAGACTATTTCGTTTCATCACCAATCACAGGTCTACAATGCATATCAGAAATGTAGGTGACTAATGCATTTCAAACAAGGTTAATGTCAACAAGCTTGGTTTCACATGTAAGTGCAGTTTATCACCACTTAATTATTGTAGGATTCTTACTGTTAAATGTCTCCCTTAGCAAAAGACTGATTCCCCAGGTTTATAAGACTTTAATAAATAACCTATTTATTTTTTAATGTGACTTCCATATAAAATGTGTTTTACCTCAAAATTCTTAAGTACATGAATACTTAAGCATTTCAGACTAATAAGAAGGCAGAGGAAAGCAAAGCTATTCATAGCATCATTTAGTTTTAGGGTTATAAGTCAGCACAAGTTCAACAAGGCTGTGTCATCACGGCCAGAAGAGAATTACATTCACCAGACTCCTAAATAAGAATTATTAATATGTCTTTAGGCGAAGCATAATTAGAATGGCCAGTTTTAGTTTTGATTCCTTAAAGCTAAGCTTGTATTGTTTTGTAAAATATGTTATTAATTAATTAAGCCCAATAGCAACCATTCATGCTATAATGCTTTTCAAAATTCAAATATTTATGTCTCTGGTTTGGTCACATTTAGTTCTGTGTTGATGTGAACCAGAAATGCACTTTGTTTCTATGAGGGTGAACTTTTCATCTGAACACTTGCTTCTACCCACTTTGTTGCCCCAACCTTTTTTTTTTAGAATCTTCTCTGTCATTCATTATCTTTCTTTCTCTCCTCTCTCTCTCTCTTTTTTTTGAATTTGCAAACTTTGTCCCTTTCTGCCAGACTCCTCATCTTTAAGTGTTCAGGATTTCTGTATCCTGAAACAAGTTTCATCCCTTCCCTTCATCTCTGCTTAATCTATTGGTGCACCTTTTCTTTTCTGTTAGGTTTATTGAAGCGTTCACTTGATGTTTCCATCTTCTTTGGTCCCTCTGTTCCTAGTTCAGTGTTCATCTTCAGTGCCAGGAGCCGTCCCTCCCCCTTCAGCAGTTGATGCTGTTGAACATCACTGTTTTTTTGGTGAAAATCTATTTTCCTTTGTCTTTCATGTCATGGCTCTCACTTGCCTGGTTCTCTGATGTGACTTCCTCCTCTGTGACATTTTTGCTGGCTGTGTGTGTTGGCTGTCCGGGGTTCTATGCTCAGAACTCTTCTCAGTATAAATGCCACTCTTCTGGGCTAGGCTCATTCACCCTTAGGGCCACCACTTCTATCCAGATAAGACATCAAGAAAAAGTTTATTTTGAAATAATTATAGATAATCAAGAAGTTGCAAAAATAGAGAGGTCCCATGTACGCATCAGGCAGCTTTTCCAATGGTGACATTTTACATAATTATTGTGCATTATCAAAACCAGAAAATTGACTGGTGCAATACAATTAACTAGACTGCAGACCTTTTACCACTTTTTGCATCACTCATATTTTTGCACAACTTTATGTATAATTCTGTGATATTTTATCTATGGATTTGTAGAGCCACCATTAGAACCAAGATGCAGAACTATTCCTTCACCTCAGAGGAATACCACAGTGCTGATTCCACACTCTCCCTCCCCTCCCCTAACTTTTGGCAACTACATATCTACCCTCCATTGCTATAATTTTGTCATTTTTTGAATTCCATAGAAATAGCATAATGAAATGAGCAACTATTTTAGATTGGCGTTTTTCACTTAGCATACTATCCTGAAGATACATCCAAGTTGTTGCATTTATCAACAGGGTTTTTTCTATCTTTATATTGCTGAGTAATATTCCATATTATGCATGTGTTGCAGATAGCTTCATCAGCTACCTGTTGAAGAGCATTAGTGTTGTTTCTAGTTTTTAACTCTTAAAAATAAAGCTATGAACATTCATGTACAGGTTTTTGTGTGAGCGTAAGTTACTTCTCTAGGATAAAAGCTCAGAAGTGCCATTGCTAGGTCCTACCATCGATGTGTCAGTGATCGAGTTTCTCCAGATGGACACTAGCCTTTGGTGTTATCAGTATTTTTCATTACCACTTTAATAGGTGTACAGTGGTGTCTTGAATTTTTAACTTCATTTTCCTAATGGCTAGCAAAGTTGAACATCTTTTCATGTGTTTATTTGCCACCCATAAGTCTCCTCTGGTAAAGTGCCAGCTCAAGTCATTTGTCTGCTTTACCACCGTCATGTTTAGACGGTCCTTTACATATTCTGATCATGAGCCCGCAGACATATTTGTTGTGTAATATTTGTGGTTTTTAAATATTTTCTCCAAGTTTATGGCTTGTCTCTTCAGCCTCTTCATATGATCTTTTACAGAGTAAAAGTTTAAAATTTTGATGAAGTCCAGTTTATCATTATTTCCTTTTATGGATAGTGCTTTCAATGTCAAAGAAGAACTCATTGTCTAATTCCAGGAACCTGGAGATTTCCTCCAATTTTCTCTTCCAAAAGTTTTATGGTTTTATGTTTTACATTTAGAATCTATGATCCGTTTTGAGTTAATTTGTGTATGAAGTATAAGGTTGAGGTCCGGGTTCACTTTTTTGGCTACTGATAGCTAATAATGCTATCACCTTTTGTTGAAAAGATTGTCCTTCAACCACTGAATTGCTTTTTCAGTCTTGTCAAACATCAGTTGGACATATTTGTGTGGGTCTATTTCTGTCTTCTCTATTCTGTTCCATTGATCTATATGTATCTATTTCTCCACCAGTATAAACTGTCTTGATTACTATAGTTATATAGTAATTCTTAAAATTGCATAGTGTGGTTTCTCCTACTTTCTTTTTTCAAACTAGTGTTTAGCAATTCTAGTTCTTTTGTTGTTCAGTATAAATTTTAAGATGTACTTGACTAACACAGTTTTAATCCTACTCCCTCTCCTGAGTGGAGTGTCCAGATGCAACAAATACAGAATGCTCAGTTGAGTTTGAATTTCAGATAAATGGCAAACAATTCAGTATAGTATATCTTAAGTATTAAACGGGACATATTTACGTTAAACAACTATTTGTTGTTTATCTGAAATTCAACTTTAGCTGGGCATCTTATATTTTACCTGGCAATCCTGTCGCTATATCCCAGGAAAAAGAAACTCTTTTTACCTTGATGTCACACAAATATCTTAAATTAGTGCATTGAGTTGATTATTTCCACCTTTTCACGTAGATCTCTTTCTGAATTCTCTATCGCTGTTATGTCCTTATCACTCACCTTGGGACCTAAACTTATAACTGAGAATTACTGCGTCCTCTCTCACATCCTTCTCATCAGTCAGTAAGCAGTGTGTGCTATGGAAGCATCTCTTAGACAATTGTCTCCTCGCTGTATTCATTGCCATTCATTTACTGATTCCTGTAATCCGTCTTAGAAACATTCTGTCTTCCCAAGTCTCCTCCTTCTGGTCCTTTTCTGTATTGCCACTGGAGTTATAATATATCATGGAATTTCTTACCTCTGGAACTTAAGTGTGCATTTCTCACTGTCTCTACCTTTCCTCATATTTACTTGCTAAACTCTTATGCCTCCTTCAAGAATTACTCTCTTTGGTAGTGCCATGAGGGCAGGCATGTCTGGACTTGTGGTTCGGAATTAATGCCAGGGTTTAGATTACCAAGAGAGGAAGGCTGGTTCTGTCTTGACATTTAATAGGGGCGGGGAGTTCCCCCAATTCCTCATCAGCCTTGGCACAGTGGGAAAAATGGACGAATATGTATGTGTGGATAGCTATCAAACGGGGAGTCTCCAGGCAAGGAGCTCCCGTGCTCTTCAGAGATCAACATCAACAAGCATGCTGTCATAGCAGGGACCAGTGTGCCTTCTAATTCACGTGGCCCATCTTCAACACTACGTGGTGACAACAGAGGCAAAGGGCAGCTGAGAAATGGGGCTCACGGTATAGTATATTATATTGTATTTCTCTTTTCCCTGTGCATATGTCTTTGTGTGACATGTTATATTTGCTTTTGCAGGTCACTGTTTCATTAACCAGTTCACATGTTTCCTGTACTTTAAAGAACTACTTGTACCCTGACCACATTACTAGAATGTCAATGTACTTACCAATCAACTTCTATAAACACGTGGCCATGGAGTCTGTCCCTTCAAGAGTTGTACTTTACATGCTAATCCTGCTGAACGCTCCTGGCTCCTTTGGTTGTAGCCGCAGTTGAGCAGTCCTGCCATGTGCATTGGTGACTTTGCATTAATAAATCCATCTTTCCTGTGTGAGTACCACCCATGAACTTCCATCAGTGTTTTGCCTATATATTTGCTTGAAGGAAGTAGTTGTCTTTACACTTGTTTGGGGCAGGTAGCTATTATTTCTGGTCAGAGAGACATGAAGAAGATTGTCTCTCTTAAAAAACAAACCTCCTTAGCTATGTTCTTTCCCAGTTTTTCCCTTTGAAACTGTCGTATCTGGCTGACATGGACTAATGTCTGCACACATAAAAATCTGTTTGCAAATAGAGAAAAACATCACAGAATTTTTGGAATTTTGTTTCTACCTTCCTAGCCTTCTTCTCACTTGTTTGTAGCAGGCTTCATAACTGGAAACTTCTACAAATAGAAAGCTGATTTCTGTTTGTATCTGGGAGTTCAGGCCTATCTGGCCTTGTTTGGACACTGCTGTGACAATCCTGAAAGACTCTTTCTTCCTAGGAAAGATGATATGCTTGGCCCAATGCTGGGATTCAGAACCATCTTGGTAAACTTGTTGAGTTACTGGGTGGCCTGACAAAAGTCTATTTGAAGGTGGGAGCTAAAGAGATTCCCAGGTGAGAAAACATCCTGAGGCAAGAAGAATCTGGTCACAGTGAGCTAGACCCAGTAACTTATCCTTTCTTTGCCTGAGGCAAGTATAGACCACGAGCACAGCACTGTTGCTGGTACATTAATCTGTCTTCTGGCCAACTCCACGGAAGTATTAGTATGTTCAGGTCCTTGGGAGAGAAAATTACTAAAAGTAAAAGGTAAAGAGTGTTTCACTGAACTCTGAAATATATATTGAGGACAAAACTCTCCTCAAATATGGTAAAATGTCAAAACCATCATCTCAGACCTTCCCATAGCTCTGGAATTCTGAGGGCTCAGATTAGTCACCAGAGGGGAACACCGACTAGAGGAACTGTGGGAGAAACCACAACTGCTGAGACGGGAGCAGGGAGGCTGTTCCAACTCCACTGAACAACAGAGAATAAAGCCAGGGACCTGGAAAATAACAATGGAGCTGCAAAAATGCCTTCTTACACCCAATGGACTAGCTGTGGCCACTGGCAAGGTCCTGCTGTCCCTAGCAGAGTAGCATGGCTGCATGGGGGCAGGAGGTGTTCTTGAGCATGTGTGAAATGCCCTCTGGATCTCCCAGGAATAATTGGAGAAAGGGGGGTCCTAAACCAGGGTATCGTTGGTGGCCTTTGAGGTTAGTGCTTATATTTAATTAAATTTAATCAATCTGGTCACTGGGGACATTTACAGACACTATGAGGCACATTTGAAAAGATAATAGTATGATGACCACAGAAAAGTAATACTTTGGTAGAAATTACACTGTTTTTAAATCTTGGGGCAATCTTGGTAGATGTTTTTATGCAATACAAAGCACAAGGTTTAGTCTATGTTAAATCAAATTTGGCCACTTAGGCAATTATTCCTGCATATATTCTTGTGTTGGTCCTCAAATACTTTCATTCCATTTACATAAAAAATGATCAGAAGGTATATCCCCAAATCCAAGATTTAAGCAAATTTTATTCTTTGCACACACACTGTAGCAGGAAGAGGGAGTGATCGGGTCAAGTGTCTGGCTTTATAGATGGGAAAGAAGACTTCCCTGTGTGCCCAGATCAGAGGTGTGCACGTCAGGAGCAGGTCTGACTTTCATCCTCTGTCGTCTCCAGCAATGCTTTCCATCTGCCATCAGCTTACAGATCCTCTGTCCTGGCAAATAGGTGAATCCTTTGAGTGATTGTGAAAGATCAGCCCATTCCCATGACGGCACAGGGAAATAGGTCTCCATTCTTTGCCAAGTATTTCCTCATCACCTTTATTTTCACATGCATCCCTTGGGTTGGCTTGATAGGTAATGAGTAGAGAGATCATTCTTTTGAAATGAAAAATCTATAGATTTGATATACTGGTTGCCCGGTTTTCAGTGAGAAATCCCAGAGGAAATATAATCTATTAACCTAAGGAAGAAAGACTGTTCACAGTCATATTTGTTACTTATACACATATATTAGACTAACTTTTCTATTCTGATTATCTAGAGGCAAAAATATACTTAAAGAATGTGTTTGCTTCACACTGGATATTAAAACTATGCTATAATAATTTAAACAATGTCATGCTGGTGTAAGTATAGACAAAGAGTTCTATGCAAAAGAATAGAAAACCTAGTAATAAACCCAAGTAATAAAAGAATCAGATAAATTTCAAATCAATAAGGAAAAACTTAGATGTTAGTGTAACTGGGTACCCATCTGAAAAAAAAAAATGAAGCTGAAGTCTTCACCCAAGGTAAATTCTAGATGGATAAAGGTTAAAAAGAAAAAGAAAATTACAAAGATAATAGAATAAAATGTGACATGATTTTAAAATATAATTCTAAATTTGAAATAAAATCCTGAGCCCATAAAATAAAACTACAAAAAATTCTGCAGAACCATTATCCGTCAAAACCAAACAAACAAAAACATTGTCAAGGAAAATGGAATTTGCAACTTCTATGACAGACAAAAGGACAATTTTGTTAATATTGGCAGGTCTCTTAAAATTAAAACAAAAAAATGAATAGCCTAATAGAAAAATGGCAAAGATTATGATCAGGAAGAGTACTATAAATGTCTCTAAAACTTATGTGAATATATACAACTTTCATAATAAGGGATATGCCAATTAAACCTACAAATTTTCTATACAACAGATTTGCAAAGAACCTGTCAACACACAGTATTGCTATGGGTGTAGCAGCTGGATATGTAGGCTCACATACATGTAGCAATTTGATAGTATATATCAAAATATAAAATATACATGTTCTTTTAACAAGCACTGCCATCTCTAATGTAGTTATAATCATAAAGGCAAGAGATGACCTATGCACAAAGACAATCATTGTAGCAATGTTCATAATAACAAAAGTTTGAAAACAAATAAATTCAATAAGAAGCTGGTTAAAAATGCTTGTTTTCATACAGTGGAATATTGTGTAGCAATTTAAAATGAGTCTTCTATAATATATTGTATCTCCCAGATGTATATTATTAGAAGGAAAAATCAACATTCAGTACAGTGTGCGCAGTATGTTATTTAAATATACATGTATTCATTGCCTATGTGCAAAGAATTATTTCTGTAGATATAATCTTAAAAAAATCACAGAATATTTCAGGGGAGGGGGAAGATGTCATAGAAACTTGTTTCTGGGGACATAAAATGTGTGGCTGTGGGACAGGGGTGGAAGAGAAAATTCTTTCTTACTGGATGTCTTCTTGTATTTTTGAACTTTATACTTCATGCACGAACTATTCTAAAAATGATTATAGCCTCAAATTTAAATATGTGAACGATGTCTCAGGGTCTGTGCTATTTAAGCCTTCAGCTCACCCACGACTTCCCTCCAGCAACTGCAGCACTGGTGTCCCTTGGCCGGCTTCCCTTTCTCCTATTGTAATTTCCTGAAGGGGCATCTGCTCAAGATGTAGGTGTAAGTATTTTTGTTTTATTTTATTTTTTTTCCAAATGGGACAGAATGCTAAAGAATATACTTTCTAGTGTTATAACAATTAATGAAAATGTGAAGTTAAAAGTTTAATTTTTACTGTATTATATGCAATTAGAGGAGGGTGTCTCACTTTTTGTACTATTGACATTTTTGGCTGGGTTGTTTATTATTATTGGGGCTGGCCTGGGCCTATAAGATGTTTAGCAAAATTACCAGACTGAACCCACTAGATGCTAGCAGAAACCTCCCACCCTCAGTTGTGACAAACAATAAAGCCCGCTCCCCAAGTCGTAACAACCAAAAGTGTCTCCAGACCTTAGCAAATATTCCTGGCGAGTGGGAGCGGGGGCAATCTCTCTGCCCTATCCCCTTCCCTCTCCCCCTAGTTGAGAACCACTGAATTAGAGAGCCATGGGCATTTATCTAGTCCCTACATAGGCAAGGTTCTGCGCTAGTGTATGTGAAGTCTTGCTTTGTTTTCTGCATACAATAATTAAAAAAAAATCCCTGATTAAACAATGTAAGGTTGCTTCTCTCTGAATGGAATTTTGCTTATCCTTTGATAGAAATAGCCACTCTCCTGGATACTTGATCCTGAGATGAATGGCTCATGAAAAATAAAATTTTCTAAGGAAAAATTCACCACCATCTTATTGACATTGTTAAAAATAATGATTTTTTTGGCCGGGCGCGGTGGCTCATGCCTGTAATCCTAGCACTCTGGGAGGCCGAGGTGGGCGGATCGTTTGAGCTCAGGAGTTCGAGACCAGCCTGAGCAAGAGCGAGACCCCATCTCTACTAAAAATAGAAAGAAATTATATGGACAGCTAAAAATATATATAGAAAAAATTAGCCAGGCATGGTGGTGCATGCCTGTAGTCCCAGCTACTCGGGAGGCTGAGGCAGGAGGATCCCTTGAGCTCAAGAGTTTGAGGTTGCTGTGAGCTAGGCTGACGCCACGGCACTCACTCTAGCCTGGGCAACAGAGAGAGACTCTGTCTCAAAAAAAAAAAATAAAAAAATAAAAAAATAAAAAAATAAATAAATAATGATTTTAATTGACAATGTCTATCAAACTAGTGTGCCAGGCTTTTAGAAGAATAAACCCAATTGTCACCTCTTTGGGTAATTGAAAATATGGCTCTTATAAACATGAAGCGTAAAACATTTTTTTCAACTTCATAAAAATAATTTATTTTCACAACTTCACAGAAAGTACAATACGTGTATTTTTGTTCTACTTTGGAAACATGTACCTTCTAAGACCCTGACAGGGTTGTTCTTGGACCCTAACTTAAGTCTGAGAATGTATGTATTTCAGATCCCCAAGTTTAGTTACCAATTTGTAAGATGCATTTTTAAATTAAGTTTGGAAAAAATGTAATTATTATTTCCTATTTATGATTTATGACTATACCTCTGGAAAAGGATATAGTGTAATAGTATCTTATATTCTAAAGCAATATGTGGCTTTATATTAATATACGTTGCCTCATCTGAGATGATTTTAGGAATTACATGGAACATGAGAGTTGCTCAGTAAGGATTAATCACCCAGGCTACCTTATTTAAACCATCAAGGAAAATACCCTAAATTTTTCCACTTAAATGAAAATAAACTATCAATTACAATCTTATTTATCTCTATATCTTTGTCAATGGTTGTTATTTTCAATTTTGTGACACGGTCATCACAAATTTATGACACATTGAAACAATTCTCTCTTAATTTCATTGAAAACGCTCACTGTTAATTGCTGACCTATACTCCCTCCTCCCCAACCCTCTCCCCAAGAAAACCTGCAGCGAGAAGGCCTTGCTGTGCACACTGAGTTTAAACTGATTAATCACAGTTAACAAGAGGGAATAGGAACCCATTTGGTTATCCGCACCATAGGATTTATGTCTTCAGAACAACTTGATTCTGATTGCATTTTGTCTGATAAAAGTCTAGGAATACAGGATCATACCATCTGCCTTAGTTTTGATAGTGTTTGTTATGTTTGCTTTTTAGCCTTTTTAAAAAACAATTGAAATGACGATTTATAAACAATGTGAAATAGATCCAACCCTGATTTTTCAAGAAGGCATGTTGTCACCAGTTGTTATGGGCCAAATGAAGTGGTAGTATCTTGTTTCCCGTTGGTTCACACAGGATAGAGTTTGCGTAGCCTGAGTTGTGGGCTGTTTCTGTACTGCCCTAATTCCAGGCAATCAAACGCAGACACTTAAATGTGCACAAGTGCAGTAACAACAGGAAACGGCACAGTAAACAGAGATAGTGCCGGATGTTCTTGGATTTGGGATGATGTGTGTACTGGGGACATTATTTTTCACTGACTACTTTTATTTTCCTTGGAAGATATTATTTTTTGATATAAAACGATGAATGGATGAAAAAAAGAGAGAACCATAGATAGATTAGAATGATTAATCCAAGAAGCTAAATAAAAATAAGGTGTTGATTCAAATTCAGACTTCAGAATCTTTTTAATATAATAAACAACAAAATCCAACCTAGTGCATATTAGCCTTTCATTATGGCGTCTAGAGGTTTTTAAAACTTGAACTTGAATTGATAGTAATCTAGAGGAAATATTTTATTCCCAAATGAAACTTGCCCCCTAAACCTACAATACACATGCTTTTCAACATAAACGCCAACCAGTTTCAGTCTTTTGAGATGCATTTCATATGAAAATTGCTGTTTGAAACAGAACACTGGTTTTACATTTCAAATTTAAAATATAAAGTACCACCAAAGGTACTGATATGTTTTCTCTATTGTAAACCAGAAGTCTTATTAACCAAGAAAACTTCTTTGATAACATGTTCCATCAAACTGCATTTTCAAATGTGTGGTTAATTCTCCTAACTGTTGGATAAACGTGTCATATATCGTATTTTTTAAAAAATACTCAAACCATTCCAAATGCCTTCTGAAGTAATTGGCAGTACAGTGCCTGTGTGAGCGAATAGATCTGCCTGTGTGTTCTTAGCAATACCCAGAGGCAGCAGCATACATTAGAGCTAGTTTTATCCAAGGGAAATGTATTGGCTAAAACATCAGTCTGTTTCTCTTTTGAAAAAGCATTATAGAATTTTTATCATCCACCTTGACCCTTTAAAAACAGACTGTTAGTTTTCCAAATACCATCTGCAAAAAGTGGTCTTGTTAAATTTCCATGAGATTAGATGTCCTTTTTCACAAGAGTTGCCAGCCTTTTTTCAGCTTCCTTAATGAAGGAGAGTCTCCTTGCATTGAATATGCTCATTACATACAAATTAGCGTTAAAACAGTGGCTTCCCAACCCCAGGAATGTAAGTGCTAATGAACAGAAAAAGGGTCGCCAATGAGAAATAACTCAGGCAGCTACATCTCCACACCACTGTTTGCAGCACTTGGGAAAAGGTTCTAATATTAATGCCTCTTGTCAGAAAACCCTTACAACCTCTATTAAATCATCTTCTCTATCGAAGGTGCTGTAGTTATAAATAGGCTCACGATGAATTCTGAATTCTCTACATGTAAATCATGCCACATACCATTATCTGATATCCTTGAATTAGGTATGCGTGGCCTTGGGGGCAGTAAAGGATAGGTCGATGCAGCCAGCTGTCTCCTTTAGTAATAACTGCTGTGTGTTAAAGACTAACAGCCAGACAATAAATAACATTTTCAAATCTGCATCTAGACTTTGAGTAGGAGAGAAATGAATAATGATTTCCTTGTGTTAGATTGGACTTAAGCAAAAGGTCAAAGCTTTCAGCAAAAGGAACAACAGCTGCACAATCCAGTTAATCATAGACCAGAGTGTGTGTGTGTAAACCTGTAAGCAGGGTAATTAACGGGTCTATTCACTTTTAGTGTATACCATTGTGCCGCTTTATTCTTGCAAACTCACCCCGTTTTCTTTCATATCTATTGCTCACTTCCACTCTCTTTAAAGGAAGGTTAGAGGTTAACAGATTAAAGCCAGTTTAGAACAAGAAGCTGGGAGTAATTGATATTGTATTCCAGCATTGTATTTAAATAAATCAAGTGCATCTTTTCCATGCAGACAAGGTCTTTGTGTGTATTGAGTTAGAATTATATATTTTTATAAGTACGGTAAAATAGCTGAATCTATTTGCATATCTTCTATGAGAACATAAATATTTCCAATATTGACTGAGTTTAGTAGAAAAGTGATGTGCAAGAAGCAATGTTCTTAAAGAAAAGGGATAAATTGGTTCTGTGAAGAACCTGCTGTGAGATTTTAATTTTCTTCCTCCATATAGCTATGGAAGGATCACCTACATCAAAAGATTGAAGTCGTATTAATGTTTCTTTTATGAGAGGAAAGAGCTGATGAACTACAGTGTATTTGGAAGTAATTTTTATTTTATTATTTTACTTGTGTGATTGGGTGTGTGTATGTGTGTGTGTGTGTGTGTCCAAATTGTGCTTTAATTAGCTGTGGTACAGCCTCTCAACTACTAAAATGTATTCTGTTTAACTGCAATAAAGGGCAATAAATAACTGCAGACTTCCAACTGTTTCCCCCCTGCTCCTCTATCTGTATGCTTCTGTGTGAACAATACAAGCAAACCTCCACCCGCACGCCCCTTTTGGGACAGAGTTTTTCAGTAGGGAAACAAATATTGTTGTTTTTGCTGGCAAGTAATTCACCAGTGGCTCATTTCCATCAGCTTTTATTTCACAGCAATTGTAAGATAAACCACTCGTAGCACATGCTGTTAATGTCTGGTCCCTGGGGTGTAGCTGATGTTCCACGGTATGGGTCATGTGCTCGCTAAAGTGTGCATTAAAAAGGGAGAAATTAATAGTATACTACCGATTCAAGCGAAATGGTATTCAATGGGCAATGCCATCCCTTTAATAGTATCATAGCATATTATTTTGTTGGTTTCCTTTAGAGTCTGATTTTAAAGCAAATTTAAGGGGGGAAAAGCACATACTAATGTAATGAATACTCAGAGGCAGAACTGGTCAGATGCTGAAATTTCATTTTCACATCATATTCTTTTCATTTCATTTTTGACCTGCATTTTATATTTGGCAAGGCAATAAAACTAGCAGCATAATCACTAGATTCTGTGCTCCCCCAGAACTTAATATAAATAATACTATTTTGCTTGACTATGTGTGTATTCTATCTTTTTTAAGAGTAAAAAGTATAAACTCTTTTTTTTTAAGTTATATACTCTTAGGAATATAAATCACATAATTAGTTTTAAAGATGGAATTCATATAACATGTTATGTACTAATTTTAATTGAACATTATTTTATTGTATTCTATTTCACAATAATTAAGTCCATCAAAATATGATTTCAAAAAATTCTTAACACCTTTTAGATATTGTCACTTTTATGCCGACACAACATTCCCTCAAGATTGATAGATCATCATTCATCCAGATGGGGATGTTATCATACTGAAGAGGTTCTTTGAGCACACAAGAAGTGTGTTTTCACTGCTTGTCAGTATCAAGTTCTGGGCTAGACGCTTTCACGCTCATAGAGAACTGATGTTATTCAGTGTTACACTAGCACCAATGAGTGCAATCCCTGACTACATCAGCATAATTTAGACATGCCACGCCATCCTTTTTTCTAATTTATACCCCTGTCTCCATTCAAAGATGTATAAAGTTACTCGTATTAGACTGTTTTGGGCAGCAAACTTTATTAAATGCAGTTGATTCTTATTATTCAAGGTAGTTATGTTCTATAAAGTCACTGTAAACACTGAATTAGTAAATGCTGAATTATTGCTGCTAGGGGAAATATAGGGTTAGGTTCCTGCAAGCCTCTGGTCA
The DNA here is from genome assembly GCF_041146395.1 of Eulemur rufifrons. NCBI lineage: Eukaryota > Metazoa > Chordata > Mammalia > Primates > Lemuridae > Eulemur > Eulemur rufifrons. Next base: position 90,791,738 of record NC_090999.1, on the reverse strand, counting down.
TATTTTTGCCAACCGATCAATACATAACCTTGTTTTATGTGTGTTTCTGTTTAAAGACACTTTGTTGAATATATATTGTTAATTCATTAATGCTGAACCAATGGCCAACAGCACTGTAACTCATGCCCGAATGAAGCTTATCTAATACACGTATTTTCTCTGTAAGGCACATCATAGCCTTCTTCACAGCTTAGGAAGTTCACAGCTTAAGAACACTAAATAGCACTTCAGTACTATGCTTGGGGGCTATTTAAAATAGCAGAACCACCAGTAAAAAGCACAAAAATGAGAAAATGTGGCACTAAATAGACCTTGAAAAGGATGCTTGTTGAAGTATGAGAGCTGAAACAAGAAGGCAGACCATCACCTTGTTCAGTCTTAGCTGGGTATGTGCACTTCAGGTGACTCAAATTTTTCACTGCTCTTTGCGCATGTCTGCAAATAACTGTGAAAACACCCGAGTATTGATTTTGGTGTTACAAATATATTTTAGCAAGTGCATGAATTTGCAAGTATGGAATCCGTGAATAATGAAGATCGATTGTATTCAGAGATACGGAAAATAGCATAATCAAAGCAGTGGAAACCACATAAAATTAGATTTAAACATTCCCATTTTTTAAAAAAAGCTTGTTAGCTATTGCATCCAGCTGAATCATCTCTTTGCCTCTTTCCCAATTTCCTGCACTGTCCTTTCTAGAGTTTTCCTCCCTCCTCATCAACTCCATATTCTCTTTGCCCTTTTTTTCATCTTTTATGGGACAAACTGAAATTCTTCAATAATCCTTTCTAGGTAATCTTGGCTATAACCTTTACTGGACTCCTGCCCTCTAGTTTGGATGCTGATATGCAGAGTGATAGTTGTTACTACCATTCTTCACTGCTGAAACATTACTATTGTGGAATGCTAGAAGTTGTTTCCAAAGTCTTCCGGTTTCCCAATGTCTTTCAGTCTTCTGCCTTTGCACTTCCTCAGAACATGAGCTTCTAGCTCTCGGTCCCAGCAGCTAGAATATGCTACCCATACAGTCCTTGGTATGTTAGAAATGCAGGGGAAAAAATCAACCAAACTTCAACTTCGAATTATAAAACAGACTTTTGATGGCAATAGTAGAAACAAAAGCTTTGAGAGAGAGGGGTTGTTTTTGGATTTTTTTAATATGCAAGAGAACATTATAGTTTTGGGGGAGGCTTTCATATTTTGAGATCGATAGTAGTGTTATTCATATAAATTCCCAAACTGGAAACAACAAAATACTCTTTAGTAGTAGAATGGATGAATCTGTTGTGTTATATTTGCTTACTAGACTACGACACAGCAAGGAAAATGAACATATTACATGCAAAAATATGGATGCAACTCAAAATGATCTGTTGAATGGAAGAAGTCAGACATAATAGCATACGAACTGATGATTTCCTTTATATATTAATACATTTTTTAAAAGACAAAACTAACCTATCATGTTAGAGGTCAGGATATTAAAAGTTGGGCATAGGGGTGTGTTGACTGTGAGGGGTGCCGCTTGTATTCTCTTTTTTCATCTGGGTTGAGGTTAAATAGATGTGTTGACTGCGAGAAACTGTATTAACCTATGTCCATTTATGACGCGAACCCTTTTCTGAATATGTAAGCAATGAAATAGTTCTAAGTGCACCGAGAATGGTGTGAACCCATTTATATAAAATTGCATATATGGTGCATAAATAAGTTAAAAAATAGAGTTAGATCTGTATCTACTGATTTATAAGGATATCTGAATTAAGTTAAGGAAGCAAGCTGCAAAATATATATGTATCTTTATATATAAATATATATAATACATACACACATTTGTATTCTGGTAAGACAAACAAATTAGCTACGTATGTTTATATGTACGTGAGCAAAAGAAAGAGTAAATAATATACACTAAATGTTAATGTCGGTGACCCCGGTGGGGGTGGGATCAGAGATTTGGAGCCTGTGCAGAGGGGAGATGACTAAAATCGCCTTACGTCTTTTATTATATTATTTGACTTGTTACAATAAGCATGTATTAATTTTGTAATTTCTAAAACATCAAGAAATGGAAATGTCTCATAAAGAAATAAATGAGTTGTGGTCTGGAAAAACACATATAAGAATACGTAGATCCACCAGAGTGAAACATTCCAACCTACCAAAAATAAACGAAGATCTGAAGATCTGTGAGGAGGAAGTAAGAGAGGAGGCGTGAGAGTCAGGTTCCAGGGAGGAAGCAGCATGTTCACTATGACTGTCACAGTGTGCCCAGATGTCCAGTTCTCACCAGCCTTGGGATAACCCTCACGCCACATTGGCATCCATAGCTCTGGTTCTTGTCACTAGTGTTCATGCAAGTTTCATGTACTTTGAGAATATCCTCAGCTCTTACTGAAGACACCACGATTGCCTCCGGGCACTCACAGACCTGCTGGCTAGCCGGTCATCACCCAGCTTGCACAAAGACTCTCATGGAAAAGCTCCTTCAGCCCTGTTTCTCCTCCTCTCTCCACCAACTGCAACACAGGCAAAGCCAAGCACTACCCCCACCCTGCCCCCGGCCCCCCAGCTCTTGTGCCTCCATAATGAAATGAAATAAATATAGAATGATGTTTAAAAAGTACCCATATAAGGCAATACACATAAATAAATGCCCCCAGGGGATCACCAACTATGGTTTACGGAGTTCGGCTGAGCTCTTCCTCCGCAGAGAGGTGAATCCCTGCCGAATAGAACCGTTCGCTTCTTAACTACTCAGCCTGTGCCCAATTCAGACTATTTATAGGCTTTTTTAAACCTTCATGTTTTTCGGCTAATCATGCTTGCTAGCCATCGTAGGAGGCTGATTTACATTCTTCCTACCTGTAATGTCACTGTACCATGAAGTGTGCGTATCCTCCGGGCCTTTCTGCATAGGTCCTGTAGAGACTGTGTCCTCAGCCTAGTCACTAGGCAATGCTGCTTCCTAATTTTTCTCGCTTCCAGGCTCTGATGTTTTATTTGTTTGTTTGTTAATTAGTTATTTTCTTAGGTAAAGCTATGCAAATGTTCTTGTGTTCTTAGAATCCTGTCACCCCTTTGAGCTAGCATCATCCAAACATGAAGCCACATGAAAAAGCTCTTTTTGACTCACCTTGGTCATTGTGTCCACTTATAATTAGCCCACTGAGAGTTTAAGGAATGGAAGGAGTCCTGAGCACCTGTCGTTGCCTGCATGTCCGTTACGCTACACACGAACATTGCAAGGGAGCAGGCACAGGGTTTTGCAACTGTCTATTAGCCCAGACACGCCGCCTCTGCATTGTGAGAGGCAGGATTTGGGTCCCATGTATTCTGAATCTTTGGTAGCTGCAGAAATGTTTGAAACAGTGGGCACAGTAGATATAGGATTAACTCATTGAGTACTAGTATGTCTGAAAAGTTACGTGGCATTTTGGGGGTATAAAGATGAATAAAACAGTAACCTCAAAATACAGTTGCATAAGGAAAAAATTCAAGTTAACAGTTATAATTAAGTGAGAAAATGCTCTACCAGAGACATACAAAATTGCTAAGGGAGCAAATATTAGGGAATGATTAATTCTGCCTAAGGAGACAAGTCTTGATTACCTAATACTTAATATAGAATCTTGGCCTCTTGTCTACAGGCTAAACCCTCTGCAAAGCTCTCAATCCTTCTTTGAAAGAGGGTAGTATTTTGTCACAAATCTGTAGAACCCTTTACGAACCGGCACAAACCTCACTGTTAAATAAATCAATGTCTGTGTATGCCTCATATGCAGTGTCTGGTTTGGCATATGGACCTTGAATGATCCCCCTGGTTCATGCTTCAACTTGATTCATTTCCTTCTGCATGTATCTTCCAGAGAAAGAAAAATGAAGTTGGTCTCTGTGTGCACTTAAGAATGGTCCTGCTTCCACATCTGACCTCGTTCTGGCCCACTTTTTCTGCCATTTATTTTCACTAAAATCATCTATAAGAACATCGCTTGAAAATCTTGCCAACCCAACTATTTAGGTGAAAATAAAGGCCAGAAAACAGAGCTTGAACTCCACAGAATTTCCTATCAGTGGACTACAAAGCTTTGTTTCCCCTTAAAAGAACTTAGCTATTCCTTAACATATGAAAGATAATAATCACTAAACATACATATACAAGAAGGTGATATTCTCATTTGAAGGGTTGATAACTGTTCATAATCCTTTTACTTTCTAAGATAGGAAGAGATATCTCTTCTATTTCCGACTCTGTCAGGTCCTTAAATGTAAGGAAAAAACACAATAGATTGTAAGCTTAAGAATGACTTATTAAGGCAGATTAATGCTGCATCCCATGGTGTGGTTAAAAAAACCCAGATATGTCATATTTCAGTTGCATTTTTATTATCTGTACATGTTTGGCTTTGAGTAGAATTATATGAGTTTGATCAATTTTTTATCCAGCCTTCCAGCAGCTCTGTGTGGAACGGCATGGGAGACATTTGGTTCTCATCAACTCCCTCTTACCTTTACTTCCACCCCATTGCTTTACAAGAACTTTCATTTTCTTTAACTATCTGCAGGTTTTATTCTGTTCAGAGAGAGGAGCCACTAAAATATTATGACCTCTAAGTGATGGGCTGTGAGACAGGGTTGGTCCCAAGCCAGCGCGCAGCTGCCCAGGGATCCCACGTGCCGGTGGCTGGGTGCGCCCTGTGCCGGGCTGGTCACGGTCTGTTCTCTGTCATCCCATTGGGGGACACTTACAGCATGGTCTGCTTCTCTCCTGTGGTCTATAAGGAACAAGTGGAAGGATTCAGTTTTCAGCCCTGTTATTATGGTGGGTTTTGCTAAGCCTGAAATTCACTTTTCAAAGAGGGTGGCTGTTTTATATGGGAAATGGTTGTTAGGAGATTTTGTAAGATTTAACCTCAGTGGATAACACTTTAAAGTAATATCAAGACTTTCCTGTAAAGATTTCAGAAATATCACCATGACTATTTGCCAACCACTTTGTAGGGGAGATAAGCGGCAAATACCAATGACTTTTCATAACGCAGGAGTCCGAGGCTGGGAAGGTGGGAGATTGCCCGCCTGCATTTGAACTTCGGTTTTCTTACCGCTCAAAATCTTTGCGCCTTTATTGTCTGGCCCATCTGGTTTCCTTCATTTCTCTGGGCAGAGAAGGCACTGAAAGAAGCAATGCAAAAGTTATCCCTGTCTTTGCATAAGTGTTTATAGATTTGCGCATTGCGATAGAAACCCAAGCATCGGTGATAATTATGAGGTCAATTATCATTTATCACGAGAATTTGGAATAACCTGGCACTGGAAGCTTTTCACATGTGATAGAGGCGCAGTCTGTGTCAAGTGAATGGAATTTTAATTCCAGTCAACATTTAGTTGTTTGAAAATGGTGTTATGAGCAAATGCATACTTTAATGATAGCTACCACTTAAAGTGCACCTATGTAATGTAGGTGAATTCCATCAAATGACAGCTTCCCTCCTAATGAAGTAAAAGTACTCTATGAGGTTAACTGTCACTTAGTATTTTTATTTCACATCCCTGCTCAGCATAGTAAGTGGCAGATACTTTCATACAATACATTTATTCCCTTGATGGAATTTGAGGGCAGGTTAGAAAGTTCTTTTTAATTTTTTTGATAAGTCCGTATCTTGCTCAGGTTTAACATTTATTCATGATGGCACCTCATCCCTTGCCTTCCTATTTAAATGCCAGAGGTTAAAATTTCTTATGGAAATTCTACTTAACAAAAAGCTTTATTTTGCATAATTACAATCTGGCTCAACCTCAATTCATCCAACATTTTTTGTAACATTTAAAGATCTTAGAAATACCTCTAAGACAGTTTTTCATCTTTTCCTAATAAATGGAAAAATGTTCATAAGTAGTATGCCCAAGTTCTGATTCCCCCCCTCCCTTTTTCTCTTTCTTCCCCCGTCCCCTGCTCCCTGTGTTCCCCCCCCGTCCCCCCCCCCCCCCCCCCCCCCCCGCACATTCTCTTCCTCTCACTTAGGTCGTAGCAGCACTGAGCAGCTCAGGTCTCCTTCACCGTTGCACTTCAGCCTGACCCGACCTAAGCCTCTTTCAAATTTACTGCCTTCAGTCCCTCACTTTGCTCAGAACCCTTAGGCTGAAGTCTGCATATATTTCACAATTTACAATGTAGCAGTTTATTATTAGTAATTCTACATCTAGTCCTTGTACATAAAACAGCATGATGTCTGGTCACGCAATTCAGTTTAATGAAAATTTGAACATTCAAATAATTACAGTTTAAAGCAAAGATAATGTAACTGACATGTTTTGAATTATAGTTCTGGACAACTGTGTACTTTTGTAATATAATTGCTAACTGACCAGAGTAATCTGTGGAGTCTGGAAATACGAGAATGCCAATTAAAACTGAAAACAGCAAAGGGCCAGGCTATTCTTTTTTCTTATTTTTCATATCTGGGTATTCATGATAAATTTATTAAATAATGTTGTTTGACTTATGAATTATCTTGAAAGTTGCTGCATCACTAAGATATGCAGCAATTGTCTGACACGAATAATTAAGTGTTGCTAGTATTGAGACTTCCTTTATTAAAACATTTTCTTTCCATTCCAATCTTTCTAAGAAAAAAATGCTGCTCTCACAAATCTTTAAAGAAATAATCATTGCTATCCCATCAGTAACACAATTGGTGCCTAAGAACATCAAATGGCAAATCCAAGCATATTAATTACATCATTAAAGTAGCATTTGGTGCACTGCTGAGATACATTACAATAACAATAACCTTTCTGTTTAATAGGATGCACTACCAGCATGTAATGCAGAAGTTGCATACAATGAAGATATCTCATTCCATCACCTCATGGCATAAATCAATATAGTCAGAGCAACAACGAGTGACTATTTCCATAAAAATGACGTTAAACTATTTGTGTATGTGTGCATGCATGTGCCTGTGTGTCTATGTGGAATGCCACAATTTGAAAACCAGATAAACTGCTCCAGAGAAAGCAGAGTTGCTTGGTTACATCTGCTGAAAACAATCTGTGCTGTGTATGAGAGCTCATGTCAGCCCAGTAATTACCACAACTGAGATAAAGCCTGTGCTAAATGTCACCTGCCGCTGACAAGCACAGGAAGCCAAGCACTGCTAAATGAGTCAGTTACTCTGAGAGTGCTGAGCTCTGCTTGCAGGCTAAAAGCATTTGTCTTGCATATAAAAGGAAAAAATATACATGATAAAAGAAAAAAAAAATCAGAAACACATTCGTAATGAAAACCAGACCCAAAATTCACACTGCCTACTGGGAAGTACATCAGGTAAGAAGGCCAACAAATGCAATCACGTTGCAGGAGGAATATTAAGGCATTAATGGACGTTTCCTTGAGTCTGGCAGTCTTCTGCCTGCTACCGCAAATTGCTCATTAGTCAGTGCAGTGCAGTTTCCCACAGTGGAGAGTGATCCCCCAAAGACAGCTGAGGTTCATATGGGTGACAACCAACCAGTAACACGCTGGAACAGCTTGCCTGTGTCTGCACAGAAAGCCTATGGGCGCAAAGTATATTTTTAAAAATGTTAAATGGAAGGTGTTTACTGGTGTTTTAGTAAATATTTCTGATAAAAGCAGGTTTAATAATGTTAGTGGGAAGAAAATGGCCTCTTTCCCTCCTAGATTTCTTTTCTTTACCACACCTTTAAACAATCACTTTCCACTTACAGTTTTAGCTACCAAAAGACTCTCTTCACATACCTGCCAGCCCTTTTCTAACACCTGTAGCACCAGTGCAGAGGGCCTGAAGTCCACCAAGCGCCAGGGCCCAGAGTGAAATCGCATAACCAGCCTGGCTGGCCCAGCGCCCACGTGGGGATGGCGGCTTCCAGGCAGCGGTGTGAGGCCTTTGTGATCATCTCTCTCACTACCTTGGTGACCTTACCAAGTTTCAGGGTCTGACGCTAAGCCTTTGGCTTCAGAAACCTTATTTTTAGAACACCCCGACTGGATTCAACTTTTGGGATGTACTCTCATGAACACACGACGACTGGTTGAAAAAGTTAGTATTTCCGATAATGCATTCGTACTCCAGAGCCTGAGTTTGTCGGAAAATAGGCTACTCAAGCAGCCAAGCCATTGTTGGAAGATGTTTCCTGATGAGAGTGGAACAAGAATCTGGGGAGTTAGATGAATTGAATGTTTAATTGCATCCTGCTCACCACTGGCATGGCCTTGCCAAGCAGACAGGAATATTGGGAATTTTCTGGCTGTAGCTGCCAGCATCTGTTTTCACATCGAGGATCCGCTTGCCAGTGGGACAGAGACTTGTAGGCTATTAATGAACTGTCGTTTATAGGACCCTTATTATGTACCAAGCACCTTTCCTAAAAGCTTTCGATGCTTTATCTTATTTATTTATCACAAAGGGCTGTGGAGGAAAATACTGTAATCCCAATTTTACAAATAAACTTATCCAAGGCCACATAATCCAAGCAGCATTTGTTTTCATTTTTTACCAACCACTTGTGAACTGGCCCATACAAGGACCACTAACTGTAGACAAATTTAAAAATTATCATCACAATGTAATAAATGGAAGTAAATTGTGTTTCAAATATTAGCAGTTGTTTTCTATAATTTAGAGCAAGGGTCAGGAAACTATGGCCTGCAGGCCAACTCTGACCTGTTGCCTCTTTTTGTATGGCCTGTGAGCTAAAATGGCTTTTACATTTTTAAATGGTTACAAAAAAATAGAGAATACTACCTCATGATACTTAAAAATGATAGGAAATTCACATTTCAGTGTCCACAAATAGAGTTTTATTGAAATACAGCCACATTCATTTAGGTATTGTTTACAGCTGTTTTTGTGCTACAATGGCACAATTGAGTAGATGTGGCATAGACCGTACGATCCACAAAGCTTAACATATTTGGTCTGTTACAGAAAATACTTTCCCATCCCTGATTTAGAGGGATAATATTTTCCAAACTTTTTATCAGAGTATGTCTATTGGGCTTGGCGATAGGGAACTTAAGCTTTCAATCACATTCCACATTTAGCTTAGTTTGATTATTTTTTATTTCTATTAAATCAGGAAGACCTAATTTGTAGGAGGCCATTGAAATGGTAGCAAGTGTTTGATAGTTATGGAAGATGGTTATGAATATTCGGATCAAAAATGTCCTCAGGAATGATGGGAATGAGTTCTTCCTGAAACTACCTCTGGGGCTATTGAGATGTTCTTACAGGGAGCATAGGCATGGATTGGAAGGCTGACTATCTCTCTGTGGAGCTGCAGTGGGTGGACACCTACTGTTGGCTTTGGTTGCATTCAACTCTGCAATGTATGTCCTTACATTCTGTGTCATTATTTGAATGTGGTTCTAAAGTATGGCGCAAAATTCATCATAATTTTTTTTCTTCAATGAGTAAAAAAATAATCAAATGGGGAAAATGAAGGTCTTGGGGAATAGCCATTTGTAGCCATGTTTGGTCTTGATTAAAAAAATCCTGACATTCTATCCTGAATATTAAAAATCATGCCTTTATTAGCCCTTAAGTGTAGACTAAAGCCAATGAACAATATGTATGGATTTTTGAGATGTGCTATTTGAGTAAGCTGCTTGACTTAATAGAAACATTCTCTGACATCATCAGCTATATGAAGAAATGTTATCACATCCCTTATTTGAAAAATTCATGTGAGAACCTTTCCCTCAATTGTCAGGGAGGCGTTCACTCAACTTAATTGGCAAAAACAGCCTTATAGACACAGCCCATTTCTTTACATATCTAAAATCATATGTACTTGGAGACTATAGTGTGATTATATTAGTAGATTTGCTATTTTCTTCAACATTAAATCAAAAAGCAAATTGTTTTTAAATTTAACATAATTTTTAATTATTTAGGTAATAGATGAATAAACTAACATTTCAAAAATTTTAAAACATTAGAGACAAATTTAAAATACCCCTTAGCTACCATATACAATTCCATTTTCCTCTCTAGCAGCAATCATTTTATCAATTTAATATAGTTTTCAACTTTTTATATAAATTGATACATAGAAATATGTTTCTGTGTTATATATTTTTTAACATAATGATATAATGCCATATGTATACTTTTGTAATTTGCTTTTTCCACTACAACAGTACATCTCCTACTGTTTAATGCTAACAAATATATGTTCTATAATACATTTAATAATTCTCTTATTGAAACAACAAATAGATTGCTTTCAATTTTTTGCTATTATAAACAATTTTGTAGTTAATATCCTTGTTTACATCCCCTTACACATATTAATAAGTGTTTCACTGGGGCTGATGCTAAGAAGCAGATTTGCAGGAGATTCATCCATTTTTTAATTTTAATAGGCACTATTGAACCGGCCTTCAAAATATTGAAAATATTTCTATTATTGTGAGAATGATGCGAAGGTCCCCTTTCCCCACATCCTGGACAACATTTCAGGTTTTGCAAAGTAGTAAGTGAAAATTGTTTCCTGTTGCTATTTTTGTTTTGTTTTTAAGGAGATTAATCACTTGTATATGCTTTATTAGTTATTGAGTTTTTTCATTTCCCTGATTTGCTTGCTCATATATGTTTTTCCTATTTTTCTGTTGGGCTTATTGTTCTTTAATTATGTAATTTACATATTTTCATTATTTTGGATGGAAAATATTTCCCCAAATTAGCATTTTCCTTGACTTGAATGACAGTGTCTTATGTCAAACAGAAATTTTAGTTTTGTTATCAAATGTATCAGTCTTTTTATGTTAGTCCTTTCTATATATTTGTTTAAGAAGACTTTTCTAAGGCATGTAAAAATATATTTTCTTTTCCTATGTAGTTTTTTAAGTGTATAATCTAAGTAGAATTTATTTTTGCACATTATCTGAGATAGAGATGTAATATTTGTTTTTCATATTGTCAACAGATTCCCTAATGTAATTACCTAGTATTTACTCTTTTCCATTGACTTGAAGTGAGTGATATCCTTATTGGACATTAAATTTCCATATGTACACAAGTATTTCAGGATCTGTATTATGTTCCATTATCTGCTTGCTATTAGCCTGAAACTTTTGGTTAATACCATACCATTTTAATTTCTATACATTTATAATTATTTTTAGGATTTGGTAGTGTGAGTCTCTTGCTGCTATTTTATCTTTCGAGATTGTGATGGCTATTGTTACACATTTCCTTGTATGATTGTAGAATCAGCTTACTGAAGTTAATGGAAAGAACTCCTGAATATTTTTGCATTTTATTCAAATTTAAAGATATTTTATGTCTAAATTAGTAAAGTTTTATGGTTTTCCTCATAAAGGAATCTATACATTTTGTTAAATTTATTTCAACACACTTTAGTTTTTTTGTTCTATACAAAACAAATTTTCTTTTTAATTTCAAAGTATTTCAGGGGTGCAAATAATTTTGGTTACATGGATTGCTTTTGTAATGTTTGAGTTATGGTTATAAGTGTGCATGTCTCCAAGATAGTGTTTATTGTACCCATTATTAGGTAGGTTTTCACCCATCCCCTCTTCCAGCCTTCCTCCTGCTTGATTTCCACTGAGTTTTATTTCCCTTTATCACATGTGTGCTGATCAGTTAGTTCCAATTTACTAGTGAGTACATGTGGTGTTTGTTTTTCCATTCTTTAGATACTTCACTTAGGATAATGGCCTCCAGTTCCATCCAAATTGTTGCAAAAGCCATTAAATCATCCTTCTTTAGGACTCAGTATGATTCCATGGTATACATATACCACATTTTGTTAATCCACTGATGCATTGATGAGAATTTGTGTTGATACCACATCTTTGCAATTGTGAATTGTGCTGCAATAAACATTCAAGTGCAGGTGTATTTTTGATAAAATGATTTCTTTTCCTTTGGATAAATACCCAGTAGTGGGATTGCTGGATCAAATGGAAAGTCTACTTCTAGTTCTTTGAGGAACCTCCATACTGTTTTTCATAGAGGTTGTACTAATTTGCAGTCCACCAACAGTGTATAAGTGTTCCTTTCTCACTGCATCCATGCCAGCATCTATTGTTTTTGGACTTTTTAGTAAAGGTCATTCTGACTGGGGTAAGGTGATTTCTCATTGTGGTTTTGATTTGCATTTCCCTCATGATTAGTGACATTGAACATTTTTTCAAATGTTTAC